>NC_045769.1:54895000-55520000 GCF_008692025.1 Phocoena sinus
AACCTCTGCAAGATCCTCTGTAAACTGCAAAGAATATGAGAATGCCTGTAAGGGTTTTTGTTTTGTCTTTTTTTTTTTTGGTGATAATAGGGGAGGTGGAGTATAAACAAACTGAAGCTCAAAAAGCTTTAAAAAGTCTAATTATAGTGTAGCAATTTCTTTAGTACAATATATTTACTATTCTCCAAACTATTTCTCCAAATAATGCAACTTACAATTAAATATTATGCTAGATAAAGGGACATATAGACCAAGGTTCTAAATGAGCTAGATGTGGATGGAGAGGTCTGAAAAACAGAGCTTCTGAAGGGAGAAGGACTAAAGAGTTGAAGAGGAAAGAAATAGGAAGCAAGGGAAGGGGAGAGAAAAGTGATTCAAGTCTTTTCAAGATTTTAAAGCCAAGAATTTGAATTAAAAGAAAATTAGTTAGAAACCACTTAAATTCGTATATGCAGTTTACATTATTGCTCATGTCCACCAATGCAGAAAACATTTTCTGTGCAACACTCTGGGACTGCTTGGAAAGAAAGGTCATCTATACACAGATAGATACTACCTTTGCTGCTGAATTGTTGGATTAATCTTTTAACAAAGTCTTAAATATTTCTAATTCCTTTTGCCCTTAAGCCTTGGAATTAATCAGACTTTCAGCGGTGTTCTCTCTCCTCCCCACCTCTCTCCTTCCTTTCCCTTCCTGTGGGCCGGTGATTCCACACAGTCCACACTGCCCTCCACACCCTTTACAAAATCATCCACTTGAAGTGGGGCTCTGTGGACATAACCACTCATTTCTAGCCGTGGTCTGTGCAGCCTGCTGCCAAAAGTTCCCTTCACCTCCTGAGGGCCTTTAGGCAACTTTTGACACACACTGAGTTTCTAACAGTAGGGCTAACTTTGGGCGAAAGTGCACTGTGTATTTTGGGTGCGGGTCACTGTTTGCTGTTCTGGTTTGCCGTGTACACAAAGGCTTAAGCAAGGCTCCTCTGGGCATTTTAGTTTAGGGTGTGGAGATTATGTGACACAGTTGTCAACTCTTGGTTTTCCTTCAGGCCAGTTAGCTGAAAACTGGTTTCACTCAATTTGTTTTGGTTTGTTTGGACCAACTATTTGCTAAAGCAGAAGGAGCCCTCCTTCAACACTGAGGCAGCCCCTACAGAGAGTCTGGGTTGGTTCTCTGCAAGCTCTCCATCCCTGCCATAAAATGAAACCATTTGCAATATTTCCTACATCATGGTGTCTCTTGTCATCTGCTCTCCCGAGCTTGTTCCAAATGCTCCCTTTCTGGCCTCAAGTAAAGTTCCCAGAGCCCAGGAACTGGGATCCAGGGTGGTTTCCTTTCGCTGGAACAGCAGGCAACTAGGTCATGGCTGCATAACTGCAGAGCAGCCAGGATATGCTCTGGGGAAAAAAATAATTGCTGAAACCAAAGTATATGTAAAAGCACTATTTCCCCTTTGATTCAAGAATATTATCATGAACCTTAGCAGAACAAAACAGTGGTGCTGACTCAGCCTTCTGAATAGTGGCCCTGAACCTGATCGTGCTTTTAAATTGAGCTAAGAGTTTAAACAGCGAGTGGACTCATTTAACTCTGTTTATTGCTATATCCTCTGTTCTGGCTTTGTTCCAGAGATTTCCCATGGCTCCAGCAGCTCTGGAGTCAGTATCTCTGATGTGTTTGCATCTGACCTCTGACCTAAGTAAGCTTCAGGGTTATTTTCAGCTGTTCCTTGACAGGGAATCCAACAGCTGCTGTTTAATACCACCGACAACTTGTAACACACACGGAGTTTCTAGCAATAGGATTAATCTGCCGATCCTGGGCTCTGGTTTAAGCTGTCTATAATTTTCCTGCACAAGGCATAGGGGAAAAGTAAAAACCGAATCTGAAGTACAATGTTATCCTTTTTTAAAAAGTGTAGCGAAATATACATAGTCTTAACCTTTAATCCAAAAAACCCAAAACATTTTCCTGCTGCAATTAAAAGTAACAGCAAAGTATATTACTTCCTAGTAGTTGTGGCAACTGGACTTGAAAATACTGTTCAGTGGAGTAGATGGTCTTAAAGAAATCCTGACTTGGTAGATATCTATTGATAACTGCTCATTGAAATATTTTTTAAAATGTCCCTAAGAAATCTGAGACTGAGAAAATGTGACCATTTCATATAAATTTCATTTGACAAAAGGCAGTAAGTTTTAGGAAAACAGATTAATCCAAAAAGATATTTCAAACAATTTTGTGGCTTAATCCCAAAACAAATACCAGAACTTATTTTTAAAGTACATTTTTGGGAGTTTTCTTTGCATGGAGGAGACTTAAAAAATTTTGAGAATATTGATACCCAGGTTAATGACTGGCTGGTTTCAAAGCCCACCAAAACTGTGTAGATTCAGTGGCTAAAGTAATTTGGGTTGTGAGGATGTAATTCTTTTTCCATTTGCTATCAAACATCAGCTGATAGTCAGAGAGCTAGAAGCTGCCCTCTGCATTTAAGATAATGGCCAAAATAACAGGCGTTCAGTGTTACCATACTAGGGGTGTGGCTATTCTCTCCCGTTCTTTCCTCTCTCTCTCATGATAAACTCAATGGGGTTGTCTATTTTTAACCTCCTGTTCTTTCCTTTTGGCAGAGTAATCAGTGCGAGGGGAGCTCTTGCCCTGAATGAATCTAAGTAACCCCGGTGGTTGCCTTCTGAAATGACCAGCAGACACACATCTGTACGGAGGCTACCCAAAGCGTAAACTCTGGTTCTAATGTACCATGTCCAGCCAAGGAAGCCCTGGTGAGGAGTTTTCTACGACAACAGTCAGTTCAGTAGCTGTGCAGGCTGGGGACTCCAAAATCGTTATAGCCATCATAAAGGTAAGCTGACCACTTCCTTTTTTCTGTGTAGCTGTGGGCTTCTTGCTGTGTGCTGATAATCCTAAAGAACATTCCACACAATCGGCAGTACACGGCATATAGAAAATAACCCAGCAGGTACATCTTATTGCTTTCTTAAATTGCAACTAAGAGAAAAACCTCTAAGTTTCAGCCAGTCACTAGAGTTTCTCTTTCAGTTAGCCAGAAAACATCTATAAGCAGCTTGATTTTTCTAAAAAGCAACAACAAACTTTACCATATACTTTCAGTTTGGTTTTTAAAGACAAAGCATTTGTGATTAAAAGTTCGTGATTGCCAGGCTGGAGTCCAGTGGACCTGGGAAATGTCTGTGATTTTTGAGAGTGGATGTGATGAAGGAGGGAAGAGGAGGGTCCCAGCAGATAAGGGGTGGCATTGTTTTGGCATGATGAGTGCAAGGAACACCTAATAAGAGACTGTGACGCGTGCCCTCTGCAGTTTTGGTTCTGACATGGTAAAGACACTAGTAAATCCTTGTCACATGGTTGGGGGAATAAAGACCCTACGGGGAAAGTGCTGAGGACATGTGTCAAATTTGCCCTTAACAGCAGGAAGTTGAAGCCACTTGGGGCTTAAAGGTTTTTTTTTTTTTTCCATTTTATTTTATTTTATTTTGTCATGTGCTCACAGCATCTCTCTCTCCTCTCCCTGGCAGGTCACAGAGATAAATTAAAAATAAAATCTACAAGGAAAATAATTTATAAAAGCACTTCCCTTAAAGGTTTTTGCATGTTTTATGTCAAACAGTTTGCTCATTTGCAAAGGTGACCACACATCTTCAGGTTGAAGAAGGCGTCCATGATTTTATTTCCTATGAATATGTCGTGTAAAAATCCCTGAAGCCTTATGATTGGATTTAGACAACTCACCACCTCAGGAATTCAGTGTTTAATGAAGGGAATTTAGCAAACAAGCTGGTGCTCACCACAGCCTGTTACTTTCAGGGCCCCACCAAGCTTAATTGAATGACTTTTCTGGCCTTTTGTAAGAAGCATAGACGACAGGCCTGTTTACTTTCACTTAATTGCTGCGAACTTTATGCTAATGTGAAAATTATTAACAGGAAAGCAGCACTTGACATTGAGCAAAATGATTCACTCTAGAAGCACTGAATGCAAAGTGTGCCTACCCAGGCCTATTCCCCAGGGCTCTTAAGACTTGGTCTACATCAACAGAACCTCTGCTGTGTCCCTTGACCTCTGTTCTTTTCAAGGGCAATGAGTGGACATGGAAAGAAGCCTGAAGCAAAATTGATAATTTGTGTTTGATTTTATGATGCTTTGAGTAACTGCAAATTTCAGCAGAGAGGGAAAAGAGGAAAAATTACTGTTTTTAAAAAAAGTTAAATTTTCTTTCCCTTAAATATGAAACATTTCTTAGAGTAGGATGAGGAAGAATGCATACAGAGTAAATGATGAATCAGAGGTAAATTGACAGTAAGAAAATAAAACCCCTAAAATTGTAGTGGAAACTCTTATTTTAACTGAACTGTGTTTCTAAGAATGTTCCCTCCGTCCTCCCTCCCCAGCTCCCTTAGTTCACTGCCATCCCATATGGAATAAACCCCAAGCTTTTCAAAGTGGGAAGTCCATCTGAAGGGAGTAGAAGTGCCTGTGTCTGCTCTCTATGGACTTCTCATTTCTAAACAGTCTCAGGGCACTAATCTAGAATAGACATGTGGTTTCTCGTTTCTCTTCAGCAATTCACTTAGCCACGTGCACATGCCTCATAGCGGTTCCTCTTGCTTCATCGGTTGTTTCTTCTTAGAAAAGCAATTCCTTAGGAAATGCAATGATGAATTATATCTTGGAGCAATGAAAGGGTCCTAAGTGTGGAAAACAAGCTGGCGGCATTCAAATAGCAGTTGTCACACATCTAATTTCACTGACACTTGTATACATACTTTATTGAATATTCAACAACAAAATTTGGAAAATATTGTTTTAACTTTGGAATAAGCGAAAAATCAGTTGCTTCATCTGCTGTTTGTTCTTTCTGGTTGGATCAGCAAGGTCAGTGTAAAGACACTAATCAGCCTACATTACATTTATGAAACCTTTTCCCTTTGGTGAAGTTTGCACCCTACTTGCTCAGATCACTATTTTTACAGAGTTCAGTTTTGTGAGTGAGAGAATGTAAAAGTGTGTGAATTATTCTATAATGTTGTACTCTTCAATAATACATAATCTACTGTATATATTCCTCATTTGGGAATTTTGAATTTATATCCAGTATGCTAAGAGAAAGGAATTTATCCTAAGCATAAAAAAAAAAGGAAGGAAAGACAGGGCATGGATTTATGTTAGACCTGTTCTATTTCAATTTATGTAAGGCCTATCTATCTCTGTGGAAAGAATAAAGTATTCACAGTGTAACTGGAAACTTAAAAAAAGAAAAGAATAAAAAGGAGAAGGGTGAAAGGAAAGGAACAAAAGGAACTAAAAGGACATTTTATTTCATTTTTATTTTTAGTGTGGCAAGTGGGTACAACTTCAGTTGGCTGAATCACAGCCCAATCTTCTGGAAATTGGAAGCAATCAAGATGAAACCAAAAAACTTCTTCATGATCATGAACTTCTTTTGGCCAAGCTTAAGGTAGGATATTAAGATATGAAGCAGATACAAATTAAAAAGAAATAAAAAGCTGTTTCTTACACTTCCTCTTGATTCCCCTGATGCCACTGGCCTATG
Organism: Phocoena sinus; assembly: GCF_008692025.1. Classification (NCBI taxonomy): domain Eukaryota; kingdom Metazoa; phylum Chordata; class Mammalia; order Artiodactyla; family Phocoenidae; genus Phocoena; species Phocoena sinus. The sequence goes on from NC_045769.1 coordinate 54,900,598, forward strand.
TCCAGGTTAACATAGTGCCAGATAGGTAATGGAAAAACACTATAGTTATTTATGAGCAAACACCAACATTGGAGAGAAGTAACGAGATTTTTTTCAACTTTCCCTAATGTGATAGAAAATATGGAGTGATAATATTTTCACTGTGGAGAAATAAGTACCTTCTTTTTCCTGGCTGCCTCAGTGGAAAAAAAAAAAAATTCCATCATTTTTCCATTTCATGCAACATACTGTCAAGCCACAACAACAGATCCAAACTTCCTATTGTTAATGAGACCTGCTGGCAAAAATAATATAGAGGCTTTTTCCCTCTCGAACTATTGAAAATATCTGATTTTATATTTAATATTAAGAGTTCTTGAAACCAAAGAATGGTTTTAATAAATAGAGTTATTATTACCTATATGTTGTGATTATTTAGTTAAGAATCTAGAAACAGTGTTGGTTTGAGATTGCCAGATAAGGTATCTAATCAGAGACAAGAATGTCGTTTGTGGGGCCCTGTGCAAAGTGAAAATGTGGGACTCCCTGTTCAAAAAGCAGGAAAAAGCTTTTTCTTGGCCTGTCATGGTGTTTTTTTAATCTGCTATGTAATGTCTGGCTCCTTCAGCCATGGGGATATATGTGGGGTGAGTGCACCCCTCACAGGCACTGGGCCTCAGTCCCAGCTCAGTGCAGAGGGCGTGGGCCTAACCCCAACCCTTCCTGAGCTGTGCCCTGACCCCTGCCAGGGCAGATGACAGAGGTCACTGAGCAGGGGCGGGAGAGCAGACAGGATAGCAAAGAGATTCTCTCCCCGGAGGGCAGGACCACACGCGAGATGAAGCTCCCATCCCCCAGCGCTTCCTCTGTTGTCCCATTGGACTTCACTTATAAAACACACAGTCAAAGATAAAATTGTTAAGAATTTCAAGACAGTGACAGGTAAGATGTTAAACTACAAGTGGTTTCTCCGTCTGAGAACGGAGCCCTGTGCAGCAGCCAACTCTGTGAGTAATAACCCTCTTAGGCAAATGAATGTCATCACTAAGATCAAAGAGGTTTGATTCAGAAGGCTGCAATGACTAGATGTTCTGTGTCTTCAGTACTTTAATATTACTGGCTTCTTTGAACATCTAGGCTGGAATTTCCACTTGCTTCCTAGATTTAGAGGCAGATCTGTTCTGCTTCTGACATATACCAACAGCGGTAGTAAAAGTAAAAGGGTAAACCAGACTGAGAAGTTGAAGAAAGAATTAGTACTGAAGCAGGGGGCTATTAGAATCCAGAATTTATTCTCCTGTGTAGACAGCTCCTAGCGCTGGGCTCTGGGCTGTCTTTCAAGGAAGAAACCCCTGGCGACCAGGAAGTCCTTTGTATATCTTAAAAAACACACGATGATGTGAACAGTCATTGAACCAGGAATCAAAAGACCTATGTTTTAGCACTAATTGTGCTGCTAACTAGTGTCGTTTGGCCAACAATTCAAGGTTTTGCTGCTACACAAAAAGCTTAATATTATGAATTGTGGAAACCCAACACTTCCTTGCAATTCTTGCCCATCCACAGAGGTTTACTTTCTCAAGGTCTCCTGTGTCCCCAGCCCCTTCATGTGTAACTGCCGACTGTTTCTAAAGTTAACCTGGATTTGAAGCTACATCCCTTCCCCAGGTCCCGCTAGCAATTCATGCCCAGCCAGCACTTTCAGGTACACTGATGAACTGTGAGTGGTGGGGAAGCTCACAGCAGTCTGGGTCTCTCAGGCTACCTCTTCCCGCCCGCCCCCCCAATCCTATTCCTGTCCAGGCCACAACTCCAGGGAGAATTCTTTTGTAAGCAGAGCAGTTCATCTCTCCTTAATGACTATGCTCAAATTTGCATACCTACATCCATTCAGGAGCTCAGCTGGAAAAGTGTTTTCCATCAACAGGATCCATCTTTAGAAGGTGCTTGTGATTCTCAATTTTAAAGTCTTGTCCTTTAATGCCAGTCTTCTGGCTATGGACTAGCCTTCTGGACTTCACGCTTTTATCTATAAAAATGATTGGGAGAGGAAGAATCAAAGGTTCATATCTGTTGCGGATCTTACCATAACAAGCAATGGAATAGTGGGACCATTCTGCCTTTCTGTACGTGGATCTAAGAACATGAGGTCTCAAGTAAAAAGGCCTTTTGGCTTCACGCAGGCCTCTAACCATGACCTCTTAATGTCTATCTCCCATACTCTCTCCCACCCCACCTTACCCAACAAACCAGCCACTTAACCCCAAGAAATTTTAAGTAGTAGCATCGTTTTGGTTAAAAAAAATCAAGGAGTCTGAAGTCTGTTTCAGATTTCCTGACAAAATACTTTTTTAAATAAGAAAAATGTGATTTCCATATTGCAAATAGATAGAGCACTTATTTAATCAATGTACTAGTTATTATGCTGTTAGGGTAGGTACAGTCTTAACCTGTAGCAGAAAATTGTTGTACCAAGTCATTTTTAATATGAGCTTTTTGAATGATAGGAACATTAGTAGTTCAATAAGCCAATAATATTTCATATTTAATGTTCATTCCAGTCCTTTTCCTATGCACAGGGCCCTGGGATTTGTTCTAATTATAAAGAAGAACGTGCTCTTAGGAGTGTCGGGAGGGTGTAGGAGTTCTGTGCTGAGTCCACTCTGCTTTGGGCAAAGCAGATAGACTCTCTTGTCTCAGGTTCTTTATTTGAAAAATTATGATAATAACAGATACCCTTAAACACCTAAAAGGAAATCTGGGGGAGAAATGCAATGATTTATAGAAGTGTTTGCTGTTGATAATTAATATATCAGAGAAATTTGGATGTTTAATTTGATAGAAAAGCTATTTTCCGCCTTCCACTGAAAAGTATCTCAGACCATAATAATTTAGACTAAAGGGAAAAATTCTGGAAACACAGAATTTTTATGAGTGTTTCTAATGTTGGTAATGTCTTATACCCCAGAGATCTGATTTTCCTTTCAGCAGGGTACTTAACCATTCCTGTGGAGTGTCCAGAGAAAAAATATTTCCCTATTTTCAGTGGGGAAAACATAGTCATGTGGAAAAAGCTTTCATTCCCTAAAGGCATCTAGATTCCCAAACCAGACTCGATTATTTTTAATGAGAAAGAAGAAGTTCAGGAGAGGAGAGAGGGAGATGTAAGCAGGTAACAAAGATCTGTCTGTGACCACTGTCAACACTATCCTCAGATGGTCAAAGAGGAAAAGAGGGGTTGGAAATGCCTTACGAATGTTGCTGAGAACGTTCTATCCCTCAGTATCCATCTTGCAGGTAGCTACTTTGCTATTGTGCAAAGGAGTTACAACTGTAAGAACCAAGAAACCCTCTGGACCCTAGCTCCTGTATTTGTATTTAATATATGATATTAGCATTCAGTGAAGAATGACCTTTTAAAATATAAAAAACTGAAAAATTTCACCTCTGACTTGACTCATAAATCTATCAACTCCCTGATTCTGACTAAATCTCCGACCCAGTGAATGTTTATTTTTGTCCTGTTTCTCTTTACTTAGTTAAAAATGAATAGTCAAAATGTATTAGTAGTAAAGTTTAAAGTCTTACTAAAACTTATTCCTTAAATAAGGAATAGTGTGATTTTCTGCTGTAAGCTGGAATATTTAGTGTGAATACATTATTTAAAAAAATTATTATTGCGGTAAAAAAATATATACTTTTTTTTTTTTTTGCGGTACACGGGCCTCTCACTGTTGTGGCCTCTCCCGTTGTGGAGCACAGGCTCCGGACACGCAGGCTCAGCGGCCATGGCTCATGGGCCCAGCCGCTCCACGACATGTGGGATCTTCCCGGACCGGGGCACGAACCCGTGTCCCCTGCACCGACAGGCAGACTCTCAACCACTGCGCCACCAGGGAAGCCCAATCTCAACCATTTTTAAGTGTACAATTCAGGGGCATTAATTATATTAAGCATGTTGTGCAACCATCACAGCTATCAATTTCCCAAACTTTTTCATCACCCCAAACAGAAACTCAGTAGCTATTAAGCAAAGACTCCCACTCCTCCCTTCCCTGGTTACCTCTAATCTACTTTCTGCCCTTATGAATTTGTCCGTTTTAGGTATTTCATGTAAATAGAATCATGTAATATTTATCCTTTTGTGTCTGGCTTATTTCACTTAGCATATAATGTTTTCAAGAGTCATCCATATTGTAGCAGGTATCAGAACTTCATTCCTTTTTATGAATGAATAATTTTCAAATATATGGATATACCACATTTTATTTATTCACTCATCTGTCCATGGACACTTGGGTTATTTCCACTTTTTCAGCTACTGTAAATAATGCTACAGTGAATGTTGGTGTACAGGTATCTGTTTGAGTACCTGCTTTCAATTCTTTTGGAGTGGAATTGCCTAGTCATAGGGCATTTCTGTGCTAAGTCTTTGAGGAAACACCAAAATGTTTTTCACAGCAGCTGCGCCATATTACATTCCCATCAGCAATGTACAGGTGTTCCAATTTCTTCACATCCCGGTTAAACTTGTTTTTTAGTTTGTTTTGCGGTACGTGGGCCTCTCACTGTTGTGGCCTCTCCCGTTGCGGAGCACAGGCTCCGGACGCGCAGGCTCAGTGGCCATGGCTCACGGGCCCAGCCGCTCCGCGGCATGTGGGATCTTCCCAGATCGGGGCATGAACCCGTGTCCCCTGCATTGGCAGACGAACTCTCAACCACTGAGCCACCAGGGAAGCCCAAACTTGTTATTTTCTCTGTGTGTGTATGTGTGTGTGTTTAATTATAGCCATCCTATTAGGTGTGAAGTGATATCTTGTGGTGGTTTTGATTTGTATTTCTTTAATGACTAATGACGTTAAACATCTTTTCATGTGCTTACTGGACAATTGTATATCTTCTTCGGACAAATGTCTTTTACCCATTTTTTAATTGGGTTGCTTGTTTTTTGTTACTGAGTTGTAGGAGTTCTTTGCATATTCTGAATATTAATTCCTTGTCAGATATAGGATTTGCAAATATTTTCTCCCATTCTGTAGATTATCTTTTCACTTTCTTGATGATGGTCTTAATAATGTATTTTAATAAAGTAAGTCTGTGTGCCTTGAATTATATATATTTACATATTAGAGAAAATTTTATAGCATGTGTGTTGTGAATGTGATGGAACGCTTTAGAACAGTACTGGAAGAGGACTAACCTATTTTACATTATCTATGTCATAGCAGTGTTTTACCCTAAATGTTTACTTCGTATAGGAGATTCGTTTTCTCTCCTTCGTGTTTTCCTATAGACCCACAAGTTAGGGAATTCTACTCTCTCAGAAATGTTGTGAACGATGCTTTTGCTCATGTCTTCTCTTCCCTTCTCTTCCTTTAGGAGTGAGGGGGCGGGGGGTGTTACCCAGTTGGTGAGACTAGGGGAAGAAGTGGCCACCATGGGGAAGCCAGCCTCAAAGGCTCTCTCTGCAGACTCTGACTACCCGTGGGCTGCAGGTTCTCTAGTCTCTCTGCTTCTGCATGATTTGGCCAGATGTCCCTATGTGGAAGAGGAAGGCCACAATCCAACCTACACAGAGCATCCAAATATGTGTCTATACCTCAGACCCAGTTGTCTCCATAGGCAGGTCACAAGGACTAGATTTTTAAAGAGAAAAAGTAGGAAGTCAAATCAAACCCACCCTCCAGTCCAGCTTTACCAGTAATAAGAGCAGATATTTTGATCCATATCTGACCTTGATGTCTGTTTCTCAGTTGATTTGGAATCTTGAGGAGACAGAGGTGAAATTAATTGGCACCTTCCAAATTCCAACACTTAATTGATCTTTGGTTCAAAGGGATCTGTGTCTTAGTGTTCTATACATGTAAAGTACCTGGCATATTCTCACTGATCATTTTGACAAAGGTCACTGAAACAATGTAGGAACAATGCAGGGTTCCTGGGGGAGTGGGAACTAGTGGGTGGTATAATTTCTCTTTTAGGCTTTTGAGAATAGAGAACTTTTATATTTAAAAAACAAAAATAGTATTCTCACAACTATGAAACAGCAAAACTTCCCAGTGATTTTCCCTGGCTGACTTAACACTTTCCTAGTGTACAGGGTATTTCTTTTCCCAGATGTTCAGTTCCAGTGAACAGTATGGAGCTGTGGAGTGAAATAAAATTCGAATAGCATTCTCTGTATTTGGAAAGTGTCATGGGCAATCTTATAAAATATTGGTTTTATAAGATAGGTTGGTTTAAGAGGCTAGAGAGTCCATGAAATAGGCTTCTCAGACATGGAGTTAAGGCACATTAAGATTGCAGATATCACAAATAATTTGTTACTAGTTTGGGCTAAGCCACAGTTCAGAGGATGTCCATACTTAATGAAGTGTTGATATGAGTTGATTTACTAGAGGGGAAGGAGTTCTATAAGGAGAAAATTTTGTTGGCACAGAGCCTGAAGAGTACAAAATTTGGAAAGGATGCTCTCTATTTTATCCCTGTCTTGGTTTAGCAGTCAAGGTTGGGCTTCTTGGCTGAACCTAAGGGCCTGTGGGAAACATGAAGCACTCACCATATTGCTTTGTGGCTGGGACACCAAGTGACACAGAGTCCACAAGAAGAGAAGCATCTTCCACACTTCTGCAAGGAACAGAGCAGGGCTTGGTTATAGCAGATACTGACAACTTTTTTGACAACTCTAGAAGGACCCAATATACAAGAAGATTACAGTAGATTAAAAATGGCCATAAAGTCTTTGGCACTCTTCCCAATGAGAAGTGGGGTCTATGTTCATTCCTTTAAAACTGGTCAGACTCTAGGACTGCTTTGAGCAAAAGAATACAGCATAGATGATGTGGTGCCAGTTTCCAGTCCAGTCTCAAGAGACTGGCTGCTTTCTCTTCCTGTAATTTCAAATAGTTGCTCCTGGAACCTAACCAACTGAGTACGTCAAGGAGCACTATGGAGAGGCCCATGTGGAGAAGAACTGAGGGTCCCAGCAACAGCTCTGGCTGAGATCCTGGCCAACAGCCAACCAACTTGCCAGCCCTGTGAGCGAGCCATTTGAGCCATCTTGAAAGTTGATTCTCCAGACCTGGTTGGGCTTCCAACCTGACCTATGCGGAACAGAGACAAGTCTTACCCACTGAGCCCTGCCTGAGAATCATGAGCACAATAAATAATTGTTATTTTAGGTCTTTAGAGTGTGCAGTGGTTTGTCACACAGCAGTAGATAACTGGAACAGAGGGCAAGAGCAATGGTGGCATCCTCTAGGGATTTTGAAGGCAACGCTCATGAATGAAAAGAGACAGGCAGAAGAAAGCAGGAGTTTTCATGGAGAGATAGTTGAGAAGCAGAACTAAGATTCTTTAAAATGAAAGATGGTATGATAAATAAGTAAATAAATAAAAAGAAAATTTTGAAGTTTGTGAATGATCTACTTTTGGAAAAATGATTCTGAAAAGCAGATGCAAAGATATCTATTATAATGTTAGTCTCTTTGACTTGAATTTTAATATACTTTCTTGATCAGGAGGAAAAAGTTTGTAGTTATAATTCAGCACACAGGGGTGTGCACAGAATATTATGGGTATATTGTGGAAGGAATGACTAATTCTGCCAGGAAAACTAGGGGAAGCTTGACAGAGAAAGTGATTTATGAGCTGTCCTGGAGGTGAATATGAGTTTTCCAGACACCACTGACCAATTTAAAGGACAAACGATGAACTGGAAGGAAAATATTTGCAATTTATATGACAGTCAAAGGGTTATACTCCTTCATGTTGATAAGAAAGACAAATAAGCCAAAAATAAATAAATAAAAAATAGACTATTCACAGAAGAGAGGCAGATTGCCAATAAACATGTAAAAAGAAACTCAATGTCAATAATGGCCTGAGAAATGAAACTAAATAATGATAAAAAGATAAATTTTTAATTGCCTATACACCATTAAAAGTTTAAAATATTGATAACATTCAGTGATGGTGAGAATGTGAGGAAAGGGGCGTTCTACTATACTGTTGGTGAGAATTTGGATTAACACAATCATTTTGGAAACTAGCAAGCATTAAAATGTAAGATGCTCACATCCTGAGACTCAGCAACCTCACCTCTGGGAATTCATCCTTGGAAATGAAAGCACTAGTAAGGATATAGATATGAAGATGCTTTGCTATGATATTAAGCATCTTTTCACATGTTTTTGGTAAAATAACCTAACTGGAAACAAAACAATGTCCAACAATAGGGGAATAAATTTATAAGCTGATTATTTATGCTACTTTTATACTGTGGAAGAGTATGCTGAGCCCTAGGACTATTGCTATGACATAGATGAACCTGTGAGTGTTTAAACCAGTGTTGGTTGGGCTTTATGTTATTTGTCACCAACATATTCCTATTTGAAAACTTGGTCAAAAGTCAGGATCACAACTAACATTTTTGAGATCATAGGCCTGTAGTTTCCAAGCTGTTAATTATTCTAAAATACTCCTTTAAAATATAAATCTACAAGCAAAAATTTTTAATGGAAAGTAGAACCCATAGTCCTTATTAGTTATGAAAAGAGGGTCTTGGTCCAAGATTTGGACTGACAAGGCAGAACTCTGACAGTTCAAGAAATATAAGTGAGGGGTAGTAGAGGTAAGATTGTAGCTGGTAGCATAGGACCTACTCACCCCCACTCCCAATCTTCAATATACTGAGTTATATTAAATGTTAGGGTAAAAATATACCTTTTTCATTCTATACAGAAGGCAACAGATACTTCTGCTCCAGAAAAGCCATAAGTAAGTATTGTACTTAACCAAGAATGAGGGAATTTTGTTTTGTTTATTTGTTTTAAGTCTAGTACGACTCCTACCTGATTAGCCTTAGCCAGAATGCATCTTTTCTAAACTCTAGACTTATCTTAGATATACTATAAGTATAAATGTGTAAAACTCAAGATGTTTTCAAATAACATGGCTGTATCATTCTCATGACAAGTTCATCTAGCTATTAGTCCTCAGGAGAATACATCAAACTTCTGATTCTGTGGTTAGCTCTGATCTTCAAATTACCTGTATCCTCTGTCTTCCACCTAACACATACTTGAAGTTCAGGGACTTGAGTGAGATTAGAATTTTTGTCTTTTTTTTTTTTAATGTCTTAAAGTTGGATACTAGTTCCAGTTCCAGGAAAGATGGAATAAACAGCCTCCACCCTGTCTCCATTAAATGTAACTATAAACCTTGGCAGTATGTATGTGTGCTGAGGATGCTGAAAAGGAGGGACTAGCATGTAAATTAGGGAAAGAGACCAGAATTCCAAAGGCCACCAAGCCAGCAGTATTGTTTTTTCTCTCTTCAATATTACCCAGCTTGGATTCAAAAGCAAGTTGACACTCTGAAGTATGCATCAGATATGGACAGAAAAAGTTCCAGAAAAGTCTTCTCTTTCAGATCTGAGCACTAGAAAGAGGACTTCTGTGAGTCAGACAGAAAGGGAGGAAATACTGTGCTTTTGCTTTTGCTTTGTGCTTTTCTATTCTCTCTTCCCCAGCACAGGCAATCCCCCAGCGATGGTGAAGATGGAGGCAACAGGCAGGTGCCTGAATCTCTGAGGGAGGGGATCCTCTCTGACCAGAGGACCTGTGGTCCCTGAGCTTGTTGTAAATTCACATGGCGTTTTCCTCCCTCTGTTCTCCCCACTGCTTGGTCCGGCAGACACAGTGGTGGGAAGGAAACCAAAGCCCCAGGTTTCAGCCCAGAGGACCAGTAAGGGGGCTTCTATGGTACAAATTTCAGGCACTGGGTCAAGCCAGTGAAATAAGAAGACAGAGAAGGTGAGAGAGCAGTCTCACCGTTCAGCCCAGTAACTCACGTTATACAGATGGCTGATTTTCTTAAAGAAATCCTAATTACTCTGTCAGTAGAGAGGGAACTCTAAAAACCATGAGCTGTTAGATTCAGTTTCGTAGGACATGTTTTTTTTTACTTTAAGTTCAGCTCGAAACATATCCGAAGTATTTACATAATCGGAACTAGAGAAACCCAAACCACTGAAGGCTGTTGCAGCTGCTTTCTGAAAGCCTGAGATTTTTGCTTCAGTGTTCCCATAGGCTATTAAACTTTTATTAATGTGTTGGACAGAAAATACTTTGCTAGTGTGTTATACTTCTGAGAGCAGCAGTAAATAGAAACATATAATGTGAACCACAAATGCAATCTCATATTTACTTTTATTTATTTATTTTTCCAGTTTTGAGATAATTGGCATACATCACCGTATAAATTTAAGGCATACAGCGTGATGGTTTGATTTACATATATTGTGAAATGATCACCACATTGGTTCAGCTAAGATCCATCTTCTTATACAGGTACAATAAAAAAAAGAAAGAAGAAAAGGAAAAAAAATTCTCCTTGTGATAAGAACTCCTTTACTCTCTTAACAACTTTCCCCCGTATCATGCAGCAGTGTATGTTACATCTTATAACTGGAAGTTTGTGCTGTTGACCACCTCCCTCAAATTCCCCCTCTCCACACCTTCTGCCTCTGGTAACTACCAATCTGTTCTCTGTATCCATGAGTTCAGTTTTGTTGTTTGTTTTGTTTTTAGATTCCACATGTAAGTGAGATCATACAGCTATTTGTCTTTCTCTGACTTATTTCACTTAGCACAATGCTTTCAAGGTTCATTCATGTTGTTGCAAATGGTAGGATTTCATTGTTTTTTTTTTATGACTGAATGATATTCCATTGTATGTATATACCACATCTTCTTTATCCACTCATCCATCAGTAGACACTTAGGTTGCTTCTGTGTCTTGGCTATTGTAAATAATGCTGTTATGAACATGGGGGTGCAGATATCTTTTGAGTTACTGTTTTCACTTCCTTTGGATATATTCCCAGAAATGTATCATTTGGTAGTTCTATTTTCAACATTTTGAGGATCTTCCATACTGTTTGCCATAGTGGCTGTACCAATTTACAATCCTACCAGCAGTGCACAAGGGTTCCCTTATCTCCACATCCATGCCAGCATTATTATCTGTTGACTTTTTGATGATGGTCTTTCTGTCAGGTGAGCGGTGATGTCTCATTGTGCTTTTTTCTTTTCTTTTCTTTTTTTTTAATTAATTAATTTTTACTTTTGGCTGCGTTGGGTCTTCGTTGCTGCGCGTGGGCTTTCTCTAGTTGTGGCGAGCAGGGGCTACTCTTCGTTGCAGCACACGGGCTCTAGAATGCAGGCTCAGTAGTTGTGGCGCACGGGCTTAGTTGCTCAGCTGCATGTGGGATCTTCCCTGACCAGGGCTCAAACCCATGTCCCCTGCATTGGCAGGAGGATTCTTAACCACTGCGCCACCAGGGAAGTCCCCTCTCATTGTCGTTTTAATTCACATTTGCCTAATGGCTAACGATGTTGAGCATCTTGTCATGTACCTGTTAGCCTTTCATATATTTTCTTTGGAGAAATGTCTATTCAGATCCTTTGCCCATTTTTTAATTGGGTTATTTGGGGATTTTTGCTATTGAATTGTAGGAGTTTTTATATATTTTGGATATTAGCCCCTTTTCAGATATATGATTTGAAAATATTATTTTCCCATTCCATAGATTGTCTTTTCACTTTGTTGATGGTTTCCTTTGCTGTGCAGAAGCTTTTTAGTTTGATGTAGTCCCACTTGTTTAATTTTAATTTTGTTGCTTGTGCTTTAGGTGTCATATCCAAAAAAATAATTACCAAGACACACGTCAAGGAGCTTTGTTCCTATGTTTTCTAGGAGTTTCATGGTCTTTAATCCTTTTGAGTTAACTTTTGTAAGTGGTGTAAGATACAGATTCAGTTTCATCCTTTTACATGTGAATATCCAGTTATCCCAGCACCATTTATTTTTTTAATTTTTTAAACATCTTTATTGGAGTATAATTGCTTTACAATGGTGTGCTAGCTTGTGCTTTACAACAAAATGAATCAGCTATACATATACATATGTTCCCATATCTCTTCCCTCTTGTGTCTCCCTCCCTCCCACCCTCCCTATCCCACCCCTCCAGGCGGTCACAAAGCACCGAGCTGACCTCCCTGTGCTATGCAGCTGCTTCCCACTAGCTATCTACCTTACGTTTGGTAGTGTATATATGTCCATGCCTCTCTCTCACTTTGTCACAGCTTACCCTTCCCCCTCCCCATATCCTCAAGTCCATTTTCTAGTAGGTCTGTGTCTTTATTCCTGTTTTACCCCTAGGTTCTTCATGACATTTTTTTTCTTAAATTCCATATATATGTGTTAGCATACGATATTTGTCTCTCTCTTTCTGACTTACTTCACTCTGTATGACAGACTCTAGGTCTATCCACCTCATTACAAATAGCTCAATTTCGTTTCTTTTTATGGCTGAGTAATATTCCATTGTATATATGTGCCACATCTTCTTTATCCATTCATCTGATGATGGACACTTAAGTTGTTTTCATCTCTGGGCTATTGTAAATAGAGCTGCAATGAACATTTTGGTACATGACTCTTTTTGAGTTATGGTTTTCTCGGTATATGCCCAGTAGTGGGATTCCAGCACCATTTATTGAACATATATGTAATTTTAAATTTTCTAATAGCCTAATATAGATTTTAGAGCATTAAACACTTACATTAGAAAATAATAAATGTCTCAAATCAACAATCTATGTTTTTGCCTTAAGAAACTAGAAAAATAAGAGCAAATTAAAACTGAGGCAAGCAGAATGAAGCAAAAAATAAAGATAAGAGCAGAAATTAATGAAACAGATAACAGAAAAATAACAGAGAAATGCATGGTTCTTTGGAAAAGTCAGTGAAATTTTGATAAGCCTCTAGCCAGACTGAGAAAGGTAAAAAGAGAGAAGGCAAAAATTATGAGTATTAGGTATGAAAGATGGGGCATCACTATAAACCCCACACACATTAAAAATATAATGTAGTAATACTATGAACAACTCTGTGCACATAAATTCAACAATTTAAATGAAATGAACCAATTCTTTGAAAGCCACAAATTACCAAAACTCACCCAATAATAAAAGTAAAAACAAGTGAAATTAATTTAGTAATATGTTTAATTTATTCTAATATATCTAAATTATCATTCAATATGTAATCATTATAAAAACTGTTAATGCGATATTTTAATTTTTTGTATTAAATCTTCAAAATCCTGTGTGTACATTATACTTATAGCACATCACAATATGAACTAGCCACATTTCAAATGGGTAGTGGATACCATATTAGACAGTGAATATTTAGAGACTAAAGGAGGTTAAATCTTCTGGGAATGAAAATAGTTTATTTTTTGGCTCAGGAGAAGTCTGCTTATAATCAAACCAATGTATGGAGAATCTGAAAAGGATAATTATGAGATGAGATTTCTTTCAGGGACAAGAAATGAAAGAAAAGTAGGCCAAAATATTTCTAATGGTAATTTTTGGAAGGTGATTAATAAAGCAGTGTTATTAGATACTTTCACAGGAGTAGGTATATTTTTCCCAGTGTAATATTTTTTAAAATGTAGGAGTGTAATTGCATTTGCACATGTGTTTTAGCTATTGCAATTGATTTTACTTGAAAGAGTAATTTCTTTAAAACAAATTACATAAGCATTTTGAAAGAATGAAAAGAAAGCTTTGTATCAATATTAATCTAGTTTGAAAGGCTGACAGTAGAAGGCAGTAATTAAATGGTGAATTGTCTGGTTGTGAGTTCTGAAAGCATTAGTGCACATTTCGTTAATGATTTTATATGTAATTAGTTTGTTCATTGTTCATCCATTTCTCAGATATTGCTCAGTGGACTTCTTATGGTTTTGTTGCTTAGTAGTGCTAATAACATGGGCGGCCAAATGCAATTCAGATTCTAAAAACAGCTGAAAGGATTCTGTTAATATGCCTTGGTTAATTTTGCTTAATGTTGGTTAACAGGTCATTAAAGACTATATATTTTGTTACTTGAGTGATGAATATAGAGCAAGGATATATTTTTGTTAGCATATTTATAAAACTTGGACTAACAAAGAATTTTTCTTTGTGTTGCTTAATTCATTTATAAGTATTTCACATATGACTAGTTTTCCTTTATGGTTGTAGGCGATGGCCTAAATTCTGAATAATAAACAAAAGAGAGGATGCAAATGTTACTGAAAAAATACGATCTCTAGTAACTTGAGAGGTCCACCAGTTTTTATTGTCATTTAGTGTTTTGTACTTGGAGAAGGACATACACGGTCTGTAAATGTGGTAAAGATTTAAATCTCTGGTAAGTCCTGCTTTTCAGAACTAAGCCACCCCCCTGGAAAAAGTGTTGGATAATTCATCAAGATGAGGAGGACAAATAATTATAAATTCTGGATTTTCTTTCTCTTTCAAGAACAATAAGGTTTTCCATATTATCTGAGACTTAACAACTGGCCTGCAAAAAAGTTTAAGTAAACACAGGAATACCAAACAACGTTTTCAATCCTGAAATTCCCATTTTGGCCAATTCATTAGTCATTGTGAGCGATTACTTTTAATAACTCAGGTTTATATTTCTACAAGACAACCAGCTAAACTTACACATAGAATTTCACCATACTTACCAGAATTTTCATCATTGACTTAGGGACCCAATGTATAGCTATAGGTCATCCTCTGTGTACACAGATCAGAATTGGGTGCACAAAGGGTTATGGCCATGAAACATTACAAAATGAGGACTAAGTTCCTACCCCTTGAAAGGCTTGCAGAAGCAATAATGTTTACTACCTATTGGCCATTTTCATGTGCCAGTCATCATACTAGCATTAAGTATTTAATCCTTACATCAAGGATATATTCACATTTACCAGGTGGTTAAACAAGTTCAGTAGTGGCTTTTGCCCAAGTTCCACAATAGTTTATGTCACTATGTATTACTGCCACTCTAATTTATTTAAAGAGGTAGGATTAATATTCAGAATATATCCATTGCCAGGTAATATCAATATATGAAAAACTATATACAAGGTGCTGACAGATGGCTCATGCAAGAGTCACCAGCCCAAGAGATGAGAATATTATTTGGATCTCAAAGCAAGTGACAGGTAAGGATTGCTTGTCAAAATGACATTCCAGATCAGAGAATGGGTTAGCAAAGCTGTTGACACAAGTGTAAGCAAGATACACATAGGCACATGAAGAACACTGCCAGGAAATATTGAGATAAGGCAAAACTTGTATGGAGGATAAGGGCTTGGGCTGAAAGGCAGAACATGTTGGGCTATGCAGTTAGATTTGATTGTGGCCAAGAGTGGGTTCTTAAAGTAGGGGAAAGTTTGCTAAAAATGGAGTTTGAGAAAGGTTACCTTTAAAACAATATACAGGGTGAACTTAAATGGAAAAACCACTGGAGTTAAGAGATGTCTATGGAGACATTGGAACTTGGACTAGAGTTCTGAGTGTGAGAGTAAAGAGACTCAAATTTAAAAGTCCTTGTTTCTCAAATAAACAACCTAACCTTACACCTAAAGCAATTAGAGAAAGAAGAACAAAAAACCCTCAAAGTTAGCGGAAGGAAAGAAATCATAAAGATCAGATCAGAAATAAATGAAAATGAAATGAAGGAAACAATAGCAAAGATCAATAAAACTAAAAGCTGGTTCTTTGAGAAGATAAACGAAATTGATAAACCATTAGCCAGACTCATCAAGAAAAAAAGGCAGAAGACTCAAATCAACAGAATTGGAAATGGAAAAGGAGAAGTAACAACTGACACTGCAGAAATACAAGGAATCATGAGAGATTACTACAAGCAACTATATGCCAATCAAATGGACAACCTGGAAGAAATGGACAAATTCCTTGAAAAGCACAACCTTCTGATACTGAACCAGGAAGAAATAGAAAATATAAACAGACCAGTCACAACCACTGAAATTGAGACTGTGATTAAAAATCTTCCAACAAACAAAAGCCCAGGACAAGATGGCTTCACAAGCAAATTCTATCAAACATTTAGAGAAGAGCTAACACCTATCTTTCTCAAACTCTTCCAAAATATAGCAGAGGGAGGAACACTCCCAAACTCATTCTACAAGGCCACCATCACCCTGATACCAAAACCAGACAAGGATGTCACAAAGAAAGAAAACTACAGGCCAATATCACTGATGAACATAGATGCAAAAATCCTCAACAAAATACTAGCAAACACAATCCAACAGCACATTAAAAGGATCATACACCATGATCAAGTGAGGTTTATCCCAGGAATGCAAGGATTCTTCAATATATGCAAATCAATGTGATAAACCATATTAACAAATTGAAGGATAAAAATCATATGATATCTCAATAGATACAGAAAAAGCTTTTGACAACTTCGACACCCATTTATGATAAATACCCTCCAGAATGTAGGCATAGAGGGAACTTACCTCAACATAATAAAGGCCATATGTGACAAACCCACAGCCAACATTGTTCTCAATAGTGAAAAACTGAAAGCATTTCCACTAAGATCAGGAACAAGACAAGGTTGCCCACTCTCACCACTCTTACTCAACATAGTTTTGGAAGTTTTAGCCACAGCAAGCAGAGAAGAAAAGGAAATAAAAGGAATCCAAATCGGAAAAGAAGAAGTAAAGCTGTCACTGTTTGCAGATGACGTGATACTATACACAGAGAATCCTAAAGATGCTACCAGAAAACTACTAGAGCTAATCAATGAATTTGGTAAAGTAGCAGGATACAAAATTAATGCACAGAAATCTCTGGCATTCCTATACACTAATGATGAAAAATCTGAAAGTGAAATTAAGAAAACTCTCCCATTTACCATTGCAACAAAAACAATAAAATATCTAGGAATAAACCTACCTAAGGAGACAAAAGACCTGTATGCAGAGAAGGATAAGACACTGATGAAAGAAATTAAAGATGATACAAATAGATGGAGAGATATACCATGTTCTTGGACTGAAAGAATCAACACTGTGAAAATGAATCTACTCCCCAAAACAATCTACAGATTCAATGCAATCCCTATCAAACTACCAATGCCATTTTTCACAGAACTAGAACAATAAAGTTCACAATTTGTATGGAAACACAAAAGACCCCAAATAGCCAAAGCAATCTTCAGAATGAAAAACGGAGCTGGAGGAATCAGGCTCCCTGACTTCAGACTACACTACAAAGCTACAGTAATCAAGACAGTATGGTACTGGCACAAAAACAGAAATATAGATCAATGGAACAGGATAGAAAGCCCAGAGATAAACCCATGCACATATGGTCACCTTATCTTTGATAAAGGAGGCAAGAATACACAATGGAGAAAAGACAGCCTCTTCAATAAGTGGTGCTGGGGAAACTGGACAGCTACATGTAAAAGAATGAAATTAGAATTCTTCCTAACACCATACACAAAAATAAACTCAAAATGGATTAAAGCCCTAAATGTGAGGCCAGACACTATAAAACTCTTCAAGGAAAACATAGAACACTCTATGATATAAATCACAGCAAGCTCGTTTTTGACCCACCTCCTAGAGTAATGGAAATAAAAACAAAAATAAACAAATGGGACCTAATGAAACTGAAAAGCTTTTGCACAGCAAAGGAAACCGTAAACAAGATGAAAAGACAACCCTCAGAATGGGAGAAAATATGTGCAAATGAAGCAACTGACAAAGGATTGATCTCCGTAATTTACAAGCAGCTCATGTAGCTCAATATCAAAAAAACAAACAACCCAATTTAGGCAGAAGACCTAAATAGACGTTTCTCCAAAGAAGATACACATATTGACAACAAACACATGAAAGGATGCTCAACATCACTAATCATTAGAGAAATGCAAATCAAAACTGCAATGAGGTATCACCTCACACTGGTCAGAATGGCCATCGTGAAAAAGTCTACAAACAATCAGTGCTGGATAGGGTGTGGAGAAAAGGGAACCCTCTTGCACTGTTGGTGGGAATGTAAATTGATACAGCCACTATGGAGAGCAGTATGGAGGTTCCTTAAAAAACTAAAAATAGAACTACC
Organism: Phocoena sinus; assembly: GCF_008692025.1. Classification (NCBI taxonomy): domain Eukaryota; kingdom Metazoa; phylum Chordata; class Mammalia; order Artiodactyla; family Phocoenidae; genus Phocoena; species Phocoena sinus. The sequence goes on from NC_045769.1 coordinate 54,918,600, forward strand.
ATGTGACCCAGCAATTCCACTACTGGGCATATACCCTGAGAAAACCATAATTCAAAAAGAGTCATGTACCACAGTGTTCACTGCAACTCTATATACAGTAGCCAGGACATGGAAGCAGGGTAAGTGTCCATCAGGAGATGAATGGATAAAGAAGATGTGGCACATATATACAATGTAATATTACTCAGCCATAAAAATAAACAAAATTGAGTTATTTGTAGTGAGGTGGATGGACCTAGAGTCTGTCATACAGAGTGAAGTAAGTCAGAAAGAGAAAAACAAATACTGTATGCTAGCACATACATATGAAATCTAAAAAAAACAAAAAATGGTTCTTAAGAACCTAGGGGCAGGACAGGAATAAAGATGTAGAGAATGGACTTGAGGACACGGGGAAGGGGAATGGTAAGCTGGGACAAAGTGAGAGAGTGGCATGGACATATATACAGTACCAAATGTAAAATAGATAGCTAGTGGGAAGCAACTGCATAGCACAGGGAGATCAGCTTCGTGCTTTGTGACCACCTGGAGGGGTGGGTTAGGGAGGATGGGAGGGAGACGCAAGAGGGAGGAGATATGGGGATATATGTATATGTATAGCTGATTCACTTTGTTATACAGCAGAAACTAACCGACCATTGTAAAGCAATTATACTCCAATAAAGATGTTAAAATAAATAAATTAATTAAAAGTCCTTGTTTTGGCAGGTAGCACAGTATGTTATGTATAATAGAAATATATTTTTGATGAATTAAACTAATAAGTTGTGAAGAAGATATTATAGAATCAGATCATTTATTTTATGTAGAGAGTGAGGGAAAAGTTCATGATAATCCCAAACCTTAACGCCTGTCAGATAAGAAAAGTAGATGTCCTCCTGGTGTTATTACGTAATTGCCAAAGGAGTGCCATTTTAATTGGAATGTTCTTTCTATTTGACAGGTTGGAGGTTACTGGTATCACTTAGTAGAGTAGTTTCAGGGGAGCAATGATGCTGGACACCAAGTTGTGGTTGTTTAATGAAGGAACAAATGTAAAGAGAAGAATCAGAGATAGCACGAGTAGGCCATTCTCCAACAAACTTGACTGAAATAAGAAGGTGATGCTGATTGTGAGAGATGATTTCGTTACAGTGGGAGAGACTAGTGTTAGGGGAGAAGAGCAGCCTTCACTTAAGTAGTGGAGTGTGAGAATTAGTGAAGACTTTGCCTGCTATGAATCTGAATTTCCATGAGATACAGTGGTGAAGTTTGGAAGGAAAGGAATCAGGGAGAGGATTATAAAGAGGATAGATGATCAGAGGGTCTTTCACAAGTGACCAAGGGCAAGAGGAGTGGGAGGCAGTTCTCAGATTCCAAATGGTCCCAGTAGAAGTAGTCTTCGAAATGGTATCCTGAGTGGAGAAGTCTGGGACGGTGACTTCATGCTCCACAGTTCTCAGTCTGATGACTGTTTCCAGGCCCAGAACTGAGGCAGTTCAGGAAACCGGTGAGGGAATGACGTGAAAATGAACAGTCTCCACATGGGACAGTTAGAGGTAGGCAGGCCTACGTAGGTGGTTCTCATCCTGACTGGCATAAGAATCTTTAAAAAAAAAAAAAAAAAAAAAAAAAGCACATGGCTCATATATCCAGGCCCCAAAACCCAAGTCAAGGAAATGCTGGGACACCTGTACATTTTAAAAAGATTTTGCAATAATTCTCATGCACAGTAAAGAATAAGAAACTCTGGCCCAAACCAGGAGAAACAACTACCATCAAACAACCACATTAAAAGGCTTGAACAGAGGTGCCATCAATGGAATTGGGAAAGGGCCATGGAAGGTTAGAGGCAAAAATAATCAGGGTCTCATCACAAAATTTGGGCAAAAGGAAATTTCAAGACAGTCTTGGATAGTGTTGGAAGCAGCAGCGTGTTTGAGGAATGTGCCGTGAGATTTGACAGTGAGGAAGTTATTATTGCTCTCTGAAACCTGTCTGCAGTCCTCCCCATTTATGCTATTGACCACATTCTCCTCTGAGGCCCCTCTGCAACTTGTAGACTACCTACCTCTACTATATTATCTGTTTCATGGAAAGCCGTCTATGTTTCATTTTTGTCTTCTCCATTAGACTGTTGAACGTGTTTCCCCTTAGGACCTATAGCACTGTGCGTAGATTAGATATTCAACAGATTGTGTTCGTAGAATGAGTGAATAAATGAATGAGTGAATGAGTGAATACATGTATCCTTTACATAATTTCAGGAACCATTCATCTCTGTGTAGTAAAAAAGGAAACGTGTAAAAAAGGACTGTGGTAAAGACAATAGTGATGATTTAATGGTATTCACATACCGTGTTCATCTTGCTCACAGCAGTTCTGAGGGTTTTAAGAAGACTCAGTTATTAATGTACCGAACATTTGGGCTCCTAAGAGAACAGGGTGGAACTGATAAATTATTCATACTTTTAGTTTTTCTGATTTGTGTCATTATTCTTCTTTTAACTGAGCTGGAGGATGAGTTTCCGAGTGAATCATTGATGTCCTTGCTTTAGAATGCTAAGTCTCCCTCCTCTGGGAAGCATTCCCTGGGCTCCAGCCCCACCTTGGGCCCATCTCTCTCCACTTGTTTCCGCTGGGCTTCTCAATCAGCACCTCTTTATATAAGTATAGTCTCACACTCTATTATGGTACCTGTTCAAGTGTGGCCTATATAAATGTGCTGAAAGTGTGGTTTATGAGTATTTACACCAGAATCATCTTGGGTACCTGCTAAAAGGAGCTACCTAGAGCCCTATGTGATAAGACGCTGGATGGGGCAAGGGCAAGCCACAATTGCCACCTGCAGGTCTAATGGCTTCTTCCTCATCAGGTAGTGTCACTTTTAACATTGGTTTGCTTAGTTTTTCTACATGCATATATATTTCTCCTAAGGGTGTAAGCTTCCTTCTGGGCAGAGATTGTGTCAGCATATATTAAGTTATTATCTAGATGATTTTTGTTTAAATTAGTTGTAGAATTTTGAAGCCTAAATTATGACATACCTATAAACATAATACCGTGGACTTTTATTGAGTACTTGCTATGTGTCAACCACTTTAAAATATTTAATATTAAGTATTAATAAATATTTTAAAACTATTCATTTGTTTAATCCTTAAAATAATCATGAGGGGTACATTTTATGAGAGGCAATACACCTTGCAGGTGAGCATGTAAGCTCTGCCTGCCTAGATGTGAATCCCAGGGTTGCTGCATAGATGTGTAACTCTGGGAAAGTTTCTTGCCCTCTCTCTGTCTCAGTTTCTTCACCTGTAAAATGGGGTTATAATAGTGCCTACCTAATAAGGTGTGTGTGAGGATTCAATGAGTTACAACATTTAAAGACTTTAGAACAGTGCTTCACAACATAGTAAGTGTTGAATGATTATCAGCTACTATTATTTTTAATCCCCATTTTACAAATGAGGAAACTAATGAACACACAAGCCATTTGCCATACAGCTGGGAAGCAGTGGAGATGGGACTCCAACTGCCGTGGTGTGCCTCTGTGCCGTGTCTGTACTCCGCATGCTGCATGCCTCGGCCATTAGCTGGAGTATAAAATCCCACTCATTCGAGAGTTGTAAGGATGTGACTTCTCAGTTGACTGAAAAGGACCACTCTGTAATTTCTTATCAATGTTACGGCTGTGGATCTTAGAGGCTTTGCAAGAGTCTAGTTGTTTAGCACCATGATGGCTCTGCTCTGCTGGACTGGCCTCCCTGTCTGCTGTGTTCCTGGCTCTGTACTTGGCATTTCAGGGTGGGGAGGCACAAAAGAAACGGAAGAGACATCTTTGGCCTCTAGAAATTTATAATATGTAATAACATATCGGGAAATGACCCTAGGAGACCCATGAAACAGTGAAATCACAACATCAAGGCACTGGATGATTAATTAGGTCCCCAGATGAAAATTGATGATAGTGAAAGTACAATAGGCAAGTTCGGGTGAAAAGAGAAATTGATTTAGCTGGAGTAGTTTCATGGAGAAGGTAGAATTTAAGGTCAAACTTGAAATATGGGGCTGTGGGAGTATTGGGCGTGAGAAGTTTTGTTTCTGGGGCAGGGAAGAGAGCTAACTCTTTAAGACAGAAGTAGCTGTCTCTTTCCTCTACTTTGGATTCATCCTGTGAACAAATGTTAGTTTAGTACTTGTATTTATTTGTCCTTCTGTTTGGTACAAAAACTTCCCAGTGTCCTAGCTTTCATCAAGTCTTAGGGAATGTGTCATTCTCTTTGTTGTTATTTTGGTTTTTTATTCAAGCATTTTGGTAGAGTTCAAGTTCTCCAGTAAAACACACAATGACATTCTTGATAAGCCTCCAGGACTCTGTTTTTTCAGTCACATAAAAAGCTACAGATCTGAGGGAAAGGTAGTAAAATCTAAACAAATCCAAGGGTACAGACACACCCCTCAAACAACAGAAACCACTGCTAATAATCTAATCCATGCACCTGTAGATTATTTCTAATTATATTATTTACGTCATTTCATGGAGCAGACATGGAAGAGTCATTTGTATGCAAATACCCAAGAAGGAAAAGTTAAGAAAATTCATTTATGAAAAGTAATGTTGTAGAGCTCTTCGGGTACATTTTAAATCTGTTTTAAAATACCATATTTTATTGGGTCTGTACAAAAGAAATCTTCTTTGTACAGAAATTTTTTCGCAGTAAGTTGAGGAAAAGAAAATATCTGATTCTGTTTACATTTAATTATAAAGGGAATAAGTTGTAACTTTGAAAGGGAAAGGTGGTTCTGGCATTTCCTTTATGAGTAGATTTTCTGCTAAAATGGATGTTTTATGGGTCTTTAGTAAATGGCTCTGGTTTGAAAAGTGACCAAAAAAAAAAAAAAGGAACCTGCTTATTTTTGTTTTTAATCCACATTGACTGATTCAATACAATGTCAGAATTTTCCAAGTTAGTTTTCTTAATTTTGTCCATTTCTGTCATGGCTTATGTTACTGACATTTCCTAGCAACAGCAGAACCATCTGATATTTTACTAATTTGGTTTTAGCACAGGAACCCCTGAAAGTTAAAGAGTTGCCCCAAGAATTCTTAACTGAATGAGGGCCATGGCAAGCTTTCAGTTAGAGGCTATTTCCACCCTGGACAGCTATGGCCCTCAGGGTTTTCAGCAGCCCATTAGCTGCAGCTTCTGTTTCAAACTGGAAGCCAACCAGACATCGAGTTCCGTTATGTGTGTGCCAGTTATGTGTGTGCCTTACAAACAGGGCAGGGTGTGCCTTACAAACAGGGCAGGGTGATAACACCATCAAATAGGCATGTGCAGTCAGGTTCTCACAGCTGGAATTAGGTATGGCATGTTCCTTTCTCTTGCATCAGAAAATATTTTAAGCCAGAAAGCCATTTTGTTTGCATACTGTATGTATAAACTAAAACTTCAATTCAATAAGTATGGTTTACAGAGGAGGGTATATATCCTATGTTGATAGTGAAATAAAGGCGTAAACTGCCCATAGAAGGAAGTACGTGGTTTCCAAAACATTTATGACCTTACCATTATCTTACATTTTGGCAACTGTTAGTAATGATGATGATGCTAACAGTTACTAACCTTATAGAAGCCTGCAGTGGCCAGGCACTGTGCTAAACACTTTCCATGCATCATCTCATTTTGTCCTTATGACAATATTATGAGGAAAGCACATTGCCTCTGGCAGCCACCAGTCTGTTCTCAGAGAGGTTTGATGACTTGCTCAGGGCAGGTAACTGGCTGAGCTGGGACTCCCACTCTGATTAAAATCCAGTTTGTCATGATCTTTCCACTATGCCGGATCCTGAGGTCTCCTGGCACAAGCTGAGGCACTCAGGCCTCATCCTATCTAGAAGTGTACACTTGATTTCACAAAAAGTGCTTTACATCACAGCCAACAATGAAGGTGCCTTGGTCCCCAATGGGGAAAAGTGACTTAAGTCTTGTCCTGTGACAGCATGGAAGATTCTGGTGTGCAGATCCTTAGGGCCCCTGGCAGAGGCAGTGTGGATTGGCCAGAGGAACACCTGGTGGGGGACGTCACATAATTCACATACAGGCTAAGGACAAAATTAGGTAAAATTAAACTTTTATATTTTAGTTCTAAAGATCCTCATATGGTTAGAGTAGCAGGACAAGATACAGCCTTGTATTGAGACACGCAAATGCTTTCTATGGAATTCTTTGGATTCTAAGTGATAATAATAATAATAAAGTATTATTATTATATTGTTATAATAAAGTTATTTATTATAATGATAAAATAGCACAAAATTATTTTCTCATGTCTTACCTATTTAAGTAATCTTCCCATCACTATGAGACTAAGAGCTATACTGATATATTGAACTATATTGTTACAACATTTTAAAGTCAATGTTAATTATTATTTTTAATTAATTAATTTTTGGCTGTGTTGAGTCTTCATTGCTGTGCATGGGCTCTCTCTAGTTGTGGTGAGCGGGGGCTACTCTTCATTGTGGTACATGGGCTTCTCATTGTGGTGGCTTCTCTTGTTGTGGAGCATGGGCTCTAGGCGTGCGGTCTTCAGTAGTTGTGGCACGTGGGCTCAGTAGTTGTGGCTCACGGGCTCTAGAGTGCAGGCTCAGTAGTTGTGGCACACAGGCTTAGTTGTTCCATGGCATGTGGGATCTTCCCGGACCAGGGCTTGAACCTGTGTCCCCTGCATTGGCAGGCGGATTCTTAACCACTGTGCCACCAGGGAAGTCCTAACTATTATTATTTTTTAAAAATATAATAGAACTGCATATTTTTAAAATTGTTTTTGTGCTTTACAATGTCAAGTTATATACTTCAAGCCTAACAAGGCATTTTTTGTTTACTGAGAACTTACATAAGCAACAGTTAGAGTAACTGTGTGTCTGCACTTACTTGAGTAAATGAAAGACAAGATCAAATGGAAAGTTAAGGAGATAAAAAGATGTTTTGGTATGATTATTACAATTCTCATGATCAGGATCTGAGACTGTGAGTATCTTTTCATCTTTTACCATAAGTTATTGCATATACATGCTAAAGCAATAGATCTACTGTCTCACTTGTCTCATTCAACAGATTTTGACTGAATACATTATGTATGCAAACACTGATCTAAGCTCTTGGGATTCATCAGTGGACAAAACAGATGAAAATCATTGCCCTCCTGAAACTTACAATCTAGAGGAAGACTGATAACATACAAGTAACATTAAAAAATAAATATGGAGCAACAATATAGACCTAGATGCCCAGAAGAGTCCTAGTATATGCTTACTGTCATTGAATTCCATCCAGTTTTACATATTTACAAGATTTTATTTTCTTTTTATATATTTTTAATTTTAACCATTTTTAGAAATAATTTTAGACTCACAGGAAGTTGCAAAGTTAGTTCAGAAAGGACCTGGGTATACTTCACCCAGTTTCCTCCAATGGTTATAACATACTCAATTATAGTATAATACAAAACCAGGAACTTGATATTGATACAATGTATTTGCATAGTACTCTATCATTTTATCCCATGTGTAGATTCAGTGTAACCACTTCTGCAATCAAAGAATTCCTTTATCACAAAGGTCTCCCTCTGCTACCTCTTTATACTCATTTGTATCTCTTCCCAGGCACAACCCCTAAACCCTGGCAACCACAAATCTGTCTTCCATCACTATAATTTCATTATTCAAGAATGTTACTTATATAAATGGAAGCATACAGTTTTGACTTTTTGCATTTGGTCTTTTTCACACATCATAAAGCCCTTGAGATTCATCCAAGTTGTATGTAACATAGCTCATCCTTTCTTTTGCTAGATAGCATTCGATGGTATGAATGTACCAGTTTGTTTAATCTTTCACCCATTCAGGCACATATTAGCTGTGTCCAGGTTTGGGGTATTACAAATGAAGCTGCTATGAACATTCATGCACAGTCTTTTCTGTGGACAGAAGTTTTCAATTCTCCGGGATAAATACTGAGTCTTATGGTAATTTTATGTTTATTTTTATATAAAAGTACCAGACTGTTTTGCAGAGTGGCTATACCATTTTCTATTCTTACCAGCAATGTTGAGGGATTCAGTTTTTCTGCATCCTCACCAGCATTTAGTATTGCATTACTTTCCTATTTTAGTTCTTCTGATGAGTGTGTTGCAGTTATTAAAGTGTAGTCTCCTACTGTAGAATAATCATTTTACTTTCGATATAAAGCAAGGTGTGAATAAAGAAAATAGAGAAAGAAAATATGTAATAGTTCTGAGTAGCTTTGCCTACCTGAACACTGCTAAAAGCATTATGTAGTTAAATTAGAATTACTGACACAAGACAAAATGTAGTATTGAGTAATCGAAGTATACAGTAGTGAGGCCTCAGTGTTGATAGGTCTTTATAATGAATGCATCTCTCTCACCATTCATGTTCTACATATATGAAAATAAGGCTGTAAGAGTCATTTATTTTTCTAAATATGAAGGTACCTCACTCATCAGTGGTGTAGATCATGAATATATTTTATCAGTTCCTAAAGTCTCTAGGAAAACACACAACAAGATAATAGAAATATTTGGGATATGTATTACGTTTTTGGATTTGGGATCCAAGGAGATTTTAATCTTAAAATGGCAAGTACATAGAGCCATGTAAACTGTGTAGCATTGGCTTGGTAGACACAGTAGTATTTTTGAATCACCAAATAATAGTTAACACTGACAAACCACAAGGTTTTGAACTTGGAGCAGTGGGAGGCTAAAGAAAGTGGGGTGTGGGCTGGCTTTTGGGAACTTATAATCTAATGGAAACTGGATTTTTTAAAAAATTGGCTTTTAAGGAGTTATTATCTGAAAGAAAATTTTAATGACCTTTCTTCTCAGGATATGAATTTTATTTTATTATTTATTTATTTATTTTTACTTTACGGAATCACTGGAAGTTTACTTTGTAGTTACACGTTTTTGAAAAAAATTTTTCTCTCAGTAACCGTCGTACCTCAGCATGCAATAGTGATTGGCCATCACCAACTTTCATCTGATCACGTAATAAAGAAAATGATATCAAATGTCATGCATTAGCTTTTATAAATCTACGATCTTCATTATATCACTAAGCACACTGTGTAGTGCAGTTGTAGTTTCTTTTCCAGAGTAGGACTTTCTTGATGAAGGAAGCGTGATGTTGATTTTCATTCCAGCAAATCTCCTTAGTATGAGTCCAGGATATTTTCTTGTCATTTCAGTTGTGCCATCAGAACATAGACCCCCCACAAAACTTAAATTTCAAAATATATTTGTTGACAATGCAATCCAATTTAATTTTCTACATTTCAGAGCTAGTTGTGTTTATCAACAATGATGCAGAAAAAAGGAATTCTTCCTTCATATCACCATATTTACATTGCATGTATAGTAAAAAAATTATCATATTATCAATATCTGTGCAATAATCAAGTTTCAATAAGCCTATTTTCTAGCTTTATTTGTTCTCTGAATTGGCTTTCTGTATCATTAGCCAGTACCTGACTAGGTCGAGCGGTGGTGTCATTGGAACGTACCTGACCTCCCTTCTTTACTGCACATTCATCAGCATTTGTAAGCAAACATCCTTCACTAATGTCTCAATGACTGTTTTAGTATCTTAGTCTTCTAAACACAAGGGCTACTTTATAAGAAGCCCATGAATCACTAAAACGGCACATGGAACATCTAATTCTGTTGGCTTTTTAAGTCAAAACTTTTTCAGAATATGAATTTTGAGGCACTGATTTTACTATTTTTTTGCTATTTACCTTTTGCGGTAGCTTCAACTTGAACAAATTGAAAAAAAGAAATATTGTACTGTCCTATAGAAAGTCCGTGCTCTCATCTGGTTTATAATCGACAGAATTTACAACTTGCTCTTTCACAATTGTACTATAGAGTGAAATGTAACATGCAAATTAGAAAGGTGAAAATAAAGTGACAAAGGAATCCAGGCAAAGGAGGAATTGCTTTTGGCTGGGGTGAATAGAAAGGTTTCACAGAAGAGGCAGCATTGGAATTGGGATGTGAAGGCTAAGAGGTTGTGGGTAGGCAGAAATGAAAGTGTAAGTATTCTAAAAAGAACAAGAACAAAGTAAGTTAAAAAGAACAGCAAAAGCCAGAACAAATCTGTGATGTTATGTGCAGGAGACTGACAAAAGTAATGAACTTAACAATCTACTATTCTCAAAAGTTTCCAAAAATTTCACTCTTTGCTTTTAAGTATCCTAAATTAATTGCTTTCACTTTAGCGGTAAAACTGAGTTTTTGTGTGTGTGTGTGTTTTTTTTTTCTATGAGCCAGAAACTGTTACCTGTATCCTGCAGTGTGTGTTACAGATAGACTCTGCAGTATCAGGAAAACATATGCAGGATACACCACCTATATTTGCTCTTTTAGAAAATTGCTATTCAGGGGACTATTTAATGCTCCACTGAAGAGAAAATCCATAATCCTTTTTGTGTGCTGCATGGCAGTTGAGATGGTATAATGTCCATAAAATATGCTATACTTAAAACCAGTGATTTCAAAGCTACACTTATAAAAGAGTGCATCTCAGAATAGCTTTGGTTTCCTATTCTTTTGGAGCCCAAAGGGAAAGTAGTGCCTTTTAGCATCTCTTTAAATAACCAGCTTTATGATGTTGACCAGAGTGTCTTTTCCTCAGATCCAATTCCAAAATACTTTCCTGAGTTTAATGACTAAACAAGTGGGAGAGGAAAACTTCAATTAAGCTGGCCTTGACCGAGTCCTGAGGCAAGATATTGCTCATCTTAGAGGCTCCATATCTCATTGTCAACACAAAGCCTGCTCACACTGTCAACTGGGCATTCCGTTTTGTTCTGTTTAACAACTAGCTTTTTTTTTAAAAAAAAAAAAAAGTAAGCAAAACCAAAACATGTTATTACTGCTACTGTCAGTTAATCTAAGTGTTGTATTTGGTGACTGCTCTGAGGCTTCTTTAACCTGACAATGGATTTTTTATATCTGAGAATATGGGTTTTTTTTTCAAAGTAAGGACAAGAAATGGATTTTTTTTTCTTCAGAGTTTGAAAAATTGAAGTAGTTTTGGGTTTTTTTTTTTTTTTTGCACTTCAGATAGTGTCTAACTAATTTTTCTCTGTGATATTTTGTGTAACCCACCTGCCTCTTTTTTCCAGTTTAAGGAAGGCACCAAGGTGAAGGGAGGGCTTTATTATGCTCTAAAGCAAGTAACAGGGAATGAGGGTGTAAAGAAGGGCTCAGAGAAGACTCATGAGGTGAGGGCCCAGGTGTTTTTAACTCCCCAGGAACACCCTGATAGGGCAACTTTCTCCCAAATTAAGACATAAGTAGAAACTGGAAGCTCATTTGTAGGATGGGTCCTCCAGTTTACAAGGGAATAATGTGTCTCCTTAGCACGTTAGTAAATGTGCTAAAGAGACACATTAGTGTAAAGATAGAAAGATATCTTAGTAAAAAGATAGAACTACAGTCATTATTATTATTATTTTGGAAAGGTCAACTATTATTTCGATACAAATCAAGAAAGTAATATGTGGGGAAAGTTGGACTAATAGGTCACTGGTAGGCACTTATTTTTGTTGTAAGTAATAATTAAGTTCAGAATGTCTGATAAAATTAAAAGTTTGATAATTGTAACTTAGAAGTATTTCTGCTGTGTGAAAATTGAAATTCCAAATGAATAGACAGGTACATTTTTATGGGTGTGCAAAATCTTCCTCAGCCCCTACTAAAAAAAAAGTTAATAATTCTCAAAGCATGGGGCCTGACACAGGGAATACGTTTTGTAATCAAGTTTTGCCTGGGGGACAGTTCTTCCCAACTTCACCATTTCTTGCACCTTCTACCCTGTAGAAACAGTCTCAGCAGCTTAGAAAGTCCAGCCTCCTCTGCTCCTGACCCTCCACCACAATCCCAACCCCCAACCCCTCCAACCTCAGCTGGAATTCACACTATTTTCCACAAGGTAAAATATAACTCATGCATCAAAAGAGATCAAGATATTAATGTGCTATTCCTCTCACTCACTGATTCATTCAGTAGTTAATGAAAGCAGGTATTAGATGTGGGCAATAAAAGATGAGTATGGGGGCTTCCCTGGTGGCACAGTGGTTGAGAGTCCGCCTGCCGATGCAGGGGACACGAGTTCGTGCCCCGGTCCGGGAGGATCCCACATGCTGCGGAGCAACTGGGCCCATGAGCCATGGCCGCTGAGCCTGTGCTCCGCAACGGGAGAGGCCCCAACAGTGAGAGGCCCGCGTACCGTAAAAAAAAAAAAAAAAAAAAAAAAGATGAGTATGATGTTTCCCATACTCCAGAAACTTACACAAAGGTAGGCCATTTGGGGTAGTTAACTTTTCATTTTGAAAAATTTCAATCCTACAGAGATCCTTCACCTAGATTTACTAATTGTTAACATTCTTCCATTAACATGGCAGTTCTCTCTCTCTCTCTCCCTTCCTCCCTCCCTCCCTGCCTCTCTCTCTCCCTCTTTCTCTCTCTCTCTCTCTCTCTCTCTCTCTCTCTCTCTCTCTCTCTCACCCTCTCACCTTTTCTTTTTTTGGGAGAGGGAGGGGACTATTTAAAGTTAAGTTTCAGACATCAAAAGATGGACATTTAAACAAGTTAAGTCCAGTAAGTTTAGAGAGGCTTCAGCAGAAACCTGTATAAAATATAGTTACAGGGAAAAAGGAGAGTATAGGAAGGAATCAGGGCATTCTTCATAAGATTATTTTCTAGGTGTAAAAGGTGTGGGCAGACAGCTGAGCAATAGGAAGAGCACATACCAAAGCCCCAGAGAGCTGAGCCAGTGTGGAGCATTAGGGGAGCAGTAGGCAATTTTGCATCACTGGGCTACAGGCAAGGGAGAAGGGTATTGAGAAAAAGATCCTGAGACAAATAGAGATGGACAGGTAGGCAGTCGCCAGATCATGGAGGGCCAGGTATGCCACAGAGAGGAGGTTTCTCTTTATCTTATGGCTAATGAATAATCACTGCTATATTTTAGGTAGAGAATGACCTCTGCCTAAAGTTAAAAGAACTACTATAAAGGAGAAATTATCAGGCGCCCTGGTAAGTCCAGTGATAGAAATATTTTGGGAACTGGTGGGTTTTTAAAAGCCCTAATACTGACCCATGAATAGCTGTCCTATTTTCCATCCTCAGAAGAATGGATATGTGGAAAAGTGCTTCCAAAACATGGTTGTACATCATACTCAAGGGGTAGTTTTTTTTAAATAACATAGATCCCCACTTTTTCACTCCAAATCTATTGAGTCAGATTCCTCTGAAGCAGGGCCTGGGAACCTGCTTTTTCCCAAATCTCCCCCAGGTGGCGCTTGTGCAGCCAGTTCACTGCCTGAGGTTTGGGAGCATTGAGCAGCAGAGGAAGATAGGGAGGATTCAGCTGCAGAGGTGGGTGCAAAGGGCTTAGAACTGGTTAACGCCCAGGGCAACCCTACCAAATGCTATGGGAATATATACATCACACCAGCCTGCATTGTTAGGACACCGTGTCATATGTCTCTCTGTAACCTTGGAAAATATCTCAAAGTCAGGCTCATGGTAGGGGCTCCACAAATATCTGATGAATGAGCATTGCTCGACCCTAATGTTAGCAAAGGAGATGGCTAGCTGTATGTTATGTAACTTTGGCCAAAACACTAAAAATAACAATTTATTAAAATCAATGACATAGATAACCTAAAGCCCAGATGTTTACTCAGGCTTTTCAGCAACTCTGTTAATTTTTTTAAAATCAAGACTCAGCCATTTTGATAAAATACCTGCTCCGAAGAAGATAACAGAATACAGAAGATGACATCAGTCACTTTGTGCATACTGCCACACTGAGATGTTATGGGCTAAGCTAAGAAAATGTATTCCCTGGGACTCCTTCTGAATCAGTTATCATTACTGTGTGATTGTGACAGATAAGCTAAGTGATGACAGGTGAAGGTAATAAATGGTAGTTAATCCAGACATATTTTAAGTAGTGGAGACAGGAGAAATCATTGAACACTGAACTTGACAGTGATCCCATGATGTTTATTTCAAAAGTGTTTTGAATTAAGTGTTATGAAATATTTTATCATTTTACTTGCTAAAAGAAGGGATAGTATTACTGCACAATTATTAGTTAACGTTTCATTATAGATGTCAAAACCAAGATTCTTGTTAGACCTTAAAAATTTAAGTCTTTTATTTCTGATCCTCAACTATTTAAAGTAAAACAGTTTTATTTAGACATTGTGGATGTGGGAAGGGGCTGAATGGGCAGTCAGAAAGGGGGTGCTGGGGAAAATAACTGATCTTCAGAGACTGACACTTCACTCTGTTCAAAAACCATATTCCAGAGTCACATGTTTTTTTAAGTGGCTAAATAATGATGTTTATCACATACAGTTCTTTTGCTAACCCTCAGTTCAAAGACAGAGGTGATTTTAATTTGTCTCATGTATTCATTAAGTAGGTTCAGTTTGGAGAAGCTGTGAGAAATGTGAACTAAATCTCTGAATGAGTTTATTTGTGTAAGTAGGAGAGTCAGGCATGGCTGGATCAGGAACACAGTAATGTTGTCAAGGCTTCGTCTCTCCATCTCTTGGGCGAGCTTTCACACAAGGCTGGTAGGTTGGCCAACCAGCTACTTTAGGCTCACATTCCACCAACTTAGTAACTCTGGTGAAAGGTCTTTTTAGATAGCTCCCACAGAAAGGACTCTGGAGGAATAGGATTTTCCAGGCTTGGAACATCTTCCATCCATGAATCAATCACATTTTCGTCCTTGCATCTATGGACCAATTCATAATTGGGGTGGGTAACTCCTGTGAGCTAGCCCTATGTCGTTGCCTTCCCTTGTCAATGGGTGAGGAAGCAGGGTTGGCCCTTCCTAAAGTCACATATCACGGGTTTCTCACATGAAAGAAGGGTACTATTGACAGGGAAGAAAAGAGCTACTCTATTGGCAAAAAGAAAAAAAAACCAACAAGCCTGCCATAGCAACTTAATTTTCACATTAGTGTTTGTGTGTCTAAGAAAGGAAGAAAAAGTAAAGTCTTCAATAGCAAAAACAAATTATGTCCTATCAAGAGAGAAAAAATACATTTCTTCAATAGTATGAACAATGGTTTTATTTTTGTATTTCAATAAGAACTTGGATATCATAAGCCTCTTACCAACACCAACTTTAAAATTAACCCCTTTGTATGAAATGTGGTAGAAAACAAAGTTGAACATTTTGCATACAAAGTCTAGATTTCAGCTGCTCCTTGTACCTTGTAAATGGTAGGTACTCAATAAAGTTGAGTGAATTAATGGATTATTGTATCACGAAACCATGGAATTCGATGGGACCTTAAAAGTCATCTAGTTAATCTCTTAGATGGTTGTGGAGATCCCTTACAATATCCTGAAGAGTGGGCATTGAATACTATTTGAACAATTTCATATGAAAATCCCCACTTTTTTCCTCTCAGGGTGGTTTTTTGCTGTATATTAACATCTTATAAAGT
This sequence comes from Phocoena sinus, assembly GCF_008692025.1. Taxonomy (NCBI): domain Eukaryota; kingdom Metazoa; phylum Chordata; class Mammalia; order Artiodactyla; family Phocoenidae; genus Phocoena; species Phocoena sinus. Next base: position 54,934,151 of record NC_045769.1, read on the forward strand.
ATTTAGAAGCTGATAACATTGAACAAAGGTGCATTCACATTGTTTAATTTCTTTTTCTCTCTCCACCCATGCCCCATGCATGTAAAACACAAATAACAAGTCACAATTAAGTTACAAGTTATAATTAAGTGATATCTCAAGTAATATTACCTGCCATGAAACTCAAATGAACAAGCTTTGTTGGAAATTTGGGGAGGATTCTGGCCAAGGAATTTATTGAAGAGAGAGAAGGAGGCCACAGGGCATTATTTCAGGAACAGACCCCTCAAGGGCAGCTTTGGAGCTGTTGGAGAGGAAGGCTGCAGTAATGGTAATACTGCATAGTTGACATCTGGGCCAGTAGCTGGGGGGCTTCCTTGTGGATGGTGGAAGTGTATTTTCACTGGGGTTACAGAGAAGAGGGAAATGATGTGTTGCTCATCGGGAAGATAGGAAAGTACAAAGTATCCCAGAGAAGTATCTTATATTAAGAAACACACACTGTATTGAAGCAGGGGTAGGGATGGGAAGCAAACATCCCATTCCTCTTGTATTATTTGTTACCTCTCGTAATGAAAGTTCTTTAGAATGCTGTGTGCTGTGCTTGTTCATTGCAGTATTAGTTTTTTCTTGTTATTATTTTTTCCATAGATAAATCCAACATGTAGGCAATCTCTAAATACATCCCAGTTTTGGGTTAACTTGTTTTGTTCTGTTCTTGACTTAAATAGAATACCCTAAAATATTCTCTGAATTTTTGTATGTTTGGTAATTTCAAAACTCTAAAGAAGCCAAAAGAAATTCTGTGGCTGTTTTTTTTGTTTTTTGTTTTTGCGGCACGCGGGTCTCTCACTGCTGCGGCCTCTCCCATTGTGGAGCACAGGCTCCGGACGCGCAGGCTCAGCGGCCATGGCTCACGGGCCTCGCTGCTCCGTGGCATGTGGGATCTTCCCAGACCGGGGCACGAACCCGTGTCCCCTGCATCGGCAGGCGGACTCTCAACCACTGCGCCACCAGGGAAGTCCTCTGTGGCTTTTAAAACCAGATTTTATGCTCTTCTTTACCTGGATGTATTTTAAATTACCTGACAGAGAGGGCGAGGTGTGGTTTCAAGAAAACTTCAGAAAATCAATCTTCAGATCTCATCTGTAGGAAAGAAATTTCAGATGGTATCTTCATCCTGACTCTGAAATGTAATCTAATAACCAAAATGCTTGGCGGTAGAATTAGAATCAGATTGACAGTAAACTAGTAATATTTATTAATTCAAAGACTGTTATATTTATAGACAAACACAACTCACCCATCAGCAAATGGCAATTATTCTTAAAATACTGGTCATTAGTATGGATTCTATGATGAGTTTTGAAACAAATTTGTCAGGACAATTATTAGCATTAGAAGAAATAGCAAGAGATCACTATAAACTTTGATTTAGAATACATTTTATATCAGCATTGGCAATGTGGTTGTGATAATGACAGAACATGTTTGCTTTCACATATGTTTACTTTGTTTTAGTGAGGCATACCCCAGAGATGCATAAAAAGGAATATGTTGATATCTTCCTAGTCGTTCATACAGTCCTCAGCCCATGGGAACTACAAATCCCAGAATGCATTCTTACTTAAACATGGGTTTCAGAAACTAATGGACTCAATTAAATGAGACAATTAGATTTACCATGAAGTCCAAAATGCTGACTTGAACTTTACAAAACGTAGACCTTTGTCAAGTTTGCTACATTTCTACATTCAGTTTTAACTAGCAAATATTTGTACTGTCCATCTCATCTGTATGTGTCATACAATTGTTTTCATACATTAAAAAAAATAATCATTTCACCGTAGGGAACTAGTGTAAAATTTACGGACAAAATAAACAATTGAGAATTTTTCTGAAAGAACAATTCTTTCTAAAATGTATTCTAACATACTTGTTCCTTGGAGGTAGATTACTGTTATTTGGATTAACATTTAAATATCTTATGTTTTGAAATTCTCACTGGCATGTCATGTAGCGACTTCAATCAGAAATAGCTTTTTGTTTTCTATTAGGGGTTTGAAGTCATTTTGTTCATTCCTGCAAGGACCTCAATATGTTCTCCATCCAGTGTTTTTATATATTTTATTCTTTTTTTTTCTAATTTTTAAATTTAATTTTATTTATTTTTTTATACAACAGGTTCTTATTAGTCATCCATTTTATACACATCAGTGTATACATGTCAATCCCAATCACCCAATTCAGCACACCACCATCCCCACCCCCCCGCCACTTTCCCCCCTTGGTGTCTATAGGTTTGTTCTCTACATCTGTGTCTCAATTTCTGCCCTGCAAACCAGTTCATCTGTACCATTTGTCTAGGTTCCACATATATGTGTTAATATACAATATTTGTTTTTCTCTTTCTGACTTACGTCACTCTGTATGACAGTCTCTAGATCCATCCACGTATCAACAAATGACCCAATTTCATTCCTTTTTATGGCTGAGTAATATTCCATTGTATATATATACCACAACTTCTTTATCCATTCGTCTGTTGTTGGGCATTTAGGTTGCTTCCATGACATGGCTATTGTAAATAGTGGTGCAATGAACATTGGGGTGCATGTGTCTTTTGAATTATGGTTTTCTCTGGGTATATGCCCAGTAGTGGGATAGCTGGATCATATGGTAACTCTATTTTTAGTTTTTTAAGGAACCTCCGTACTGTTCTCCATAGTGGCTGTATAAATTTACATTCTCACCAACAGTGCAAGAGGGTTCCCTTTTCTCCACACCCTCTCCAGCATTTGTTGTTTGTAGATTTTCTGATGATGCCCATTCTAACTGGTGTGAGGTGATACCTCATTGTAGTTTTGATTTGCATTTCTCTAATAATTAGTGATGTTGAGCAGCTTTTCATGTGTTTCTTGGCCATCTGTATGTCTTCTTTGGAGAAATGTCTATTTAGGTCTTCTGCCCATTTTCTGATTGGGTTGTTTGTTTTCTTAATATTGAGCTGCATGAACTGTTTATATATTTTGGAGATTAATCCTTTGTCCATTGATTCGTTTGCAAATATTTTCTCCCATTCTAAGGGTTGTCTTTTCGTCTTGTTTATGGTTTCCTTGCTGTGCAAAAGCTTTGAAGTTTCATTAGGTCCCATTTGTTTATTTTTATTTCCATTACTCTAGGAGGTAGATCAAAAAAGATCTTGCTGTGATTTATGTCAAAGAGTGTTCTTCCTATGTTTTACTTTAAGAGTTTTATAGTGTCCAGTCTTACATTTACATATCTAATCCATTTTGAGTTTATTTTTGTGTATGGTGTTAGGAAGAGTTCTAATTTCATTCCTTTACATGTAGCTGTCCAGTTTTCCCAGCACCACTTATTGAAGAGGCTGTCTTTTCTCCATTGTATATTCTTGCCCACTTTATCAAAGATAAGGTGACCATATGTGTGTGGGTTTATCTCTGGGCTTTCTATCTTGTTCCATTGATCTATATCTCTGTTTTTGTGCCAGTACCGTATGGTCTCAATTACTGTAGCTTTGTAGTATAGTCTGAAGTCAGGGAGTCTGATTCCCCCAGCTCCATTTTTTCCCTCAAGACTGCTTTGGCTATTCGGGGTCTTTTGTGTCTCCATACAAATTTTAAGATTTTTTGTTCTAGTTCTGTAAAAAATGCCACTGGTAATTTGATAGGGATTACATTGAATCTGTAGATTGCTTTGGGTAGTATAGTCATTTTCACAATATTGATTCTTCCAATCCAAGAACATGGTATATCTCTCCATCTGTTTGTATCATCTTTAATTTCTTTCATCAGTGTCTTATAGTTTTCTGCATACAGGTCTTTTGTCTCCCTAGGTCTGCATACAGGTCTTTTGTCTCCCTAGGTAGGTTTATTCCTAGGTATTTTATTCTTTTTGTTGCAGTGGTAAATGGGAGTGTTTTCTTAATTTCTCTTTCTGATTTTTCATTGTTAGTGTATAGGGATGCAAGAGATTTCTGTGCATTAATTTTGTATCCTGCAACTTTACCAAATTCATTGATTATCTTTAGTAGTTTTCTGGTGGCATCTTTAGGATTCTCTATGTATAGTATCATGTCATCTGCAAACAGTGACAGTTTTACTTCTTCTTTCCTAATTTGTATTCCTTTTATTTCTTTTTCTTCTCTGATTGCCATGGCTAAGACTTCCAAAACTATGTGGAATACTAGTGGTGAGAGTGGACATCCTTGCCTTGTTCCTGATCTTAGAGGAAATGTTTTCAGTTTTTTACCATTGAGAATGATGTTTGCTGTGGATTTGTCATATGTGGCCTTTATTATGTTGAGGTAGGTTCCATCTATGCCCACTTTCTGGAGAGCTTTTTTTAATCATAAATGGGTGTTAAATTTTTCAAAAGCTTTTTCTGCATCTCTTGAGATGATCATATGGTTTTTATTCTTCAGTTTGTTAACATGGTTTATGACACTGATTGATTTGTGTATATTGAAGAATCCTTCCATCTCTGGGATAAATCCCACTTGATCATGGTGTATGATCCTTTTAATGTGTTGTTGGATTCTGTTTGCTAGTATTTTGTCGAGGATTTTTGCATCTACATTCATCAGTGATATTGGTGTGTAATTTTCTTTTATTGTAGTATCTTTGTCTTGTTTTGGTATCAGGGTGATAGTGGCCTCATAGAATGAGTTTGGGAGTGTTCCTTCCTCTGTAATTTTTGGAAGAGTTTGAGAAGGATGGGTGTTAGCTCTTCCCCAAATGTTTGATAGAATTCACCTGTGAAGCCATCCGGTCCTGGACTTTTGTTTGTTGGAAGACTTTTCATCACAGTTTCAATTTCATTACTTGTGATTGGTCTGATCATATTTTCTATTTCTTCCTGGTTCAGTCTTGGAAGGTTATACCTTTCTAAGAATTTGTCCATTTCTTCCACGTTTTCCATTTTATTGGCATAGAATTGCTTGTAGTAGTCTCTTAGGATGCTTTGTATTTCTGTGGTGTCTCTTGTAACTTCTCCTTTTTCATTTCTAATTTTATGGATTTGAGTCCTCTCCCTCTTTTTCTTGATGAGTCTGGCTAATGGTTTATCAATTTTATCTTCTCAAAGAACCAGCTTTTAGTTTTATTGATCTTTGCTATTGTTTTCTTTGTTTCTATTTCATTTATTTCTGCTCTGATCTGTATGATTTCTTTCCTTCTGCTAACTTTGGGTTTTGTTTGTTCTTCTTTCTCTAGTTCTTTTAGGTGTAAAGTTAGATTGTTTATTTGAGATTTTTCTTGTTTCTTGAGGTAGTCTTGTATAACTATAAACTTCCCTCTTAGAACTGCTTTTGCTGCATAGCATAGGTTTTGGATCATCGTGTTTCCATTGTCATTTGTCTCTAGGTATTTTTTGATTTCCTCTTTGATTTCTTCAGTGATCTCTTGGTTATTTAGTAAGGTGTTGTTTAGCTTCCATGTGTTTGTGTTTTTTACCTTTTTTTTTCCTTCTAATTCATTTCTAATCTCATAGTCTTGTGGTCAGAAAAGATGCTTCATATGATTTCAATTTTCTTAAATTTACTGAGGCTTGATTTGTGACCCAAGATGTGATCTATCCTGGAGAATGTTCCGTGCGCACTTGAGAAGAGTAATCTACTGTTTTTGGATGGAATGTCCTATAAATATCAATTAAGTCTATCTAGTCTATTTAAAGCTTCTGTTTCCTTATTTATTTTCATTTTGGATGATCTGTCCATTGGTGTAAGTGAGGTGTTAAAGTCCCCCACTATTATTGTGTTACTGTCAATTTCCTCTTTTATAGCTGTTAGCAGTTGCCTTATGTATTGAGGTTCTCTTGTGTTGGGTGCATATATATTTATAATTGTTATATCTTCTTGGATTGATCCCTTGATTATTATGTAGTGTTCTGCCTTGTCTCTTGTAACATTCTTTATTTTAAAGTCTATTTTATCTGATATGAGGATTGCTACTCCAGCTTTCTTTTGATTTCTATTTTCATGGAATAGGTTTTTCCATCACCTCACTTTCAGTCTGTATGTGTCCCTATGTCTGAAGTGGGTCTCTCATAGACAGCATATAGATGGGTCTTGTTTTTGTATCCATTCAGCAAACCTGTGTCTTTTGGTTGGAGCATTTAATCCATTCATGTTTAAGGTGATTATTGATATGTGTGTTCCTATGACCATTTTCTTAATTGTTTTGGGTTTGTTTTTTTAGGTCCTTTTCTTCTCTTGTGTTTTCCACTTAGAGAAGTTCCTTTAGCATTTGTGGTAGAGCTGGTTTGGTGGTGCTGAATTCTCTTAGCTTTTGCTTGTCTGTAAAGCTTTTGATTTCTCCATCGAATCTGAATGAGATCCTTGCTGGGTAGAGTAATCTTGGTTGTAGGTTCTTCCCTTTCATCACTTTAAGTATTTCATGCCAGTCCCTTCTGGCTCCTAGAGTTTCTGCTGAGAAATCAGCCGTTAACCTTTTGGGAGTTCCCTTGTGTGTTATTTGTCGTTTTTCCCTGGCTGCTTTCAATGATTTTTCGTCTTTAATTTTTGCCAATTTGATTACTATGTGTCTTGGCGTGTTTCTCCTTGGGTTTATGTATGGGACTCTCTGAGCTTCCTGGACTTGGGTGTCTATTTCCTTTCCCATGTTAGGGAAGTTTTCGACTATAATCTCTTCAAATATTTTCTCTGGTCCTTACTCACTCTCTTCTCCTTCTGGGACCCCTGTAATGCGTGTGTTGTTGCATTTAATGTTGTCCCAGAGGTCTCTTAGGCTGTCTTCATTTCTTTTCATTCTTTTTTCTTTATTCTGTTCCGCAGCAGTGAATTCCACCATTCTGTCTTCCAGGTCACTTATCTGTTCTTCTGCCTCAGTTATTCTGCTATTGCTTTTTTCTAGTGTAGTTTTCATTTCAGTTATTGTATTGTTCATCTCTGTTTGTTTGTTCTTTAATTCTTCTAGGTCTTTGTTAAACATTTCTTGCATCTTCTCAATCTTTGCCTCCATTCTTTTTCCAAGGTTGAATCATCTTTGCTATCATTATTCTGAATTCTTTTTCTGGAAGATTGCCTATTTCCACTTCATTTAGTTGATTTTCTGGGGTTTTATCTTGTTCCTTCATCTGTTACATAGCCCTCTGCCTTTGCATCTTGTCTATGTTTCTGTGAATGTGGTTTTTGATCCACAGGCTGCAGGATTGTAGTTCTTCTTGCTTCTGCTGTCTGCCCTCTGGTGGATGAGGCTACCTAAGAGGCTTGTGCCAGTTCCCTGATGGGAGAGACTGGTGGTGGATAGAGCTGACTGTTGCTCTGGTGGGCAGAGCTCAGTAAAACTTTAATCTGCCTGACTGCTGATGGGTGGGGCTGGGTTCCCTCCCCGTTGGTTGTTTGGCCTGAGGCAACCCAACACTGGAGCCTACCTGGGCTCTTTGGTGGGGCTAATGGCAGACTCTGGGAGGGCTCATGCCAAGGAGTACTTCCCAGAACTTATGCTGCCAGTGTCCTTGTCCCCACGGTGAGCCACAGCCACCCCCCACCTCTGCAGGAGACCCTTCAACGCTAGCAGGTAGGTCTGGTTCAGTCTCCCCTGGCGTCACTGCTCCTTTCCCTGGGTCCCAATGCACACACTACTTTGTGTGTGCCTCCAAGAGTGGAGTCTCTGTTTCCCCCAGTCCTGTCGAAGTCCTGCATTCAAATCCCACTAGCCTTCAAAGTCTGATTCTCTAGGAATTCCTCCTCCTATTGCCAGACCCCAGGTTGGGAAGCCTGATGTGGGGCTCAGAACCTTCACTCCAGTGGGTGGATTTCTGTGGTATAAGTGTTCTCCAGTCTGTGAGTCACCCACCCAGCAGTTATGAGATTTGATTTTACTGTGATTTCGCCCCACCTCCCGTCCCATTGGGGCTTCTCCTTTGTCTTTGGATGTGGGGTATCTTTTTTGGTGAGTTCCAGTGTCTTCCTGTCAATGATTGTCCAGCAGCTAGTTGTGATTCTAGTGTTCTCCCAAGAAGGATTGAGAACCCGTCCTTCTACTCCACCATCTTGGTTCAGGCTCCTATTTTTTATTTTTCAATCAAAATGATTATTGAAATCCATAAATAAAATAATTGCTGAAACAGAACTCATCATAGTATATAGAATATCATCATTAACCACCATCCTGATTTTACTAATGAAGAAGCTAATTCCCTTGAAAATGCAGCAACTTGCCCAAGCTAGTTTGTGGCCAATCCCTAAGGAAAATATGCTCTGAAACATTGTTTGCCTTTTTTCATCATTAGCAATTTAGATTCTTTCATTTTTTGGAGTAGCTTTTTATTCATTCAACAAATAACTTTCAAATGTCTTCAATAAAATTACTACTCTAGGCACTAGGGATGCAGCCAAGGTTGAAATGTAGTGGTGCCAGGAATACAAAATCAAAAGTCACAGTCTGACAAGGAGATAGGCTTGTAGACTGGTAACTTAAATGTAACGTGATGAGCAGAATCTAAACAAGTGGAACTGTAAGAACTGTGCTCCAAAGTCTACCTGAGGGACTCTGGGGGGAGCTTTTCAAGAAAGGTGGCCTCCTTCAAGGAGGAACAGTTTACGAGGAATGAAATGAGGAAGAGCAGAAGAGGCAGACAGAATATCATACAAATGGGATAGGAGACTTGAGAAGCTACATAGAGTTGGCCCCACCATTTTTTTTTAACATCTTTATTGGAGTATAATTGCTTTACAATGTTGTGTTAGTTTCTGCTATATAACAAAGTAAATCAGTTATATGTATACATATATCCCAATATCCCCTCCCTGTTTCGTCTCCCTCCCACCCTCCGTATCCCACCCCTCCAGGTGGTCACAAAACACCCAGCTGATCTCCCTGTGCTATGCAGCTGCTTCCCACTAGCTATCTATTTTACATTTGGTAGTGAATATATGTCAATACTACTGTCTCACTTCGTCCCAGCTTAGCCTTCCCCTTCCCCATGTCCTGAAGTCCATTCTTTGTGTCTGCGTCTTTATTTCTGTCCTGCCCCTAGGTTCGTCAGAACCTTTTTTGTTTTTTATTTTAGATTCCATATATATGTATTAGCATACGGTATTTGTTTTTCTCTTTCTGACTTACTTCTCTCTGTATGACAGACTCTAGGTCCATCCATCTCACTACAAATAACTAAATTTCATTTCCTTTTATGGCTGAGTTCCATTATCCCATTGTATATATGTGCCACATCTTCTTTATCCATTCATGTGTCGATGGACACTTAAGTTGCTTCCATGTCCCAGCTATTGTAAATAGAGCTGCAATGAATATTGTGGTACATGACTCTTTTTGAATTATGGTTTTCTCAGGGTATGTGCCCATTACAATGCTGTTTTGACTACTGTAGCTTTGCAGTATAGTTTGAAATCAGAGAATGTGATTCCTTCAGCTTTGTTCTTCTTTCACAAGACTCCTTTTTCTGGGACTTCCCTGGTGGTGTAGTGGTTAACAGTCTGCCTGCCAATGCAGGGGACACGAGTTCGAGCCGTGGTCTGGCAAGATCCCACATGCCGCGGAGCAACTAAGCCCATGTGCCACGACTACTGAGCCTGTGCTCTAGAGCCCGTGAACCACAACTACTGAGCCCACATGCCACAATTACTGAAACCCGCGCACTTAGAGCCTATGCTCCACAACAGACAGAAGCCACTGCAATAAGAAGCCTATGCACTGCAATGAAGGGTAGTTCCTGCTCGTTGCAACTAGAGAAAGCCCGTGTGCAGCAACGAAGACCCCATGCAGCCAAAAATAAATAAATTTATTTTTTAAAAAAAGATTGTTTTTTGCATTCAGGGTCTTTTGTGATTCCATAAGATTTTAGGATTATTTCTTGTAATCTTGTGAAAAATGCCATGGGTATCTTGATAAGGATTTCATTGAATCTGTAGATTGCTTTGGGTATTATGGACATTTTAACAATATTCTTCTGATTTATGAGCATGGTATATCTTTCCATTTATTTATTTCAAGTTTTTTCATCAGTGTCTTACAATTTTCAGAGTATACGTTTTTCACTTTTTTGGTTAAATTTATTCATAGTTTATTTTATTCTTTTTGATGCAACTATAAATAGAATTGTTTTCTTAATTTCACTTTCTGATAGTTCATTATTAGTGTATACAAATGCAACAGATTTCTACATATCAATGTTGTATTCTGCACCTTTGCTAAATTCATTTATTAGTTCTAATAGTTTTTTTGGTGGAGTTTTTAGCATTTTCTATATATATTGTATCATGTCATCTGCAAATAGTGAGAATTTTACTACTTTTCTTCAAATTTGGATACATTTTACTTCTTTTTCTTCTCTGATTGCTATGGCTAAGACTTCCAATTTTATATTGAATAAAAGTAATGAGGATGGGCATCATTGTTTTGTTCCTGATCTTGGAGGAAAGCTCTGTTTCCTTACCTAGTTTGGGGAAAGTTTTCAGCCATTATTTCTTCAAATAAGTTTTCTGTCCCTCTCTCTTTTCTCCTTCTGGGACCCCTATAATGCGAATGTTATTACTCTTTTTTAAATATAAATTTATTTATTTACTTTTGGCTGCATTGGGTCTTCATTGCTGTGCACAGGCTTTCTCTAGTTGTGGTGAGTGGGGACTACTCTTCCTTGTGGTGTGCGTGCTTCTCATTGCAGTGGCTTCTTTTGTTGTGGAGCACGAGCTCTAGGTATGTGGGCTTCAGTAGTTGTGGCATGATGGCTCAGTAGTTGTGGCTTGCGGGTTCTAGAGCACAGGCTCAGTAGTTGTGGCGCATGGGCTTAGTTGCTCCACAGCATGTGGGATCTTCCCAGACCAGGGATCGAACTCATTTCCCCTACATTGGCAGGTGGATTCTTAACCACTGTGCCACCAGGGAAGTCTGAATGTTAATACTCTTGATGTTGTCCCAGAGGTTTCTTAAACTATCCTAATTTTTTTTTAATTCTTTTTTCTTTTTGCTGTTCTGATTGGGTGATTTCCACTATTTTGTCTTCCAGGCTGTGTGTATGTTCTTCTGTATCATCTTATTTGTGGTTTAATCCTGTCTAGTGTATTATTTCAGTTATTGTATTCTCCAGCTCTGATTGGTTCTTTTCTATATTTCCTAAATCTGTTGAAGTTCTTACTGTGTTCCTGCATTCCCCTCCCCTCCTGAGTTTTTGTTTTTTTTTTTTTTTTTTTTTTTTTTTTTTGCGGTACGCGGGCCTCTCACTGTTGTGGCCTCTCCCGTTGTGGAGCACAGGCTCCGGATGCGCAGGCTCAACGGCCATGGCTCACGGGCCCAGCCGCTCCACGGCATGTGGGATCTTCCCGGACTGGGGCACAAACCCGTGTCCCCTGCATCGGCAGGCAGACTCCCAACCACTGCACCACCAGGGAAGCCCTCCCCTCCTGAGTTTGATGTGCAACTTTATGACTGTTGCTTTGACTCTTTATCAGGTAAATTACTTATCTCCATTTTATTAGGGCTTTTTTTCCCCTGAGGTTTTATCTTGTTCTTTTGTTTGGAATAAATTCCTCTGTCTCCTCATTTTGTTTGGTTTTCTGTGTTTTTTCTATGGATTAGACAAAATAGTTACTTCTCCCAGTCTTTAAGGTGTGGTCTTGAGTAGGAGCATCTTCTATGTAGACTGCATGTGCCAGGCAGTGTTGGCAGGCCAGCTGGAGCTGGAGCAGGCATGGGCCAGGGGCATGCTGGGGCAACCTTGGCAGGCTGGCTAGAACACCAGGCACTTTTCAAACTGCTGCCTCTGCACTGGGACTCAGAATGAGTGAGTCTGTGTGCAAGCCCTCTAAGACTCTGTTTCTTACAGCCCTCTAGCTCTGCATAAGCCCTGCTGGTTTTCAAAGCTAGTTAAGGGGCCTTGTCCTCCCAGTGCTGGTACCAAAGCCTGAGGTGCCCAGTGTGGGGCTCGAACCCCTCACTCCTTAGAGAGAACCTTCAAGTTTGTGATACGCCTTCCCACTTGTGGGTCACTGCACCAGGGTGGGTGTGGTGTCCTGACTACATCACATCTCTGCCCCTCCTACCCATATTGATGTGGTTTTTAAAAATTGCCCTTAATTTTGGAAGAGCTGTTCTTCAGGTCTTTCTCAGAAAGAGTTGTTCTATATCTAGTTGTAGTTTTGGTTTGTCTGTGGGAGGACATGAGCTCAGGATCTTCCTACTGTGCCATCTTGATCCCACCTGTCAGATGTTTTTATATTTCATTTGGTGGCTTTTCAATGAATCAACATTTTAAAAAACTCCTTATATTTTTCTCTAATTTGTTAATTTCTGATTTTGTATTTAATTAATTAATCCCCTTTAATTTTTGTTTTATTTTATGAATCTTTTTCTATAATTTAGACTTGAATGTTAATATATTTTTTCTTTCTTTATGAACAAAGTTGTCTAATGCTATGAATTTCATTTAAGTCTAAAGTCATCTGTATATCTTAGGTTTTAAACATAGTAGCCTCATTGTTATTCTTTTCTAAATAGTCTGTAATTGTAGTTTTTTTCCTTCATTTGATCTAGGAATTATTCTTTAAATTGTTTTCTTAAAATTTCTAAGAGATTTGTTTTATCATCTGGCCTTTTGTTGTTTATTTCTACTTTTATTGCATTTTGATCTGACTGGGTATACCTACTTGAAATATTTAAATATCATAAATGTAAACATCATAAGTACCTTATTTTCCCTACAAATTGTATAATTTATCAATATAGAGTACCATTTTTTAATCACAGTGATTTTTGTTTTGATTTGTAATTTGTCTGAGATTAACATTGGTAATCCTCCTTTACTTTTTTGTCTTTGCCTGATATATTTCATCCTCTTATTTTCAAATGTTATGACTTTTCAGTTTATTTTCAAATGTTATGTCTTTTCAAATGTTATTTCTTTTCAAATGTTAGGTCTTTTCAGTTTAGTTTTATGACTCCAGCAAACATAAATTAGTTGAACTTTTTCCCCTTAATCTGATAATGTTCATTTTTTTTTTCTTTTTTTTTGCGGTATGCGGGCCTCTCACTGTTGTGGCTTCTCCCGTTGCGGAGCACAGGCTCTGGACGCGCAGGCTCAGCGGCCATGGCTCACGGGCTCAGCCGGTCCGCGGCATGTGGGATCTTCCCGGACTGGGGCACAAACCCGTGTCCCCTGCATCGGCAGGCAGACTCCCAACCACTGCACCACCAGGGAAGCCCATGTTCATCTTTTAATTGAAAAGTTAACATCCATTTTTTTGGGTGTTAACATATTTAATCATATTCCTATCATTATATTTTGGGTTTTTGTGTGCCCAAATAAATGCGTTCTTATGTCTTCTGTTTTCTTTGTTGTATTTTGCATTAGCACATGTTTAGTTTCCTTTTCTGTTGACATTTTAGAATTTATTCATGTTACTGCTAGTCTATTATATTTTTAAATTGTGCCTTGATTTTGGTGCCAATATCAAAACGGGATCTGTGGGATCCTTCTTCTATCCCCAAATGAGACAATTATGGAAGCACATGTTGCCCTTCATCTTCCATATTTTGTTGAAACAATTTGTAGTGTTGGTTACAGATATTCTAATTTTTACATTATGACTATTCACTTTCAAGAACTTACTCATAACATTTACACTAAGCTTCTCAAGTATATTAACAATAACAACTATTTAGAATAAATAATAAATTTTACTGGGTTCATTTCTCACAATAGTTTTTTCATGATTACTCCTTTGTAGATGTATTCCAATTAGTTCTCCTTTTTTGAAATGTGAGGTCAACACAGTATTCTGTACCCCTGGGTATGTAGTTGTATTTTTGGGGGGGTGCTGTGCTGTGGCATGCAGGATCTTAGTTCCCCAACCAGGGATTGAACCCATGCCCCCTGTGGTGGAAGCATGGAGTCTTAACCACTGGACCGCCAGGGAAGTCCCTGTAGTTGTATATTTTTGATAAATCTCTACAGTGTTTGAACATTGTTTAAATGTGGGCGTCTTTAACCTGGCCATGCTCTGCAGTTCACCACAATCTCCATTGCTCCCTCCTGCCTGCTTGATCTACCTGCCTGCACAGCAGTTTGTGTTTATAAATTCTCTTCTAGACCTTCCTAGAGTGCATATAATTTCAAAAATCCAAATGTTTAAAATATGATCCCAAGTTCTTATATTGAGTGACACTCTGCCTTTTCTTGCCTGGACTTAGGCTTTGGAAGACCGAGTATGGGAACTCCTGCAGGAAGCAGACAAGACGGCTCAAGAGAACAAGGATCAGAGCCAGGTCTATGATGCCATGGCCAACACTCTGGGTGAAGCATGGGCAGCGCTGGTCTCCATGCTTGAGAGAAGGAGGGAGCTTCTCGGGTTGACCTCTGAATTTTTTGAAAATGCCTTGGAGGTTTGTGTTTAAAAAACTTCCCCTTCTCCACATCAGAGCACTCCTGAAAATGTTTTCTTTCTGCAAAGAGACATTGTAGTCAGTTCAAAAAATGGTAGAATAACCAAGATATATACATTTAATTTTTAATTTTCAAAAAATAAAATAGTTAATATTTTAAATGTAGGCCTTCAAACAAAAACTAAGTACAGTTAATTAAAATTGATAAATATTAAGTAAAAATGGGATCTTTTACCCATAAGTCATTTTGATATATTTCCCTCTTTAGATAATAATAATACAATTACTAAATCAAATAATTACCCCTGATGATAGAATTACTAGGAAATGCTGGTCTAGCGTGTTCTTGTTAACTGAAAGTTGGAGGATACAATTTCTTCTACTGCTTATGAAAAGGAAATTGCAGAATATTCCATAGAATGTTTGACTTGTAAGCATAGTATATGATAGAGTACTTTCCTAAGGCATATAGTTGAGTTTCCATAGTTTGAGCTCGTTAAAATATAAGGGAAGGAAAAAGTCCTGGGCCTAAGTTTTTTTGAGGAACCCAATTTCAAAATGTGAGACTCAAAGAACTTTATCAAAAGAGGTGTTATATTTAGTGTAAGATACCTATTGGAAATTTCACTACATTCATTTTGATGTGAGAGCACTGCTTCATTATGATAAAGCACTAGATTGAAAAATATGACATTTCCAAACTGAAAATTCAGGACTTAAATCCAAAATAATGAAGGAAAGAAGATTAGTAATAGAACATTAAAATTGAGGTAGATAATTTCATACATCATGAACTCGTTTAAAAGTTAAAAGGAGGAGCAAAAATCTTATTGTAACTTTCAAGGTTTGTTTTTCACAATTTGAACACTGAAGTCCAACTCACAGATCATCTCGGGGAAAAGTTCCACACACAGTTTTCTTTCCTGAAAAGAAATAAACCAAGCAAAATACACCTACAGGGGTCAAATTATAGATACATCTGATTCATTTCATCTTAGTAAGTGGGGTATTAGTATTAGTGCCCTTGAAATTCAGGTCATTTGAGCATAGGAAGTTATCTTTTTTTAAACATTAAGTCCAATATTTGTTTCTCACTGGGTAGGAGCATTAATACTAGCTGATTTTCTATATGATGAGAAATGACTTCCAGATATTACATGAAATAAAAGGAAGTATAAGTCAACCTGTAATTCAGCCCAGCACTCTGATTCCTCATGAAAAGATGAAGTTTCATATATTATCCTCCTTCCAGTTTTGTGGACTACTTCACACTTAGCTGATGGAAAACTCCTACGTGATTTTCCCTGCCCCTTGTGTATGCCAAAGCAATTTTCATTAGTGATTCAAAAAAAAGAAATGAGGGTGAAATTAAGAATAGTGTCTTTGAAAAGTGTCCCCTTGTTGCCACTTCTATCCTGTACTAACTGCAGAAAGAAGAAAAGTAGGGAAAAGAAAATATCCCCAAGATAAAAGTTAATAGAACTTGAAGGAAGCTTTTTCTGAGTAAAGCATTGTTTATTTATTGGTTAGTTTTTGAAAAAGTGTCAAACCATTTGAAATATAGATATAAGTTACACAGTGACTCCAAAACTTCTTGTAGTGATCTACAGGGAGAACCAAACTACCCACCAGGGTTTTGTTTTATTCTTTTTCTTTTAAGTTTCTCTTCAAAGAATGTCTTTAAATTCAAGTATTAGAAATAGAATGAATTAGAGATGTAAACGATATGTAGATAGGATCCACTTACTGAACTATGTGCACGCAGGAGTTCTTTAGAAATACAAAATGACTTCTTATTGCGTGGTTGATAGTACAAGATGGCTTCAGGCTCACAGGCTTCTCAAACACTGTGCTTCAATTTAGAAACAGTGTCCCCAAGTGACAGTGGCTGGTGTCCATCTGCTGCTTCTAACAGGATGGTAGAAGCTCTCTCTGCATTTCAAAAGGGGACGTGCTCATCAGTTGCTCTCTCATCTTTTCATGCCATTTATAACTGAGTTTTATATGGCTATTGTAATAATCAAAATGTAGTAAATCTTGTTAATCAAATAGTCACATAAAAATATTAAATATCACTAAATCCAAAGATGAGAGTTTGGATAAAACTTGAAAAAAGGTGACAAGCACTGTGATAGGCTTCTGTGTCTTTCTCACTGATACTTCACCTTTATGAGTTTATTCTACACCTGATCCAAAGGTGAATGTGTTGATTTAAATGCTCTTATAAATAATAATAATTTCCTTTGAACCATAGTGCTAAAACAAACCAGTTATTTGTCCACTACTATGGATATACTGTACTAGCATAACCAAGTATATTTTGCCCTTTTCTAAAATTTGTATCTAAGGTTATTCCCCTGAGAATTTTGACATCACTTCAAGCATCTCCCTTTCATACTTCCTCTATGGAGAAACGCAAAAAGAGAGACTGGTCATGTTCCTTACCACTTAGGGTGTCAAATTGCTCTTTCTTTTTTTTCTTGAAACAGAGGAGAAATTTTCTATTTTTCATTCTTGCTACATCTGATTTCATTTTTATTTCTATAAAAGTACATAAAATCATTGATAAAAATGCAAACAAAATTATAAGTTATAGATTTAAAAGCTAAAAGTTTACCACCCCTCACCTATCCCTAATCCTATTCATTCTCATAAAGGTAACCCTTTGCTATGTATCTTTTTGGACCACTTTCTGTACAAATATATGTATTTTTGCTTTGTATAAGAAATAGGATTACACATTACTTCTCCTCACTCGGGCTAAAATCAAGTGTAGAGATGGGATTAGACTATGTATTATTCTGAAACTTACCTTTTTTAGTTCTAGGTCTAATTATAGAGAAAAAAATGAACTATATTTCAGCCTCAAGTGGATTCTTAAGTTAAATTTACTAATAATTATGTAGGTTACTAGTTAACCAAACTTTTGTTGGTTTCTTTTAACAAACTTTCTGGTTGTTCTTTGAGAAACTGCTTTAGAATGTTGACAGTGGCTGTATTTGTATTATGGGACACAATAATTTTAGTTTAAAATTTCAATACACATTAGAATAGTAAACAAATTGGTTTACTTCAGCATAGATAACATATTTCCAGGTATGAAAAGAATGCAAAGGAAAGAGAAGAAAGTTCTTATCCCAGTACTCTGTAAACTGACTACATGCAAACACAAAACCTCATACAAACACATGAGCCAGCACATGCTCACACAGACACACAGCTCATCACACAAACACATACACAATCAGCTAGGCCATTAATTCGTGAAAAATGTTTACAAATAACTAAAAGTGGCACAGTGTTTTTTAGTTTTTCATATGTCCTTCCCCTGCATTTCTCTTGTAGTTTGCCATTAAAATAGACCAAACAGAAGATTTCCTCCAGAACACTCAGGAGTTTGAGAGTGCCGAGTCCTTGAAATCACTCCTTCAGCTTCATGAACATCACACCAAAGGCAAGAACTATTTCTTCCTCACATAAGCTTTTAAAGGTTTTAAAGCTGTTAATATGGGAATGCTCATGCATAACAGTGTATTTTTAATTTATCTGATTATGTATACCTCAACTTGTTCCAAGTAAGGTTAAATAAAGCCTTATTTCTGGTCATATTCTGCAGGAAAGAACTGGTTGTAAATGATTCTAAGGGGGCAGAGGAAGAGCCTCTGGGAGGTTCAGTTATGCAGTCTGCTAGACCTTAGTTCCTGAGGAGGAGCCATTTCCACCTCGCTCATCCTTACATATCCTCAGCATCTAGCGAGGTCTCGGCACTTGGTGGATCCTCGTGAAATATTTCTTTTTTTTATAAAGTTTTAATTAATTAATTAATTTTATTTGTTTATTTTTTTGGCTGTGTTGGGTCTTTATTGCTGCACGCGGGCTTTCTCTAGTTGCGGCCAGCAGGGGCTGCTCTTCGTTGCATTGCGCGGGCTTCTCATTGCGATGGCTTCTCTTGTTGCAGAGCACGGGCTCTAGGCGTGTGGCCTTCAGTAGTTGTGGCATGTGGGATCAGTAGTTGTGGCTCGTGGGCTCTGGAGCGCAGGCTCAGTAGTTGTAATGCATGGGCTTAGTTGCTCCGCGGCATGTGGGATCTTCCCAGACCAGGGTTCAAACCCATGTCCCTTGCATTGGCAGGCAGATTTTTAACCGCTGCGCCACCACGGAAGCCCCTCATGAAATATTTCTTGATTGAATAAATGGTTGAATTCAGTGACTGTTTCTTCTGAGGGTCAGGAAATGAAGGTCACCCTTTCAGTAACAGCTCTGAATAAGGAAATTTTCCTTCACTATTGGACTTTAAAAAAAAAAGGATTAGTGAACTTTTTCCAGATAAAAATCTAATAAAACACTATATAAAATTATTTTCAACTCCCCCCAAAACAACTGTAAATATTGTCTAGTTGTTAACCAACAATTTGTATGCTAGGCCTTTTCCACCAGAATTTGGGCTGGACCAGGGCTGTAGTAAGAAAGGCATTTGTAGAAGAACACCTGTTTACTCTAATCTTTTTCCGTGAAAGCAGATTAGATAAATAGATAGGAACAATCACTTCTTTTCTTCCTAATGGGTTCTTCCAATTATTACTGAGTACAAGTGGATGGCTTCCTGAATTCATTTGTCTTAGTTCTAACTCACCTTCTAGCTTCACAAACCTGGTCGTGCTAGACAGGGACAAAAGGTGTTTTTAAAGCCACAGACAGATTGTGTTTATATCACCTTCCAAAGGACCCTAGATAGTAGATCATTATTTTTCTAAAACTCAAAGATTAAAGGACTCAATCTTTCCTGTGTAAATTTTTTGAGATCTGACTATGTATATACCTATAATTTTAACAGATTACTGTTCTGTAGGACCTGTCACTAACAGGGATTATAAACAGCATCAAAAGTATCAGCATTAGGGGCTTCCCCGGTGGCGCGGTGGTTGAGAGTCCGCCTGCTGATGCAGGGGACGCGGGTTCGTGCCCCGGTCCAGGAAGATCCCACATGCCGCGGAGCGGCTGGGCCCGTGAGCCATGGCTGCTGAGCCTGCGCGTCTGGAGCCTGTGCTCCGCAACGGGAGAGGCCACAGCAGTGAGAGGCCCGCGTACCGCAAAAAAAAAAAAAAAAAGTATCAGCATTAGAGCAATGGCCTGCGCATTTTTATACAGCGGCAGCAATCTAGCTGTGCCCAAAGTGGTAAACAGAAGCACGTGAAATTCCTCTTAGGAAACTGGAAAGTGACTTGAGTCCAGGCCACTGAGGTGGGTTCTGTGGCCTCAATTCAATCTTCATGCCACCAGCAAGATCATCACAAAGCAATTTCACCTCCAGAAACCTGACAGTGACTGATGCTTCTGGTGAAGAGGTTCAGTACTGAGGCAGTCAAATGTGAAAGCATTTTCCGGAGGGACTGGAGGGGGAGGTTGTGGAAGTAGAGACTTTTCCATAAATATTTGGGGATGCAGCTAGAAGCGGGGAACGCTTAAATGCTGTTGTTAATGTTGGCTCCTTCAATTACTAGGATCTGTGACTCAGTGAGCCGGTTTTCATGGGGCACATGCTGCTTTGTTTGGAGGGCTTAGGCTACAGGGCCCTGGCATCCAGCTGATGGTGGGACCAATGCCCTGCCTTTCAGGGGTGTCCACGGGGCCTCCTCTTAATCTAGAAAGATGGATAACAGTGCTAGCCAAAGACAGGAAGCATAGTTTATTTTTGTGATGACAAAATATTCTTCCATCCTGGTGGCATGTTTATCATGACGTTTTTGTGTCCCTCTGTGTGATACGTGAAGCACAGGGATTGCAGGAGACTCTAGTCAGGATATTTGGCTCCCAATTCATATGCCCAAGGGTAGCTTCAAGGGCTTTGTTTTCATAATATGGGAGCTGGTGAAATTTATTAATCAACTAATTCAATGGAATATGATTAAGATTACCTGATTTGAAATACATATTCAAGAACAAAACTCTGATTTTCAGTTAAGGATGTCATTTCTGTCTTGGTTCATTTAGGATGCTCTAACAAAATACCACAGATTAGGTGACTTATCAACAACAGAATTTTATTCCTCCCCATTTTGGAGGCTGGATGTCTGAGATCGGGGTGCAGTATGGTCCGGTGAGGGCCCTCTTCTGGGTTGCAGACTTCTCATTGTGTCCTCACATGGCAGAAGGGATTAGGGAGCTCTGTGAGGTCTCTCTTTTATAAGAACACTAATCCCATTCAGGAGGACTTCATCCTCATGACCTAGTCACCTCCCAAAGGCCCCACCTCCTAATGTCATCACATTGAGCATTAGGATTTCAACATATGAATTTTAGGGGGACAGACATTCAGATCACAGCAATATCTATTATCTTTAAATTTAAGGAAATAAATTATAGCTGTAACTACAGCTAGCAATTATGATAAGTGAGATGTTGATCAGTGAGTAGCACAAAATGTGAATGTTAGGATAATGAAGGTTAATAACATGACTGGAAAAACTATAATCAAACTTATCCCTAATATTCATGGTATTTCAATTTATGTCAAAATCTATACTTTTTTCTTCTTCAGCAATGCTAAGGCTATGTTGCATGTCAGAGACTTATTCTGTAGCATTTCAGAGATCAGAACCAGGATGAATGGGTTGAAGGTTTTACCCTCTGGAAAGTTACAGAATACGTTCATTCCCTCCACTATGCGACAATCCTTGAAATAGTTGAAGCCTAACGTGTCCTCTCTAGTCTTCTCTCCTTTGGGTGGAACATGCCTAGTTAGTTAAAGTGTTTCCCAGCAAACATAGTTTCCAGACTACTTATCAGACTGGTTGCTTTCAATTCAACAACACATAATTAAACAATATTTTCTGAACCTGTGCCAGGTGAGAAAACCAGAGTCATGTGTGTTGAAAGAGTACATGGCCCTTGTCCTCAGGAAGCCTACAGTTTGATGGGGCATGTATACATTTATTGGTGAATTCTCTCTGTTCTTTCTATGGGTCCCTCTGTTACACCACCCGGCACACTGTGTAGTAATAATTTATTTCCCTCTTCTTCATCACCAGATTATGAGACTCTGGAGGACTGGGATTATTACATCTCTTAATCTCCAAGGTTTAGAATAACATCCAACTCAAAGTATGTTTATTGAGTGTTATTTGTATATAATCCCAATTTAAGACTCAGTAGCAGATGCAAAATGAGCAATAAACAAGGTACTACAGGGACATTAAGGAGGAGAAAATTGGTTATAAACCCTGAAGTATCACAATTGCACCTTCCAGTTTTCCAATGGCCTTCTTTTTTTTTTTTTTTTTTTTTTTTTTGTGGTACACGGGCCTCTCACTGTTGTGGCCTCTCCCGTTGCGGAGCACAGTCTCTGGATGTGCAGGCTCAGCGGCCATGGCCCACGGGCCCAGCCGCTCCGCGGCATGTGGGATCTTCCTGGACCGGGGCACGAACCCGTGTCCCCTGCATCGGCAGGCGGACTCTCAACCACTGCGCCACCGGGGAAGCCCCCAATGGCCTTCTAAAAATGAACATAGCACCTAAGAAGCTTCCTCACAGGAATAATCATATTATTACTTCCTTTTTCTTAGATGTTCTATGTATATTTTAAATGCAGCTGAGATATAGGTACTTTGGGGTCTATTATACTATTTTCTCTATGTTTGTGTATATTTTAAAATACCCATTAATGAGTTTAAGAAACACCATCTCATTGAGTAATATTTGGAATATTTAAAAATGTATTTGGAAGAAATGTCACCCATGTTCCCAGTGTCAGAATGTGACCTTGATGCTTTTTAGAAAATACTCATTTGGAAAGGTTAGCAAGCTATAAATTCACTTTGACTTGTGTACATCTCTCATTTATCCATCTTAAGTTAGTTATTTATACTTAATATTGATGACAAACTGTAAAGTTATTAATATAAAGTATACTTCAATATGTTTTTAGATATAATTACAATTAAAACAGTTAAACAACAAAAAATTATTTACTAGCCTTACATCACAAGGTATTATATCATAAGCGGGGCTTGTATATAGAGAACAATATGATCATTAAAATAAATGCACTGTAGAGATTTTGTATTTCTTGAAGTTCATGATATATCTAGGTAGTTTACCCCTGAGGAAAAATACATCACTTTGTATGATCAACTGATGGAATAAATAGCTAGGAAAGCATAAACAGTGGAAAAAAAAATAGTAAGATGTAAGAAGCTGACAGAGGAAACTTAGAGAACAATTGATCCACTTTAAGCACCACTGTAGTAACAGGTAACAGACTGACCATAGGCTGGGTGCATTTGTACACGTTAACTTGGGCTCAGGAGGCTGCATGCCTGGTGGTACCATGGTGGTGGTTATACCATTTTGGCAAAAGTTGAAACAAAAAACCAGAAAAAGATTGCAAATGGAAATTTTGGCTAATTATATGTATTTTGTGGGGACTAGAACAGGTTGGCCTGACCCATTGTCAGGCTGCAATACCCTGAGCATGGAAAGCTGTGCTTCCCTCTTTCATTTGAAAAGTCTGTTGTGAAAGAGCTAGTTAATGAAAGGAAGAAAAGAAGTACTACGTGGAAACCCCGCCACCTGCCCATACTTCCTGTGTGTGTGTGTGTGTGTGTGTGCGCACACGTGTGTGTGTGTGTATGTATGTAACTGTTCACAATATCATAACAAATTCTTGAATGTAAAGGAAATATGTATACCTACATATGGAGAATCAATTATACTGATGACTACATTAAGACTCTACAAATCAAAACCCTTCAGTTTGATAGCCAAGGACTTCTATAACTTGTTTTCACCTCATTTTCAAGTTATTTCTTTCCCTTCCACGTAAGAATTTTTTCTAGACAGGTTTTTTCTGCCTCTGTCCCTCTCATCTTGTTCATGTTTGTTTCCACTTCTCCTTTTAAGAGATTTACTTTAATTTGAATGCTCTCCCTGACTTTTCTTCTTCTGCTTGACTTATCCCATTCCCTGTCCTGCTTCCAAGAATATGGTTGTTTTTGTTGTTTGTTTTTTTGTATTATTAATCCTCAATCAAATTGCCCAGTGCACCTAATCACACCTTTCTTACTCATAGCAGATAACACCATCTAATACTTTATTGGACAGATCTAGGTCATATGGCATAAACGGTTTGAAATTCTTTCCTTTTTATCTCAAAATATCTCTTTACAGCATATTCCCTTATCTCAGTCTCTCTTCATCTCTCAAAAAAAGGTGTCAGTTTAAAGAGACAATCGACCCAAATTCCACAGTCATTGCTGTGTTTTTTAGCTGTCAGATGCTAGAATGCTAAAGAGAGTGCCACAGTGCAGTGGGAAGAACACTGAGCTACTAACCAGAATGCATGGCTTTTAGCACTGATAAGTCCATTTCTAATAGTGTGACATGCTTATTTTCTGGGTGTTCTTCATAGTTCTCCCATCTAAAAATAAAAAGCAGTATATTCAACCTTGCTGACAGTCTATCCTTTTTTTTTTTCTTCTAACAACAAATGTCTCAAAGATTGTCCTTTCCTGTTGATTTCACTTCATCACTGCCTTCCCACTTCTCAACCTGGTAACTTGGCTTCTGTCACTTACCCGTCACAAAACCCCAAGTCTTCCCAACATCTCTGTTTTTACATCTCTGGCAGACTGCTGATCTCTAGCACCTATAGTTCTAATTCTTCCCCCTCTTTTAATACATTTGATTTCATTCTAGCATTATACAAAATTATCGAATACCTCCCCTGTGCCAGTCACTGTGCTAGTGCTGAGGATACTGTCACCGTCCCTGTCCTCATATGTGCATTGGAGCCTAGTGGCAAAGACAGATTTTAGTCAGCTAACCCAATGCATAAATGTAGAACTATAGCTGTGATAACAGCTGTGAATGAGAGGAACATCCGGCTATGAGAACACTTAATAGGAGGATTTGGTCCAGTCTGGTTTGTCCTTTGAGGAATTGACTAAGACCTGAAGTTTGAGTAGAATAAAGATGGAGAAGGAATGTGTTGAGGAGAATGGTATCCCTGGCAGAGAATGTAGTAAAAAGTTCTGGGGCAACAAGGAGTATACCATGTGTGAGGTATTAAAAGAAGATATGGATGGAGGTAAAGAGGTTGAGACAATCTGAAAGGGAAAATAAGGACCAGACCATGCCAGAACTGAAATCATGTTAAGGGGTCTGTCCTTAATTCTAAGACACTGGGAAGCCATTGGTGTGTGTGTGTGTGTGTGTGTGTGTGTGTGTGTGTGTGTGTGAGAGAGAGAGAGAGAGAGAGAGAGAGTGTGTTTAGAAATGATCTTTCTAATATATGGAGAATGGATGAAATGGATTGGAGAGGAGATGCAATTAAGAGGTGACTGCACAAATCCAGGAAACAGGTGACGTTTTCTGGCTTGTGGGGGATGGATAGTTTCCCAAGGGCTCTTCCAATGGATCCCCAAGTGAGGTTGGGGACCCTCAAAGTGCTACTCTCAACTCCCCCATCTGTACTCTCTCCCTTGGTAGTCCTTCAGTTTTCAGGCTTAAGCTCCCGTTTCTACCAGATGTTGCCCACACCAATAATGCTGTCTACTCCAGAGAGCGCAAACCAGTGGCCCATTTGCCAGAGAGCCATGTTTTGTTGATCCTTCAGTATTTTTTAATTTAAAAAATACCAATTACACAACAGTTAAAAATCAGAAGCTTTCACATAAAAATCCATGTTTATAATTCTTTAAAAATTGGAAGCCCCATCAACACTGACCCTGTGTTCCCTCATGTCCACAGTTGGTCGACACTGGGTGACAGCAGATCCTGTGAGACTGGTCATGTATTTTCCACTTTGTCATAGTCCCTGACGTCTGGGTACCTGGCCCGCATATTCACTGAGCTTTTGTTTGGTTACTGCAGGCATTAGCCTTTAAACCTCAGATTTAGTCCAATCACCTCAGGATGTAGAGTGCTACAAGGAGAGTAGGCACCTTAACCAGCATATCACCACTAAAAACCAACTGAACCAGTGCCCAAATCTCACAGTCTTTCCACTCCCCTGTACTGATTTATGCCATCACTGAACTTCGGCATCCTACCATTTGGCAGTTAGCACCATAGCAATTAGGCCAAGGTATTTGACCAGTTGTATTGGAGGCATTTTATGTTTACACATTTGAATTCCTTATTTTTAATAGAAGGTTACATATATTTTAAATTATATGATGAATCCAAATATTACTGTATAAAAACTTGCTCATATCACTATTCTTTTTTCTAATTTTCTTCTAGAACTCTTAGAACGATCTCTAGCCCTTTTAAACAAAAGTCAACAACTCACTGACTTCATAGAAAAAATCAAGTGTGATGGACCTATTGTGAATCCCGAGATGATTCAGGGAGCTCAAAACAGCTGCCTGAAGATTGACAGTCTTCTTGAACTTCTCCAAGACAGGAGACGGCAATTAGACAAGTACCTGAAGCAACAGCAGAAGGAATTGAGTCAGGTTCTGCAGATATGTCAGTGGGACCAACAAGAAAGTCAGGTAACCCAAAGGGGCACTGATGGTGCCCTGACCTTGTCTAATGAAGTTTGCTTGTCATGTGGATGAGCCATTTCCTGGGGCAGCTTTTCAGTCATCATGGTCAAATCTTTTGGTCTTTGATTCAGACTACCAAGTTGTTTTCCCAAGCAAGTAATATAAAAACAAAGATTTTATTTCTTCTCATTATAATACTGATTTTTTAAATGGGAGAATACCCCCTAGCAGTTTTGAAAATGACTAGGTCCTACTGTTGGATTCTCTTTCGTGCTTCTGTCCAGGTCACTACCTTTAGTTACATTTCTTTGAAATTCTGAAAAGTTCATTGCAATTTTCTTGAATGTTGGGGAGGCATGATGCTGCTGATGCCAGTGAAAAAGTCTGTCAGCCCGAAATAGAGATAATGTTCTTAGAAGAGTAGCCTGGCACCAATGAAGAAAGATGACCTTGGCCTACGTCTGGATGCTCAGTGGTTAGAGGGCTTTGGGGTGGGAGGTTGATGAGTTTGCAGGCTTGTTAGAGCTCATTACTCAGACTGCAGGCCCAGCTCTGGTCAGTTGTCAGTGTGCTTGCTGTGCGTTCCTTGTGTCCCGATCACTTGAGAGTAAGCGTAGATAGAACTCTCTTTGCAAACCCCCAACTCAAATAAGTAGGATATTTATGGCTATATTTATAACTGCCCCAAGCCCATGCTTTAATCTGTACAGATTAACTGGAGGGAATTTTCAGAGAGAAATGATGTGGAAGGACATCTCCTGGTCTGGATGCATAGGAAAGGGGTCTCTTCATATATTTTATATTATTGCTCTGATCCGAACTGGAGAGATAGACATACAGCTGGTAGCAAATATGAGTCCAGGAGAAACTGGTTCTTTCAAGCTGGAAAAATGAGGATTTAAATGATTAACCTTTCAACTTATACTTATTGAGTACCTACTGTGTACCCAGATCCTATTATAAGTACTAGGGATACATAACACACAAGATAAAGTCCTTTTCCTCCAGGAATTTTCCTTCTAGTGCATTTTCTCATCCTCAGCTCTATTGATAGCCAGTGCTAGGTAACTCCTTTGGGGAGGCTGTCCTGGGCACTCTAGGGTGTTGAGCAACATTCAGGGCCTCTACCCACCACATGCCAGTAGAACATACTCTAGTTGTGACAACCAAAAAAGGTCTCCAGACATTGCTGACTGTCCCCTGGGGGGCAAATTGCCCCCAGATGTGAACCACTGTTTTAGTGTGATGAGAAAGGCCTATGATAAACAAATGAACAACGACAAGTGCCATAAAGATCAACTAGGGCAGTGAATTTTGACTTGTGTTGGTCTACTTTTAATCAGAGAAGGAATCACAGAAGGCCTCTCTGAGGAGGTGACATAGAGCAGACACCCAAATGCAGACGCCTCCAGACATACAGTCGGCTTGCATTTTGTCATCTCCTCCTTTAAGTCACTATATACTTTCCAACCCACCTCCACCTTCAGCCCTTTTGTCTTGACTGCTACCATTCACTGTCCTGCTTCTTCTGTGCTTTGCCTGCCAAGCCATAGCGCCTCCCCAATTTAGTTCTTCCCCCACCCCACCTTCATATGCTCATTACCCAGAATGCTGTTATCCAATGCAATAGTCTTTAACTGATGATTCTGGTATAACAAAGGAGAACTAATGCTCAGGACAAGAATAAACTTAAAGTTGTTTATCAGACAACTGTTTCCAAAGTTCCTTGTCCTCCATATCATATGGCACTCTCTCCCTCTCTTTCTCTCTCTCTCTTTGTCCTTTTCTCTCTCCCCTAATCCTGACCTGACACCATGTTCCCAGAGCTGCTGCCCCCTTAAAAAGAACCTTCCTCTTATTTCTTTCTATTGAATTCATAACCCCCAAACCCTGCCTCTGGTGCTTCCAAGAATACACTAAAAACTCCTCTTACTTTATCATACAGAGTAGTTTATCCCTTTTAAACCACAACCTCTCTTATCCAGAGACATTCTATCTGCAAAGAGGCTTCCCAAACACTGGACAATTTCCCAAGATTGAAAAAGCAGCTACAGTGAGTTTTATTTATTTATTTTTAAGGTAGTAATTTTGCCATTCTGCTTCAAGACTGTGGCAATACTCATCCACTTATCCTGTGCAGTAAAAAAAAAAAAATCACATGAAGATTCAAAATGAACTATCTAATCCAGTCATATACTTGAGGGAGATCTAGATACCTTGCCAACCCTAGAATCAGAAAGATGATTTGATAATAACTAAAGTAAGGTATTACAGAAGGTTTTTGACTTGGTGAGTTTTCTAACTTATGGGGTATCATGTTTTGGTGGAAGTATGTGCTCTTTTTTTGAGGGAGTGCTTTTTTTAAATAGAATTTATTTTTTAGAGCAGTTTTAGATTCACAGAGAAATTGAGTGGAAAGTACATGGTACCCTCTGTTCCCATACGTGCACAGCCTCCCCCATTATCAGCATCCCCCGTCAGAGTGGGACGTTTGTTACAATTGATGAACCTGCATTGACACATCATTATCACCCCAAATCCATAGTTTACACTAGGGTTCACTCTTGGTGCAGTACATTCTATAGATTTGAAAGAATGTGTAATGACATGTATCCACCATTGCAGTATACAGAATAATTCTACTGCCCTACGTATCCTCTGTTCTCCTCCTTTTCATCCCTCCCTGCCTAATTCTTGGCAACAACTGATCTTTTTACTGTTTCCATAGTTTTGCCTTTTCCAGAATGTCATATAACTGAAATTGTACAGTATGTAACCTTTTCAGATTGTCTTATTTTGCTTATTAATATGCATTTAAGATTCCTCCATGTTTTTTCATGGCTTGATAACCGTTTCTTATTAGTGCTGAATAATATTCCATTGTCTGGATGGACCACAGTTTATTTATCCAGTCACCTACTGAAAGACGTCTTGGTTGCTTCCAAGTTTTGGCAATTATGAATAAAGCTGTTATGAGCATCCATGTGCAAGTTTTTGTGTGGACATAAATTTTGAATTCATTTGGGTAAATACCAAGGAACACAGTTGCTGGATGATATATGCTAAGAGTATATTTATAAGAAACAGCCAAATGGCCTTCCAAAGTGGCTGTACCACTTTTAAAAGAGAGTTTCTGGTGCTCCACATCCTTGTCAGCACTTGGTGTTATCAGTGTCTTGGACTTTGGCCACTCTGATAGGTGCATCGTGGTACCTCACTGTTATTTTAATAAGTCTCATCTTTAAATTGGAAATAATAACACTTAATTCACAGAGTTGTTCTAAGGATTAAATGAAATAACATGTGTAAAACATGTAGTACAATGCCTACCATTTTAAAAGATGCTTAATAAATATTAGTTTCCTTGTCCTCCCTCTGCTTGGTTAAACCTTACAACTTACGAATTCTTTCTCATTCGGTTCCTATTCTTTCCCCTGAGTTTAGCATTACTGTTGTTATACGTGTCTAAGTTTCTTAATACTGTTTAGTTTTTGGAGGCTGCCATAGGTATAGTAAGGCTTTAAGATGCACAGTTGTGGTTAAAAGAACCAGGCTTTCACTTAGACTCTACTCCTAATAGTCTAGAACCAAAATCAATTTAGTAATAATCTTAAGGATAAATATTATTTTAAATAAAATTGGTCAATTTCAGAAACATACAAACAGCTCGTATTGCTCGATATCAAAAAAACAAACAACTCCATCAAAAAATGGGCAGAAGATCTAAATAGACATTTCTCCAAAGAAGACATACAGATGGCCAACAGGCACATGAAAAGATGCTCAGCATCATTAATTATTAGAGAAATGCAAATCAAGACTACAAATGAAGTATCATCTCATACCGGTCAGAATGGCCATCATCAAAAAGTCTATAAATAATAAATACTGGAGAGGGTGTGGAGAAAAGGAACCCTCCTACACTGTTGCTAAGAATGTAAATTGGTGCAGCCACTATGGAGAATAGTGTAGAGGTTCCTTAAAAAACTAAAAACAGAGATACCATATGATCCAGCAATCCCATTCCTGGGCATATATCAGGAGAAAACTATGATTCAAAAAGATACATGCACCCCAGTGTTCACTGCAGCACTATTTACAGTAGCCAAGACATGGAAGCAATCTAAATGTTCATCGACAGATGAATGGATAAAGAAGACGTGGTACATATGCATAATGGAATATTACTCAGCCTTAAAAAGAATGAAATAATGCCATTTGCAGCAACGTGGATGGACCTAGAGATTATTATGCTAAGTGAAGTAAGTCAGACAGAGAAAGACAAATATCATATGGTATCACTTATATGTGGAATCTAAAAAAATGATGCAAATGAACTTATTTACAAAACAGAAATAGACTCACAGATAGAAAACAAACTTACGGTTACCAAAAGGGAAAGGTGGGGGAGGAGGGGTAAACTAGGAGTTTGGTATTAAAATATACACACTACTGGGCTTCCCTGGTGGCGCAGTGGTTGAGAGTCCGCCTGCCGATGCAGGGGACACGGGTTTGTGCCCCGGTCCGGGAAGATCCCACATGCCGCGGAGCGGCTGGGCCTGTGAGCCATGGCCGCTGAGCCTGCGCGCCATGGCCACTGAGCCTGCGCGTCCGGAGCCTGTGCTCCGCAACGGGAGAGGCCACAACGGTGAGAGGCCCGCGTACTGCAAAAAATAAATAAATAAAATAAAATAAAATAAAATATGCACACTACTAATAAAATAGATAGACAAGGACCTACTGTATAGCACAGGGAACTATACTCAATATCTTATAATAACCTGTAATGGAAAAGAATCTAAAAAAGAACATATATATAACTGAATCACTTTGCTGTACATCTGAAACTAACACAACATTATAAATCAAATATATTTCAATCAAAATTTTTAAAAGATCACGAGACCAAATAAATGTTAAAAATTGGTCAATAAATGTCATTTCCTTAAATATAAAATTTAAGGCTCTTAATTTTAAAACATCCCATGTTACACTTTCTTTTGCTAATACCAGTGACAGCAGCTCGAGTAAATAATCACTGTCACTGTTGTTTCTGTGTGCTTGTAAGAGCACAGATCCTGGGGCCAGATTGTTTCCTGGGTTCAAATCCTGACTGCACCATTTGCCAGCTGAGTAACTGAGCAATTATTTAACCTCCCTGAGGTTGTTTTCTGTAAAATGTGATGTAATAGTACCTACACCATAGTGTTAGAATCATCAAATGAGTTATTATATGTCAAGTGCTTAGAACTGTACCTGGCACATGAAAACTGCTATATTAGTATTAACATTTTTTATCATCATGTCTGAAAAGAACAGTGAAGGCCCAACCCATTGCATACCCCCCCAGTCCTACCCTTCTTTGCTCACATAAAGACTCGCATTAAAGGCTAATTTCATTATTTATTTTGCATTCACAAGGTGTGATCAAGTACAAGTCACTTTTATAATCTTAGCCATACTGTTCAATGGGCACTCAATTAATGATTTAAAACAAGAATATAGTTGTATTATTTTCTGCTTGTGACTTAATAATGTTCGCTTATTAATGACTTAAAACTGTAGATGAGATTAGTATCCATACAGATAATTGCGATTAGCCTTTGACATGCTGCCACCTTTTAGACCTTTATCCAAGCATGATCGTAGTCACAGGCACACACACATTTATTAAAGAAAAAACAAAACAAGCAAACAAAAACTAATGGAATTAACCTATGCATACTATCTTATTACCTAATATCAAATTGAACGTCATAGACATAGTCTTATGTCAGAAGTACCATAGATAATTTTCATGTAGTATGTCACTATTTGACTATAGCACAATTTAAATAATATCTTACCGATGAAGAAGTAGAGTCTCTTCAGTTTCTCAATATTAGAAACAATAATTGATGTTTACTGTGTTGGTAATTATGTGAGCAAGGAAATATTTTTAAATCCAGATAGGTACAAGCATAATTAACTTACCTAACTTTTCAAGTTTTTCCTGAATGTTCTATTTTAAAGTTTTGTTGATGATGCAATGGGGAAGAATAGCAGCAAGGACACCAAATTGAGTGTAACTCTGTTAATAATTTGAGTTCTATGATTATCATGTTCCCAGAAGATCTACCTGATAAGCCTAGAACATTGTGGAACCACAGAGGCACATGCTTCATTGGAGGGTAAAGATATTTTTGTCAGTTCTGTACGGGAACATAGAAGCTGTCAAACCTTCCATTAATAAAATATCAGCTTTGTCAATCATTTTAACCGTGTAAAAAGAAGGAAAATTAAACGGAGAATTAGAGCAAAGATTACTAATGAATAATAATGTGGATGTCTGAATATCTAATGCATCTTCTCATAAGAGCCATTTAAAAGATGCATTTAGTGCTTCTCTGTTTCTAAATGCTTATAGCCTAATGCTTTTGAACTATAGTAGTTTAGCTAATTCTCCTTTGGAAAAGAAATTAGGTGACCAGAATGATGGCAATTTAAGATTTACATCAGTTGCAGAAAAAAAGGCAGATGAAGACCACATAGTTTTCTATCTTAATTGGGACGTGATAGCCTGAAAAACATAATCATAGCATGTCCTCTCTTTATCATTGTTTTCAGATGTAAAAAAGTGCACTTGTTTTACATTTAAAGATGAGCAGCTGACCTTTTTTCCCAGCTCCAGCCTCGTCTTATTTTGCAGATAATCTGCTTCATTAATGAAAATCAGAAGCAGCTTGGAGTATTTCGTGCATAATTAATTATCTTGGCAAGAAGATTTATGAATGTAATTTTTCTCAATTGCTCCAGTCAGGAATAACTGAGACAAACAAATTAAAACTAGGTTATTCATGGTCTCTTTTTACAAGACAGTATCAAGGACATCTAGGAGAATTAAATAAGACATAAAGGCAGATAATATTTTTACTACCCAGATCACATATGCTTACAAGATACCCATCTTTGTGGGAGGAAAAATGGGTAATAGAATTCACATTTGGAAGTTTTTATAATTTGAGTACCATGTATATCATAATCATGTAACCATATGTAATCATATTCTTTGTTAATAGGTAATTTAAATGGTATCAGTGATGACACATATAAGCACAGCCTTAGGGCACCAGTCTTGTACCTGCCGGGCAACTGTAAAATTCTGTGTGTTTGTGTGTGTGTGTGCTCACAGATGTGTGCACATGCATGTATATTCTCCTTTGTATGATGCTACCTTCTAACTAG
Source organism: Phocoena sinus (assembly GCF_008692025.1). Lineage (NCBI taxonomy): Eukaryota > Metazoa > Chordata > Mammalia > Artiodactyla > Phocoenidae > Phocoena > Phocoena sinus. The sequence goes on from NC_045769.1 coordinate 54,967,221, forward strand.
GATTTAGAACTTGAGTGGTTGACCAGCTTAAATTAATACGAGGTAACAAAAGTGCCTAGCTTAGTGGCTACAACATAGCAAAGTTTTATCTTTCTTTGAATTTAGCTTTAATTTTTTAATTGAAGTATAGTTAATTTACAATGTTCTGTTCATTTCAAGTGTACAGCAAAGGTATTCACATATATATGTGTGTATATCTATCTCTCTATATATATATATATTCTTTTTCAGCTTCTTTTCCATTATAGGTTATTACAAGATATTGAGTATAGTTCCCTGTGCTATACAGTAGGTCCTTGTTTACCTGTTTTATATATAGTAGTGTGTATATGTTAATCCCAAACCCCTAATTTATCTTCCCCCCGCTTCCCATGAATATAGCTTTTTAACATTGGGTGGCATAAGGCTTAAATAAGGGTTGAATTATCTTATTATTGGATACTGGTATCTGATAGTTCAATCCAGTAACAGATATACATGACTTTCCAACCACTCATAGATTAAAATTTATCACAGAATTTCATTTTAGCACATAGGCTGCCTCTAGAATTCACTCTAAGTTATGCCAAGGTAAATACAAAGTGTCTTAAAGTGTTTGTAGGAGAAACGTGATTTTGAAAGCAATAGAACCCCCTCCTAATTAGAATGCTTGCTACTACCATTACTTTCAATGACACTGCATGTCAAAGGTAGTAACAGAGGACTCTGGTACAGATGGTGTGGATATCAATCCCAACTTTTATATTTACTTGCTTTATGACTTTGGGTAAGTTACTCAGCCTCTGTGCCTCAGTTTCCTTTTCTGTAAAATGGGAATAATAATAGTGTCTATTTATAAATTTGTTATAAAAATAAATAAGATTATATATGTAAATATTCTTAGAGCATGGCTTGGCATATGGTAAGTGCTCAATAAATGTTCACCATATCACTACATCTTTCGATGGTTAGTTTCTGAGCTTTACTGGATAATCACCAGCACATTAAAATCCTACATATTACCCAGATCCCATACCAATTCTCTAAATCACTAGATAATCTTAGCTTTCTAAAATTATGTGGAGGGGGAATAAGTGCCATTTCATGGCTTGGTATCCAGCCTACTTTATTCAAAAGGTCAACTCTATTTGTAAGATTAAGTTAAAAATCAATTTTCCTCTCCCTTTCTCCACCCTTTAGCTATTTCTTTAGCTCATTTATACCTATTGTAATTGATTACATTTTCATTAAGCTTAGTTTTTCACTGATGGCTTCACAACATTTTAATTGGGCACAGTTACTTAAGTTGGTAAGAGGGTTGGGGGACACACACTGTGACTAAATTACCTTCTCAGCAGTGATAAGACTGATGACAAAGCTGTTTGGTGTGTATGCTACCTGGAAACGGCTCTTCACTGCTCCCATTGTATGCACCTTCCATTGTGTGACAAAGTTAGCAGCTGCTACTCGAGCTGTCTGCTAAGCCCCAGGGCTGCCTGTGTATCTTTCCACCATCCTGAGCTCTTTTTCTTCCCTGCCTCTGGTGCTGGAGATGGTTGGCTTTCCTTTTCTCAACACCACTGCCACCCCATACTGGGCAGGGAGTGGGACTCATTCTCTCCTCTACCCTCATTTTCATGGTTCCCAAAGACAAGCAAAGAGGCCCAGTTAATTTTAATGCTTTTTATAGGGCAACTGAAAAGCAAACAAACTAAATGGCACACTTTAAAAGGATTAAAACATCCTGTAAAATGTAACAGTTATTTATCCTGTCAATATGATAGTTTCTGGCTCTCATTTTTTCTGACAACTGGGTGTTTAGGCCAAAGCTTCAGTATGAACTCCCTTAGGCTGCATGACCTAGGATCTGGGATGATAATATGAAAATGTCAGACTTTGGTCTCACTCCCAAGTAGCCCTGTATGTTCCTCTCTCTCCCTCTCTCTTTCTCTCTATCACACACGCACACACACACAGTGAATGGCTCCAGATCATTTAGGGTGGAACCCTAAGTTATACTGGGAAAACCATGCCTTAGGTATCTTAGGCAGAGATGCACATCAACAGGACACTCGGCTGGGTCTCTGTTTCCTTCTTGATAAAAAGACTTCCTTCCACTGCTGGTAAGATTCTTACCAATGACTCAGAGTTAATGCTAGAAATAGAATTTAGGTCCAGAGACTACTACTGTATTGATTTTATTCATTGGACTAAATAGTTTCGACTGTTTAAGTAGTTGGAGGTTAAGAAGCTGCCTAAACACAAACAAGAGTTGAGGGCAGTCTTGGGAAGGGAAGAAGTCCTTAGTGCCATTTTTCTTGAAATATAGATGTGAGAAGAGAAATGATATGTTAAGACAAGTCAAAATAATCAGAAGACAAATATGTTAGCACAAGTAGAATAATTAAATACATAAAATTATGGTTCCAGACAGGGAGATAGATTATCTGTGAAGCTGTTAAAGTAACAAAAATTTTGCCTCAAGACAAACAACATATTTTAGCTTTCCTACTGCACATCAGTAGAGAATACTGGGATCTGATCATGTGTTGAGGAGATACTAATACCTTCCAGTTGACTTCAATAAGTCATGGAGGGCTTTCAAGTTCCACAAAAGAAGATTGTGTGCTTTGTCCTCCTAGAGTCTCTGAGATGAAGTCCAAATAATAACAAGCCAATAATTAGATCAGTCCCAGAATACATCCCAAGCCACGTTTTGGGCAGGAATTCTTTTTCTTTCTCTGCTCCCAAGCCCTCAAGTACAATCATCAGAGACACGTTTCCATGCCTCTTCTCCTAATATGTGTTATCACCTAATGGAGCTAATGGTTATTTGAAGTCTGGTTATTGCCTAGTTAAATACAGAGCACATTTGACCAGGTTTCCTAATACAAAATAATGACAACTGGTTTCCCTACTGTAAAAAAGAAAAAGAACAAAATCTTACGGGAGCTAAAATGGTTGTTATAATACTAACATGCCTTCAAAATCAAAGTAGACATTAGAACTGTCACCTGAGGCCATCAACTATAATTGAAAATACCTTTGTATATGTATGCATCTTTGATAATTGGAAAAGAGACTATCAAAACATCTTGAGTTAAAGAAGATACATAACTGATGTCTTTTTCCTCCTTTATCAGTTTTTTGTCTCTAATAGTAACTGTTTATTCGTCAAAAACTGTTCTGGGGCTTCCCTGGTGGCGCAGTGGTTGAGAGTCCGCCTGCTGATGCAGGGGACACGGGTTTGTGTCCCAGTCCGGGAAAATCCCACATGCCGCGGAGCAGCTGGGCCCGTGAGCCATGGTCGCTGAGCCTGCGCATCCGGAACCTGTGCTCCGCTACAGGAGAGGCCACAACAGTGAGAGGCCCGCGTACCGCAAAAAAAACAAAACCAAAAAAAACTGTTCTGCACATGGAAAAGAAAATGAAAGTGATTTGGAGAGATTTTCATCTTCCCTTAAGCATTTCTGTTAAGATGTTTGAATTACTTATTGCTAGTTCACCTCCCCCAGCATAGTTTTAAACAAAGATCAAAAAATAAGATCTGATCTTGGATTGTAGAACAAATTGCAGATAAAGAGACCGTGATGGTTTATGGCAGTGTGATGCCTAGCTTTGGGCTGCAGCAAAAGTTCACCTTCTTGCCACCTGAGTTGTTTATCCTTGTTGTCAGAAAGCATTTTTCTATTGCTTTTGTCCCCCGTGTTTTAGTCCTGTCTTTGGCACCTGCTGTTTGGGAACTGGAATTCTCAGTTTGTCCTTGCTGTCACCTCTGCCTGCAGCCGGCCTCTTCCTCTAAGGCACTCCTTCTGGCAGACCTGGCCCACACATCCGTTCTCCTCTCTACCGCAGTATGTCCACTGAGCCCCCGCGATTATTCACAGGGCTTACTTCCATGTTAGAATTAGATTCTGTAACTATAGTGTTGCGTTTTAGTTTTATCTTAAGAACATTCGTGAACATAGTGTAATAAGAAACATTCCTCTTCCCTGGAATCCTTTGGTTCTACAGATGGATATGATGAGAAGAAAAAACACTAGACAGGGAAGCATGAATTCTGACTATGGCATTTCTGCCTTGACCTGTAGGACTTTCCTCTTGTTGGTTGTGTGACCTTAGATGAATTGCTTACCCTGACTGGGGCTCAGTTTCCTTATCTGTTGAAAAAGCAACTGCCTCCATCATAGGAGGTATAAGGATTGGGTGAGGTAACCTGAGACCTGCCGATAGTACCTGACACCGCTCTGGGAAGGTCCTATTCACTTCTCTCACTTTCCTCATTCTTATCTCCCAGTAGGGGTCAGGTGAGACTGGATCATTCAACAAGAAAAAACTAGCCTTTTCTTGCCCAAAGCTGATAAGATCAGTAGTGCTTTCTTCCCACCTTCCCACTCTTTCTGGTATACATTCCTGCCTCAACTTTCCTTAATGCATCTTCAGTACCCCGCACCTACAAAAAATGCTTACGTCTCATCTAGTCAAATGAAAAAGTTGGAAAGAACCCCTCTGTTACCTCTGCTTTCCTTGAAGCTGTCAACCAATCCCCCCTTTCCTTATCCAATAAGCTTCTTTGAAAGAGTCATTAGCTCTACTTCCTCACCACCACTCAGTGGTCTATTCATGTTTACCAACCATAATCTCATCCCACCATTCTCTTGACTCCACTATTTTAAATTACCCTTAATTAATACTCAGTCCTTAGATCTACATTTAACAAATAAGGATATTCTGAATATCCTTGTATTACAGAATCATCCAATAAAATATATAATACAAGCCATAAATGTGATTTTAAATTTCTAGTAGCCACATTAAAAAAGTGAAAAAAAGTTTAAAGAGAAAAAAGTCACATAAAAAAAGAAAAGCAGTAATATATTTTGTTTAATCCAACATATCTAAAATAGTATTTCAACGTTTAATCAGTATTAACTATCAACAAGATATTTTCATTATTTTTTATACTGTCTATGAAATCAGCTATTTTATACTTAGAACACATCTCAGTTTGGATTTGTCACATTCCAAGTACTCAGTAGCCATTTGTGGTTAGTAGCTACAGTATAGGACAAAGCAGATCTACACCATTTGACTGAGTCTTCCTGGCATCTCTCTTTAACTTCCAAGGCAGCTCTTGGTTTTCATTGAACATCCCTGATTGCTCCTTTTTTGCGTCTTTGTTGATTTCCCTTCCCTTTCTCTCTGGCTCCCTTCAACCTCTAGTGTTTCCCCTCCAATCCCCACCTCCTCTCCGCAAAAAAAGATCTACCCCACTCCTTCTCTACCTTAGTTCTACCTCCTCTGAGTACTGAGTACTTAGAATGTCATGTCAGACAGGTGGGATGGCTACAAACATATCACTTAGATCAATCTGAAAGGTAGGAACTGCGAAGAGAAAGTAAAAATATTCTTGTTTTACCTTTTAATCCATCATTGCCCAGAACCAATTTCCTGTGCATACTCTGAATGCTTTTTGTTCTTCCTTTCTTTCTACATGCCCCCAACCCTTGGCTCATGTTTTTATCCTTTTGCAGGGACCATGTTCTATAGAATAGAATGTCCTGATGCATCATTTACTGTACTTATCACTGAGACTTTCGAACAGCAGCTGATATAATTTAAACGCTTATAAAAAGTGCTCTTGGAATATCTGTGCAGCTGTCTGCAATAGCTACTCACGGGATTCAATGACTGATTTACATTATGGTTGACATGCTGTCGGTTATTTAGGGTGTCTTGCTTTGACATCAGATGGACTCTGAGAGTCTATTCTGCGTACATCTCCCAGCACACAAAGTATATCTGATCTAAGAGGCTGCTCATGTATGTGACTGCCTCATGATGAGATGTAACACCCTGATGATGAACCATTTTCTTCTGAGTGTTATGCCAACCTGTTTTTATGTTTCTTCCCAGGGTGCATTTGGTAGTAAAAATGTGTAGATCTAGAGAGTCAGTATGCTTTATCAGGCAAGTATGTGATCAGGATATATGGAATACCACCAAAGATCTTACATTCTCTTGTAGGTAATATTTAGTATTGCCATGCCCAAGGGAATAGTATCCTTTTGGGGGGAGCTGAAACAGTATTTGCCAAATCTAGGGGATGAGGTCAGTAAATACCTTTAAAAAATCAAAACATCTTGCTCCTTCCCAGCTTTCATCACTGCTGGCATATGTTAGATAACAAGTCTTTGACTCACAGAATTTAATAAGATTATCTGAGGGTTCAGACTTCTCACCTGTTTTTAGAGATTAGTGAACACCTGTTTGTATCCATGTTTTCTTCACTCAGATTCTATATTAACTTTCCCTATTAAAGCATTCTTGAGATTTTTGAGTTCCTACCACTTTAGCTAAAAATAAATAAAGCTCACTCCCAGTACTTAATAAAATAAAGGATCTCTGAAAGTTAGTTATGTTCAGGATCCATTTTTCTTTGATGAAACCCTTAAATCATTCCTCTAGTTGTGTTTTTATATGGGCCTACTGCCTCTTTTGTGAGAAATTTTAATAAAAATTTAATAAATTAATGTACAAATTTTATAGCTCTTGATAAAATACTCTCTGGGGGTTCTGATATGCACATAATACATATCATTTAGTTCTAATTGGGATACCAGAAAGACAAACCATCCTCAAATAATTGTAAACAAGTAAACACCGTACTTGAGATATGGGGACCGGCTAATATGTGTATAGTGCACAGATCACCAAATGTTCTGAAGAGAATGAGGCGTACTTCACATGAAAGCTGCTACAGGGTCACCGTTATTCTTTTCTTTGCACTGACAGTAGCCTAAAATGCTGGTCAACAAAGATTTCCAATTAGCAGAAAGCTGGAGAAACCCCGTTGCTGCCTATTTTACTGCCTGTTCCATGCTGGAAGATGCTAAGTGTTGGTATAGACATTTGATCTCATAATCAGCTTTGTGATATCAGCCCTGTAATGGTAAAGGAGTGTATTCTCCGTAAACCCTAACTTGACTTCTATGTAGTGTGCGTGTGTGTGTGTGTGTTTGTGGTGTATGTTTATTTTTATAACATTTATCCATTAAGTTTGCCGTCTTTTTAAAAATAAATTTATTTATCTTATTTTGTTTATTTTTGGCTGTGTTGGGTCTTAGTTGCTGCGCGCGGGCTTCCTTTAGTTGTGGTGAGCGGGGGCTACTCTTCTTTATGGTGCGCGGGCTTCTCATCGCGGTGGCTTCTCTTGTTGTGGAGCACAGGCTCTAGTTGCACAGGGTTCAGTAGTTGCGGCACATGGGCTCAGTAGTTGCGGCATGTGGGCTCATTAGTTGTGGCTCGCGGGCTCTAGAGCGCAGGCTCAGTAGTTGTGGTGCACAGGCTTAGTCGCTCCATGGCATGTGGAATATTCCCAGACTAGGGTTCGAACCCATGTCCCCTGCATTGGCAGGCGGGTTCTTAACCACTGCACCTCCAGGGAAGCCCTGTTATGTTTGTTTGCTGTGTGGAGCTTCAGGACTAACGTAGCTTTCTCTTTGGCCACCTGCTTCACATGCCTCTCCATGTTATAAGAATTCAGATAAATCCTGGGGCTGTGGCAGGCAAGACAAGCTAGGCTGAAGAAAGACCTAGTGTATATCCTGGGCAGTGCCACCACTTTGAGTGGGCTGCCAGGATTCATTTTTCAGATGTGAAGTAATTTCCCCTGATGACCACAGACTTTAAGTTACCCAAGGAGGGTAGCAGGGCACAGTGGAAAGAGCATGGACTTTGGAGTAATGTAGGTATGGGGACAGATCCCAGCTCTGCCACTTACTGTGTGGCCCTGGATAAGCTGCTTAACCTCTCCTCATCTCTACAGTGTCGATATCATACTTGTTATAGAGCTGTTGAGAGAAAAAGAGATGATGCCCAAAATCAACTAGCAAACTGTTTAGCATGTAGTGGGGTTCTTACAAATCAGTAGCTATGATGTGATCATGAGAATAATACTGTATAAGATTTGAGAGTAAAACTCCAATTCTCTTTCCTTTAATTGGGATAAGGAATCTGCATCCAGGGGCCACATGTTATCAGTCTCACGTCAACTTACATCATTTTTAAAAGCACAGCTTCTTTCAAGTCTTTTGTTATTTGTTGTTTTAACACTGTGTAAGGCACATATTGTAAATCAAGTCTAAATGAATGTGAGTTATGCCCTTAGACATTTATAATGTCAATGGAATTTTAATAACTTCTCCATGTCATTTTCTGAATACAGATTTTCAGCAGTTGCAACAAAATAAGTATTTTTGCATTGTCTTTTTTTTTTTTGCGGTACGCTGGCCTCTCACTGTTGTGGCCTCTCCCGTTGCGGAGCACAGGCTCCGGACACGCAGGCTCAGCGTCCATGGCTCAGGGGCCCAGCCGCTCCGCGGCATGTGGGATCTTCCCGGACTGGGGCACAAACCCGTGTCCCCTGCATCGGCAGGCGACTCTCAACCACTGCGCCACCAGGGAAGCCCTGCATTGTCTTAATAGTAGAAACATAATTCTACATATGCTATTCAATATCTTCATGTGAGTCTATGTAACTACACTCAGATTCATAATCTTATATTCTAAAATAATGCATGGTTTATAGGGGAATATAAATTTGGGAAATTATATTCCCAAAATTTGGGAATCTATTTTGGTTCTTCTTTGCTAGGAGATTTTGAATTATTTTCTTCATGCTATGTAATCCAATGAAATGATATATTGTTCTCATGGTTTTGGGGTATTATTTTGTTTTTTCTCTTAAGCATGTAGAGATTGAAATGAAGAAAAAAAACCTGATTATATTAACTTAACACGTGAGTTTATATAAAAAGAAATTGAAGTAGCTTAAGTTTTGAAAGCTTAGGGAAGGATTTCTGGATTTTTACTCATTTATTCTAATCATTTGAAATTTGACCTGTCTGTGTTGCTTCTTACCTAGGTTACTTGTTGGTTTCAGAAAACCATAAGAGATTTACAGGAACAAAGTCTAGGTTCATCACTTTCAGACAATGAGGAGCTAATTCGTAAACACGAGGAACTGATAATAAAAGCAAAGGTAAGAGACACATTAAAAAAATAATTGAAAACTGCATGGACTTCTCTTGAATACACTTCTGTAGGTAATTTAGTGGAGTACTAAAAAACTCTCTTTGTATAGTTTGCTTGCTGTTCCCATTTATATTTCCCTAGTTCCTTAACTTGCTTCACATTCCTTAGTTTTGCAAAAAGTAATAACTACCAACCAGGCAACAACTTGTAGGTGTGTGGACGCACAAAATGGAACCATAAAGTGCTGAGAGCCGGGGGAGCAAAGCAGACACATAGCAGTGCTCCTCTCACCATTGTGTCTTGTTATTTGGAAATTGACTCATTTGTACATGTGGGGTCTATATATATTTTCCAAAGTTCTTTACAGGTGCTCCGTTTTTATCTGCAGAAAAATGAAAGTCCAGTTTTAGTAGATTGAGTGGGAACAGTGAATACTTTAATCAGTTTCAAGATTTAGAGAACTTTCTGTTGTTAATATCTTGGGTGATTGATAGTTGTACGTACAGCTAGGTCATGAAGCTCAGGAAAACAGTGGGCCAACACTAATAGACAACGGTTGAACATAAGGAATACAAAGCAAATACATATTTACATGTTTGGGAGGATGGGATTTGGAGGGGTGGGGGAAGGGGAGGCAGCAGGTTGCGTTTATCTAGACCGAAATCTCCTCATAGGGATCATGATGTTTTCATTTGCTGGTTTTTGCTTCTCTTTGAACACTACAGGATACATAGGTACTCAAAGTGTATGGTTTGAATATTTGCCTGACTGATAAAGATTCGGTTACAAAAGACTATTATGGCTGATGATTTTTTAAATTCTTTAAAATTTTTCAGCATTTGGTTTATCTGTTTGAGAAATTAGGTTTTTTTCACTGAAGTCATATAGCATTTTATTCTGTGCGTGTGATACTCAAGTTTTATCAGTGAAAAGTCTATAAAAATTCCTAAATGCTAAGCACAAGAGATGACCTGAATTGCATAGGATGGGTGCTTCCTTAAAACATATAAATAAAAATGGACATACTTGGACATACTTTGGGGTTATATTTACTGTAACTGTGGATTTATTATGGTTTCTCACAGCCCTGAGGACAGTTTGGAGTAGAATATTTGTTAATGTATAACCGCAGTCTAGCTTATATCATAGTTTACAGTTTACCTTTGTAGCTCTGATGATGTGTATAAATAGAAAAACATAGATATTCATTCCATCATTATTCCTATGTTGTTGTACACCTAAGTGGTTTAAGAAATATATTTAATAATACATATTTTATTGTATAAAGTACATCATAGAAAATTTCATAACTATAAGAAAAATAAAAGGAAAATAAAAGTGAATTCTTCAACCCAAAGATAATCATTATTAAGATAACCATTATTAGTATTTCTGTGCACTCCCTTTTAGTCTTTCCATACACAACCCTAGAAACATAGCATTAGAGTCATGCTTTATTTCATTTACAACTTTATCATAAATATTTTCCTGTGTAAACTAATATCCTTTAACTGCAGCATATTTCATTATATGGATAAATGTATATAGCAGAGTTACACATTTTGGTTATATGTATAAGCTAAGCCCTATGAATACCCAAGCAAATATTGTTTGAAAAGGGTATGAATTCCTGATAAACACCATTATATTTCAGACAAGATGACTACTTCCTTTCAGGGTCCTGAGCCACTCAGGAACCAGTTACAGATCTCATACAGAAGCTGTGTATTGCCCCATGTACTCAGTAAGTAGTTTTGGGGCCGAATTGGTTTTGGAAACTGAGGCAGAGAAGCCTATTTTCCTATAGCATCTATAGCATCCTTGCAAATAAATTTATTTTCTAAAAAAAAAAAATTGTATGTTTGCTTTGTTGGGAGTTCATGTTTTATTACTTCCCACGAAGCATTCTGTATGATATAAGATTTTCCTTCAACTATGGGCTGGCCTTTGGAACCCCTAATCTCAATAGCATCTTTAGAGATTATCAAATATTGAATATCTATTTAGAGATGAAAGTTCAAACATAACTTATTGATGAAAAGGTTTTTTAAGATAATTGTCATCAATTTGGGACACTAGATAGTCCAATGTCAAGATAACTGGTTATTCAAGGCAGCAGGGGTCCCTGAGTCACATGGGTTGAAAGAGACCCCATCAGTATAAATGCAGAAGAGGGAGTGACATTCTGTTCTGGGGTGATCTAGAAGGGTGGGGTTTGAGCAGATGGATGGAGTATGAGTGGTTGGTTAGGCAAGGGTGATCATTCCTAAATAAGGTAGAATAAGAAAACAATGATGAGACCAATTTGTCTGTGATGAGAGTTAAAGGTCCTAGCAATGTTCAACCCAGAGACAAGAGACCAACGGGAGTTGTCTCAGAGGTCATACTTATCCACAGCCATTCCCTAGAGAAGAAATGATAACAGTGCATGGTCATTACAGGGAAGTAAACTTTGCAGGTTGGAAAATAGAAGAGAATTCTGAGGCCACAGAAGGTGGGCCTAAGTGACCTTAAAACTCCCTTTAAGTTTCAGTCTCATAAAAGAGACAGGATTTAGATTATAATAACTGTTATGCTTGTGAAATTTAAAGCAATGTGAGTGTGAAAAACACCTTTTCACAGATGGCTGAAATAATAGGACTAGATTGGGAAAATAGCAACATTTCTTAAATGTGGAGATAGTATCTTACTCATCTTGGTATTCCCAGCACCTAGGACAGTGCCTGGTATTTAAAAAAGGCTGTTTGATTCATGTGTGTTTTTTAAATCCTCTTTCCAGAAGAAAGAAACATTCTTTTAGTGTCTTTCTGTGACTCTCTAGTGACTTTTAGAGAGTGATTTAGCCTCCTTTTGCCTACCTAGCCATCCATTATCTTTATTTATTTATTTTTAAATGTTTAGTCCTCAGTATAGAGTTACACAAACTCTTTAATTCATCCTAGATCTCCGGGTCAGCTACTCTCTTGACTTATTTTATTATTTCCCCCTTCATTCTCTATCTTCCTCACATCCCCATTCTCACAGGCACCTACTCTAATGGGTTCAATATGTGTCTTTAGACATATTCCCATTCTTAAAATATATACAGAGTTACATGTTTTCAAGTTGCATAGATGATATTAAGGCATAGGTTTCATTGTGTTTCTTCCCACAACACTGGTTGCATCTAGTAGCTGTTTGTGCTCTTAAGTAGTCGTTTGTGATCTTCACTATGGTAATTCCTAGATGCAGCATAACTTTGGAAAGTCCTATTACGTAGATATTGATGTCTTACTTCTATCCTTCATAATGTTAACAGCCTCCCATTTCTTTATCCCTTATAATACCTGGGCTTCTAGTCCACTGACTCTTCTATTTAGCCCTTCTGCTGAGTTCCTCACTTCAGCTATTACGTTTTTCATACCCCATTCCTCACACTGATTCTTCCTCATAACTTTTTTCCTGCTTCATCTGTCTAACATCCTTCTTTATATCCTAAGGTGTGCTTTATTCGTATATTACATTGTTGGTCTGTCCAGTGCATTAATTCTGTGTCCTCTGATTTAGCTATTTCGGTGTGTTGCTTGTGCTCATCAGATGTTATTTTTCCCTGTGAGTTAATATTCCCTTGGATACCAGCAACTTCACTTGGTAAGGCATGGGAGGTGTGAAAGCCAGGTCTCTAACTTGTCCTTTTCTGGATGAATTGGGGTCAAGGTGCGGGGAGATGCCCCTGAGTGCTTCTGTTGTTAGAATTAGGGCTCCACCATTTCTGGTTTGCCCCTCTACCCCAGATACACACAAAGGAGGGGGACCCCTTGGAGAACCTCCCACTGATTGGAGTCTGGACACTGCTTTGTTCCAAGACCCATTTCCCATACTCTTCCCAGCTCACTTGATGGAGAGTTGAAGAGGGCTCACTGAGAAACAGGTCAGGTTGCTTCCCTCTCATGTATTAGCTGTCCACCTGGTCAGATTCCAGTGCTATCCTAATGTTGTTTCTCTCCTCTGGCTGGTACTGGGTTGGGGCTCCTATTTTCTTTCCTGAAAAGATACATTGACAAACAGTGACCAGGCAGATGGGGAAAGAAAGCAACACACCCAGAAAGTTATCCCCTAGCATATCTCCTGTCTAAGGCATCGACCTTATTCTGCTCCAGAAAGTCATGTGGCCCTGACACTGAGAGCTAACCACCTGTTGTCTCCTCAAGGAAGGTTCTCTTATCTATAAACTTTACCGTCACTTTGTTGGCCCTTGCAGGAAGGACAAGCTACGTAACTTGTGAGACCCAGTTTAAAATGGAAACATGGAGGCCTTTCTTTAAAAGATATTGAGATTTCAATACAGCAACAGCAGAACCTTAAACCAAGCATGTGGACTTCTAAACAAATGTCGCTGTGATGCTACAGATCACTTGCCCATGATGCTGGTCCTATTTACAATGTTAGGATTTTTGAAAGGACCTAGAAACCTTGCTTCAAACATTTTCCTTCACCATCTTTACTAACCTCTTCCTACCTGGATTAGCAAGTTTTCTAAAAATAAAGATTGCAATACTATCTCGGGTTATATCTACATAAGAAAAAACAGGTTTGAATTCCTGCTGTCGCTCCCTTTGCAATACTTGACCTCTCTCAGCCTCACCTTCCTGACCTGTAAAGAGGAGTCATGAATAATTCAATTAGAAAATATTTGTGAAGGTGCCCACATTTTAGTAGTGCATCCAAAAATGTTTCCTTTCCCATCCATGGTGTAAACATTCAAATAGTTTTTGTCTGTGGTTTTTCAACAATATCATTCCTTGTTCCTGGAGGAAGAATCCAATTTTAGATCTCCTTAAACAGGAAGCAGCATATTACACTTTTTTTTTTTTTTGAGTGTGGGTATGAGGAGAGGAAGGGGGATTGTTTCTTTCAAAGAAGTTTTAAAGTAGAAATAAGGCCTCAAGCTGGGGATTCATTAGTGAGACACATATAAATAATCTGGTAACATAGAGACGGTAAGCTAAGTCAAATGGTAGCAAGCTGTTCTGTCTTGCTTGTTAGTCTACCAGTAAATTATTTCTAAATAATCTTTGAAAATTCCTCTCTCATTTCTTACTGGAATGCATTGAAATAAGAAATATGGCAACTTTTATATCTCTTAATAATTGTGATACCTTATTCAGAATGTGTTGAAAGGACTGAACTAAAAGATTTTTTAATACAGCCTTTAAATATGAGTAATTTTGTATTAAATTATACTTTCTTTACTGAATGTGGAAAAATATTTTCCTCTTACATACGTAACAGTTAAAGAAATAACAGACATGGCTGATTATAAGCGGCCCTTCAGTTAAGAACCTTAAATACTCTTAGATTTTATCCTGTATCAATTTGATGCTCCAAGGCTTGAATTCAAAATCTGCAGTTCAGGGCTTCCCTGGTGGCGCAGTGGTTGAGAGTCTGCCTGCCGATGCAGGGGACACGGGTTCGTGCCCCGGTCCGGGAGGATCCCACATGCCGCGGAGCAGCTGGGCCCGTGAACCATGGCCGCTGGGCCTGCGCGTCCGGAGCCTGTGCTCCGCAACGGGAGAGGCCACAACAGTGAGAGGCCTGCGTATGGCAAAAAAAAAAAAAAAAAAGTTTGGAGTTCAGAGTTGGTTGTAGGGTATATTCAAATATGTTAACAAATGCTTCCTTATTATCTCCTTTGAGGAGACATAATCATTCCTTCTTCTGCACATCAGAAATAATGTCTATCGAAGAACTGCCTTCAGGAGCCAACCTTTACTTCCGTTGCGAGGAAAACTTTTCCTCTTCCAATTTGGTTCCAGTGACTGGGGCCCTGCAAATTAACTGGCAATAGACAGGTTAACAGGAGTAAAGACAAGGTTTATTTTCACACAGTATACGTGGGCAGTCCCAGTAATGGACGACTCATGGAATAGCCCAAAGTAAAGTCTTACAAAGATCAATTTAACAAAAGAAAAGTTTTTAGGGCTTCAGTGGGAGAGTATGGAAGGTTTTATTGGGCTTCTTGATGATAAAGGAATGAGCAGTCTGTCTTCTTCCTGGCTGGAGGTTTCCCAGTGGGAAGGTATATGGCAGTTGAATTTCTACTTCCTGATGCCAAGTATCAATCTTCTTTAAATCAGGAAACTCCCTGGGAAGAGGTCAATGGCAACTGTATTTTCAGGAGGCTCCACTTAAGTGTAGGTAGTATTTCTTTCTGTGGCTGCTAATTGTTTAGCTGTTTTCAGTTTAAAGTAATTTTCATACCACCATGGTGGACTATAAATCCCCACACTTCTGTAGTGTCAACTCTTGCTTCAGTTCAGGCCCTTTACAGTTGGTACACACAAGAATCGCACAGGGGCTTTGAAAAAATACTGACATCTGGATCTCATGCCCAGAGATTTTATGTAGTTTGTTTGGGGAATCAGGATTAAAAAAAATTCACTGCCAATCTTAAGATATTGATATTTTCATCAAAATGGAATCCAGATTTCCTGTTCCTTCTAAAAAATGGAAGACCTGGCATTGTCAGGCTCATCTTTCCTTATAGACATTGCAGCTCTTGGCTGGAGCCTAGCAATAGCTATTTCCTTGAGAAAAGGCATGTGTACTTCGGTTTGCCACAGTCCCCACCGTTCCTCATTCACCTTTGCTTCACTCATTTACATTAGGTGCCTGTTCCCTGTAAGCATTTGGGTTTGAGACCTGATGATCAGTGAGGTGCAATTTAAGTGGAGTAGTAGCTTAAAGTGATTTGCATTTTAGAAGATTACCTTGGAAAAAATGTGAATGATAAGAATGGGAAGAAGTGATATTGAAGACAGAATAATCTTTTAGAAAACTGCTGAAGTTTGAATGAGAGTAACTTTAGATGGGGCATGATATCTTTTGAGATGGAGGTTATTAATGCCCATTTAAAAGGCTTAAAGGCGACATAAAGACTTATTCAAGTTGTGGCTCCCAGACAGCAGTATCTGGAAGTCATTAGAAGTGCAGAATCTCAGACTCCACCCACCAAACCTATTGGGTCAGAATCTGCATTTTAACAGATTTCTCTCAGAAGATTTGTATGGACACAAAAGTTTAAGAGACACTAACTTACAGGATTTTCCCATATATTTCATTTATGTCCATATTCTCCTTAATTTTCATAGATGGCTATATATTTTTTGTAAACTCCTTGATTAACAAATAATCTTTGAAGTTCTGCCAGAGAAACAAACTGAAAATAGTGTAAAGAAACATCATCTTCAATGTTTTACTATAGTAGAATTCACATTCCTCAGCTAAAAGATTAAAATAATCTTCCATGATTCATCATCTAATCCGATTTTCCAAGTCATTGAAAATATTTTCCAGTTGTTGCTGAGTGATTTCATAAATTGGATTTGTGACCTTAGCCTCAGGTTCCTTTAAATAATATTATTTGGAGATCTTACAAAAATACCAATGCTTAGGTCCCAAGCAAACTTTATTCAGAGGAAAAAGTCAAGTTTAAAGTTACAAAATATTTATAACTATGAGATAAGGAAGTAGAAGAGTCTCTTGCAAGCTTATTTGAATAATTTAAATGCATAATTATCATCAACAGAACCCCTACAGGAATGTGGCTCTTTAAAAATGTGTTTATTGTTTGATTTTTCTGATTACATAATACATTCTCATTTTGGAAAAATTAGAAAATACGTAAAACTAAAGAATATTAAAATCACCCATAGTGCATGGGTGTATATGAAAATGAGAAGGAAATATAAAACATACAAAAAATTGAGTATTCCAAACCTGTGTGTGTATGTATATACTGTATGTGTGTGTTTATGTACAAAGTTGTGTATGTGTTGTTTTGCAGTGTAATTTTTCCAATTAGCATTATGTCATAAGCATTTCTCCATTCAAATGCATATTTTAAATATGTTTTCTTAATTATTACGTTATTAAACTGTGTAGATATATCATACATTATTTGAGGCAGCAATACATAGTATCTCAGAATATGGCAGTGGAATGAATGATACACTCCCAGCACCTAGAGTTAAATCCTAGCATCTCTGCTTACTTCTGATGTATGCTTGGGCAAATTTCTTGTATATCTGAGCCTAGGTTCCCCCTTTTGTGAAAGAAGGTAATAATTGTACCTAATTCATGCAGTCATTGTGAGGATTAGTTGTATTCTCATGCAATACACAATTAGCACAATGCCTCATACAAGCACAACATAATAGAGGCTTTTTTTTTTAATGATGGTAAAATAAACATAACATAAAATCTAACTTTAGTGACATTTAGTAAATTCACAATGTTGTAGTTCCAGAACATTTCCATGACCCTAAAAAGGGACACCATACCCATTAAACAGTCAATTTATTCATCTCTCTCTCTGCCTCTGACAATCATTAATCAACTTTCCATGGATTTACTTATTCTGGATATGTCATAAATGGAATCATACAAGTGGCCTTTTGTGTGTGATTTCTTTCAGTTAGCATGTTTTCAGGGTTCATCCATGTTGTAGCCTGTATTGGTACATTATTGCTTTTTACTGCTGCATAATATTCCACTGTATAAATATACTACATTTTGTTTATCCACCCATCAGTTGATGGCCATTTGGGTTGCTTCCACCTTTTGGCCATTGTGAATAATGCTGCTATGAACATTCACATAGAAGTTTTTGTTTGAATACCTGTGTTAAGTTCTTTTGAGTATATCCCTAGGAGTGAAATTGCTGGGTCATATGATATTTCTACATTTAATTTAATGAGGAGTCACTATACTGTCTTTCACAGTAGCTGCACCATTTCGTGCTCCCACCAGCAATGTACAATGCTTTCAATTTCTCCACATCCTCGCCAAAACTTACTTTTTGTGTTTGTTCTTATATTAAAAAAAAATTTTTTTCTAGCCATGCTAGTGTGTGTGAAGTACTATCAGTTGTAGTATTTTATTTGCTGTTCCGTAATAGCTAATAACTTGTGATGTTGAAGATCTTTTCATGGCCATTTGAATATATTTTTTGAAGAAATGTCTATTCAGCCCCTTTGCCTGTAGTGTCCTTTGATGAACACAAGTTTTTAATTTTGATGAAGTCCAATTTATTTATTTTAAATTTTCTTGCTTTTGCTTTTGATGTCAAAGCTATGAAACCATTGCTAAATCCAAGGTCATGAAGATTTATTCCTGTGGTTCTTCTAAGAATTTTGTGGCTTTAGCTCTTACATTTAGGTTTTGCTCCATTTTTTTTTAATTAACTTTTTTTTAAATCAATTTTATTTATTTATTTATGGCTGTGTTGGGTCTTCATTGCTGTGTGCGGGCTTTCTCTAGTTGCGGCGAGCGGGGGCCACTCTTCATTGCAGTGCATGGGCTTCTCATTGTGATGGCTTCTCTTGTTGTGGAGCATGGGCTCTAGGTGCACGGGCTTCAGTAGTTGCGGCATGTGGGCTCAGCAGTTGTGGCTCGTGGTTCTAGAGCACAGGCTCAGTAATTGTGGTGCATGGGCCTAGTTGCTCCGTGGCATGTGGGATCTTCCTGGACCAGGGCTCGAACCCATGTCCCCTGCATTGGCAGGAGGATTCTTAACCATTGCACCACCAGGGAAGCCCTGCTCCATTTTGAGTTAATTTTTGTGTATGGTATGAAGTAAGGGTCATTCTTCACATATGGGTATCTGGTTATCCTAGCACAATTTGTTGAAGAGACTATTCTTTCCCCATTGAATGGTCTTGGCACCCTTATTGAGACTAATTGATCACAGATGTATAGGTTTATTTCTGAACTCTCACTTCTATTCCATTGAGCTATATGTCCGTCCTTATGCCAGTATCACACTGTTTTGATTACTGTAGTTTTTGTAGTAAGTTTTAAAATCAGAAACTGTGAGCTCTCTAACTTTGTTCTTTTCCAAGATTGTTTTGGCTATTCAGGATTCCCTTGCAGTTCAACATGTTAGGATCAGCTTTGCCATTTCTTTAAAAAAAGGCCATTGAGTTCTGATAGGAATTGCATTGTATTTGTAGATGACTTTGGGAGTATTGCCTTCTTAACAATATTAGGTTTCCTGATCCATGATCACAGGATGTCTTTCCAGTTATTTAGGTCTTCTTTATTTTTTTCAACAATGTTTTATAATTTTCAGTGTATGGGTCTTGAACCCCCTTGATTAAATTTATTCTAAAGTATTTTCTTCTTTTTGGTGCTATTGTAAACGAAATTGTTTTTTCTTAATTTCCTTTTCAGATTATTCATTTCTAGTCTATAGAGGTACAACTGACTTTTGTGCATCGATCGTGTGTCCTGAAACTCTGCTGAATTAATTTATTAGCTCTGATAGTTTTTTAAGGATTCCCTATGTATAAGATCATACCATCTGCAAATTTCCCCTTCCATAATCATTTTTCTCTTATTCATCTATCTGATTGTAAAAAGCCATTCTTTCAGTGTATTGTAGACCAGATCTTCTCAAATTATAGTGTACTCATGAATTACCCAGGGACCTTAAAATGCAGATTCTGATTCAGGTCTGGGGTGGGGCTTGAGTATCTGCATTTCTAACAAACTCCAATGTAACATTGATACTGTTGGTCTCTGGATCACCCTTTGGGTAGCAAAGGTTATGGAGGAAAGAACTGCAGAAGAATGAAAGAGAGTTTAAGTGATGGAGTTGAAATATTGGGTCATTGTAAGAACTTGGAAGGTTTAAGTCTAAATAAATCTTTGAGTCTCTTAAGGTGTAGACATGATTGTCTGAGCTTAGAACTTGATTTATTTTTGTTGCTTGTATTTATTACTCAGGTAATTGAAGATCAAAAGACAAGTGTTTAAATTGTTCAGTTGTTCCTTTTTTTGAAATAGAAATATTTCCACAGGAATAGCACTTACATGAACTATTTAGTACAAAAGGAGCTACTTGTAGGTCTCTTGGGTGGTTCAGGAAGTGTGTAGCAATATCTAGAGTTTGTATAATTATAGTTCCCAGGTTGTCCAAATATTTTCAAAGTATTTCACAATCATTGTTGAGTGATTTTCTTTTCATTTCAGTATGTATTAACCTGTATAAAGAAGCTGACTATTCTGATATTTGAACTTCCATTACATCCCCAAATTCCTTCACTGAAGGTATGCGAAAAAATGGCAAAACCACTTTAAAACATATTGCTTCAGTAAATCAGCTCACAGCATCTCTGATGATTATAAGGAAAATCTACAAAATGAAGCAGAGTTTGTTACTTTTATAATGTTTCATCCAATTTAAAAAATAAAATGAGGTCTGAATCTGAAATGTCTCAAGGCAGAAATTAACTGAGTCTCTAAACAGTAGAGACATCTGCATTAGTGCATTTCAAATCCTCTGTCTTCATTTTAACAAATAATTAATTTACTTGTCTGATTTTTTAATGAACTTCCCAATTAAAAGCAGATGTCATTTTTCACAGAACATAAATTATAAACAATTTTATTACTAGCAGGCAAAACATGTCTAAATAGTATTGAATTTGCCTGCAAGCATTGGGAAGAATCTATGAAATGATGGGATTTCTCACTTGGTAACCCTACTTCCGCCTTAACTTATGGGTTAATTTAAAGCTTAGTGAACCATATGCTTTCATTTCCAAGAGAAATTTAATTGAGAGAGTCTCTCAGAATGTTTATGCCCGTCTAAGAAGGGGATGAGTTCAGAAAATCTACCTGCTGTCACCTGCTTATGAAACCTTCACCAGCTCGTTAAGTTTAAATGCTTAGAAAATTTTTCTCTTTTTAGTTATGACTTTTATAAAAATTCTTCATATATACTTTCCTTTTCTTTTTCCTCCTCCTCCTCTTCCTTTTCCTGCTTCTCCTCCTTCTTGTCATTTGTCAGCCCTTAAATAAAAATTCCCACAAAGCATGGCTTCTTATAGTTGCTATCACAACTCAAGGTAATATTACTATAATAATAATAATAGTGAAGTTGAGTCTTTGAGGTGGACACCTAAAAAGACATTTTCTTATGTCTCAATACAGTCACACCTTAAATCCCTACAACCTTCCTGTGCTACTCTTTAGCGTCCATTTGGTGGCATTCAGTGCAGTGGCCTTAGATTTCTGTGACATTCATTACTCCAAAGGCCTTTACTTCAGTTTCCCACTCCTGTGGCCACACTTGTTTCCATGGTATTACCCAAAAGTGCTCTTATCCCACCCCCCTTTCCTTTCACCTTTTCCTGGTTTTCCTCCTTGTACGATTCAGCATGGACCAAGGCTATTTGTGAGTAAACTCAATCACCCATTGTCTCTGTTTCTTCCTACTTCCCAAAGAAGATGAAACAATTAGCACACTTTTTCTGATTAGATCTATTTAAAAAGCAAATGATCTATTATCAATTAGCCTTACAAATTCTTTTCTTTATCAGCCATTAATTCCCTATTTTGTTCCCATAACAACCAGTACAAAACTTTCAGGCTCTTTTAAAATTCTCAACCAGGCTTTAACCTAACAGTCACTTAGTCATTCAAAGCGAAATCACTTGACTCTTTTCTTCTCTGTCCTTTTTTGTCTCTTTTTCACTTTTCTTCTCCCAGTGTGTTTCCCATTCCCCTCTCTTCCAAATTTAAGCCTTCATCCATTCTTCTAAGTCCTGCCTTTTCCATCTCTTCATTTTGTATCTCTCTTCATTATTTTTTTAATAAATTTATTTATTTAGTTAGTTATGTATTTATTTATTTTTGGCTGCATTGGATCTTCATTGCTGCACGCGGGCTTTCTCTAGTTGTGGTGAGCGGGGGCTACTTTTCGTTGTGGTGCACGGGCTTCTCATTGCGGTGGCTTCTCTTGTGGACCATGGGCTCTAGGTGAGTGGGCTTCAGTAGTTGTGGCACGTGGGCTCAGTAGTTGTGGCTCGCGGGCTCTAGAGCACAGGCTCAGTAGTTGTAGCACACGGACTTAGCTGCTCCGCAGCATGTGGGATCTTCCCAGACCAGGGATCAAACCCGTGTCCCCTGCATTGGTAGGCGATTCTTAACCACTGCGCCACCAGGGAAGCCCCTCTCTCTTCATTCTTAATACCTCATTTAGTCTCTCATAAAATAGAAAACATAAACATTGCTTCTCAACCCTTAAGACACTATTCTACCTTTTTCATGACTGAGGTTGAATTGTGTCTACCAACATTTATATGTTAAAGTCCTAACCCCCAGTGTCTCAGAATGTGATCTTATTTGGAAATAGTGTTATTGCAGATGTAATTAGTTAAGATGGGGTCATCAGAGTGTACCCTAATTCAGTATGACTTATAAAAAGAGGAAATTTGAACACAGAGGCAGACACCCATAGAGGGAAGATGATGTGAAGAGACAAAGGGAGAAGACAGCCATCTACAAGGCCAAGAGAGGTGCTTGGAACAGGTTATATCCTCACAGCCCCAAGAAAGAACCAACACTGTTGATACCTTGATTTTAGACTTCTAAAATCTAAATCAGAGGACTGTGAGAGGATAAATTTCTCTTGTTCAGGCCACTGACTTTGTTGTACAGATGTCCCTCAGTATCCTTGGGGCATTGGTTCTTCCAAGACCCCCACAGATACCAGAATCTGTGGATGCTCAAGTCTCATAGTCAGCCTTCCATATCCATGGTTTCCCCATCCACAGAGTCAACCAACCACAAATCATAAACATCGTAGTATATGTATTAAAAAAAAAACCTGTGTTTAAGTGCACCCTTGCAGTTCAAACCCATGTTGTTCAAGGGTCAACTGTACTTTCTTACAAGAACCCTAGGAAATGAATACAACTACTTCATTTTCTGCCTCCCTGGCCTCCCCACCCACTAATCCTTTACCTGCATTAGGAGAAGCTGCTCTTTCTCAAGTAACAGATGACTTGAAGCTCTCTGTGCACTTGGCCTCTGAGACACCACCTTCTCTGGTTCTCCCATCTGTCTGATGGTTCCTGGCTCCTTCTAAATCTCTTTCAATGTCATCTCTTCCTCCAATCTCCCTTTACATGAAATGCTTAACCTTTGGCTCTTTTCTCTTCTCATTTCATACTTTGCTCATGTGGAGTTATCCAATCCCACAGTGATAATATAGGTTTTATCTTAATGATTTCTAGACCTAAAGATCTCCAACTCTTACATCTCTTGTCAACTCCAGTCTTCTTTTTAGAAGTTCCTGTGGAAGATTGACTTATAGATTTCTTACCAGCACTTTAACTCAACTAAAATTATTATTTTCTCCTCCAAACCTTCCCCCATTTTTCTTTCTTGGCTAAAGAAACTGCAGCCCTTCAGTCACCCAGATTAGAGACCTCAAAGTCACATTATTCTTCCTCTCCCCTCACTTCAGATCATCTCTCAAATTTAGTCAATTCTTACCTCTATCTCCTTCTTGCCTTCTCATCCCAGGCCTACTACTTTAGTTTCTCAGAATCTTTCACTAGGTCCACTACAATTACATTGTGTAGTACTATGAATCTGAGCCTACAAACTATAATATTTGTATGAAATATTGCTGGCTTGTTTAAAAACTGCTTTTTAGTCGACTTAAGCCTGATTCTGAGCTCCCATCATATGACTGGCGACACATTCAATCTGTCATTGTTGGAGCCCCTTTCCAGGGTTCTGTGAATGTTCCTGGGTCCATATAGCACCACAGCACTGGGGAAGCCACTGTGGTCATCAATTCACTTGGCTTCCCTCTGAGGCAATCATTGTCTCAGCCTGTATGGAGGCCACAGTTTCAGTGGCTCTGCTGCTTCTGTGCCTGTTTGAGGTGCCAGGCTGGTCTGACTTCCAGTCTCCCTGGAGGGAATACACAGCCGTCCTCAGGGAAGCCGTGCATGTCTTCATGGCACTGCCCTGAGAGGACCCTGCATCTCTTCCACACGCCTCACCTCACATCCAGGCTTCTCTCCGGTGCCAGCCAGATCTCCCTGTCTTCATATGGCCCTCACCTTTATCTCCTTGTCGTTTACCACATCTCTCATAATGTCTTTATTGGACTTAGTCTTTTTACAAAAGGCAGGAGGGAAAATGACTTGCAGATAAGTTCTGCTTTTGGTCTTAATATAAACTTCACTAAGGCAAGAGGGGCATAGAAAATAATTGACTTTCTTCTTGAAACAGGGCAGATAGGACAATATAGGAAGAACACAATAAATTATCCTGCCACACGCCTAACTGGCATCTGGGCCTCCCGTCTTTCTGTTTTGCAGTTAATCATTTATGACATCATCATAGTTACCTTTGGACAAGCTGAGACTAGGCCAGTTTTTTCTCAAGCATCTCCTAAAATGCCCTTTGGATACAAAATAAAATAGACTCTTGTGACTTTTAAAGCTCCCCGTGACCTGCCCTTTGCCTGCCCCCAAGCCTGTACGTCTCCGTGAATCTAAGCTTCCTTGGTCTGCTTATCACTCCCATGCGTACCACAGACTTTCTCACCTCTGAGACTTGGGTTAGCTGGACCCCTCACAGAGAACCTCTTTTCCCCTATTTTCTTCCTCTTCTTTTTCAAAGTTAGTTGCTAATTATAATCTTAGAGTTGACATGGGAAGAATAAAGCTAAAAAGCAGGCAAGCCTGAGGTCACAATTTGGTTACCAAGGAGGAGGGAGGAGTAGAAGTCAGGGCAAAGTGTTAGCAACTGAGGCAGAAAATCTAAGCAGAAACAGAAGCCGTGGACAGAATTTGGTATGTAGTTCAAGATTGGACCCGACAGAAACTGGCTAAGAAGCAAGACAAATCACCCACATTCAGGATGTCTGGATAATATTTTGAGGTCAGTACATTGGGCAGAGAGGGTCTGTCTAAAGCTCTATGTATCCACTTCAGCCTAGGGAGTGATTTTAGTTGATGACCTATAGGCTCAGCGTTGGTCCAGATTCCTTCTCTGAAATGGTTGTTGATCTCTCCAGTACTTGTCTTTCCCTTCTTAGAGTGTTGCTTATTGCTCAATTAAAGCAATTAGTGCCTTCCTAGCATTTCAGTCGTTCACGTGTCTGATTTCCCCGCAGCTGTGAAATTCTAAAAAACAAGCGCCATGATGTATTCATTTCTGGATTCCCTGTAACACCCAGTAGATGGGTCTGGGACATGAGTTAAGCACAGCTAGTGTTAGTTGGGTCAGTGGATGACTCCATTGGACAGGAACCTGGCAGCAAAATGTTACCCTGAGTCAGCCCTGGCTGGACTTCTAAACTGCTGTTCATAAGTGACATTCAGTTTGGCTAGGAAGTCATGCGTCTCTCTGTCTACTGCATGGTCATCATCGAGACTACAAACTAAACACAGTTCTATGGGAACTCTCCCGATTCTGAGGCAACAGAGAAATAATGGGCAAAACTTCATGATGGTGGACGCAATGCTGCAGTTCTCAAGTGTTAAGAGGAAAGCAATCTGTTCACACTAATGTGTGAATGTCTGCCAACTTATTAACCATCCTTGACTTCTGTTTTTCTTTTCTTTTCCACCACCCCACCGCCGATTTTTGGAAGTGAACGTTTTATTAACCCAAACACAAGAATGCAATTTCAGGTAATGTTGAAAAGTAAAATGATCTGCAGAGTGGCGAAAGCCAACACTGCCTCTGAGTTGCACCTACTGTTAAGGACAAAGCACCACGGTACTTTCTCTTCTGAAGCTGCATACTTGCACACTCCCATGATGGTAGCAGGGTGTTGATGGGGAGTACAGGCACAGAAAGGGTGATGCAGGCTGTTTGGATTCTTTGTAAACCTGGTAGTCGTATACAGGGACTCCCTGCACCATGAATCCAGAGATTTAAACTTTTTCTTTTTTCAGTTTTATTGAGGTATAATTGACACAAAATTGTAAGCTATTTGGAGTGTTTATCATAATGATTTCATATATGTATATGTTGTGAAAGGATTTCCCTCCATCTAGTTAATTAACACATCTATCACCTCACATATTTATCTTTGTGGATATGTAAATTTCAGTTATATAGTACAGTGTATTCCCTTAGTAATTTCAATTATATAGTACAGTGTTAACTCTAATCACCACATTTTACATTAGATCCTCAGAACTTATTCATCTCATAGATGAAAGTTTTTACTCTCCAACCAATGTCTCCTTATTTCCTCCACCCCCCAGTCCCTGGCAATCACTTTTCTACTCTGTTTCTATGAGTTTGACTTTTTTAGACTCCACATCTAAGTGATGAAGAGACTTAAAGTTTTTTCTTCACATATTCAGTAAGCCCCTGAGAACCCAGACTGAGAAAGACAAAAAGGAGCTGCTCACAAGGGGGCTTTTAGGGGGTAATCAGAAAGGATTAGACACATCTCACTTTGTATGAATTATCACAAGAAACAGTAAAGGGAAATTGTTTGATGTCACCAGTATGTTTTACCCGAACCCTTACATGTTGAGGAGTACTGTCACTTCTTACCTATCACTATGCAGTACTTTTGAAAACTGACTCTGTTGAATATGTTACTGTCTTCACACCACTTCTTTGAGACATTCCTACTACCTGGGATTGAGGTGCAGCATCACCTCATGGTAGCTGGCTTTTGTAGTCATTTTGCTTCTGCATTCCAGAAACAAGAAGAACCACCGGCTGTGTATGTTACATGCATGTCTGTGCATTTAAAAATGTATTTGAAACTGCTGGGTATTTAGTTTCTTCTTGCTACTTTAGCTTTGGGATCTTATTTTCCTTATAGGCAACTTGAAGCCTTTATTCTTCATAGTCCTTTAAATAGACTGTTCCAGTCTAAAAGGCTTAGGGCATATTTGGGAGGAATCTGTGAGAGTATTTGCTAATGGAATGTGAGTTTGTGAGTGTGTGTGAGTGTGTGTGTGTGTGTGTGTAGAAGTGGGTGGTGGGTACTGACTTCAGGAGCTTATGCACAGCCTTTCCAGAGAGACAGGCTCAAGAGGATGTCAGCAACTGAATTCTTCTTCTTCCCACTCAAAATCTCTTCTGCCTAGTTCTTCATATCTCAGTTAAGGGCAACTCAATCCATCCAGTTACTCAGGTGAAAAGAGTCTTGATTCTTCTTCCTCTTACTCATAGGAAATCACCTGGGCTGTGTCATCTGAGTAGATCCGGAATATCCTATCATTTCTCATGACCTCCACTGCTGTCCTGGGGAATGACCTACCTCCGTCTTTCCTGGCTAATTGCAGTAGCTTCCTCAGGAATCACTGTGCATGCATCCCTGCACCCCTCCACCAGCAAAGTATTCTCAAACGACAGCCCTGTGCTTTTATTTTCGTTTGGTTTTTTTTAAGTTATGTCAGACCCTTTGCCCCAGACCTTCCAACAGCTAGCTTCACACTTCTCTCAGAATAAAAGACTTCAGTGTTTACAAGACCCTGCCTCTGGATCCTCCCACTCTGCCCCCACCGTGGCCCTCTTACTGCTTCTCCCCACTGCTTCCTCCGTGGGACACTCAGCTCTACCGCGCTGTGTCCTTGCTGTTCCTCCACCCCAGCAGGAAAACTCCCACCTGGGAGCGTTTACTCTAGCTGTGCCCTCAACCTGGAAAATTCTTTCTCCAGAGATCCTCTTGGCTCATCCCTTCACTTCCTGCCCATCTTTGCTCAAATTTCACTACTCAAAAAGCCTACCCTGACCACCACATTTAATACTGCACACAACTCCCGCCCTGCGTGGCACCTGAGAGTCCCCTAACCTGCTCTACTTGTCTCTATTCTACAGTGTGGTCATCTTCAAACTCACCAGACAATGTACTGATTTACCATGTTTATTGGTTATAAACAAAATAAAATACATGGTGCACCACCACCATCACTAACACTGGAGCTAAATTCACTGGCCTAGATGGTGTATTTAGGAGAATGCTTGGCATAGACTAGACCTGCCAAATACATAGTTGAACAAATGACTGCCTCATAATGTTTATTGCTCTTATAAATGGGATCTTTATTAGAAAAGATAATTGGCTATTGTTGCTATCTAGGAATGTTATTGGTTTTCTTTCATTGATCTTGTACATAACAACTAAAAGTCATTGTTCTAATCTATATCTGATGTTCCTTATAGGTAAAATATATGGATACCCCCTTCCCAACTTAATCTCCTTGACTTAGGGAAATCTTCATGAGAAGTGAACATCAAAACCTAGTAATTCTCCCCATGGTTGAATTACATGTTGAGATCCTGAAGATATCTCCAAAAGATTCTCTAGAAAATTAAAAAGTAAATCTTTTGATGACATTAATATAAACTGCAATCACCTAGTCGGCCAGTGGCACACTGATTGTAGGCAAATTGTGTTAGATGAAAATAATTTGGCCAGCTAGACTTTATTAATTTTGATTTAAAAATTGGAAACATCAGTAGCTCCCAATCTGGCTCTACTCCTTACTTAATCAACTTGAAGAAAATGTGATTAAGAGGAATAAAAATCTAAGAAAAACAAGGACAAGACACTAAAGAAAAAACAGTGATTCTCAGAAAACACAAATCTTGGGACAATTTCTTCCCGACTTCCTGTGTAATTAAATTTTTATCCAAAAACTATGTTGAACCAAGGAGGAAGAAATAAATGTATTTCTGCTCCAAATGATATTTTGAAGACTTGCTTATGAGTGTAATTTGTCATGATTTTATTTGATTTAAAAAATTTATTCTGCCACACATCCTTTTGCTTCAGTATTAGCAACAAGCACCCTGCTCTGTGTGCCTGAACCACAGGCTCCACTTGGTGGCCAAGCACTGAACAGAATAAAGGAAACAAGAAGCTTCCAAGCCACGTTTTTTCTTGCATCTTTTGGACTATTAGAATGGACTGAGAAGAAAGAAAGCAGCAACTATTATTCAAAGATTGCTTTGGTGACATCTGTCATTTCTGCTGTAAACTGTCAGTCCCAAATCCAGTAGGGTCATTATGGAAAATATAGCTAAAAACCCAAATTTTAGTAGGGCTTGAAATCCAGGAATTTGAAGCACAGCCAATTCACCGTTGAATTTACATCTGATTCACTAGAGAAGCCAAAGCATATGTGAAATGGTGGTGGCTCTTTCTGCACTGCAGAGAAGTAAGACTCAGGAAAGCAAAATGCCCTGCGGGAGGCCACTTACTAAGTTTGGAGTAAAAAGTGTATTTCCGGGCTTCCCTGGTGGCGCAGTGGTTGAGAGTCCGCCTGCCGATGCAGGGGACGTGGGTTCGTGCCCCGGTCCGGGAGGATCCCACATGCCGCGGAGCGGCTGGACCCGTGAGCCATGGCCGCTGAGCCTGCGCATCCGGAGCCTGTGCTCCGCAACGGGAGAGGCCACAACAGTGAGAGGCCCACGTACCGCAAAAAAAAAAAAAAAAAAAAAAAAGTGTATTTCCATTTCTCTGCTCTTGCCCACAGGCTCTCCTTGATTCAGTAGCTATGATTTCTTCCTTATGGCCGGGAAGCGAAACACCACAATTCTTTCATCTCTAGGTGATACACAAAATCACAGTTCTTCCCTGTTTGCAGTCTGTCTGTGTCTCTGTTGAAATGCACCGCAGTGAGGGCAGAGTTCACATGGCCTGTGGACACTGAACTCGGTACTCATCCAAGAGTGAGATGACCTTGCTTTTGTGTATGTCGGCGAGAAATGCCTGGGAAAGGAGCACGAGAAGTAACTGTGTGGCCCAGCTGGCCATCCAGCTCGGCATGATCGGAGACTTTCAGCTTTTCAAGGCTCACTGCCACTCTCCAAAAGCGTAAACATTTCTTCTCAAAAATTTTCTGCTCAAAGCAGGACTTTCAAATATTCTCTGATTAAAATCGCCAGGTTTATTTTGTTTGTCCCATCTGTTATGCAGTCATGTAAAACTCTATGATTTGCTGTCAGTGAGTTAATTCTCCTCGGTGCTGAACCAATGGGACTGTAGAACTTAAAAGACTGAACGAGAAATGAGCTATATCTAATGAGATGTCCTCCAAAGCGGCCATGTCCTACACATGAGCCAGACACATGCTTCTGCCACATGTGATTTGGGCCAGTCATCTCCACAACTGATAGTTTCTTAGCAGTTTATAAATATGTTCCCTATTGTTTCTTTTAAACACACCCCATCCACTTCATCAGGGAAGTGAATAAAAGCTTACTAAACATATTGGGAGTATTCTGTTTCTTTTCCACTGGAGTAGCTAATATTTTTTTACTTTTTAAATTGAATGGCTGGATAATTTTTATACCAATCCATAATTTTATTTGAAAAGCTAACCTGGGACTGTTAAAAAAAAAGTGGGGGGGAGAAGAAACCGTTTTCGCCTTCTTGTCTATCAGTGCTAATCCTCTTAAAAGTACCCTTACGATCAAGGGATGCAAGAGAAGCTCCATTTCCTCAGCAAATGGAATACTGAAAGGTACAGTTTAAAAGGGTTACTACTGTTAGTGAAGAAGGAAAGTAATGGAGTGACCTGTGGACACACCCTGAGTCCAGGAACACACAGTGCCACACATCTTTTTTGGCTCAGAGATACACAGGTCCATCTTTCAAACTGAAAAGCCAAGGAAATGGCAATCTTTGGCTTTCTGCTGGTGGGGACAAGTACTGGAAATATTTTATTGCAAAGTGACTGAAACCCAGTCAGAGGTTGGATACTTAGCAGGCAGGCAGCAATGGCTTAGAGAAAAAGGACCAAGATTTTCTCTGTTGGGCTCCTCCAGCCTGGACAACAGGGACAACTAAGTTTTTTAAATAGCATGCTGGATTCAGATGACTCTGGAAAGTTTTGTCTCAAAAATAAAATAGGCGAAGCATCCCCAAAGAAAAATGGCTGGGGAAATATGTCATCAGAACGGTATGGAAGCGCATCAGAAACTGCCTATAGATTGCCCAAAGAAAACAGAACCAATTTTCTGAGAAGATTGCATAGAAATATTGAGTAGACCTAGCTTCATCTACTGCCCACAGAGTTCATTTGAAAATGTAGTTGAAAAGACTGGGGATGGAGAATAAGAAAAGATAGGAGGCACAAAATGGTCCTTTACAGTTTCCTTGGAAGGTCACAGCCCACTTTATATAACACATTATGAAGCACAAGGTTACAGTGGGTTTTCAAAGACTTGGCTCTACTCCAGAAGTCTCTCTTTAATGTTGTTTGCAAAATTTATACTAAAGGCAGATTTATGAACTCTGTTAGAGAACAAGTATTTCTCTTCTTATTCACAGAGAAGAACTTTATTATTTTGGTCCAGTTGCAAAATATAGCTTGAGTTTGGCTGTAAATTCTCAGTTATATATGTAAGGCATTGTGTTTATTTAGAAATAATAAGGCTTCTAATTTCAAATCAGAAAATCCCAGGGTCATATAAGGACTTTTATCAGTTTCAGGTCTTATCCAAATGTTATGGAAGTTTCACCTCTGTAATTCTAAGTTAATGTGTTTAATCTTTCTGTGGTGTAAAAAGCACTGTTTATCACCTCTCTGCAGAGCTGAGGCCAGGATACTGGTTGAGAAAGCAGGTTCTAGAGTCAAACTACCTGAATTTGAGTTCTGGCTCTTTCACCTACTAGTGTTGAGACCTTGGGCAAGTTCTTAACCCTTCTGAGCCTCAGTTACCCCATCTGTAAAATGAGGATATAATAGTTTCCTACCTTGTAGGGGTGTGGTGAAGATTAGTGAGATACTATATGTAAAGCGTTTAGCACAGTGCTAGCATACGGGAAGAAGAATCAACCCTTACACTCTTGCAGACAGTTAAGATACCAACACCGTAGAGTTGAGTTTTGTCCAGACTGAGCACATAATGGCTGTAACCTACCTCTCCGTATCCTAACCTCCTCTCCACTTTCCTTCCCCCAGCTCTCTGGGCCTCCCCTAGTTTCTCCATATTTAAGTGTTCTTCCTCTAACGAGCACAGAAGATTCTGGTCAATGCCAATTTTTTGAAAGAATTACCTGCTTTACTCTGTGTCTTCACATATTGAGCATTTCTTACTTGAGTTCATTGAGGATTAATGCCCCACAGATCTTAAGAGGCAGAAAATAGAGAATGGATCCAAAAGACAGGAAACGGAATAACTGGGTAGCTGGAGGGATTGGGACAAAACAAAAAAAGAAACAAAGACTTGTGAAAGCAAATGAACCCGTAGCTGGTTCAGCTCCTTTTAGCCACAACTGTAGTGTTTCTCAGCATTGTTCCAGCCGGAGCATTGGTCCCCTGAGATGATTAGCAAACAAATGGTTTCTTGGTCAAAGGAGTTTGTCCAAAATGTTTCACACCACGTTTTCCCCTAGGAGTCTCAGTGCATGTTAACATAGTAAAAATTCTAAGAAGTACTACAGTAAAGAAACCTGCTTTATTTTGCTTATCTCATATTATTGATCAATACATAACACTGACCAGTACATTTGGAGAAGGCTTCCACTATTGTTATTTTAGAACTGGGAAACAGGAATTCCCATAAATAATGAACAAATTTTGGGGCACTAATGAACCATGATAAAACTGACGGGAAGACAAGTGGGACTAATATTTAGTGAGTGCTTATTATGTATGCCAGAAATTATGCTAACTGCTTTAGAAATATTTGCTTTTTCCCGATAAGGTTAAAGTAGTGGTTTTTAAGTGGGAGGGATATTTACAGTGCTTTACGAAATAATGTCATGGCACATATTAGCAGTCCTTAAATGGGGACAAATAGCTCTTTAAGAAATGAAGGATCTTGAGAACTCACGTAGCCCATCTTCATGCCTAAGGGTATTGCTTTTGCACTCACTGAGAAATTTGGAGATTCTGGAGTCTCTCTACTCTCAGTTCCCTGGAATGTAGCATTGTATACAAACCTGTGAATAGTCCTAGTTCTGCCACGTATTGGATATGTAACCTTGAATAACATACTCCTCTGAGCCTGTGTAAATACTAGGAAAATAATAACATCTAACCTAAGTTTGTGAGGGTTTCACTTACAAAACATAAGCACGTAATTGGTGCTCAAAAAAATGCCAATGCCTTAATCTACCATACTTATTCTTGCATCCATTGATGAAAATATTTTTCTCTTACACAATTACTAGAACAGATTCTGTGAAGTCCATAAAATAATATGTACCATTTCTATTTTCAGCATCTACCAACTGTGATTTGAAATGCTACCATTTTGTGTGTATGTACGTGTATTTGTGTGTTTGTAGAAACAGCATGTATTTAATACACTTCATAATGCAGTATATATAAAATTATATAAAATAGCAGTTTATGTATTGTTAAAGAAAAGAACTATATTTTATTCTTTCTTTATATTCCCCAAGACATCTATCCCAGCATGGTCCCAGGTACACAGTATTTAGTTGTCTTGTGAAATAAATGAATGGAAATGATAGCGGTAAATTGCACTAAAATTGTATTCTTTTATACAATATAATGTAACAAATGTAACTTAATAATAGGACACTTTGCACTGGGGAGCAAGCCAGGATGGAGTCAGACTGTGATTTTTTAAATTTGGTAATAAATTTCTGATGCTTTAACAAACAGCATATGCTCACTGCTCAGTCTCAGCTGAGATGGGTACCAGAAAATTTGCTAACAAGACTCCTATGTTAGAGATAAGCATTATTTTATGAAACTAGATCTGTCTTCAGTTCTTTTGCAAGAAATTTGAATTTCCCTTCAAATAAATTGAATGTTAATATGTTTGATTTACTTCAACTCTTATTATTTTCTTTCTTCTCTATTTACTGTTTTTCACCCTCATGCAATAGAAAGTAAAGAACGACCTCTTTTCCTTTGTTGAAATGTTTATAAATCGTTAATAGTGAAACATTGAGAGGTGAAACTGGGGTCAGGATGGAGAGGATACTGCACAATAACAGCTGTTAACTTTGTGCAGAGTAACAGGTCTTCATTTCAGCTCTAAGTGTAGGCAGATGTACAAACAACCATATACTATGAGATTTCCCTTCCTTTCTTGTGCATATTTGCCCACATTGCCAGTGAGAATAAATTGTGGGAGAGAAATGTTTTTATACTTAAATGAATAAAAATAGGTAAAAATGAGTTAGAGATTGAAAAACACTGATGACCATATTTTGGGTATATTTTCAGGTATTGTTAAGGGAAATGGCAAGTGACCTGAATTCAGGGCAACCAGACACATCCCAGTTGACCTGCCCCTTTCTACTATCATCCCCTCTCCCTTTTTAACCTCTTTTCTGTGTCCCTTTCTTTTTTTTACCTACATCTTGTTACTCAAACCTGGAATGTAGCATTGACTCCTTTATGATTTGAAAACAATGACAGGTTGCTGATACATTCAAAACATGTAAATGTCCTCTGAGTCTTACCAGAGATTCCAGAGGGGAGGATGTGTAAAATAAACTGAAGAGTGATCTCTTGTAGGAATGGAATTCCGCAGTGGAGAAGCTGAAGAGTGAGGCACTGGGGATTCTGCTCTCCAAGGAGTATGTGGAGAAAGAACACCTACAGCTGTCTAACCAGAAACTGAATTGGCTTCAAGAGGAATTTGGTCGGCTCATGGTGGAAAGGAAAACCTGGTTAAAAAAGGCAAATGATTTTTTTAACAGCGCGAACAAGGTCAGTGTGAGGTGAAGCTGGTAATTTTAGGTCATCAGGGCAAACCAGTAGGAGACCCATGACTTCAACAGGCTGGAACACGTCACAGAAATCTCGACTCCACTTAGAGTTTCAAAATTGATAGCAGCAAAAAGGAGCTTTTAAAATATATTCCTACTCTGGCAATTATTTTGTACTCAAAACTAAGAGATACTGTGCTTTGACATGTAAAAGGTCACTGAAAAAAAAAACAAACAGGAGACTTTTATCTTAGAGCTCTCATTGTTCTGTTTGAGGTGGACATTTGTGCCAACATGGTAGTGTTTCTCCTGGAGGAATGGAATTATCATAAAATATGTCAAGGTTAACCAAAAAAAGCCTTGAAACTTTTACCAAAAAAAATCTTTCTCTTTTTAAAAATCCTCTTTCATTTATTAGGTGAAGATATGTAAATATTGCAGGCTTTTGGCACGCAAACCATAAGGCTCTGGTTGACTGCCCTGCCTTGGTTTGCCTTTTTTTTTTTTAAATTGGAGTATAGTTGATTTACAATGTTGTGTTAGTTTCAGGTGTACAGCAGAGTGATTCAGTTATACATACATATATATCTTTTTTTTTCAGATTATTTTCCCTTATAGGTTATTTAAAAATACTGAATATAATTACCTGTGCTATACAGTAGGTCCTTGTTGGTTATCTGTTTTATATATAGTAGTGGGTATATGTTAATCCCAAACTCCTAATTTATCTCTCCCCACACACTTTAAATCAGCCAAAGGGAGATCTTGCTTTGGACTGTTTCCAGGCCTTCTTGAGTGGGAGAAGTGCTCTATTTTCATTTAAGATTGATTGTAGCAGGTGGCTCTTACTGCGTGGTACTGTTCATGTGTTCACATCACTTGAGTATGTGAGGATGGCGATAATGTTTGAAAAAATTTCTGCCTTTCCCAATCGAACATACACCTGCAAACTGCCTTACTGGAATTAATACCTTAAATTTCACTGATGTAAAACTGGGTAATGTGACAGAAAATGAATGGGAACCCACAGAGGGTAGGTATATTGTGATTTAAAGTAATAACATCAGCAATCTGAATACAGTGTCCTGGTAGGTATCAAAATTGTTACTTAATTTTGAATTTTTTACTAATGGGAAACTTGGAAAACATGAATAGTAAAGTTCCAAAATAGAGGTGGTAGAATTATGGTAGGAAAAAAAACACATGTCAAAGAAATATTTGTCAAATTATTATTGTTTGGGATTTCTTTGTTTTAAGAGAAGAAACACATAATTTCTGGATCTGTTGAGCTAAGTAAATGGTAAGTGCTGGTTAAATTTCTCTTCAATAGTCCTGATTTTGAATAAGAGTTTTTTTGTTGTTTTTTTTTTTTTGCGGTACGCGGGCCTCTCACTGTTGTGGCCTCTCCCATTGCGGAGCACAGGCTCCGGACGCACAGGCTCAGCGGCCATGGCTCACCAGCCGCTCCGCGGCATGTGGGATCCTCCCGGACCAGGGCACGAACCCTTGTCCCCTGCATCGGCAGGCGGACTCTCAACCACTGCACCACCAGGGAAGCCCTGAATAAAAGATTTTTAAACTTACATTACACTCTCATTCTACAAAATGAGTGGGTCATCCCAGTTAGTTAATGCTGTTTCTAAGGAAGACAGTTATAGAACATGTTGCTATGATAAAATGCTTCTAGCATAAGCCCTAAACATTATAGTCCTGCAAAATGGAGAATTTTTCTCTCTCTGTCTCATTCTCACTCCCTCACTCTTGCTTTCTCTGCTGTCATTATCTGGTAGCTTGCCAGGGAAATTTTTCTTTTTACATTATCCTTGGGCCTTGAAGGAGGAGGAATGATATCTCTTGCAATAGTAATTTTTAAAAAATTGAAGAACGGAGTGGTTACTTTTTCAAGCTTATACGATAATTAAGGTCAAATCCTAACAAATCCTGTTTCATAACCCCAAACACTTGACTTCTAGTTCCCATTTCATCATTTGAATGCCCATGGCATTCAAATTATAATTAGTTCAGTTGGGACTTCTCCATACCATAGAATTCTTTGTAACCAAGTAGTACTTAGAAAGGTTTAGAATTTATTTTCCCTTTTCTAAAAGCGATCAGGGAAATAACTTCCAACTTCCAAATCTAAGAATTCAGTTTGAAAGATGATATATACTTTTACCTCAGCAAAAATGGAAGCTGGAGTTTGGAAAGTAGATGTTTAAATCATGACTCTTGAAAATGAGTTATTTACCATATTCATAAGGGAGCAATAAATGATGAAAATAAATAATAGTAAATAAATCCGTTTAAATTAAAGAAGGACAATTCTTCTCAAGGCTTGTAAATGGCATTTTTCTTATTTGATTTATATTGTAGAATCTCCAAATTTTATAAAATTACCACTTTAACCCCATTCTGGGCATAACTACTCATAAATAATCCTAGTTAAAAATAAAGCACTGGATTTATAAGGTATTATATAAATTCAAAATCCCTTAAAATATTTTTTTCTAGTCTGAAAATTTTTGTTTTCACTAGTGAAGGGAGTATTTTCAGTTTACATCTTCAATGTATCTCCGAGAGCACTGAACTTTCCATTTTTTTTTTTTTTTTTTTTGCGGTCAACGGTGCCTCTTGATGTTGTGGCCTCTCCCGCTTGCGGAGCACAGGCTCTCGGCCGCGCAGGCTTCAGCGGCCATGGCTCACGGGCCTAGCCGCTCCGCAGCATGTGGGATCTTCCCGGACCGGGGCACGAACCCGCGTCCCCTGCATCGGCAGGCGGACTCTCAACCACTGCGCCACCAGGGAAGCCCTGAACTTTCCTTTTGAGAATTCACTTTATTGCGCCTTGAGGGCGCTGGGTTTTTCTGATTGTGATCGTCTACATCCTTGGTGAAGCCGTGCTGCCAACAGTTGTGAGGTGTCTGAGACTTTTCACCCAACTTTCCAGCCAGCAAAATAGGTAACCAGAGTGTCAAATGTCACATCAGTTCCCCAAGTCCCAGTTCCCCAGGCATTCTTGACACACCAGTAAGATGGGTAGGAGCAGTGGAGACTCGCCCCACACATGCAAATAAGGATGTTAGCACTGTGAAAAAAAGAGAGCGTCAGGGCTTTAAAAAAAGAAACGGTACCTCGAAAACCAATTTCACTCTTGATAAATGGAATCATTTTTTAGCAAACAACGTCTTGTTCCAAATTTGTTAAAGCTAGGTCAATATTCTTCAATTTCTGTGTCAAATGCCAGTGTGAAAAAATGTTAGTGCTATGGGTAATATATGAATTAGTGAATGTAACAGCTTGAGTGTTTTTGCTCAGTAAAATGCAAAACATATGATATTTAAGATAACCTTTAACTTTTTAAAATTTGGTTAAAATAAAAAGAAATGAATGTCATAATCTCATCTGCAGAATGGACTACTGTTAGTATGTCTTCCGTATCATATTTATTTCTTTTTCATCCAGATTTTTATCATATGTTTCTGGTATTTTCTGTTCCAATCATCTGGAAACCCTCCTCTTTTTCCCTTCTTTCCTTTTATTGTCACCTGTCCCTCTCTCTCTACCAATCCTATCAATATCTAGGGATATTGTTATTTACTAGAAAAAAGTCACAATAAGTTTTTAAATTGAAGTTGCTAAATAAGTAGTGTGGCAAATTTATGAGAATAATTACCCTTTTTCTTTACGGATTCATTTATTTAATATTTATTGAGCAACTACTATGTGTCAGGGACTGTTCTAAATGCTGGGGATATAGCAGAGAATAAAACATACCAAAAAATCGATAAGCCAATGTAATTCCAATATGTGAAATTCAATAAAATATAATTATCACCTAATTGTCCACATTGACAAGAGTGCCCACTGCCTTTATAGTTTCAGGAGTGAAATTGATTACCTTTTAATCCTGCTAGGGGTTAATGATTACCCAAAGCTCAAGAGTCTGTTTCTTACCTAGAGAATGTCTAGTGTTTGGCTTGAGGTGTGACCGTTTGTACCTGGAATGAGCAATAGGTGGCAATGTTAGCACATAGGACCTCAGGAGTAGTGTTGCTACTGATGCTTTTCTTTTTCTTTTTTTAAATTGAAGTATAGGTGATTTACAACATTGTATTATTTTCAGGTGTACAACATAGTGACTCAGCGTTTTTGAAGACTATACTACATTTAAAGTTATTAAAAAACAATGGCTATATTTGCCCGTGCTGTACAATATATCCTTGTCGCTTATCTGTTTTATGCATAGTAGTTTGTATCTCTTAATTTCATATTCCTATCTTGCCGGTCCCCCTCCATCTCCCCACTGGTAACCATTGGTTTTTTTCTCTGTATCTGTGAGTCTGCTTCTGTCTTGTTATATACATTCCTTTGCTTAATATTTTAGATTCCACATATAAGTGATAACATAGAGTATTTGTCTTTCTACCTCTGACTTATTTCACTAAGTATAGTACTCTCTACATCCATCTACATTGATGTAAATGGCAGACTTTCCTTCTTTTTATGGCTGAGTAATATTCCATTTTATGTACATACCACATCTTCTTGATCCATTCATCTGTTGATGGACACTTAAGTTGCTTCCATATCGTGGATATTGTAAATAATGCTGCTATGAACATTAGGGTGTGTGAATTTTTTCAAAACACTGTTTTATTTTCTTTGGATATATACCCAGGAGTGGGATAGTGGGATCATGCAGTAGTTCTATTTTTAATTTATTATTAGTATTTTTTACACCTTTATTGGAGTATAACTGCTTTACAATGGTGTGTTAGTTTCTACTTTATAACAAAGTAAATCAGTTATACATATACATATGTTCCCATATCTCTTCCCTCTTGCATCTCCCTCCCTCCCACCCTCCCTATCCCACCCCTCTACGTGGTCACAAATCACCGAGCTGATCTCCCTGTGATATGCGGCTGCTTTCCACTAGCTAGCTATTTTACGTTTGATAGTGTACATATGTCCAAGCCACTCTCTCACTTTGTCAGAGCTTACCCTTCCCCTTCCCCATATCCTCAAGTCCATTCTCTAGTAGGTCTGTGTCTTTATTCCTGTCTAACCCCTAGGTTCTTCATGACATTTTTTTCCTTAAATTCCATATATATGTGTTAGCATACGGTATTTGTCTTTCTCTTTCTGACTTACTTCACTCTGTATGACAGACTCTAGGTCTATCCACCTCATTACAAATAGCTCAATTTCGTTTCTTTTTATGGCTGAGTAATATTCCATTGTATATATGTGCCACATCTTCTTTATCCATTCATCTGATGATGGACACTTAGGTTGTTTCCATCTCCGGGCTATTGTAAATAGAACTGCAGTGAACATTTTGGTTCATGACTTGTTTTGAATTATGGTTTTCTCAGGGTATATGCCCAGTAGTGGGATTGCTGGGTCATATGGTAGTTGTATTTGTAGATTTTTAAGGAACCTCCATACTGTTCTCCATAGTGGCTGTACCAATTCACATTCCCACCAGCAGTGCAAGAGTGTTCCCTTTTCTCCACACTCTCTCCAGTATTTATTGTTTCTAGACTTCTTGATGATGGCCATTCTGACTGGTATGAGATGATATCTCATTGTAGTTCTGATTTGCATTTCCCTAATGATTAATTATGTTGAGCATTCTTTCATGTGTTTATTGGCAGTCTGTATATCTTCCCTGGAGAAATGTCTATTTAGGTCTTCTGCCCATTTTTGGATTAGGTTGTTTGTTTTTTTGTTATTGAGCTGCTTGTAAATTAATTCTTTGTCAGTTGCTTCATTTGCAAATATTTTCTCCCATTCTGAGGGTTATCTTTTGGTCTTGTTTATGGTTTCCTTTGCTGTGCAAAAACTTTGAAGTTTCATTAGGTTCCATTTGTTTATTTTTGGTTTTATTTCCATTTCTCTAGAAGGTGGGTCAAAAAGGATCTTGCTGTGATTTATGTCATAGAGTGTTCTGCCTATGTTTTCCTCTAAGAGTTTGATAGTTTCTGGCCTTACATTTAGGTCTTTAATCCATTTTGAGCTTATTTTTGTGTATGGTGTTAGGGAGTGATCTAATCTCATACTTTCACATGTACCTGTCCAGTTTTCCCAGCACCACTTATTAAAGAGGCTGTACTTTCTCCACTGTACATTCCTGCCTCTTTTATGAAAGATAAGTTGACCATATGTGCGTGGGTTTATCTCTGGGATTTCTATCCTGTTCCATTGATCTATCTGTTTTTGTGCCAGTACCATACTGTCTTGATTACTGTAGCTTTGTAGTATAGTATGAAGTCAGGGAGCCTGATTCCTCAAGCTCTGTTTTTCGTTCTCAAGATTGCCTTGGCTATTCGGGGTCTTTTGTGTTTCCATACAAATTGTGAAATTTTTTGTCCTAGTTCTGTGAAAAATGCCAGTGGTAGTTTGATAGGGATTGTATTGAATCTGTAGATTGCTTTGGGTAGTAGAGTCATTTTCACAATGTTGATTCTTCCAATCCAAGAACATGGTGTATCTCTCCATCTATTTGTATCATCCTTAATTTCTTTCATCAGTGTCTTATAATTTTCTGCATACAGGTCTTTTATCTCCTTAAGTAGGTTTATACCTAGATATTTTATTCTTTTTGTTGCAATGGTAAATGGGAGTGTTTTCTTGATTTCACTTTCAGATTTTTCATCATTAGTGTATAGGAATGCCAGAGATTTCTGTGCATTAATTTTGTATCCTGCTGCTTTACCAAATTCATTGATTAGCTCTAGTAGTTTTCTGGTAGCATTTTTAGGATTCTCTATGTAGAGCATCATGTCCCCTGCAAACAGTGACAGCTTTACTTCTTCTTTTCCAATTTGGATTCCTTTTATTTCCATTTCCTCTCTGATTGCTGTGGCTAAAACATCCAAAACTATGTTGCATAAGAGTGGTGAGAGTGCGTAACCTTGTCTTGTTCCTGATCTTAGTGGAAATGCTTTCAGTTTTTCACCATTGAGGATGATGTTGGCTGTGGGTTTGTCATATATGGCCTTTATTATGTTGAGGTAAGTTCCCTGTATGCCTACTTTTTGGAGGGTTTTTATCATAAATGGGTGTTGAATTCTGTCGAAAGCTTTCTCTGCATCTGTTGAGATGACAATATGGTTTTTCTCCTTCAATTTGTTAATATGGTATATCCCATTGATTGATTTGCATATATTGAAGAATCCTTGCATTCCTGGAATAAACCCCACTTGATCATGGTGCATGATCCTTTTAATGTCCTGTTGGATTGTGTTTGCTAGTATTTTGTTGAGGATTTTTGCATGTATGTTCATCAGTGACATCGGCCTGTAGTTTCCTTTCTTTGTGACATCCTTGTCTGGTTTTGGTATCAGGGTGATGGTGGCCTCATAGAATGAGTTTTGGAGTGTTCCTCCCTCTGCTATATTTTGGAAGAGTTTTAGAAGGATAGGTGTTAGCTCTTCTCTAAATGTTTGATAGAATTCGCCTGTGAAGCCATCTGGTCCTGGGCTTTTGTTTGTTGGAAGATTTTTAATCACAGTTTCAATTTCAGTGCTTGTGATTGGTCTGTTCATATTTTCTATTTCTTCCTGATTCAGTCTTGGCAGGTTGTGCATTTCTAAGAATTTGTCCATTTCTTCCAGGTAGTCCATTTTATTGGCATAGAGTTCCTTGTAGAAATCTCTCATGATCTTTTGTATTTCTGCAGTGTCAGTTGTTACTTCTCCTTTTTCATTTCTAATTCTATTGATTTGAGTCTTCTCCCTTTTTTTCTTGATGAGTCTGGCTAATGGTTTATTAATTTTGTTTATCTTCTCAAAGAACCAGCTTTAATTTTATTGATCTTTGCTATCGTTTCCTTCATTTCTTTTTCATTTACTTCTGATCTGATCTTTATGATTTCTTTCCTTCTGCTAACTTTGGGGGTTTTTTGTTCTACTTTCTCTAATTGCTTTAGGTGCAAGGTTAAGTTGTTTATTCGAGATGTTTCCTGTTTCTTAAGGTAGGTTTGTATTGCTATAAACTTCCCTCTTAGAACTGCTTTTGCTGCGTCCCATAGGTTTTGGGTCGTCGTGTTTTCATTGTCATTTGTTTCTAGGTATTTTTTGATTTCCTCTTTGATTTCTTCAGTGATCACTTCGTTATTAAGTAGTGTATTGTTTAGCCTCCATGTGTTGGTATTTTTTACAGATCTTTTCCTGTAATTGATATCTAGTCTCATAGCATAGTGGTTGGAAAAGATACTTGATACAATTTCAATTTTCTTAAATTTACCAAAGCTTGATTTGTGACCCAAGATATGATCTATCCTGGAGAATGTTCCATGAGCACTTGAGAAAAATGTGTATTCTGTTGTTTTTGGATGGAATGTCCTATAAATATCAATTAAGTCCATCTTGTTTAATGTATCATTTAAAGCTTGTGTTTCCTTATTTATTTTCATTTTGGATGATCTGTCCATTGGTGAAAGTGGGGTGTTAAAGTCCCATACTATGAATGTGTTACTTTTGATTTCCCCTTTTATGGCTGTTAGAATTTGCCTTATGTATTGAGGTGCTCCTATGTTAGGTGCATAAATATTTACAATTGTTATATCTTCTTCTTGGATCGATCCCTTGATCATTATGTAGTGTCCTTCTTTGTCTCTTCTAATAGTCTTTATTTTAAAGACTATTTTGTCTGATATGAGAATTGCTACTCCAGCTTTCTTTTGGTTTCCATTTGCATGGAATATCTTTTTCCATCCCCTCACTTTCAGTCTGTATGTGTCTCTAGGTCTGAAGTGGGTGTCTTATAGACAGCATATATATGGGTCTTGTTTTTGTATCCATTCAGCCAGTCTCTGTCTTTTGGTGGGAGCATTTAACCCATTTACTTTTAAGGTAATTATCGATATGTATATTCCTATTCCCATTTTCTTGATTGTTTTGGGTTTGTTATTGTAGGTCTTTTCCTTCTCTTGTGTTTCTTCCCTAGAGAAGATCCTTTAGCATTTGTTATAAAGCTGGTTTGGTGGTGCTGAACTCTCTCAGCTTTTGCTTGTCTGTAAAGGTTTTAATTTCTCCATCAAATCTGAATGAGATCCTTGCTGGGTAGAGTAATCTTGGTTGTAGGCTTTTCTCCTTCATCACTTTAAATAAGTCCTGCCAGTCCCTTCTGGCTTGCAGAGTTTCTGCTGAACGATCAGCTGTTAACCTTATGGGGATTCCCTTGTGTGATATTTGTTGTTTTGCCCTTGCTGCTTTTAATATGTTTTCTTTGTATTTAATTTTTGACAGTTTGTTTAATATGTGTCTTGGCGTATTTCTCCTTGGATTTATCCTGTATGGGACTCTCTGTGCTTCCTGGACTTGATCAACTATTTCCTTTCCCATATTAGGGGAGTTTTCAACTATAATCTCTTCAAATTTTTTCTCAGTCCCTTTCTTTTTCTCTTCGTCTTCTGGAACCCCTATAATTCAAATGTTGGTGCGTTTAATGTTGTCCCAGAGGTCTGTGAGACTGTCCTCAGTTCTTTTCATTCTTTTTTCTTTATTCTGCTCTCCAGTAGCTATTTCCACTAATTTATCTTCCAGGTTACTTATCTGTTCTTTTGCCTCAGTTATTCTGGTATTGATCCCTTCTAGAGTATTTTTTATTTCATTTATTGTGTTGTTCATCGTTGCTTGTTTCATCTTTAGTTCTTCTAGGTCCTTGTTAAATGTTTCTTGCATTTTCTCTATTCTATTTCCAAGATTTTGGATCATCTTTACTATCATTATTCTGAATTCATTTTCAGGTAGACTGCCTATTTCCTCTTCATTTGTTAGGTCTGGTGGGTTTTTATCTTGCTCCTTCATCTGCTGTGTGTTTTTCTGTCTTCTCATTTTTCTTCTCTTACTGTGTTTGGGGTCTCCTTTTTGCAGGCTGCAGGTTCATAGTTCCTGTTGTGTTTGGTGTGTGTTCCCAGTGTCCAAAGTTGGTTCAGTGGGTTTTATAGGCTTCCTGGTGGAGGGGACTAGTGCTTGTGTTCTGGTGGATGAGGCTGGA
The DNA here is from genome assembly GCF_008692025.1 of Phocoena sinus. Taxonomy (NCBI): domain Eukaryota; kingdom Metazoa; phylum Chordata; class Mammalia; order Artiodactyla; family Phocoenidae; genus Phocoena; species Phocoena sinus. The sequence continues at coordinate 55,011,712 of NC_045769.1, forward strand.
TCTTGTCTTTCTGGTGGGCAGGTCCACGTCTGGTGGTGTGTTTTGGGGTGTCTGTGGACTTATTATGGTTTTAGGCAGCCTCTCTGCTAATGCGTGGGGTTTTGTTCCTGTCTTGCTAGTTGTTTGGCATAGGGCGTCTAGCACTGTAGCTTGCTGGTCGTTGAGTGAAGCTGGGTGTTGGTGTTGAGATGGAGATCTCTGGGAGATTTTTGCCATTTGATATTACGTGGAGCTGAGAGGTCTTTTGTGGACCAGTGTCCTGAAGTTGGCTCTCCCACCTCAGAGGCACAGCCCTGACTCCTGGCTGCAGCACCAAGAGCCTTTCATCCACACGGCTCAGAAAGAGGTAGAAAGTAGAAAGTAGAGGATGAAATAAAATAAAGAGAAAATAAGTAGAAAGAGGATGAAATAAAATAAAGAGAAAATAAAGTTATTAAAATAAAATATTAAGAAAAAAATTTTTTTTAAGTAAAAAAAAACCCACCGGATGGATAGAACCCTAGGACAAATGGTGAAAGCAAAGCTATACAGACAAAATCTCACATAGAAGCATACACATACACACTCACAAAAAGAGGAAAAGGGGAAAAAATCATAAATCTTGCTCTTAAAGTCCACCTCCTCAATTTGGGATGATTCCTTGTCTATTCGTGTATTCCACAGATGCAGGGTATATCAAATTGGTTGTGGAGATTTAATCCGCTGCTCCTGAGGCTGCTGGGAGAGATTTCCCTTTCTCTTCTTGTTTGCACAGCCCCCGGGGGTTCAGCTTTGGATTTGGCCCCACCTCTGCATGTAGGTCGCTGGAGGGCGTCTGTTCTTTGCTCAGACGGGACGGGGTTAAAGGAGCTGCTGATTTGGGGGCTCTGGCTCACTCAGGCAGGGGGGGAGGGAGGGGCATGGAGTGCGGGGCGGGCCTGCGGTGACAGAGGCCGGTTATGACGTTGCACCAGCCTGAGGCGCGCTGTGCGTTCTCCCAGGGAAGTTGTCCCTGGATCCCGGGACCCTGGCAGTGGCTGGTTGCACAGGCTCCCTGGAAGGGAGGTGTGGAGAGTGGCCTGTGCTCCCACACAGGCTTCTTGGTGGCGGCAGCAGCAGTCTTAGCGTCTCATGCGCGTCTCTGGGGTGCGCGCTGTTAGCCGTGGCTCGCATCCGTCTCTGGAGCTCCTTTAAGCAGCGCTCTTAATCCCCTCTCCTCGCGCACCAGGAAACAAGGAGGGAAGAAAAAGTCTCTTGCCTCTTCGGCAGGTCCAGACTTTTCCCCGGACTCCCTCCCGCCTAGCCGTGGTGCACTAACACCCTGCAGGCTGTGTTCTCGCCGCCAACCCCTGTCCTCTCTCTGTGCTCCGACCAAAGCCCGAGCCTCAGCTCCCAGCCCCGCCCACCCCGGTGGGGGAGCAGACAAGCCTCTTGGGCTGGTGAGTGCCGGTCGGCCCTGATCCTCTGTGTGGGAGTCTCTCTGCTTTGCCGTTCGCACCCCTGTTGCTGTGCTCTCCTCCGCGGCTCCGAAGCTTTCCACCTCTGCCACCCACAGTCTCCACCCGTGAAGGGGCTTCCTAGTGTGTGGAAACCTTTCCTCCTTCACACAGCTCCCTCCCACTGGTGCAGGTCCCATCCCTATTCTTTTGTCTCTGTTTATTCTTTTTTCTTCTGCCCTACCCAGGTACGTGGGGAGTTTCTTGCCTTTTGGGAGGTCTGAGGTCTTCTGCCAGTGTTCAGTAGGTGTTCTGTAGGAGCTGTTCCACGTATAGATGTATTTCTGATGTATCTGTGGGGAGGCAGGTGATCTCCGCATCTTACTCTTCCGCCATCTTCTATTTTTAGTTTTTTGAGGAACCTCCATACTGTTTTCCGTAGTGGCTGCACCAGTTTACATTCCCACCAACAGTGCACAGGAGTTCCCTTTTCTCCACATCCTCACCAACTTTTGTTATTTGTGGCCTTTTTGATGATGGCCATTCGAACAGGTGTGAAGTGATATCTCATTGTAGTTTTGATTTGCATTTCTCTGATGATTAGTGATGTTGAGCATCTTTTCATGTGCCTGTTGGCCATCTGTATGTCTTCTTTGGAAAAATGTATATTCAGGTCTTCTACCCATTTATTATCAGATTATTTTGATATTGAATTATATCAGCTGTTTGTACATTTTTGGATATTAACCTCATATCAATCATATCGTTTCCAAATATTTTCTCTCATTCAGTAAGTTGCCTTTTTCTATTGTTGATGGTTTCCTTTTCTGTGTAAAAGTTTTTAAGTTTAATTAGGTCCCAATTTGGTTGTTTTTTTTTTTTTGCTTTTGTTTCCTTTGCCTTTGGAGACAGATCCAAAACAATATTGCTACGATTTATGTCAAAGAGTGTTCTGCCTATGTTCTCTTCCAGGAGTTTTATGATTTCAGGTCATACATTTAGGTCTTTAATCCATTTTGATTTTATTTTTGTATATGGTGTGAGGAAATGTTCTAATCTCATTCTTTTGCATGTAGCTGTTTAGTTTTCCCAGCACCACTTATTAAAGAGGCTGTCTTTTATCCACTGTATATTCTTGTCTCCATTGTTGTAGATTAATTGACCATCGGTGTGTGGGTTTATTTCTGGGCTCTCTATTCTGTTCCATTGATCTATGTATCTGTTTTTGTGCTAGTATCATGCTGTTTTGATTACGCAGCTTTGTAACATGTAGTCTGAATCAGGGAGCATGATATTTCCAGCTTTGTTCTTTTTTCTCAAGATTTCTTTGGCAATTCAGGGTCTTTTGTGGTTTCATATAAATTTTAGGATTATTTGTTCTAGTTCTGTGAAGAATGTCGTATTGATTACATTAAATCTGTAGATTACTTTGGGTAGTATAGACATTTTAATAATATTAATTCCTCCAATCCAAGAAAATGGAATGTCTTTCCATTTCTTTGTAGCATCTTCAATTTCCTTTATCAGTGTTTCATAGTTTTCAGAGTATAGGTCTTTCACCTCCTTGGTTAAGTTTATTCCTAGGTATTTTATTCTTTTTGATGTGATTTTAAATGAGATTGTTTTCTTGCTTTCTCTTTCTGATAGTTCGTTATTAGTGTATAGAAAAGCAAGAGATTTATCTGTATTAATTTTGTATCCTGAAACTTTACTGAATGCTGCTGATGCTTTTCATAAACCAGATTCAAGTGGAGATTGAGCCATGTAACTCAAAGAACCCGATATATCCCCTTTTCATTTTAGAGTTATCTGCTGCGTTCCGTGAACCTATTTGCTAAATCACTTAGCCACAAATACAAGTACGGGTTGATTGTCAACACTGGATGATAGCTGATTGGAGAAGAGTTTCTCTGGTTACCAGATGTTGCTAAGAGTTATGAGGACATGCATGAAATGTGAACATAGCACCTGTTATCATAACTCATTTTGATCCCCTCAAATTTTCATCTTTCATGATTATAGATGATCTCATTTATTATATTTCTAGCATGTTCACAAAAAAGAAGCTCTGGTTAATATTGATCACCCAAAATCTATTTATCATTGTTTAGGGAATGTGGTTTGAATCAGAGATAAATATATATAATATATTTCAAGAGAAGAACAGTATGAGCCTGTATTTATATGACAACGATGATTGAACCTAAAGCTGTATAACATGACTGATGGGTCACAAAGTTTCATTCCCATGCTTTCCATTCCCAGCCATATGATTCCATTGGGGAAAGCAGAGGAGACCGAGGTCAAAACTACATGGTCTGGTTCTTGGGTGATCGGCCTTAAAGCACAGGTGAAGCAAAAGTTGGGTCAGCCAGAGGAACATAACAGAAGCACTTTGAAATATAATAATTGTTATGGCTTCTACTGCTTCTGCCATCACTGCTGAAAAGTTGATGTCTTTTAAAAAGATGATGTTGCTTTTTAAAGATATTTACAGTGATACCAAACAGTAATGCCTACAGCAACATTATTGTTTCAGACAAAAACAAAATAATTAAGCACTGAGTTTGATACATTTTTAAAAATTTATATACACACTATTCTACCTTTTTCAAAATAGATACATTTTAGCCAAGATGTGAGAAACAATTAACTAAAATGGACCAGTTGTACTACAGATTGAAAGAAGAAACCTGTCCAAGTAGAACATCCAAAAAATATTATCCAGAAGGAATTTGTTGAAGTGACAGAAGTGAATTCAAGAAATTAAGCTAACTGTCACTAGACATCAAGGAAAGTATAATTACTTTCAGTTTCGTAACTCTTAAGCAGCCTGTCTCCAATTTCTCACTTCCAGAACAACTTCCGTTTCTCTTAGAAAAGCAACTTGCTTTTATTCCCTCCCTTCTTCCACCTTTGCCTTCAGCTAGTATGTTGTCATGCGTCATATGGGTACTTGAGCTAAAGCAGTGAAAGATATGATCCTTGCCTTTAAGACCCCATCAGCCTTGTTTAGAGGAGAGACAAGGAAACAGAAGTGTTGTGTGCTGTGGGAAGAGCCATGATGGAGTAAGCCTAGAGCATTAGGGAACACAGAAGAGATCCTTAACCTGACCCAGGGAAAATGTCAAGCAAGGCTTCTCTTAGAGGAGGGACCAGTGAGCTAAATTTGGAAGGCTGGGCAAGAAGGAATTAGGGGAAGGCTACATGGTATAATGCTGTTTGGGGAACCTCAGGTAATTTATTTTACCAGGAGTGTAGGGTATAAGCTGGGAGTGATGAGAGGCAAAAAGTGGTAGAAGAGGCAAGGGGTCAGGAACGGTCTTGAATAGCATGCTAGGAAGTTTCTATCTTATGCTAAACCTGTCCTTAAATATGCAGAGATATTAAGGTCTTGCAAAAATCATCAAGAGGCAAACCTCCTCCTGTAGACGCAGATGATATCTTAATTTAATCTGCTCCTGTGATCCCTCTGAGGATGGTTTTAAAACTCGTGGTTTTAGAGCTCAAGGACAGGCTATTTATTTATTTAACATCTTTTTTGGAGTATAATTGCTTTACAATGTTGTGTTAGTTTCTGCTGTATAACAAAGTGAATCAGCTATATGTGTACATATATCCCCATATCTCCTCCCTCTTGCATCTCCCTCCCACCCTCCCTATCCCATCTCTCTAGGTGGTCACAAAGCACCGAGCTGATCTCCCTGTGCTATGCAGCTGCTTCCCACTAGCTATTTTACATTTGGTAGTGTATATATGTCCATGCCACGCTCTCACTTCGAGGGACAGGCTATTTAAACCACAGTAAACATTTGATAAAGGTGGCTAAACTATTAACATACAATTATTAAATATCTATCTAAAATAGAAAAAATCAAGGAATACCTTTGACATCTTACATTTCTCATGAAAGCCCACAACTCAGTCTACATTTAATAGTCTTATCATCAAGACAGTCAGTTTTGTTGTCACTCACTCATGAATATCTTTCACAATAAAGCTATCAACTGAATTCTAAGGTATGAATGTATTAATTTGTTTCCCTTCTATGCATAATTTCAGTCTGTTGCTCCCCTCCATTGGCAGTAAGTATATTCTTCCTTGTATTACAGATATTTCTGGGTAGATTTACTTCCCTTTGCTAAATTAAAATTCCTTCAGGGTAAGTAACATGTCAATTTTACTTTGTGTTCACCAGAACACCTAGAACAGTGCCTTCCAGGTAGTAGATGCTCAATAATTATTTGAATGAGTTAAAGCAGTGGAATATTAGAAACTGTGGAGTTTCAAGGCCAACTAACTACATTATATTGTTCATAAGAGATTATATTGATCCAAGGTAGTTGGGATTAGATCATTTTGAAAGAGAAGAGATTAATTACTTTAATACACAGGAACACAAATTTCAAGTTCATTCTCCGTGTCATATCTGAGAAGGAGGGTAGTGATGTAGAAAGAGACTTGTCATCACCCGTATCGCCTCCTCTGAGAGGTCTTTAGGCAGCATTCATTGCTTATTTCTTATTATTCCCATAGTATTTCTCTGTGGTCCTTAGAGAGAGATTGTCTTAATCATCTTTATGACACCTAGTGTTCAAAACATTTTGTTGAATGAATGAATACATGATTGGCTATGTGACGAATCAATTTACATTTTGAGCTTGAGTTTACTCTTTTCTAAAATGGTCTAACACCTTGACGGGGTGACCTTGAGAGTCCTGCGCTCGGAGTGGCAGGTGACGTTGTTGAGGACGTCATCTGCCACTGGCCTTGAGCTGGCTCAAGGTCCTCGCCAGCTCTGACGTGCTGTCCTTCTTTGATTTCACTATATACACATACGTATTTTTTTCTGTTTGTTGCTTTAAGAACTAACCCTGCTCGAGAGTATTTTCTTTAGCTAGTTTAAAAAGAAAAAAAATATTTAATAAGTATGTGGCCAAATGCAGTGCTGAAGAGACAGTCATCATATAGCTTTATAATTTTTTTTCCTGCTTCTGAGTGTCATCTGACAATGCCGATAGCCTTATTCTGTTGGGTTTCTGCTTTGGGGTATGGTTTGATTGCCTTGGTTTGTCATGGGGAAGAGATATTCTTAAGGAGCTACCTCTGTGTAAGTGAACTCCTGGAGAAAGTGAGTTTGCCTTTCGATCAACTGTATCACCCAACAGGAAAAAAATAAAAATAAATAAAATGGTCTAACAATTCTACTTCAGGGAACATTCAGTAATGAAAGTAATGAAAGTTCTTAAAATCAGTGATAAATGTACACAATCTTTGCAGGGGAGAATTGGAGTGTAAATAAATAAATGGAATTGTGGAGTATTAAGTGAATATATAGAAACATTTGCTAGGATGACACTTTTGTAACATAATATAATGGATTTTGGAGCCAGGCTGCCTAGGTATGAATCTGGTCTCAGACATTTATTAGCTCTGTGACCTTGGGCAGTTACTTAACTTTCCTGTGCATCTGGCTTTCTAATCTGTAAAATAGAAATAACAATTATATGTACCTCACAGAGTCCTTGCTTTATCTAAATGAGTTAATACATGACTAGTGCATAGAACAGCCAAGCACTCCTACGTTCTAGCCATCATTTGTCATTATATGTGCATTTAATACTGCACTCGCCACTCTAACATGACCTCAGTGCTTTTGTTCATTTTCATACTTGCTCCATAGATTTCAATAAACATTTGTTGAATAAATGGCAAAAAAGTGCTTTGCACATTGCAAATGGACATATTCCATGTTAATATTCCCAAGATCATCCTAAAACCATTTGGGTCAATTTACGTAAAAGAAAACCAGAAATTATAAAGTGACTAGCTGGCTAAAGTTCTACTTATGGGTCTAGTTTATATATCTCTAAGATGGACTCATCTCAGAAAAAGTAAGAAATGGTCAATATATAAAGTTCCTCCAATTCCTTGTTAATCAAAGGCTTCAGATACATTCCACTTTCAATCCCAAACGCCTTCTTGTCCAGTGTTTTTTTTAGCTTTTCAAATTGTGATGTAAAACCCTGCTTTAGGTACTTGTGATTTTAAACACCTCTCAGTAACATCACTGATCAACCTTGTAACACGGAGGGAGTTCTGGGGACCAGATGCAACAACTTTGAAGAGGCAAGGAATAAGCCAGAGCAGTAGTAGGAGGCAGCAAGTATGAGGAGCTGAAAATTACATCACCCTATTGTCCCCGTCTTCATGGCATTTGAAATCTTGGACAGGACCTGAACTAGGAATCAGCTTGCCAAACTGGGAGCCACCAGAAGTTATCTCAGGTAATGTTTAGGAAAAGACACTGAAGCTTTTGGTCTTTTAAAAAACTAAACCCAGAGGAAAATTGAATCTCTGCAGATAGTGGAGGTCAGTGCTCTAAATAGAAGCTGAGTTAAGTTTTGCATCCTTGGTAATTATAAAGGTTCTGACCAAACTCATTCTCCAGCCTTGGGATTCGTGAAAGGAAATGTTCAGGGTGCTACAGTGGTTTTTGTTTTCTTTCTTTTAATGTTGATTCTCTTCAAATTAGTCAGGAAGTAAACAATATTACTTATTAAACATCTTTGTGAAACAGCACGATATAAGAATTATGCTGCATGATTCATGGTTCCTGCTAAACATATTAATCTCATAGATATTTTTAAAGGAATCGAATGTGCCAAGTCTTGATATCATCTCTGTTTGATTTGGTGCAGCCTGCTTGGGATCCTGTGCTTCACAAGGGAAAAAGGAAAGATATTTATTAGCATCTTAGAACACAAAACCTAAGCAACTCCTTACTCTTTCCCAAGCCAGGGCCAAAAGAGCTGATTCATCTCCTCCTTGTCTGCTTGAGAACTGAGTGGTGCCATATAAAATAGTCAAGAAGAGCTAGAACCCAGAGGGAGAAACTATTATCCTTGTGCCTATATCCTTGTTTATTCCAGTCCACTCATAAAACCTCTATTTGACCTTCACACAAGGTTTGAAGAAAGAGGGGGATGTGAAGGACAAAAACCTAAATGTAAAATATGAATTCCAAAGGCATTTATGTGGAGGCCACAGTGTTCTTGCTGGAAATAACCTGTTCTGTACCATGTGTGCAACAAAGAGACTCCTTCCAGACTGGATCCAGTATATCAGGTTCCTTACGGATCTGGTAAATACACAAGCAGTCAGTTCTATTCTGGGGGTAGATTAAGTGAGAACAATGATACTTAGATCATTTTCTATGTGGGAATAAGAGAAACAAGCTTTGCATATGATTCAGACAATCACAGACAGTATAATCTTGAAAGAGGTCTCTTCTTAAAATTAAGAAATTTAACTATATCTGTGTCTGTAGATTATTCCCATTAGGGTTAAGTTAGGATTAAGGGTAAGGAATAAGCTCTCTTACAGCATCCAGCCCATCTTACCTATGGTAGATCTTTGTAAATATACTCGTTGAGCTAATGAAGGAAAGAAATCACTCACCTCCTTTCTACTGCTATAGTTCTCTTAAATGTGATACATAGAGCAATTCATAAATACTTTCCTGACACTTTGATATTTCTGAGAAAAAGCTCTGGAAGAAAATCTGGCTATTTTAATTCTAAGTTATGGGTTATACTGGTCCGTGATCTACCACCTCCTCCTTCTAGTGAATGTTTAGCTCTTCAATTTATTTCCGTGCCATTAGGAAATGATACTTTTATGATAACCTTCAGGAATAGGGTGGAGTCACATCACACATGCGTTTAATGTACACGTGGCTTTAGAATCTAACTCCTATGAAGATGAGACCAGTGACCAAGGATCTGAGAGTAGCAGCTGTTCAGTGGGGACACAAGGAGAAAAAGCCACGTAGGATGAGCGACAGGCAACAGGTGGCCGTGCTCTTCTCAGTGATTTTTCAAAGATGTGTCTGATCAATCAAGATTTAGAGTAAGAACCGGCAAATATTTTCTGAGTACTTACTACATTTCCACCGTCGTGCCCTTGTTACTTTCATATGTTTTCCTTCTTTAATTCTCAATAATAAACATGATATTTATTAAGGTTATAATGGCTTAATATTAAGATAGAATGGACTTAAACTTACAGGCAAGAAAAAGCACTTTTGAAGTCTGTATCCCTTCCCCATTCACAGTAAGAACTTGAGAATTATCTTAAAGAAAGAATGAAGTGAATGTCCTGACATCTAAGTATAGATTTATCCTTATTTCTTCCTTTATCCTAGCTCGGTGACTCTCAGTCCTAAGTGTGAGTATGTATTACTATAAGCATATATTAAACTTTAAGCATGACTTAAGGGAGTTCATGATTATTTTGACTACACCAGATTTTTACTTTAGGCACTGGCTTTAAAACTAACCCTTGACTAACAAGGGACTCCAATTTATTCAAAATAAGCAATAAAATTAAAAATATAAAACAAAATTCCAGAAACAGTGGTTATTGCCTAGTGGTGTTTCAGTGTGTTATGGAAAGATCCAGGAAGCAATTCAAATCATCTTTTCTAACATCAGCATCTTGAAACATTTGGCTCTGTTGCCAACTGCAGGAAAGAAAAAGGATCAGATAAGGAAGAGTTCTTCAGGTTCAAAGTTTAATAAAGCGATCTTTCTTTTACAGTCCTATAAACATAAGAGAAATAGCTCAATCTTTCTCTGTATCCTTTCTCACCTGTAAGAAGGAAAAGTAGACACTGTTTACAAAAAGTAAGTTTTTAAATCCTACCTTTTCCACCTAAGATTAACGGTCTTCTTGGAAATGCCCCTCTCTCATAAGCCTGCCATAGAAATCCTTTGCTACATAGCACCATAGCCCAGGATTTAAGAGCAGAGCCCTCGGGGCCAGACAGATTGAGTACAAATACCAAATCTGTCCCTTAGCACAGTGTGACTTGGTGAAATTTATTTAACTTCTCTGAGACACAGTTTTCTCATTCATATAAAGGGGATAATTTCTTGCTGCCTCCCATGGCTCTTAAGAATAATATGCCTGGAACTCAGCAGACGATCAGGAATATTTGTTGACAAAATGAAAAGTAATTGTGAAACACGAAGTAGAGAAGAAGCACATAGTTCTCATTAAACTGTAGTGATTATTCGTATTACTTCCTATCATCTACTAAATAAATGGGAATGAATTTGCTTTATACACTCTCAGTAAATGCAGATTCAGAAGACATGAGGACATTGGTGGGAAAACAGAATCTCAACATATGAGTCATATGACAGTATCTGAAAGATTTCATTTGTAAATTCAAATTTTGTCCAGTTCCAGTTCTGCCATTAAAACTCACTCCCTTTGGTGTGGAGAAAAGGGAACCCTCTTGCACTGTTGGTGGGAATGTAAACTGGTACAGCCACTATGGAGAACAGTATGGTGGTTCCTTAAAAAACTAAAAATAGAGTTGCCATCTGATGCAGCAATCTCACTCCTGGGCATATATCCAGACAAAACTATAATTTGAAAAGATACATGTACCCCAATGTTCATAGCAGCACTATTTACAATAGCCAGGTCATGGAAACAACCTAAATATCCATTGACAGATGAATGGATAAAGAAGATGTGGCACATATATACAATGGAATATTACTCAGCCATAAAAAAGAATGAAATAATGCCATTTACAACAATGTGGATAGACCTAGAGATTATCATACTAAGTGAAGTAAGAAAAAGACAAATATCATATGATATCACTTATATGTGGAATGTAAAATATGACACAAATGAACTTATCTATAAGACAGAAACAGACTCAAAGACATAGAGAATAGACTTGTGGCTACCAAGGGGCAAGCGGGGTGGAGGAGGGAAGGATTGGCAGTTTGGGATTAGCAGATGCAAACTATTGTATATAGCATGGATAAACAAGTTCTTACTATATACACAGGGAACTATATTCAATATCCTGTGATAAACCATATATATATATATATATATATATATATATAATTGAATCACTTTGCTGAACAGCAGAAATTGACACAACATTGTAAATCAACTATACTTCAATAAAGTTAAAAAAAATAACAACAACTCACTCCCTTCAAAGGTGGCCAGGTGCAGAGGTATGTGTGCTGTTACACAGGTCCCACGGCTGTAGCCTCTACATTTGGCTTAAACTGTGTTCCCTCAGCATCAACCCAGCCTTGCTCCCCTCTCTGGTCTCTCTCAGTTCTCAGTGGTAGTCGACTCACAAGAACATTGCTCTCATTGTGGAGTCTTCCTAGTTGACCTGGTGGCCCCTGATGAGCTCACTGGCTTCCACTGTAACAACCCAGGAAGGCTAGGCTTCACGCCCCTGCTGATGGTGGCCCAGTCAAGCTTCCTGGGATAGGACTGTTCTTCAGAGTGGTGTGGAGCACCCTGTAAGGTGGCTTCTTCCAGTACAGCCAGAGGGCAACGTGGCAAGAGCTCCCTTGCTGTTCATCTTCTCTTCAACTTACCTAACTCATCTCCTGCTCTCCAGGCCCAAGTTCACAGATAGGCTATCAAGAACCCATGAAGACCATGGCACTCTGATCTCTCTTTTCCTCATATTGCCACAGTCTTCTTTTACTGCTTTTATATCATATATTCCCCCTTCTTAATGCCAACTAGGCCTTAATGGCCAAAAGGATAGCTCCTCTCTACTCTGTGTTCATTCTATAAGCTTAATCCCCCATACCTGGTTGTTGATCTGCTAATAAAGGAAGAAAATAAAGAAATTAAAAAATCTTCTCTCAAGACAGTATCTTGGTTTGCAAGGTGATGTTTCTTTTTGCATAATCCTGTTTTACATGTCAGAAGCTAAATATTACCTTGGCCTTAGTCTTTGCACTGTTTCAGAACCAAATTCCAATCTTTTCTATAGACAGACGGATGCCTTGGATGGAGCAGGCAGAAGATCTTTTACTCAGAAAGGCAAGGGACAAAAGTCCCAAAATTTTTTGAATACTTCCCCATGGTGTTTCAGGTTCAAGGTGCAATTTATTGGGAATTTTTTTAAAAGAAGATTACAGAGATGTTCAGGTTATGAAAGTCTGCATAATATTTTTAAAACATCTCATCCGTTAGTTGTATCCAGTACAGAATGTGCAAAAAATAATCCTGGCTCTCCAAATTTTATATAGTTATAACTGTGTTATATAGGTACATTCTCAATGTAAACCATTTTGGTAATTTTATGGGGTTGACATTTATCTGTGCTGAACTAAACTATGATCAGTTTCCCTAAACGGAGCCTTAAAGCTACACAGCTATTTTCTAAGACTCAGATTGTTGTTTTTGGTTATGATCAAACCAATAAATTGAACAGGCTGGTTTAATCTCTAGTATTTTGTGTGCACATTGATGTAGACTTTAAACTAGATGAGCAGAAAATGAAAGTATGTTTTCTTTGGCAGGCATTTGATGTACTTGGAAGAGTTGAAGCTTACCTTAAGCTCCTTAAATCAGAGGGTTTAAGTCTGCCTGTCTTGGCAGCGAGGCATGAGGAATTACACAGAGAAATTAAAGACTGCACAGCTGATGCTTTGCAGGAGGGACAAGCCTTAATCAACCAACTAGCCTCCTGCAGGTAAGTGAAGTCTATTCCTCAGTGTGACAAGCTTTTTCACAGTTTCCACAGTCTGTTAAAAAATAAGTTGCATGATTTTTTGTCCCTACTTCTGATGTTTTACTGCATTATGACATGGCTTAAAAGTATCTATTGAATTTTGGTCAACAGTAATTCTGAACACAGCATTGTGCATGCAGAAGTGAGGCTATATTCTGACCTGAGGACCTGAAGATGCTAAAGCTTTCTTTCTATGAGTTTCTGAGGAGGGAGGAGGGAAAGAACAAAAGGAGAGACAGAACTTTCCTTCTGTATACTTTTTATATCCTAGCATCTCCGTGGGATTTCTTCCTCCCTTTTAATTCGTAAGCCTTGAGTCTACTCTGTCCCTTTTTTCCTTTCTGGAAAAAATAAAGTTCTAGAATGCCCTTTCATTTATGAGCTTGATGGCTCACCAAGCAAAACCCTAAGTAAAAGATGACATTATTATTAATTAATAATAATTACATTTTAAAAAATTGAGAGCCCACCACATGCTTGGCACTGTCTCAACAGCTTTAGAAGCATTATCCCATTAATCCTCACAGCAACTCTACAAGGCATAGAATATACTATTAATGTTCTCTTTTTACAAGCAACTGAGACACAGAGAGGTTAAGTAACTTGCAAAAGGTCATGCAGCTGGTTAGTTAGTGGCAGAGCCAGAATTTGAATTCAAGTGCATGGATCCAGATTAATGGTCTAGTGCATCCTAGACCACCTGCTCTTAACCAGTGTGCTAGGGTGGGTTGTTTTTATGAGCACATTCAGTGAGTATATCAGTGTGATATACTCTGGTATATCTTAGAGATGGGTGGGAATGAGGAGAGAGAAGGACCTTGAGAAGCAGAAAGAGAATGCAGTGAGAACGTATGATCAAGAATAGGGATTGGAAGACAAAATGGAGACGACAGAAAGAGCAGATGATGGAACAGATACTGACTAGGAAGAAATGATGGCAGGGCTTATGTTTTGACAGAGAGAGACAAAAAAAATTCTGCAAATGGGGTAAGCCCTGTTTTTATCTTCCATATCCACAATCCCCTTGAAACTCAAAGACGTTCAATTTGAGGAACAATGAAATAGGTCAAATGTGGTAAAAATTATTTTATTTCTGTTTAAACCCTCATTCTGCTCTATTTTAGACATGCTTACAAGTGTTGATTTGGTAAATTTGGGTTTAGGGAATTTTCAGAAGATAATCTGAGTCCAGACAGATACATTTAACCAGGGCTTGTGATGGTTGCTATGGGACCATGCAAAGTCAAGATCAGAAATAATCCAAGATATTCCAGCAGGAGCTAAAAAGCTGAGGCTATGAAAAGGGCAAATAATTCTCACCTTTGGAAAACTAACAATAGCTGTAGTTACTAAGTTTCCCTACTTTGGCTCCATGTCATGCATCAGGTAATGGTGTGTCCGCTCGGCTCTAGGAGAACCAGTGTGCTCATGTCTGGCCCTATGGGTATGAGAGCTCCTTTCTCCCCTCCCCTGCTACAGGTCCAGTCTTCTAGAATGTATAAGAATCTTGGACCAGGCAGAAGATATTCTATGGGGTCCCTGGACTTGTTGTGCCTGGACTCAGTGTACCTGTTTGACATTGATCTGAGTCATGTGATGATGGATTAAGTGGTGATGTCTCCAGTTGTAATTGGTCTCATGTCAGTTTAGTAAGTAGGTCTCAAAGCACAGATACATACTGTTTCTCTGTTCAGGCCACCCTTTACTTGTGGTACTTTCCCTGACCTTAGGCAGTTTCCTTTCATGCGTGGGTGGATCAGGAAGCAGCCAGAGACCCCTCCCCAGATCTGAAGATCTGTCACTGATATGCTGCCCCAGAAATTCTAGGTGCCTTGGCCTCCCCTAAGTCTGATCTCTGTATCTTCAAAACAGTACATCCTTTGGACTCTGTTTTGTTCCACTTCCCTGAGCTTTGATCTGGAAATTACCTCCCAGACAGCAGGCTGATGCAATCGTAAGGCTCACCTCATTCATTTCCCTTCTCTCAGGGATCACTGTCCTGTGCTACCTGTCCTTCAATGTCTGAGTTGTTTAAGGCATGAGGGTAAATCCAGTCCCTGCTTCTTGACCAGAAACTGAAGTTCCGTATTTAGTTTTGATGCTTAAGTCTTAAGAGTAGGAAAGCTGGTCACAAGTTATTACTGCTAAACTTTATCCTGTTTGTTCTAATCAGTAATACTTTATTTTCAATACTTAAATATAAGAGAAGTGCTTTTATTTTACATTACAGTCTATTTTCAGGATTCTAGTGATTCTTTTTGGCCATCCATTTTGTAATGGTCGACATGTTTGTTTACTTAGCTAGTCTCATTCTTTTTGCCTTCCTTGCTCCTTCTAGTCTTAAATTTTACATATATATTGTTTTTCAAAGGGACATCTATAGTTCTGTTCGTCAGGTTGCAGACTGAGTCTTAATAGAAGAAGTAATAGTTAGGGACCATTTCAAGAAACTTGAATTAATGGTAGGTAACTGGATTAAAAAAAAAAATAGCAGTGTGATTTCTGTCAACATCCTAGATATATGAGCATTCATAGTAGTTCCAAGGTGTTTGGTTGCCCTGAGATTTCACAATATTTTACAAATCAATACTATTTCCGTTTTGCAGGAGGAACTGAAGGTAAAGTGCAATTGTTACTTGGCAAAGGACATTTTTGATTCAGAGGGTAGATGTAGAATAGAAATCCATTAGAAGCTGAATTGAAACACATTAGAATCTCAGTCGCAAACCAGAGCCACACATAGTCAATGACCTCAATCCCATGCATACCATTTGGGACTTGCTTCCCTTCCTCATCTAATGATTTATCTGTTCAACGACCTGGGTCACTGCCATGGGAGAGAAGCAGAAGGAGATTTCAAGTTGCAGCCACAGCTGGAGTGAAGGTGGAGTTTAGAATAATGACAATGGAAATAAACATAAATTCCACAGAGAAAAGTATGTGTTACTGAACATCACAATGGCTTCCTAGACTTCTGAATGCCAGCCACACTACTAGGACACAAAACACTAAAATTCCTACTATCAGACATTTGAAAACTGGTGTGCATAAGAAGCTTAGGACTTAGTATCAAAGGAGTTTTATTTCATGCATTCTGAGAGCCAAAATAATGCCATGACTTTTAACTTCTCTGAACCTCAATTTCCTCATCGGTAAAATGGAAATATGCATTTTATAGAGGATGTTTTAATCAGATGCGATAACACCACTCTGGCATACAGAAAGCACCCGATAAATAATTGGTTCACTTGTTTATTTACCTTCTATACAAAGAGTTTTAAAAGCAAAATATTGAGAGTTACATGGTTGCTTCATATGACTACGGCAGAGTCAGCTGTACCAAATCATATTCATTTTCACTAACTGGGGAAGGTTATATTAGAAATAGAGCAGATAAACATTTATCTTGAGGTAATAAAGGTAAAATTTAGTACTGGGGCAGATAGGAATTTCAGAGACCCTTAGATCTAATTTTTTTCCGGTTAGTTAATAAAATAGGACTTCAGAAGTTCACATTTATCTAAGATGAAGCTTCCCAGTAAATCTGAGAACTTTGTAATTATTTTAGGAACAGATCCACACTGTTTTTCTAACCTGGAATCAAATACCTTTGAAATTGGAGCAGCCTCACAAGATAAATGATGGTTATTTACATGTTTCCTTGCCCTTCTATTTCCTCCCTAATGCTCAGGTGATAATTCTGAGTCATTGTTAAATTGTTTATTATCTTTTCAGAGTGTGATATCTGTGACATAACCTAAGTACACTTTAACATCAAAGGCATTTTAGCCCATTCGTTTGCATTTAGTTATGATGCAAGTTACCTATCATGGGATCTGATAATGGTCAAACCAGGCTTACAGTGAGGTTGAAAGCTCTGGATTCCGGCCCCCTCACCTCCTCTTAGGCCTTGCTTGGCATCATCTCTGAGCACTGAGTGTAAAGGTAGCCCAACGTTAACCCTGCTGCCAAGCAGAATAATGCATTTATTAAGCCACAGGAAGCTGTGGTGATTGGAAGTGCTGGGTCGGAGACCTTGTGTGAGGGTGAAGTTTTCCATAATTGGGCAAAAACGAGGAACCTCCTTTTTTGTGTTCTCAGTGAGCTACCAATTCAGAACTCAAAAACAAGGAAACCATAAACAAAAGACAACCTATGAACTGGGAAAAAACGTTTGCAAATAATGAGATCAACAAGAGCTTAATTTCTAAAATATACAAACAGCTCATACAACTCGATAACAAAAAAACAAACAACCCAGTCGAAAAATGGGCAGAAGACCTAGATAGACATTTCTCCAAAGAAGACATACAGATGGCCAACAGGCACATGAAAAGATGTTCAACATCGCTAATTATTAGAGAAATGCAAATCAAAACTCCAATTAGGTACCACCTCACACCATTCAGAATGGCCGTCTTTTAAAAGTCTACAAATAACAAATGCTGGAGAGGATGTGGAGAAAAGGGAAACCTCCTACACTGTTGGTGGGAATGTAAATTGGTGCAGCCCCTATGGAGAACAGTATGGAGGTTCCTTAAAAAACTAAAAAAAAAGCTACCATATGATCCAGCAATCTCACTCCTGGGCATATATGCAGATAAAACTATAATTCAAAAAGATACAAAACTCAAAAACATAGAAGCACCCACTAAAACCAGGCTACTTTATAAAGTATTCATTTGGCTTTTCCTGTCCCTAAATTTAATTCAAGATTTACAGGTAAACTTGCTTCAGCATTGACTCAATTTCTGTTCCTGCATAAAAGACTGTTCCAGTTTTTTTTTCTTTTTTTTTTTTTTTTTGCGGTACACGGGCCTCTCACTGTTGTGGCCTCTCCCTTTGTGGAGCACAGGCTCCGGATGCGCAGGCTCAGCGGCCATGGCTCACGGGCCCAGCTGCTCCACGGCATGTGGGATCTTCCCGAACCGGGGCACGAACCCATGTCCCCTGCATCGGCAGGTGGACTCTCAACCACTGCGCCACCAGGGAAGCCCCTGTTCCAGTTTTTATTCTACCTTGTTGTGGTGAACTTAAGCTTATAAACCTCATCCTGACTGAATACTTTGCTTTCATATAACCTTAAGTATTGCCCTTTTGCTCTAACATTTATTGTTATCCATTTAATGTTGATTTTTCATATTTTACAGAGAAATAGAAGCAGGGGTAAGTTGGGATTTTGCATTCTCTGTTCACGATTTTCATTTATGTTGACTACCACTACTTACCCTGTTTGATATTGTGAATGATAATGAACTTTAGACAGAGCATGGTTCATTCAGTCATTCATTTGCTCATTCCCAAAATATTATTGAGTGTGTTTGTAGATCAGGTGCTCCCAAGCATCTAATGTGATAGGTGAAGTGCCTGCCCTCATGCTGTTTATATTCTGGTGGGATAAAGCAATCAACCAACAAATAAATCAACAGATGAGATGCACTTACACAGCAATGAGAACTATGAAAAAAATAAAAAGTGAAATGGGCTAGAGAGTGACTGTGGGGAGGGGACCATTTTAGACATTGTAGTCGGGGAAGGATTAAGGAGAGGAGCTACCATGCAAATGGCTGGGAGATGAGTGGACCTGGCAGAACAACAGCAAAGGTGTAGCAGAAAGAAGGACAGTGTGGCTGGAGGAGAGCGTGACAAGGGGAAAAGGCATAAGACAAGATAAAATAGGTGGGAGTTAGACTATGTCCAAGTGCTCGTTGGCAATAAAAGCGACGCTTGTGTGCTTTATCTACATTAACAAATTTTATCCTCAAGCCACCCTGTTATACAGATACTTCTATTACCATTGTCCGTGTTTTGCAGGTGTAGAAGCTGGGGCTCAGAGAGGTTCAAATAACTTACCTACTACCTGTCACACAGTGGTAAGGGGTGGAGTGATTGCAGGTCTGAGCTGCTCTGTTAGGTTGCTAGCTCTGTCTCCTTTCTTTCAACTTCAGTCATTAGCAAGGAGGCTGACCACTTAGTGAATGTGGATTTTTTTTTTCATTTTAACACACTTAAAATGTGCTGCATCTATCTAGTAATTTCAACTCAAGTCTCACCTTCCCTGCAAAGTTTTTCTTTCTTTCTGTTTATTTAAAACATTATTGAGCATCCATATGACATACCAGCACTGGGCTTCAAGGATGGTCAAAGATACATAAACCTGGCCCTGAGTCTTCAGAACCTTATTAATGGCCAGTAAGGGAATGACATGTCATGGGAGTGTGATCTAGGTCTGAGGAAGCCCTTGGGACAGTGGGTGTTAGGGCCACATCTTCAGAGAAGAGAGACACAATCCCAAGCTCCTGTGACCAGGATGGGTCAAGTGAAGGAGTGAGACTTGAGAAGACCACTGTTGAATTTGATAATCCAAGATGGGTGAAGGGTCTACATCTTCCAGCCAGGATGAACCTAATCAATACCCACCACACAATAGTTTTTTAATTCCTTTGTATTTGTCAGCTCTATCTCACTTTTTACTCTGTGGTGTTCTGACTCATAGTTGTTTGACTTGTGACAGCATCATCTCCCCATCCAGACCATGACATCAACTTGAGGTCAGCCTTCAAGGTCAACCATGTAGGAAGCCTCTTTTATGCTCCTTATCTCAGTATTTACATGCTAGGTGACTTGATTTGAAATGTTAAGGGGCTGGTGTGGCATAAAGGAAAATTTATGTCATAGCAAAAATATTTTAAAAGATCTTACGTGGAAAACAAACAAAAATAATCCCCACCCTCCAACAACATAAAACAAAACAAAGAAACAAAATCAGAAATCCCTTTGTATCAGAGTCATCTATTGTCACATTTTGTAGGAATTCTACCAAGCATTTAAGAACTTAAAATAACTTTTCTTAAAAAAGTTTGATGATATATTTAGATGGTAAATATCAGATACTGAAATTTAGGAAATTGCAAAGTTGAGTTATGACAGTGTTAACTCAGCCACTTTCCAAATATTTTCATGTTTGTATTAAGTTGTTCTCTTTAGGGGTTGAGCAAATGTCATAATTGCAATCTGAATCTGTTACCATTGTTAAGGCTTGTATAATTCTGAAACTCTTAGTATGGAATGCACCCAAAGTTTACCCTTTCTATTAAATGTAGGACTAATTCGATTAGGTTCTTGTAAAATATCTAGGAGTCACTCATTGCAATATGAATTTATTCATTTATGACACTGATGATGTGATATGAAATAGCAAGGATCCCAGAGTAAGAAGGTCTGAAACTGCAGGGTCTACGGAGGAAGCCTGACTAAGGGGGCAGAAATCTGTGCCTTGGACAGCTGAGGGGGAGTACTCTCCAATGAGAGGGCTTAGAGAGGAAAGAAGAGAGGAGGAGATGTGAGTGGACAAATATATGAATAAGCTGCTCATCACAGTGTTGTTTATAATAGTGCAAACCTGAAAACCACCTAAATATTTTCAGAAAATAGGAAGCTGTTCCAATAGTTTAAGGGCAAGCACAGTATGGAATAATCTAAGCCAATATCAGAAGAGTGTTTTTGAGGAATATTTGAAGACAGAGAGTATCCTCACAATAAAATGTTAAGAGGATATAAAGTAGGATCCAAATCACGTATATGGCATCTTACTAACTTTGGAGGGGAAGGGGTGGAAAGGACTGCCAAGAGAAAAACTTTTTGGAAGGAAATACATTAAAATGTATTTTTATATCTTCTAAGTTACCTCAAAAGAGAATATTTGTCTGGTTAGCTCTTACTGTGCCCCTTTTATGTGAGGATTTATGTCATCAATCAGGGAAAATGTTCAGCAATTTAAATATTGATTTTCTGTTTTTCTCTCTTTTCTCTCCTCCTGTAACTCCCAGTAGAAGAATGTTGGAGGCTCCCAGTCTGTCTTAGATGTCTGAACTATCTTTCATATTTTTCATTCCTCTATCTCTTCGCACTGCATTCCCAATGAATCCCTCATATTGAGTTTTCTCTTTTGTTAATTTTCCCTTTGTTTTCAGCCATTGAATTCCTTTGTTTGTTTTCATAACTATACTGTTTTCATTTCTAGGATTCCTAACTCATTCTTCTTCCTATCCAATTTTGTTTTACTTCTGACTGCTTTTGCTTCAGAGTTTCTTGTTTCTTTGTTATGGGTGCTCATTTTTCCTTTATCTTTCTGGTGATGTGAAACATATTTATAGAGTCACTTTCAGATTGCTCTACTTATTTTCATTTCCGGTAGAGCACATTTAGCTCTTGATTGTTGAGTGTCTTTTCTTAGGATTCATTTTCCTCATGTGTTTTGAAATTTTAGATTGTCCTTCTGGATGGGAAGTGTTTGTTATTCAGCTTTATTTTCCTTGCTTTGTTCTCTACTCTTTTTTTTTTTTTTCCTCCTTAGCAGCTTTGCAATGACTTCCACCTGAACTCACAGGGTCTCCTGTCCAGAATCAGTCTTCTGCTATTTGATCAGGGTCACCCGAGCTCCCATAGAGCTACTGGGGCTCTCAGAGGTGCAGCCAGAAATCCAGGTTGGGGCACAGTCGGGGTTCCTGACTGCTCTGCTATGTCTGATTCCTTGGCTTCAGCAGCAGTGGACTATAGCGTTTTTCAAACTCCTTTTACAAGAGGGAGAATCCCATCCCTGTTACTGATTTCAGGGAGAATCCCAGCTATGGGACCCTTCATGTAGGACATGTTTTGGTCTCTCTGGCCTCATAGGAGTGGAACATGTGGGCATCTCTGCATGGATCTGGACCAGAACCCAGGAACCCTGTAGTTTCAGCCCCACTTACTACTTGCTGTTTCTTTATTGTCATGTGTATACAAGAGATACATGTGGGTGTGATATGTTTGGTGGGCAGTGATTCTCAACGTGTACAACTTAAGTCAGAAAAAAATTATTGTAAAAACATACATATCCCTTCCACAGTTCAAATGGCACTTTTTCAAAGTAGGGATGAAAACTAGATGGTGGCGATTGTTTCCTCCAAAATAGAGATGATAAACATGAAGCGTTCCTGTCCAGAGATAAGGAAGATATTTTTCCCCATTTTCAAAGTATAGTTTGTC
The DNA here is from genome assembly GCF_008692025.1 of Phocoena sinus. Classification (NCBI taxonomy): domain Eukaryota; kingdom Metazoa; phylum Chordata; class Mammalia; order Artiodactyla; family Phocoenidae; genus Phocoena; species Phocoena sinus. The sequence goes on from NC_045769.1 coordinate 55,033,735, forward strand.
CATAGAGAGAAAGAAAAAAATGATCAGCTGATCCCTTCTGATGAGATAGAGTGAGCTGATGCGTGCTTAGCATCTGGTTCAGCTGCTAATCCAGATGGGCTCCCGATAGTAATTTATGAAAGGTTTGAAAGCAACTTGCTGCTCTCAGGAAAGAATCATTAGAACACATTAACATTGGGATTTACTCTCTTCTCGCAGCCCTGGTTTGTAACAGATGCAAAGACAGGGCAACCGCTTCCATGGAGCAAATGTAACAGTCTATTTTTGAGCCAGAAGTCAATATGTCTCTGCTCTCTGGAAGGGAAAAAAAAAATCAATCATTTTTCTTTCCCCCTTCCCTCCCCTCTCCTGGCTCAGTGAATAGGGGAGAAAATACTCCCATGATGGAGTTTCTAACAAATGTCTAAAGAAACCTTCACAGTCTGTCACTCCAGAGTATCTGTGATGCTTGAAGAAGTCAAAGTCAATGTCAGGAATAATCTGATGTACCCCATGCTCATACTACAGGCAGGAACCATCTAATCCATTCATAGACAGGCAGCCCAAAGATCAAGCAGTATGTCCAGTGCAAGTTACAGAGCCACAGATCGTTAGGCCTAGAAAGCTGGTCCACTGGTAGCTCCTCTCCCACCCCATCAGGCAGCACATGAGCAATGCAGCTTCATCAGAGTCAGAACAAAATGCCCGGGCACTCCCGTCAACCAAGTTTCTGTTATCTGTCCCCAGTTCTTGTCCCATCATTTATTTAATATTACTGTGAAGTAATAGGACTGATTTCTGGGTGGCTGATGGAATTCTATTAATTTATTTTCAGTTAATGTAAGAATTGCTGGCAGAGTGTGAGGTCATATTTTTCCTTTGATCAAACCATCCGCATTTCAGGCTCTGAGGAAATTGGCAATATGCGTGCTATACATGTTTTTAAATGTTTTGGAATGTTCACAACAAATGTCTGGAATCAGTGTTTCAAGTTTCCAACTGAAAATGATAGAATAGGGCTGGTTGTAAGCTGCAGACTAGGTTTTCACCAAGGAGGTGTTAGACCCAAACGGTCTATGAGGGATTCCAACTCGCCCAAGAACCGCCAAGAGTCGAGAGCCGCTGCAACACGCAAGAGGTTTATTAGGAGCCGATGCACCGGGGTTCCCTGAACCTCACGCAGGAGGCCGATGGGGAACCCCTAAAAGCGGAATCACATACTTTTTATAGGTTTATTTACTCATAGGGCGGGTATATTCTCACAATGATTGGGTAAATGTGGTGACTTTTGAATTCATTGGCTTAGGAACTTTTGTCCCACCTTCTGGCCGTTATAGTTGTTTGTTCATTGTGGCGGTTAGGGCGTATACCTGTTACGGGCAACTGGAAAATTACCCGCTGTCTGGAAAGTCCCCGTCAACTGAAAAACTCCAAGAATTGGTTTCGATAGGGAGAAGGAGTGGCGCACGATAGGGAGAAGAATTGGTTTCGATAGGGAGAAGGAGTGGCGCACGATAGGGAGAAGAATTGGTTTACGGGAACAAGTGAGGGGGGTGGAAAGTCCCTAAAGGCCCCACAGAGGAATGGAGAGGGAGAGGCCCTGGGGTTAGGAGTGTGACAGATATACTCCAACTGGGAATCAGGTAGAAGGAAGGGATTAATGCCTGATCAGACAGAGATGATCTAGCTGAGGACAGAGGAAAATAGGAGCTGGCTAGGGTAAGCAAGATAATTGAGAACTTGTTGTACTAAGGATGCGGTCTAAGCCACAAATAAGAAGGGAATGCATATGGGACAGGCAATTCAGTCTGTCCCTGTAAGGCTTGAAACAGTGGAGGGAAGTATCAGTCAACCTAACTATGAATCCTAAATCATTGAAGAAGAAATTGGGCAGTCTTTGGATAGCCTAAAACTTCTATAACTGGGCAAAGGGCAAAGTCATCTTTTTTTTTTTTTTGCGGTATGTGAGCCTATCACTGTTGTGGCCTCTCCCGTTGCGGAGCACAGGCTCCGGACGCTCAGGCTCAGCGGCCATGGCTCATGCACCCAGCCGCTCTGTGGCATGTGGGATCTTCCCGGCCCGGGGCACGAACCCGTGTCCCCTGCATTGGCAGGCGGACTCTCAACCACTGTGCCACCAGGGAAGCCCGCAAAGTCATCTTTGTTTAAAAACAATTAGAAACCATTACTAGTGACATTTTTAATACAGTAACTATCTGTGCATATGTTCTTTTTCCTTAAATCTGTGTCTTGTCTTCCCTTAAATATTGATCAAAGTGTACTTTATTTAATTTGAAAATATGCATTGATCTGCTTCTTACAAGGCTATGTAGCTCAGGGCTACAGAGGATAAGTGAATGAAAAGAATGTTGTATTTTCCCTTAATTTATAATGCAATAGATATACAGGATAAGACATAAATCACCACAAAATAAGACTAATCTCGTAGGTCATTGGAAAATTAAAAATGAATGATCCATCCAAAGACAGCAAGAGATCCTATTTGGCTCGTTGTGATTCATCTAAATTAAAGTTGTGAGTTGCTAGAGAGCAATATTTTTACGGAAGGAATGCTTGATTTGTTTTTGTTTCCCCGTTTCCATTTTCTGTGCTGGAGGGGCCTTCAAGATGTGAATTTGAATACGATATCGTGCCCCTCTAGTGGTCACTTTGCAAACTACAGACAGACATTTCATTACCTAGAGAAGCCAGCCAATTTCAAAAGAGCATGCCAGCTGGGCTAATCCTGTTTCCATCAACACTGAGTGCAAGGGAAAGTGAAATTTTAGAATACTCCCCCCGACCCCCATCATGTGTCATGGACCCAGAAAAGGTACTATGAGGTGGTAAAGAGTGTGGACTCTGGGATCAGATGAATAGGTTCAAATCCCAGCCCTGCCATTTAATCGATGTGACCTGGGCAATTTACTGAGCATTTCTGTACCTCACTTTGCTCATCTGCAAAACAGAGATAACAGTTACAGCCAGATCATCGGGTAGTTATGAGAATTAGAAGAGATTACTTAAAACATTAAAAATGGTTCCTTGTCACAGTAAGTGGATTATTTTTAGAAAATGTTTACCCATTTACTATGACAAGCTTTATTCTCTGTACCTATTTTCCACAGTGCTTATTCACCTTCTCTTTTTTATTTATCTTTCTCATTCCAAATTTGCATGTTCTACAGAAAAACCATAACGTATAGGACAACTGGGCTTTTAAGTGCCTTTTTAGCATGCAAAGTCTAAAATGTAGTTAAAATATGATTACTGTTACCAATATAATATTTTTACAGAATTTGTGGATATAAGTACAAGGATTATTTGCTAAACTCTCCTGATTTCTTGATTATACTCTTCACTGTCTCTGAGTTATTAAAATGTGAAGTTGTTTCAAGTGTAATGACTGTGGGACCTTAGGCGTCAGGAATAAGATTTCCCCTCCAGTTAAACTTCTCTGGGACTCCGGTGGCCCCACAGGACACACTTGAATCCCATGTGCATTCAACAAGATTCTCAAGCCGCCTGATGACTTCTAAACTCTTTGGCAGCCTCATTGTCATTTCTGTGAAGTCCCGTTCCCTCTCAGGCAGTTGGGATCCTGCCCTCATTTCGTTACTAATTCAGTTCATTTTTACAGAGTCATAAATTAATTTTTTGAGGTAAAACTACTGAAATCTGTATCTTGTTCCAAGATCTTTTAAAGCTCTGGGTAATTAAATGTAAGAGTTATCAGCTCATCTTTATGAGTATTGGAAGGAAATGACTGATAGGAAATTAAAGACTTCAACTTCTTATATGCTGGGAGAGGCTCTATCTCAGGGATAGGTTGAAAAACTTTAAAGTGCTCACTGGATCAGCAATGTCCTTTCATTGCCTTTCATTGCTGGTAAGCCTATGTTGGAAATGGTTAGGAAACTTGCTAATGTGTCTTTAGACCACAGCAAATGGGGTCCAACTCAAAGTTCATTTGTTGTTTTAAAGACATTTTCATTTTATGAGCTGTCATGTCACACTTTTCATTTTCTCATGAGGCCAGCACAGGTACAAAATGACAGTGTGAGGCTTGGTTTCTTTTTATGAACAAGTACATCAGATTCCTCATTGTTGGTGATACCTTGGTTTTCACCTAATGATTACAGCCTTGAGCATTCGTAAGTATCCAGAACAAGGACCTTAGTGTTACATAAATATTTTACCCTATTGGATCATTCAGTGTTTTGTTAATTGGCTGATCTACACTTCTATTCAAAGAGCATCTTTAGATAAATGAAGCTTTTAAATAACAGCCCCAGGAAAACTCTTGGCAAACATACTGTGTTTTTTGCCGTAAGCTTCTCAGAATATCTTAAAGAAATATAAAAAGTGAACCTTTAGAAGAGAAGATTAGACTTGGTTACAAAAACCCATAACTCATCTTTTCCCTCGGGACTGACTGACTTAAACAAAACAACATAATTTGGTTTTGGTCTCTGCTGTACCAGGACTACAGCTTCTTAACTTCTATTATCCTAAAGCCTGAAGCTTAGTAACTTTTATCAAGTCATACTTATCATGAAAGGTTCATTTTCAAATGTTCCCTGTTCCTGGGGCCTCTCTATGAGGGTGGAGTGAACTAATAGCTGGCTTGTTCCATTCAGCTCTCGGGTGACCGGTGTCCATGAGATGATGGGATGCATCAAGAGTCGAGTTGATCATCTGACTGAACAGTGTTCAGCGCACAGGGAATTTGCTCTTAATAGACAGCAATTAACAGCCTCAGTGGAGGGCTATTTAAGAAAGGTAATTTCATAAAATGTGTCCTCCTTAAGCTACTATTTATTTCTTGGTTTGCATAAGTGTTTTTATTTTTAATTTTTCGTCGAAGTATAGTTGACTTACGATATGTAAATTTCAGGTGTACAGCACAGCGATTCAGTTTTTTTTGTGTGTGTGGTACGCGGGCCTCTCACTGCCGTGGCCTCTCCCGTTGCGGAGCACAGGCTCCGGATGCGCAGGCCCAGCGGCCATGGCTCACGGGCCCAGCCTCTCCGTGGCATGTGGGATCTTCCCGGCCCGGGGCACGAACCCGTGTCCCCTGCATCGGCAGGCAGACTCTCAACCGCTGTGCCACCAGGGAAGCCCTCAGTTTTATATATATGTATATATACTCTTTTTCAGATTCTTTTCCATTAAAGGTTTTTACATAATGTGGAGTATAGTTCCCTGTGCTATAGAGTAGATCCTTGTTGGTTATCTATTTTATGCATAAGCTACTATTTAGATGCAGCTCCTTACCTGGTGATAATAGATGATGGTATGGGAACTGCAGCATGTGGGCACGGTGGGAGGATAGAGGTGTGTCTCCTTAGGATTCCCTTCATCCCACATTAGGCTTTATATTCAAACAGAATGAAGTTGTAATTCACTACTGCTCATCAACCATCCCTGCCCCAGGTTGCCAAAACTAGAAGTGTCATCCTCCCTGCCTCCCAGCCCAGAACAAGTTTACACAAAGGCAGTTCTCACTTTGCACAGAACTGTGTTAATTGAACCATGTGTATATTGTGATTGTGTCCTCTTTGATTTACATGATTCTGTGCATGATTCCAATATGCACATTTTGGTTAACATGGCACCACATAACACAAGAACAGCAGGTAGATACCAAAAATGATGAGTTTTAGGGGTCCCAGGAATAAATTGCCATTATCATAATTTATTGAACCAAGACAATGCAAAGGACATGGCCACTCTGAATAAAACCATATGTGTGAAAATCCTTTTTACAAAGTGAATATAGTGGTTTGAAGAATTTTATTTCCCATTTTCAAAGAGGAATAAAACCAGGCAGCTACTATTTGACTAAATAAAAAATTACTTGTCTGGGGGCTTCCCTGGTGGCGCAGTGGTTAAGAATCCACCTGCCAATGCAGAGGACACGGGTTCAAGCCCTGGTCTGGGAAGATCCCGCATGCCTCGGAGCAACTAAGCCCGTGAACCACAACTACTGAGCCCTCGTGCCACAACTACTGAAGCCCGTGAGCCTAGAGCCTATCCTGCACAAGAGAAGCCACAATAATGAGAAGCCCGTGCACCGCAACGAAGAGTAGCCCCCGCTCGCTGCAACTAGAGAAAGCCCACGCGCAGCAACGAAGACCCCAGGCAGCCAAAAATAAATAATAAATAAAATAAATAAATTTAAAAGAAAATTACTTGTCTGTAGATGGGGTTATAGCAAAAACTAGTAATGTCTCAATTACATTAATGCTAATGAACCATGTTGTAAAGTCTGGGTCTCAAATTTTCAATGATGTTTTTTCATTTGCTATAATGGACTTATATACCTGACTTACACAAGTAGAATTAATAGACTTCACAGGAGAGGTCATTAAATAACCAAGTCTCTATCTAAATTGCCTCCTCGCCTGTTATTGATCCAGAGATGGGAATTTGAACCTTGTTCTGATGCCTGGGTCCAGGGAGATTACAAACATGGTGGCAGCTGTAGTGCTGCATTCTCTGGAGCTTGAGATTCAAGCGAATTTGGTGGTGGTGGAAAACACAGTAGAAACTCAAACAGCTGCTGTTTCTTGTGTGGCTACTGCCAAGTCAGAGCCAATTTGACTTTGGGAAGTATGAACTCTAGTCAGAGCAAGGCAGTAACTTGAATTGAATAGAACCCCTTAAAGCTCACTGTATTCACTAATTCATGTGTATTGAAGATCAAATCATAATCCCCCACATTCATCAATTAAATGCCTAAGCGTGTTTCTGTGTTTTGTTATTACATGTACAGCATGTGGTGCTGTCCCGGGGCCCCTCAGCCCTAAATATAGTAATCCATAAAGTGATCTAATACCTATGCTGGACCTCTGCTTCAAAATACCTGTAAATCGGGCCCCTTTCAGTGCACAGTGTATGATCATGACTTAATGCACCAGAAAAATTCATTTCTATTGATGTGTTGACAAGTGAATTATCCTTTCTACGTAATATAGATAATAAATTCTTAGAGAATGTGGATTATTGCCTACATCTCATCGCTGTTAATAAAAGAAATATCTGTAAACATATATCCTCTATTGGTGAGTCAGTAGTATTACCTCATATGAAGAGCAGCATTATGAATTTAAGTAAGAAATACTAAACTATTTTTAGATTAAAATTGATATACATTTAAAGTATAATGGGAATGTAGAGAGTAATATTTATCTCCTCTACACATATGCATACATATATGCCAATATATATTACTAAGGGTGCAATATATTCTTTATTCCTAAAGGTGGAAATGTCCATTCAGAAAATCAGCCCAGTAATTTCTAATGCAATGGATGTCGGTTCCAACCTTTCTGAATCAGAGAAGATTTTGAGTACATATCTGGAACTAGATAAACAAGCTAAGGTAAATAAAATGAGTTATTATTATGGTTATGGTTTTGTAAATATGATTTTTCTTTATTTTCAGTAGCTATAAAACTTAATCCTAACTCCCTTGAGGGCTGCAATTCTAAATTAGTCTTCTGGCAGATAATGACTTAAAACGGCTACCATTATGTGTATCTAAATTATATTTACAGGTGCATTTATTAGGGCGTTTGAGCTCACGGAAGCTCAGCATTATAGCCTGGTGCTAAACACTCATTTGGCCCTCTTTCCTAGCCTAGGAGATGTTAGCAGCTCCTTGAGGCCGGGAGAGCGCCTCTTCAAGGCTATTTGTGATTTTCTGCTAGAGTAAGTTGCAAGAGAAAATTACCAAGAGCAACATGCATCAGTGCTAGATTCCAGGAGGCAAAAAAATCACAATGTTGTTTGCACACCCAATGTTTAGAGACAGAAACTGCCCCCTCCTCTGCCTGGCACCTTCTCTAGCACCCTCTCACCCCTTTCACATGGGACTTAGGTTCAGACATTGCTGCTAGCAGCTCCAAACCTTCATGAAGTCCCTGCCTGCCCCAGCAGGTGGTTAGGAAGGTGAGGCAAGTGCCCAGGTCTCTAGGAAACGGCCTCGCTATTCAATCATTTCTTTTTTTTTAATTTAGTTTTTATTTTATATTGGGCTGCAGTTGATTTACAGTGTCGTGTTAGTTTCAGGTATACAGCAAAGTGATTCAGTTATACGTACACATATATCCATTCTTTCTCAGATTCTTTTTCCATATAGGTATTACAGAATATTGAGTAGAATTCCCTGTGCTATACAGTAGGTCCTTGTTGATTATCTATTTTATATATAGTAGTGCATATATGTTAATCCAAAACTCCTAATTTATCCAAGAGTCTCCTTCACAGACAGCACTGCCACCTGAAACTCACAGATGAACCAATTATTAATGGGCTGTTTTTAATTCATTTTTTAAAATGTCTAAAATGAAATGCATGCCTGAACTCAAGTTCAGTTTTTTAAAAAAGAAAGCCTCATATATTTTATTTAGAGAAGTACTTTTTTCTTTTTTTATAAATTTCTTTATTTATTTTTGACTGCGTTGGGTCTTTGTTGTGGCACGGGCTTCTCTAGTTGCAGTGGGCGGAGGCTACTCTTTGTTGCGGTGTGCGGGCCTCTCATCACGGTGGCTTCTTTGTTGCAGGGCACGGGCTCTAGGAGCAAGGGCTTCAGTAGTTGTGGCATGCAGGCTCAGTAGTTGTGGCTTGAGGGCTCTAGAGCACAGGCTCAGTAGTTGTGGCACACGGGCTTAGTTGCTCTGTGGCATGTGGGATCTTCCCGGACCAGGGATCAAACCCGTGTCCCCTGCATTGGCAGGCAGATTCTTAACCACTGCGCCACCAGGGCAGTCCCTTCATTTTTTTATTTAAAAAATTTTAGAGGGAAGGAGGAAATTTCAAGGGGAGAAACTCCTCCACTTCCTCCTTCCAGAGGGCTCTCTGGGAGCAGCTCCTGTAAATTAAAATTACCTCCATTCAGTAGAGTACCTGGGAAGCATATTAAATACAGGTAGGAGCGCAATCCCTCCTTGCTCTAAATGAGAGTGGAGCATCTGTCTTTCATGTTTGCTTGAATCCTAGCTTGGTCTCACGTGAAATTTTACACAGCTCTGCGGCAGTTGTGTAAATAGCGCCTACAATACCTACTCGTCCATTGAATCAGTGGTTAGATTTCACATGACAAAAATTGCACTCAGAAGAAGACATAGGAGAGCAACCCTAGCAAGTCAAATTCACTGACTCTTTAGGTTATTCACACCTCATCTGTACCATTTTCCCTACACTTATTTAAAAACTGTTGTAGATGGAGACTTTAAGAAGACCGCATGCTTGATATGGCATTTTTTTTGTAAATCAAAAAATGAGTGAACAATTTCTATAAACTTGTCATCTCTTATATAACAAAATTAAGAATTTTTCTAGAGCTACTGGTAAATTTCATAAAGCAATCATCATGTATAATTAATTTATTTAAATTATTTTAAACATTTCTGCCAATGTGTTTTACAACCTTTCTTACTAAACAAACTTTCTTCTATTTGTGACACAGAAAATAGAATGTTCTAAATAAGATGTATAGGTGATAGACTGAAAGAATAATTTGAGGTCGTTTTCATTTTAAGGTGCCTTTTCTTTTCGAATTTTAAAATATGTGCCTTTTTCATTGAGGAGAGTTTTGCTACAAGTTCAATTAATAATTGTAATAGATGGCTGTACAGAAGGTATTGGAATGTGAGTGTTCATGATTCCCCTGTCAGCTTCTGACCTCCTGTGCCTTGTTTTTATAGGAGACATCACATGAATCAGAAGCAGCTGCAAAACTCTTGACAGAGAAAAATGATTTTGAACTTGATGAAGTGGCATCGCTTTCTTCTAAAGCTAAGTGGCTAGAGGAAGAATTAAACATACTTGGCCAAAGCCTCAGCTCCAGGTCACAAGTCCTGCAAACTTATGTGGCATTTCTAAAGTCATCAGAGGAGGTACGGTACCTATGGGCTGACCTCTTTGACAGAATGGCCTCTGCCCATCTTCCTGCTTTCTAAGGGGATAGAACCCTCGTGGATCGTTCCAGATCCTCCACCCCAGTGCACATACTCACTTATAGCTCCTTTATTCTCCAAGGCACCATACACAGGCTCAAAGAGTAAGTTATTTTACTAAAAAACATAATACAAGTGTGTATGTGTAGATACAGACAAATAAGCAAAGTGGCTGTGTTGAAACCCTTTTTACTATGGCCTACAAATAAATATATATATATATATATTTTTTTTTTTTTTTTTTTTTTTTTTTTTGCAGTATGCGGGCCTCTCACTGTTGTGGCCTCTCCCACTGCAGAGCACAGGCTCCGGACGCGCAGGCTCAGCGGCCATGGCTACCGGGCCCAGCCGCTCTGCGACATGTGGGACCTTCCCGGACCGGGCACGAACCCGTGTCCCCTGCATCAGCAGGCAGACTCTCAACCACTGCGCTACCAGGGAAGCCCCTGGCCTACAAATATTTACAATATCCTAAACATAAAACAAAATTATTTAAAAATAAGTCATTTTCTATTTAAAAATAAGTCATGAATCTCTTTGAATACTTAAGCAATTTGTGTGATTTGTTTAAAATCCACACAATTGGAAGTTATAAGCTGTTGGGTCCTGTCTCAGATCTGTCTTGTTTGATGCTTTTTAATAATTTTCCTCTGAGAGCTTTTTCTGAGGCATTGTTTTGACTGGTTTGTACTAAATAATCTGTAAAGTTCCCTCTGGTAGACTAGAATTCCATCTCTCAAAGGTCACAGGTTCTTGAAGGTGACATCAGTCATAGCAAAGCACTGGAGTCCCACCTCATTTAACTCTGGTCCCAATGCTCCCAGGCGTGCATGGTTCACTCTCCTTTCAGGGAGGGGCTGCTGGTTGAGTGGGAGGTAGAGCCATCAAGCCTCACTCAGGGGTAAAGCCAACCCAAGTTAGGTAGCATCCTCCCACCACCCTCCCAATACTCTCACCCTTACCTCGCACGACCACATCCTGCCTGCCCACATCCCTCTGCCAGTTCTCGTTCTCTAAGGGTCTGAGTTCTCACCACTCTGGAGGAAGCCCACGCACGGGCCCTGGAAATCTCAGGGAACCACTGCCTCCTTTTCCACATCTTTCTTTATTCTGGATTTTTTTTTTTAAATTTTTTCTTATCCTGGAACTCTCAGGGTTAGGCAGAGGTATTATAGCCGACAGGTTGTTCTGTCAATGAACACTTTTTTTAAAAAAGAAAGAATCTTTTTTTTTTTAATCTGGTTTATTTATTTGTGGCTGTGTTGGGTCTGCGTTGCTGCACGTGGGCTTTCTCTAGTTGCAGTGAGCGGGGGCTACTCTTCATTGCGGTGTGTGGGCTTCTCATTGTGGTGGCTTCTCTTGTTGCAGAGCACGGGCTCTAGGTACATGGGCTTCAGTAGTTGTGGCACGCGGGCTCAGTAGTTGTGGCTCACAGGCTCTAGAGTGCAGGCTTGGTAGTTGTGGCGCACGGGCTTAGTTGCTCTATGGCATGTGGGATTTTCCTGGACCAGGGCTCGAACCTGTGTCCCCTGCCTTGGCAGGTGGCTGCTTAACCGCTGCGCCACCAGGGAAGTCCCTCGATGAACATTTTTGTCTCAACTTGAAATGGTGGAGAGGGTACAAAGTAGTGCTTGGTTTTCTGCATCTTCATTGCCAGAAATGTACCTTCTTAGCTTCTAGCTCAGCGCCTACTTCCATGGCCCCCTCTGGCCTCTGGGACCAGGAGTTTTGGGACTAGGGCTGGAACCTTAGCTTTGCAAACAGAACTTTCCCAAGAAGGACCTCATGTCCTTTCATCTTCCCAGCTTTCACTTAATCTATTTTCTTACCTGGCAGAGCCTTGTGTCCTCACCTTGGCAGTGCTCTCAGTCTGTCAATCTCCTACACCTTCAGGCTTTCTCTCTTTTCTCACCAGCTTGTGCTTATTCCATTCCATTCCCCATGTCCTCAGCTCCCTGCCTTCTACCCTGACTTGCCAACTCCCAATACTAGATCACTCCAACACTCTGTTTACTCAGCTTCTCTTTCCAAGCTTCCAGACGCTCCTGTGGAAAATCATACAATTGTGCTTATTGGTGCTCTTACAAATTTATGGGTCTTTGGCTCAGCTGAGCCCCCCATATGCTCTCTAGTTGGTGCCCATTCGGTAGTGAGTCTCAAACTTCTTACTGCAGTTTCCATTCCTAAATGTCAGCTTATGCCCTTACCTTGTATGTGACTGAGTCCATTGAGCTTAACTGCCTTGACTTCCTTCAGCTTCCAAACCCACTGACATATTCACCCTTCCTCCATCACCAATAAAGTGGAGCTTCTGCATGTGTGCTGCACTAATCAGCCATCAGTCCCTCCCTGTCTGCTCCTACATCCTTCAGAATCTGGCTTCAGCATCCATCCTCTAATTTTAAAAATTTGCTTTTTCTGTTGCTGCCTTCTCTTTGGTCCACAGTTCTGCCCCAATAGTCTTGCCCTCACTGAGGCTACCACTCTGTAATTTTCCTTCCATTCACAACTGGACTCTTGGGATGGGAAGATGACATTTCTTTCCTCTTCTTCCTGATCCTCCCTAATCCTCATCCCACTGCCATTTGGTTTATCCCCTTTTCCATCCTGCCATTTGCACCTCTTCACTCCATTCTTATGAGCTTATACTTACTACTTACCAGTTGACAGGTGAAACGGTCAATCTTTATCCCACTTAATCCCTCTGCTGTATTTATTTAACCCAGTTACTCACATTCACCTCCTTTGACTTTAAACAGATTTATTGAGGTATAATTTACACAGAATAAAATTCGCCTATTTTAGGATGCAATGATTTTTGGTAGATTTATAGAGTTGTGTAACCATCACTGCCCTCCAGTTTTGGTATATTTCCATCACCCCAAAAAGAGACCTGGGGTATACTTTTCACCAATCCTGGTTTCCACCACCCCTCCCCCGTGCCCCCAGCCTCAGGCAAGCACTACTCTGCTTTCTGTCCCTATAGATTTGCCTTATTTAGATATTTCACATAAGTGAAATTAGCCTGCCTACTTCTTTATCTGTTCTTTTTCCTGATTCAGTTCTCTGTTCCTAAAGTGTGGTGGGTTACAGAGTTCTTGCCTGTGCTCCCTCTTTTGTACATTCTATACATGTTCCCTACAAAAATCACCCACCCTCCCACAAACACACCTATAGTTTCAATTTCCCAGTAACTCAAAACTGGTTCCTCAACCCCAGCTCTTCTGAGCTCCAGGCCAATGCTTTCAACTTCCAATCATACTAATTACCTATGTATTCTGTAGCTTCCTGAAGCTCAACAAAACACAACTGGTTATCTTTTCCTCAAAAGTGTTTCCTTCTGTATTTTGGCATTGGATTAATGACCCCACTGTCTTTCAGAAGTCCTATGTAGAAGCTCAAAGTCTGTTCTGATCCCTTTCTTAATGAGCAGTTATTTTTGTACTAGGCCCTGAACTTTTCATTCCTGATCTCATTTCATCCTTATAATATCCCTATGTTTATTTACTATTATCCCTACTTTGCAAATGAGGGAAACTGAGGCTCTGAGAAGTTAGGTATGTAAGACCAAACAGGTAGTAAACATCAGAGCTGAAGTTTAATTCCCAATCTCCTCCCTTTTGTTTTTTCAAACATCAAAGGCCATGCTAGGGGCTTCCCTGGTGGCGCAGTGTTTGAGAATCTGCCTGCTAATGCAGGGGACACGGGTTCGAGCCCTGGTCTGGGAGGATCCCACATGCTGTGGAGCAACTGGGCCTGTGAGACACAACTACTGAGCCTGCACGTCTGGAGTCTGTGCTCCGCAAAAAGAGAGGCCACGACAGTGAGAGGCCCGCGCACCGTGATGAAGAGTGGCCTCCGCTTGCCACACCTAGAGAAAGCCCTCGCACAGAAACGAAGACCCAACACAACAAAAATAAATAAATTAATTAATAAACCCCTACCCCCAACATCTAAAAAAAACGCCATGCTATCCCATGTCTGTCTTTAGAGACAACCTAAGAGATTTCTGAATTCCCCTTCTTCATTTGTACCATCACCTTCTCAGTTTAGGTCCTCATCATCCCTTGCCCAGCTTAAAGAAATTGTATCTGCCTGTTCTCTCTGCCTCCTATAATTCTCCCCTTCATGCCTTTCAGAAAATGGTCATTCTAAAGCAAATCTGATCATGTCACTTCCTGAAATTCAGGTTATATGACAAATGCAATTTATGAAGCAAGTTATAACTTTTACCCCAAAATGGGTAGTGTATTAAAGTTGATCATTAATTCACTTAAAAAAAGAAACTAGTCCAGATTCAAGGAAATTCCTATAATGACACCATGCTCACTTACATTCAAGGAGGCTTTTTTGAACAGTTGGAAAAGGAGGATGAATTAAAGTTTATGTTTTAAGAATTTCATTTAACCGACAGCCCATGATATTGACACCCCCGCCTGTAGCATACTATCCCATTGAAGTACTGATGGCTGTCATGCTGATTCCGAGTCATTGTGATAGCTGTCAGTTGTTTCAAACTAACGAGAGTGTGTCACAATTTGTTGAGTATAGTAGCAAACGAGTTGAAACCTACTGACGGCTTTATGCCAACACAATGATCACTCTCACTTCTTTCTTACCACTCAGGTTGTGCTATCTGGACGTCACCCACACCAAGATCATTTATCGTGCTCTGAACCAGCCAGTGTTTCACACTTGGGCCTTCACACGTGTTATTCCTTCCATCCGGGGCCCCCTTCTCCTGTTCCCTCTCACCCTGGACAATTCTGAAAGACACAGATCAAATGTCGCTTCCTTTGGGAAATTCTTGCCTGTTTACTTTATGTAGAGCTGGTGGTCCCTCCTCAGTGTGCCCAGAACACTGTGGGCATACTTGCCTTTGTGTTGTAATAATCTGTTTTTGGTTCTCTTTCTCCCAGAATTATCTTTGGGAACCCAATGAAATAACTGTTAAATTCTTACTATGGAATCTTAGGAGACTCCATGGAGGAGGTAGTATTTTAACTGTCTCATGAAGGATTAAGTAGGAGCAGAAAACTGAGGAAAGATTATCCAGGGCTGAGGAAACAAGTATCAGGAAAACAGTCATGAATAAATGGACTATGGAAAAAGAGGAGACAACTTCTCTTTCTAAGTGCCCTTTGCAGCGCTCATTAAATTAAGAATGATATTGAAATCTTGAAAATATAGTGACTAACCATTGCCTGAAATTTCTTATCCCATTTATATTGCTTTCAGTAGTTATGAGCTCTTTGACTCTTATCCTATTGGCCATTAAGTATTATTCAAAATGCATAAAAACTTGTGTCAAAAAATTTTCTACATTTCTACAATACCCAGTTAAATGATCTGGTCTGCAGGCACATCTGATTTTATATAAGCTCTGTCCAAAGAGAGTGATTTAAAATAATCTAGTATTGCTTACCTTGGTTAGCCAATGAGAAAATATAATTCTAGGGAGGTGAAGTAATGAACCTCAGTAAGATTTGCTCATGGAGGCAGTTTAATATTAATACATGTACAGAAAATTCATAATTATTTGTACTCTTTTGTTCTGGTTTATCACTGATGAGAAGCAAATTGTGATTTGCTAATTATGAATAACTTTCCACGACTTACATTCTTTCTGATTTGTATTCCTTGATTGTATATGTTTATCTTTCTCCTGAATTATAAAACTCAGCTTTAAATGGAACCACTTTGGTCTTTGACATAAGCTATCTCCAATTGCAAAACATACACATATATAATTCATAAATATGATTTTGGCTACAGTAAATAGGGCTTCTGGATAATAAACTTGTCAGGTCAAGTTACTACCCAGTAGCAGTCAGTCTGATCTGTCAACAACCTGAACAGATTTTCATGTCTTTTCAGTAAGTTGACAATATTTAATCATTATTTGAAGAATTCTGAAATGTAGGTTCCAATTAAGTTTTATATAGGCTTTTATTGGAATCTAGTATTTTCTCTTTAAAAATGTTTTTAAAGTGTTCTTAACTTTCATTTATATTCTTTTTTTTTTTTTTTAAGGTAGAGGAGCAATGTCAGGGCCTAAGGGAGTTTTACCAAACTGATATCCTGCGAAAGGAAGAGGGTGTTGCTGAAGCTGAGCGTCACTCTGACTCAGTGGAGAAGCAGTGGCAGCTGTTTTTAAAGAGGAGCTTTTTAACTCAAGACCTCGGGCTCAAGTTCCTTAATTTAATAAATATGGTGAGAATAACATTAAATGAGTCATACCTTCTTCAAGGATCACTTTTCAAAGTCAGAATCACAAATTTAAAAGTTCAGTTGTCTGTTATTCAGCTGTGCTGGTTTCGGAAGTTCTTTTTAGCTCCATTCAACCTAGAATAGTCCTGAAGCCCAGCATTTATGTGCTTCTTTGCTCCTAGACCTCTTGTGAGTTTATCACATGAAGGCTAGTTTATCTGTTAACAAAAAAGAGTGACTATAATCCAAATGTAACATTATTATTATTACATAGAGTCCTCAGAAGATCACCCAGAAGTTCTGAGTTGTGTTGAAAGCATGCAACAAGATCCTTACAAGATTTCCAGAGGCGAAAGATAACATCTAGGATGAATCTTCATTTCAAAGAATTTCTTACAATACCAGATCTTTTCATAGCAAAGCTCCATTATATTTAGAAATGTACCCTAAACTTTAGTTGTTAAGTTATATCTGTAAAGTATCCTAGAATCGACCTCAGGCCCATATAAAGTTCTCCACAGAATTCTTGAAAGATGGTTAATCCACCTCTCCTTCAATATCTCAAGTATCTTCCTTACGAAACTGTTCATTTTATTGTTAGAAATACAGTTGCTAGGAAAGTTTTTTATTTTTTAATGTTAAGTCGAATCTGTCTTCATATCTGATTCTAACCCTCTGTAGCTCCACAGGGGGAAAAAATGTATGCATATTTCATTTCTCTTACACACGAAAGTTTTTCAAACCTTGAAAACAGTTGCAAAATCTAATTTGAGTCTTTTCCGCAGTGAACTAGATATAAATCCTTTCTATCATTTAGGAGGTAGCTTTCTCTCTTTCTTCATCCTAATCCTTCCTCCCAGAATTTTCCATGATTTGTCAATATCATTCATAACATGTAAACAAGAAGTAAAGTACAACTTCAACACAGAGTACAAAGTGTACATCATTCTTTACTAATGAGACCTAAGGTTGTACTAGCACTTTTAGCAATCATTTCACTTTGTTGGTTCCTATTAAGCCTGTGATGGAAAAACTGCAATTGCATTACATTTTTATTGCAGTCCCTGCCAGGCTAGGTCTCTCCCATTTTATATCCATGTCGCCTATTTATCTTTTACATACAAATGTGAACCTTTATATTTATTCCTATTTTATATCACTTCGTTAGTTTTGACTCACGATTCCATCTTGTTAAACTAATTTTGAGCCTGCTATCTATTGCATTAGCCATCTCTCCTGGGTTTAATTCTGTATATTAATAAGTAAGCCTCTTGTGGCTGCAATTAGATCTTTAATAAAAGTGTCTGAGGGGCAGATTGCTACCCCAATCCATTAAGCAATCAGTTGATTAACCAGTCTTTTAAACAATCGTGGACATTCTCAATAGTACTTTATTTTAACCACTTTTTCTTAAGTCTATAATGGAAGACACTGCTCGAAGGAAGGTCTATCTACCTAGTATCCTATCATTTGTATAATATAACTTGGCAAAAATTAGTTTGACTCCTAGTGATCATAGGGTTCTTTCCAAAGTGCTCACAATCTGCTTGATCAATGATGACTTTATTGCCCTGGTTTTCAATGTCAAGATTACTGACAGGTAAATCACATAGGCCATCTTTTCCCCCATTTGAAAATCAGGGCATTTTCCTTTCTCTAATTTTCTGGCCCTTCTCCTATTTTCTGTAGATTTGCAAAGATGACTGACATCTGCAATTTTCTCAGTACTCTGACATGTGATGAATCTCAGTCTGGAGCCTGAATTCATTTGGAAGAGTTGGGCTCTAACTACCCTCATCTACTTTGAGCTACAATTTCCTCTTTATCTTCATTGTTTCAAACTTTGTTGTTTAAAGACTGGTCTTCTTAAATCTATATGGAAACAAAATATGCATTAAATAATTCTAATTTATCTAATACTATCCGTATGCATCAGAGAAAAGTTGCTGAGTATTTTACCTATGTTCTTATGTTATATTGGTGCTTTACTGTTAAAAAAAAATTGTTATTTTTTACTTGGAACATTTAGAACATATCTATCTATCTTTAATATTTTTACTCTTTTTCGGTATATCTTTATATCCATCTCTTCATTGTGTACTTCTCCAATTTGCACTCATAAGGGAGTTTACATATTTGCAAACTGCACTTTTTTTGTCTATCCTTTTTCTTACTAACTTCCTTTTGAGAAATTATATTTTTCAGTTTTGGAATTTCCAGTTGGTTCTTTTTTATTAGATTTATATTGCCGGTGAAATTCTCCTTTTTTATCCTCTCTTTCTCCGTCTTTCCTATACTTTCGTGACCGTATTAATCATGGGTATTTTAAAGTGTTTGTCAGCTAAGTCCAACATCTGGATCCGGAATTGTTTCTATTGTCTACTTTTTCTCTCAGTTTCCAGCTCTGTCGTCCTATCTTGGGATGATGAGAGAATATCTATCAAATGCCAAGCATTATGTATAAAAAAATTGTAGGAGTTCCAGATGGTGTTATCTTCTTTCCTTAGGTGGGTGTTGGTTGAAGATCACTTAAGCCAATCAGGAGCTGGTGGAGTTGAGTCCGGAGTACAGTCCTGTCAATGCTCCATCTATTCTGTTGACCTTGGGCTCTCAGCGTTTTCATGTTAGAGCTTGGTGCATTCTCTGAGGTCTCTCCCCCTAGCAGGTCTCCAATTTGGGGAGTCTTGGGAGATGGCTGAAAAACTTCCACTCTGCATTTCAGAGGCTTTTGCTTGGGTTTTTTAATCCACTGCCCTGTTCAGCCCCAGTATTTTGTCAATGTTCTGAGATGAAGATGAGCTGTGTGCTTGAACCCCCATCCCCACTAGTGTCTGTCAAAAGTTCTATTGTTTTCTCTGTTCCCCAGTAAAGCCTCATGATTGGCCTCCTGTCAGCATACAGAATTGGGAAATGCCCCTGACTGGGGTAGGAGAGGTGACAGGTGAGCTCACCACTCTCAGGTTCGTCCTTCTCTGGAGTCTTGGCCTCTTTAGTTCTTTTTGCCTTCAAATAGTTGCTTTCTTCATTTATTCCAGCTTTTCTAGTTGTTCTAGGCAGAAGCACTGCTCTGCCACTAGCTACTCCATCCTACCCAGAAACAGAAGTCCTTTATTACTTATTTAGAATGTTTAAGATTGTACAGTCAGATTTTCATTTAAGATCTGTAGCAGGAATCCATTCAAAATTATATTTTGTGTCTTTGTCTAAATAAACTTAGGTTTCATGATATTCAAATGTCCATTTAGAGTTTTCAGCAACAGTGTGTATTTTACTACATACCTTGGTGGTCTTGTATCTTGACGTTATAAACATGGCTACTTTACCCCAAGGTCCTTACCACTGTCATATGATAAATAAATTCCTCCTCATTGATGAGAATTAAGGTCCACGTAATGCTTAACTTTATTGGTTCAGTGACATTCTGCGATATGAATGGTAAAGCCATTTGGTAAAGCCAGTATAACACAATTTTTATCCTCTTCATATCTTTGGGACCATTAGGCTTTTAAACAAGCATTATTGCTGAAGTGTGGTAACCAGTTTGGTTATTAAGAAGGAAGAAGTCCCGCTGGCATTTCCCACTGAGTGTTCTGCTCTTGATTGGGTTGCCGAGGCTCAGATTTTCAAGCTTGAAATTTAAAAAAATGTTTCAGTGCATCTAAAAATCATCACAATCAGAAAAGCTGATTTAGGGCAGAAATCTGGCAGACATCTTGATGAAAGTGCCAATTTACTAATTTATAGTGGCGAATACCAAGAATGCTACATGGAATACTGCCTTCCAGTTATCAAGATATCTGAAAAGCAAGATGTCAGAAGACCACTCATTGTGTGTGAATCTACATGGAAAATGGGTAATTTAGTGCCCTGTTTAGATTATGGCAAATTTTCCAGTGACCTTATACAGAAGTAGAATGAGTAGTGTGTTCACTAACTAGACCTCAAGCAAATTATTTAATCTTTCTGAGTGGCCAAAATATTTGTTTGCCAAATGCATAATCACTCTTCTTGAATCCTGCTAGCTAGGCATCAACAGATCCTACCATAGCTCTCTTTCCTAGGCTTCATTCAGAGCATATAGTCTTCCGATTGTAGTTGTCATGGACATGCTGCAAATTCCAAGTTTACATTCAGTTGTGTATTATATAACATTTTGATTAATATTTTCTTAATAATATGTGAAAGATACCCTATCTTTATTTATAGCATAGATAAAAATATGATTTGCTTTAGGGCCTGCTGTGGCTGTCTAATGCCTTTCATAATATGTGTGTCTTGTTCATCATAATTACAGGATACATCATTTTACTACTAGATCCCCAAATTCATAGGAGAGGTCACATTTAGCACCTGCAGGTATTTTTTCAATTAAATGACACTTTATAATGTCTACATTAATATAAAAATATAAATGTGCAATATTAATGTCATTTAAAATAATTTTAAAATAAGATGGCCTGTGATTTAAAATATCCTGTTACATATTCATGGCACTATCTTCTGACTATAATCTAAAAGGTCCTGTGACTTTTAGATACCCAGCTGTCACTGCCATTGTAGAAATTCATGTGCAATTGCTCCTTAGAAATTCAAGGATTTACTGAGAAAAGCTGGCCATCAAAGTAAAAATTACTGTTTTGCCAAACAAATATTCTTCTGCATTTTTTTGATGTTTGACACAAAAAGAGCCTATTGTCTTACTCTCTACCTCTCTTCTCCTTCTGCCTCTGATTGAATTTCCAGTAGTTTAAAATCATTGTTTAAAGGATTTCAAATCAGAGATCTAGAACATATGAAAGTTGGGAAGAGAAGTCTTGGAATTTAGATATTGTTCTTCTGGTGCACAATAGAGATACAAATATAGAGATACAGTTGGCCCTCCATATCCACTGCTTCCAAATCCCTGGATTCAACCAACCTCAGAGCTAAACATAGCACACCATCCACAGTTGGTTGAAACCTGCGGATATGGAGGGCCAACCATGGAAGTTGAGCATCCACTGGTTTTGGTATCCGTGGTGAGTCCTGGAACCAGTCCCCGCCTCCCACCCTGCTGCCATGAATACCAAGGGACAACTGTATATAGAGGTACATTTCAGTTCTCACAAAACGGAGTAACTTGAGGAACTGCTCACAAGGAAAATTTTAAATAATTGTAGTATTGAGTTGGCCAAAAGGTTTGTTCGGTTTTCTCTGTAAGTTGGCTCTAGTAGCACTTAGTTGTCTTTAACTTCATTTGAAACAATTTTGTTAGATTGTATATGACAGCTGTCATATCAGTGTCATTTAAAAAAATACTTATCAAAATTGGTGAATTTTTATGTAGCCATTTTAATACTGAAGATGGAAAAAAAAGCAACATTTTTGGCATATTATGCTTTATTATTTCAAGAAAGGTAAAAACGCAACTGAAACACAAAAAGAGATTTGTGCAGTGTATGGAGAAGGTGATGTGACCGATGGAACATGGCAAAAGTGTTCTGCGAAGTTTTGTGCTGGAGATTTCTCGCTGGACGCTGCACCATGGTCAGGTAGACCAGTTGAAGTTGATAGCAATCAAATCTAGACATTAGTTGAGAACAATCAACGTTATACCACATGTGAGATAGCCGACATACTCAAAATATCCAAATCAAGGGTTGAAAATCATTTGCACCAACTTGGTTATGTTAATCGTTTTGATGTTTGGGTTCCACATAAGTTAAGTGAAAAAAACCTTCTTGACTGTATTTCCTCATGCGATTCTCTACTTAAAGATAACAAAAACGTTCCATTTTTAAAACAAATTTTTACGGGTGATGAAAAGTGGATACTGTACAATAATGTGGAACAAAAGAGATCATGGGGCAAGCGAGATGAACCACACCAAAGGCTGGTCTTCATCCAGAAAAGGTGATGTTGTGTCTATGGTGGGATTGGAAGGGAGTCCTCCATTATGAGCTCCTTCTGGAAAACCAAACGATTAATTCCAACAAGTACTGCTCCCAGTTAGACCAACTGAAAGCAGCACTTGACGAAAAACATCCAGAATTAGTCAACAGAAAACGCATAATCTTCCATCAGGATAATGTAAAACTGCATGTTTCTTTGATGACCAGGCAAAAACTGTCACAGCTTGGCTGGGAAGTTCTGATTCATCCGCCATATTCACCAGACACTGCACCTTCGGATTTCCATTTATTTTGGTCTTTACAAAATTGTCTTAATGGAAAAAATTTCAGTTCCCTTGAAGACTGTAAAAGGCACCTGGAACAGTTCTTTGCTCAAAAAGATAAAAAGTTTTGGGAAGACGGAATTATGAAGCTGCCTGAAAAATGGCAGAAGTAGTGGACCAAAAGGGTGAATACGTTGTTCAATAACGTTCTTGGTGAAAATGAAAAATGTGTCTTTTAGTTTTATTTAAAAACCAAAGGGACTTTTTGGCCCACCCAATATATACAATGGGATAGTTTAGAAAGAAACACAGACCCACAACAATCTGCCCCCTCACGGTCCCTGATACTCAGATATTGACGTATTCTAATGTGTGTTAAAATAAAAGGTGGAATCCACTTCAAAACTTATGCATTAAAATAATCTCAACTTCAAAATGTCCGGATCCCTATGCTCATTCAGTCACCCTTTAAGCCCCAGGAAATGAAGAGATCCTAAAGGAGAGGACTGAAACACCAGTGGGGTCATGAAGAGCTCGGGAGCTGACGTCCAAGCATAGATTATGGGTTCTGAGAGCCCAGCTGTGCCTGTGCACAGACTTTTCAGACTTGTCTTGATATCAGAACTGTGTTCTGCTTTGGCTATGATGAAGCGTTTGCCTCCTCAAATAGTTGTATGCAAAATGTTCTATTTCTTGGGAAAGAAAAGCCATTATGTAATTATTAATTTCACAGGCAAAAGCAAATGAAATATTAAATGTGAAGAATGAAGTACACATTATGGAGAACACTATGCAAAGCCAGAAGGCAGAACGGGAGGAACTCAGCCGCCTTCGGATAGCCTGGCAACTTAAAGCCGCTGCAAGCAAGCCCGTGAAACAGCGGTGGGGAGCGTTCAAAGAGCAACTTAGAAAGGTGAGGGAACTGGCAAATGGGTAGTATTCAGCCTTAAAAGGGAAAGAAATTCTGACACATGCTGCAACATAGAGGGACCTTGGAAACATAAGTGAAATCAGACGAACACAAAAGGATAAATTTTGTGATTCCACTTATGTGAGGAACTTCGAGTAGTCAAATTCACAGAGACAGAAAGCAGAATAGAGGATACCGGGGGCTGAGGGGAGGGTGAAATGGGAGTTAGAGTTTAACCAATACAGAGTTTCTGTTTGGGAAGATGAGAAAGTTCTGGCGATGGATGGTGGTAATGGCGGCACACCAGTATGAATGTACTAATGCCACTAAGTTGCACACTTAAAAATGGTTCAAATGGTAAATTTTGTTATGTATATTTTACCACAATAAAAAGAGGGCCTGTGCTTTTGTTCACTGGTGGTTTAGAACCACAGGCTCACTCTAGGTAGTGAGTGCTTTCACGGTAATTGAAAAGTTTGATGACACACCATGTCATCGCTGGAATGATTATGATGTATTTGCTGGTGGTATCAAAGAAAACATATACATAACTATCTAATGTCTATTTCAGACTACTCACAACTTAAAACTTCTTCAGGAAGCACTTATGCCTGTGTCTGCACTTGACCTTGGAGGGAGTCTCCAGACCATTTTAGGTCTACAGAAAAAATGGAACGAAATGAAACCTCAGTTCCAGGTGAAGAAACAGAT
Source organism: Phocoena sinus (assembly GCF_008692025.1). Taxonomy (NCBI): domain Eukaryota; kingdom Metazoa; phylum Chordata; class Mammalia; order Artiodactyla; family Phocoenidae; genus Phocoena; species Phocoena sinus. The sequence continues at coordinate 55,057,664 of NC_045769.1, forward strand.
TGATGGCCTTGGGTGAATGAAAAAGTATTAAAGACTGTTCAGTCAATGCTCACCTAATTAATTTTTACAGTCTGATGAATTACAATTTTTAAAAAACAACAGCATTGCTTGTCTAAAAATCCACTTTAAAAACACATTTTTCTTCCTGTTTAACTGCAGTGTGCTATATTTGATGATACACAAACATTTGGACTACAAAAGGTCCTTAATATATTCTTATCTTAGATTATTTTAATTTAAATTAGTTCCTTATTAATGTATTTATCATATATATTTACTCTAATTCCTTTCCTAAGGGGTATAGACATGTTTTCGATTCAGACATCTCAAAACAAGGATGGGCAATCTCTGACACAGAGGTTCTGCTGTCCTCTGTCCCTGAAATTATCACTGTGATGTCATTGTGCCCACCCACTGGCACCCCAGGCTCCTACCACGATTCCAAGAATTTTGCTGTGCTCTCCCTTTCTCCCTCTCAGAGAGCCCTCAGAATGTGAGAGAAAAAACCATGAGTCATGTTCCCAGGCCCTGATTGCTAGTGCATTCCATACCCCCGCCCCCACCTCTTGCCATTCCTGAGCTTGACACAGCTGCCGAAAAAGTTTGCCAGTCACGTTATCCTCCTGCCTGGATTCGTGTTCTTTGCTGCAAAGTTAAGATACCTGTGTTTCTGTTTGTCACTACTTTGCAAGTATTGGCTTTAAAGAAACCCCTAAACAGAAGTTTGAAGATTCCTTTAGGGAATATCTAATTTATGTTCCTTTAAGACAAAACTAATGTAATACATAACCACCCCCCACTCACAAAAAGCACACACACCACTGTGGCCCACAGTGAACTCTTTCTCAGGAGAACTCTTAGAAAATTCTCCTAGCCTATCTGTTGGTTTCTTTGTTATACTCTGTATCATATGTATCTGCATTTCATGTGCACATGTCCCTGCACATGAGTAAGTGTGTGTGTGTAAATTCCTCTAAATCAGGAACTGTTGTCAAGCTTCTTTAGCTCTGTCACTGTGCTGTGCGTGTATTTGATGCCCACGTACTTGATTTCAACATGAAGACCCTTACTAGGTCACTCTTCTGCAAATTATCTCCTTAGCCTAAATCATTTCCATTACTGTTATCCTTGACTTAAAATCCAGCTCTGAAATTATAGGAGCTTCCTCTTTAAGCTGTGCACCAGGATCTAGATTCCTATAAGGGCTATCTGAGCAGTTCTGGGTAAAAAGAAGGTGGCTTATCCCTCCCTACAAGTGGTGGCTATTTGTGGATTCTGGGATGACTGCTTTTAAAGCAGCATAGCTACTGTGCTGCTCAGCTGGTGGTTCATTTTGATCATTCTTTTATCACAGAGGACAAATAATTCCCCCAATATATTTTTATGCTTGTCTTCTTTTGGTGTTCTTATCATACCACCTGATTCTGGTTGTATTAAATATCACAGATGGTCACAGCCTCATAGAGTATCTAGAATATATTTACTTAACAGATGACCAGAATATTTGGTATGTCATAGAAATATATGACTTTCCATTTCACCACCTAACTTTGAAACACTTTTTTGTGTCTTTAAACTTTTTAAATTTAATTAATTTAAATTAATTTTTTAAAAAATTCTGAGAAGCTGAGGATGGAATAATGTATCCCTAGCATCATGCACAATGCCTGGATTTGCAGGGATGGAGGCGAAGCTCACGATAAGTATTTGTTAACAAATAAGAGAGTGATTTGTTATTGAGATCTTCATATAGTCAGTTGTAAAGTAAAAAGCTCTCTAAAAGCTGTATTTCTTTTATTGCTTACAACTTTTTAGCAACTGAATGATGAGGCTCAATACATTATAAAAGAGTCAGAAGAGTTAAGTGGCAAAGGAGCCCCTGTGAAAGAGAAGTCTCAACAGCTGAAGGACCTAATTCACCTCCATCAAAACCAGAAAGAGAGAATCCAAGATTACGAGGAGATCCTGTATAAGATTGTCCAGTTCCACCAAGTCAGAGAAGAGGTAAGACTTATCATGGATGTTTGGAAGACTCTCGGTTTTAAACTATGAAATTAAAAATAAATGATTGTGTAATAAATAAAGGCCAGATTGCTTATTCTGATATTAGAAGCTTTCCTCAGTCTGGCCCCTGACTTTTCTCTCACTGGGCCCCATTCTGCCCGATGTTCCAGCCAAAGTGAGCTCTCCTTGGGTCCCTCAAAGATGGCGTCCACATCCTAATTCCAAGCCTTGACTCTTGGGCTGCCATTATCTGACAGGTCCTTCTGTCTCCTCTCTACCATCTAGGCCCTGTCCCTCCATCCAACAATCTACCTCCCTTGGAGTGATTTTTCTCTCTTCAAAATTCCTCGAACTCTTATTGTTTATTCCACACATCTGTCATTTTTAACATCTTGATTCTTAATTACTTTTGTTCCCCTAACTCAAGTGTAAGCTCTTTGAGGGAAGAAAACAATTTCTTTTATATCTCAAGTATCAGTAGAGTGCTCAGTAAAACTTCATAGTCCTTAGCCTCTATTAACAGAAAATGGAGACTTATTGAAATCCCTTGAAAATAGCCTCTGAATTTACTCAGATCACAGGCCTCATCTTGCTAAAGTTTTAGGCTGTGAGCAAACAGTGTTTTCTTCTTTAATAGAACTGACAGAGTTAGTCCCTCAATTTTACCCTATTGACTTGCAGCATTATAACACTTATTTGTCTATAATACTAATAATTTTAGATGGGCTTGTCAGTGTTGACCTGCTAGTTAAATATGTTATAGGAAAGAAGTTTTTTTTTTTTTTAAAAAGCTATCTTTGAGAAAGACAAATACTGTATGATATCACTTATATGTGGAATCTGAAAAATACAACAACGTAGTGAATATAACAAAAAAGAAGCAGACTCACAGATACAGAGAACTAGTGGTGACCAGTGGGGAGAGGGAAGGGGGGAGGGGCAGTACGGAGATAGGGGATTAAGAGATACAAGCTATTAGGTATAAAATAAGCTACAAGGTTATATTGTACAATTTAGGGAATATAGCCAATATTTTATAGTAACTATAAATGGAGTATAACCTTTAAAAATTGTGAATCACTATATTGTACACCTGCCAGTTATATAATATTGTACATCAACTATACCTCAATGTAAAAAATCTGTCTTCATAAAAATACGAAGGTTAATTGTTAATGGCCTAAATTCCAGCTGGGACGACTCTTCAGATCAAGAGAACTGGAGTTTCTACAACGGCCAAAGGAAATGGTTGATGCTTACGATGCCCAGGTTCTCCTCAGTCGCTCTCGGGAAAAGCAGGCACACATAGACCATCTCCATAAACTGGCTCTTTCCTTGGGGGTGGATGTCATCTCGTCAGTTCAGCGGCCTGTAAGCAACTTAGAACACCACCATTTATACCTAATATAGCTCTTAGTTGGCCGGTAATATGAAAGAAACCAGGCACGTTGCCTGGTATACGTTAAATTAAAAAATACATTAAACCATTGGGCTACTTATTTGTGGTAAGTTTCTACCACATCCAGAGAAAAACATTTTAAGGAGAAAAATCTGATTTTAAAAGCCTTATTTGGTACATCTATTCTCATGCTAATTTTAAAAAATCATAGAGGTGTGCTATCTATAATGGCAGTCAGTTTTTCACATTTGAAATATGCCTATTGCAATTAAGGGACTCAAGTTTTAATTTTATTTAACTTTAATTAATTTAAATTTAAAACTGATACCCCAAATTGTAAAACTTTTAAGTATATTGGGAACAATTTGGGTATGTGCGTCTACTAAACTCTATGAGATTTAAGTGCCGATCAAGTATTTCTGATAGAAATTTAGCAACAATTGAGATATGCTCTAAGTGTGAGATACAGGCTTGATTTCAAAGACTTAATATGAAAAAAACCTTATTAATGTTTCTTAATATTTGGTTACATGTTTGGGTATGTGTTCAGTTAAACAAGCTATATTATGAAAATTAATTTCAACTGTTTCTTTTTTACTTTTTAATATGACTACTAAGACATTTAAAATTATTTATGTGGCTCAATTGTATTTCTGTTGGACAATGCTGCTTTAGCACATCAGATCCAAAAGGTAGCCGAGACATCGTTAGGCCCAGGGCCCTCATTTTATAGGTGAAGAGTCTTATCCCAGAAAAGCTGCTTTATCCATAAAACCCCAGGGTAGAAAAGCCCAAGAACCCTGGCTCCACCCAGGGATCTGGGCACTCATCACTGGATCTGCTTTATTCCACTGGACTGACCTTACCAAAGGAGCCTAAAAGAGATGGAAATAATTCCAGATTAAATTTTCCTAAATAACACATTGGGCTCCGATTTTTAAAAAACTCCTTCTCCAAATTCTTAATTTGAAGGAAGAAAAGATTATGTTAATTCTATCCAGTATGTATAACATTAATAAAAATCGTAATGGCTGATTTTATTTCAAAGTTCATTTAAGATATCCACTAAACTATATGGAATTCAATGGATCTAAAGTATTTTCTTAACTGAAAGACACAAATACAAAATATCTGTCTCTGTTATAACAGAATGTTTTCCCCAAGAAGGACCTTTCTTTTTAAAGAGTTTTGTTTTATTAATAAATTTATTTTAAAAAGAAAAAAAAAAAACAAGTAAGACGTCTCACTTTGCACAAATAATGTAAATTGTTCTCCAGTCCGCATCTGGCCTTGGCCTCAGCAGCCCTCTGTGCTGAGTAGAGGTTGGAGCACTTGCATAATAAACCTGAGGTCACGCTCAAGTTGACAGGAAAATTATAGTGCAGAAGCCAAATGTTTCTAATGCATATTTTATGCCTTTTGAAGTAAAAATTATACCTTATAATGAATAGCGTCTCTGAGGCGTTGGGTCTGGTGAACAAATCTTCAAAACTGCAGTTTCAAGACTGGAAATGTAAGGGTTTGTCTTTCCCAACATTGGGTGTTGGGTGTCTGGCTTCTTTCTGAAATCATTATATTCAAAGAAGCTTAAGGTGAAAGAAATCAGGAGCCTATTTTTTGATGTCATTTATGAGTTTCACAATGCAGGTAAATAGCATGTTGTTCTCATTGCTGTTTTGCCAGTTCCCTTCATCACTTCCCCTTCTCTTTCATTTTTAGAACTGCTCTAATGTTTCTGCAAAGCACCTGCAGCAGCAGCTGGACATCCTTGAGGGGGACAGTCTGAACTGGCGTGCGCAGGCTGAAGACCACGAGCAGGCCCTGACCCGCAGCCTGGAGTTCTGTACCGCAAGGGATGAGATGAGCGAGGTGAGAACACACACACAGACACACACACACACACACACGCACGTACACGCACACGCGCGCGCACACACACACGCACAGTGAATCAGGAGACTTTCTTTTTACCCTTGACCTTTAATCTGCCAAGCAATGGCCTCAGGGCTCAGAAAGATTGAGTAAACTTTAAGCTCCCAAACTTTTTGAGGTCAGTATATTGTCAACATATGGAAGAACCTAGAAGGTAGCATTTGGGTTTTTTGTTTGCTCCTCCCCAACCCACCCCAAACCCTCACAGCAGTTGTTTTGCTTGAGTGGATACACATCATCAGTGCAGAGTGATAGCATCCCGGTTCAGCCAGCTCCCGTCTGCGGAGATGCTATTTAAGTACCATTGACTCATGATGAAGGGGGTGCTAAGGGGAGCAGGCTTGTTGCTTCAGAGGCTACAAAGGATTATCACCAAAGTCAAGTGGCTGGTTTCATATTTACTCAAACTGAGTGACTTCTCTGGCAAAACAACGCCTAGACTCCGTGCCCCCTCCTCCATACACAGTTAATTCCACCTCCTCTTCCTCAATTCTACCCAACCCCCAACCCCCAGACACATGCTGAACTTGAGCCACACCCTCCCAGAGTTAAACTTTCCATCTAAAGGTTTACTTGTTCTAGGAGAAAAATACAGCTTAGCGAGGGTCCTGGTTTCTTACTGGAACTGACAGCAGAACAAAAGGTACCACAATTCCAGATTTATCTCTGTTTAGAGCAAGACGTTTCTAAGTTCATTAATCACAAACCCATTAGGAAAGTGAGCGGAGGGAAAAAGATGTGGTGAACCTTCTTGATTTTTCTGTTTATGCCCTCTTTACACAATTTAGGACCAGTGAGTATCAAATATTATCAAACAACATTAGAGCATGGACTTAAGTATGAGTAACTAAACTTAGCAAGTGGTCTAGCCCTTTCATAGCCCACAGAGAAGTGCAGGAAAGGAGCATGGCTGGAAGGAAAGCAAGAGGGTGAGAGCAGGAGGGGCCGCTTGGATCCCATTCAGTGGGAGGGAAACAGGAAGCAGCATCATGGAGGGTTTTCAGTTGAGTGTGCCACAGGACTGTAGAGTTTCTGCTCTTAGTCTGTGTTTCAGGAGTCACTGTGGGCGAGACACTCATTAATTCGCTCAGCGTTAAACCCCTAGTGTAGTCTGCCCTCTGTGTAGTAGAACGGCCTCTTCTGGGTCCTGTACTGCAGTTAGCACCACTTCAGCCAGATCACTTTAAGGAAAACAATCTTAATTCTCCTCAGGCTATAAAATTTAGATTCACAGCCATGGAAATAATTTTTTTTACTATCTTTCCCCAAAGTTGTTTTCTTTCTTCTTTTTCTTCCTCTTCTTCCTTTTTTTTTTTTTTGCTGAAGATCTCTCTCTCTGCTGTGATGTTCAACCATATTTTATTGAAAGCACAAGAGAGCAGGCTAAGGGCTATTCCCAGCTGCCTATGGCTCACTTTCCCTCTTCCTGAAGCATGGTGGCCTTTATGGAGGTGGGTCTCCCTGTTTAGGCCCTTTCCACAGTGGTTCTGTTTACAGGGCTGCCTCGGGATGAGCCTTTGCTGGGAGCCAGCCTGGCCCTTCCAGTCAAAGTAGGGACACGCCAGGATTGTCTGTACTGTAACAGGAACCAGAAACCAGATACTTGCAGGTTTGATATAGGAGTCAAACATCACTTTAACATGATCTTAAGTATTAGGAGAGTGATTCTTCCTATTTGCTTCTACTTCAAACCCAACTAATGTTTGATATAAGTCACAGTTTCGTATTCAAAGGATCTTTGAAAACTTTTGGCCCTTTTCCCTTTTCCTTCCTCGTAGAGATATACAAGGCATGTCACAGTATATCATGCACAGCCTGGATTTTCCAACTACAAGCTTAATGGGAAAATAATCCAAAGGAATATTTTCAGTGCCCGTTAATAAAATGAAGAGATGTGTGGTCTAGTTTGTATTGTGAATGTCAGAGCCAGATTCTAAGTTGTAATAATATTTGATATTTTAATTATTATTCTCATTATTAGTATTTGGTATGAGTGCTTAAAAATTATGTAAAATTAAAAGCTGCATGTTACACTAATTTTTTTTGTATAAAAAAATAGTCAGATAGCCCACCAGGGAACTAGACGAAGCATAGCATTTGATTTGTTCAGTTGATTTTGAAATGCATTATTTTGCATCCAGTGCATTTAAAGTGCTTCTTGGAAGTTCACTGATCTGAGCTGAAATTGGCTTTGGAGGACTTTCATTTTCCAGATGAGGAAACTGAGGAGTATACAGTTTTCACTTGAGCAGTGTGCTTCAGGACTGTGGGGTTTCAGGGAGTCAGCTCTGGACCAGAGGCTCATTTATTGGGGACCAACTTTTACTGGGCACCAGCTTGTCACCTGCTAAACTCAGAGTTCACCATTCAGTTAATGTATGAAACCATTCAACCACTGCATGGTCTGATGTTAATGTATCCTTTTACTATGCTTTCTTCTTCTATCTTTGTTTTCTCGAACACTCGTTACAAGCTCTTTGTATGATCTGATATAATAGCACAGTTCATTTTGTTATTTCAACTAAAATTACTTTATTGCATGGTTTTAAGTGCACTAAAGGCCCTTAGAAAAGAACTCAGGAATTCCCTGGTAGTCCAGTGGTTAGGACTCAGGGCTTTCACTGCTGTTGCCTGGGTTTAATCCCTGGCTGGGGAACTAAGATCCCACAAGCTGCACGGCAAAAAATAACAGAAAAAAAAAAAAAAAAAGAAAAGGACTCAGTATCTCAAGGTAAAATAAAGTGAGGTATTCTAAATGTGATTTTTTTTTTTTAATGTGATGTGATATTCCTTAATGACAAAGAACCATGGTTTTGTGCCTTGATTCTCTTTGGGTAAAATATTATTATTTTCTAATTTTATATACTATATAAGCCATAGTTAGTTAATTGTAAAAACTCATTTTCTCCATGTATACTAGAAAACACACCCTTCAGACTGCCAGATTTTGTGGAGTTTTTTTCCCACTCGTTTCACACAAAGATATATTTGTATGCATGAATGTTGAATCTCACTGTACATTTTCTTGCCTGGCAATATAAATAAGCTTTTAATACACAAAGCATTATAGATATTCTCTGCCATATTACATGACAGAACATCATCAGTTCCTTATTCTTTACATGTCTTCTTTAGAAATGTAATAAGTTAATATCAAGCATGTTTTCTTCCTGCAACCTGACCAAAAAAATTACCTTTACATTTACATGATGTTAATGGAAATTTGTCACTCGAGTCTCATTATGGATCACAAACAATTACTTTGATGAAAAGTATAGTAATGGGGCTTCCCTGGTGGCACAGTGGTTGGGAGTCCGCCTGCCGATGCAGTGGACACGGGTTCGTGCCCCAGTCCAGGGGGATCCCACATACCGCGGAGCAGCTGGGCCTGTGATCCATGGCCGCTGAGCCTGCGCATCCGGAGCCTGTGCTCCGCAGCGGGAGAGGCCACAACAGTGAGAGTCCCGTGTACCGCAAAAAAAAAAAAAAGTATAGTAATGACAGAATTGGGTTGCTATTCATTTTTCCAAAATAAATTTTGCAAATGGAGCTTTCATATAATTATATTACATCAGCCTGAAATTTCTACACTGTAGCAACATCTTACCCATCAGGAAGGAAACAGAAATATGTATGTATGTGTATATATATATATATATATATATATTCCATATGTCAGAGTCTCTTGTTCTAGTCACACAGATTCTTTTGTTCTTTTGTCAATTTGGATAAAATGGTCATCTCAGTTCCAGGGAGATAAGGCAGGTTAGCAGCAATAAATTATTGTAGAATAGGGGAATGCTGCTGCCTTAGACAGATACACAACCAATAACATTAAACCTCCTGATATTGTATACTGCTTTGCTATTGACAAAATGACTGTGGACGACCACCATCTGGTAAGAAAGGAAGCAGAAAAAGAGGGTATAGATGAGGCAGCACTATGGTATAGTACAGATAATTACTATTTTCTAAATTGATGACCTTAATTCATCATTTTAAGAAAAAAACTAAATTATCATCATTCAACAAATATGACTACTGTGTGCCAGGCCATGAGAACAGGAAAGTCCTCAGGAAACTAAGAGTCTAGGCAACTTAAAGCCCAAGGGACTTCACAGTCACAACTGCTCATTACCAGGCCCCACTGTGAGTCTGTTTCGTTGGTATATGTAAGAGGATGGGAAAGATTATAATTTGTTCTGAAAATGTCCATCCCATAGGGTTAGAATCTGTTAGAAGTTTTGTGTTTAACATCTGCTAAATGACTCTTCTTACTGAAGAAGATAGAAAGCTAAAGTTTGAAATCATGGTTATCATGTCCAGAAAATAAAATGTAAATATATTATGAACAAACAAAACTTGCAGAGTGGATAAAATAGCTATTACTGAGATATGCTGCCACCTGCAATTTAAAATGGAGCAATTGTCTTCTCCTTTCAAGCGGCCCCATTTCCTGCTTCTACAAGACTGATGGTAAGCACAGGAAGACATCCATGTGGTTGCTGAACAGATGGAGAACAAGAAAGTCTTGTTCCAAAATCTCTCCAGCACTAAACCTAAATATTCTACTGTTAATAATTGTAGCAAATCATTCAGGTTAAGTTATGAGTCTTTGGGTCCCTTCATTTCAAATACAGGCATCCCTGGGAAGTGATAGCATTGCAGCCTTCTTTCTGTTACTGAAAATGAGAATCAGAAAGCTTTTTTCTCTGGAGTAGGCAAAATGGTGGGCAAGAAATTAAGCTCGTGAAATGGACATTAAGAGAAATGGACTATTTGTTTTGTATTTTTGCTTCTGGACAGTTGTGTGCCCCATAGTTCTAATGAAAAGCTCTTGTTTTAAATACATTTTCTTAGTTTTAAAATGTCTCATGTTCCTCACGTAAATTGGCCTTGCCAGCAGCAGACTCACAGATAATACATTCTTGTGTCAAAGTTGCCTCAACCAGCTTCCTCAAGACTAAAAATAGCAAGCCAGCCTCCTTGTTGTCCATCTTGTTCCCTTCTGCTTCTTCTCTAAGAAGTTTTTGTTTATGCCTAACCCTGAGAGAGGCCTACTGCTCCCTGGGAAATTTGGTGAAGATGCTCATTATGCTAGTTTCAAAAGAACTGCAGTTTTAAAGTCTTAATGATTTTTTTTTTCTAATTATAGTTGTATTAAATTAGTCCGCTTCTTTCACAGCAAACATGTAGGAGCTGAACATATGGAAAGATAGGGAAATTGCACTGTTCATTTGAAAAAATATCTTTCTCCTGATTATCTTAAGACTTTCAGAAATTTTATCAGTATGAATTAAAACAACATTTAAAGATTTCGAATAGGGTAAACTTTTTCTTGCCCCAAGCTTTGGGTGTTTTTTCCTGCTTCTGTGCTCCAGTTGAGCAGTTGTCTTGGCCATCTACACCATTCCCCATTGTTGACAAGCTAACTAAAGTTAGAAACAGCTGCGTGAACAATGATACCACAGCCGAGCAACCATGGCACTCAGTTCCCTTAAAAATATGATCACAAGTTATGTGGAGATTAGATGGGAAGTTAAGTTTTCATATTGGAATATGCAGGTAAGAAACTTAGGCATGGCTGGGTGTTTTCTGAAAACCTGATTGCTGAAGGTAGTTCATGCTTGCTGCCTTCCACTTGTATCTGCGTAGTCCTCAATTTGAGCTGGGAAAGGTACAGGATTTAAAATAGATTTCCAGTGGGACCAAAAGAGAAAAGTGCTAGCAACTTGTCAAAGGAGCTCATGTGTCAGAAAGAAACTGATCCCATTTCACATACCCATATCACCATGAACATCTTTGGCTTTATAAATCATCGTCAGTGGAAGTGCATACATTCTGAGGCAAACAGAAATAAATTTGTACTCATCATTTATCAGTCTTAAATTTCTTAATCCAAAGTAGACTTTAAATGTCATGTCTTAGAATTAAAGTGTTAAGGCTCAGCCTTTCTTCATTTATCATATAGTTTTCAAACAGATATTGATTTTTTTCCCACTTAAACAAGCGGGTGTAACCCAGTGGTTATCTGGTTGATGTCAGAGCCCCTCTTCCTTTCTTTAGACTGAAGTTTATAATATACGTCATGTTACAGTAAGGGGGAAAAAAGAATATAAAATTTTATTTTCCAGTGGATACATGTTAGTGACTGGACGTATTTTTTCCTTTCATTTTATTTTACTTTATTTTTATTAAAAATAAAAATTATATTTTTAGCTGTAGTAAAAGACACATAACAAAATTAACTATCTTAACCATTTTAAGAGTACAGTTAAGTGATATTATGTACGTTCACAGTGTTGCACTACTATCACCACTATTCATTTCCAGAACTTTTTCACCATCCCAAACAGAAACTCTGTACTCATTACAATAACTCCCTATTGAGGACATGTTTTTTAATACAAAAATCTCTGGTTTCCTCAGATGTGGTAGTTATTGCACCTATTGTTGCAGATTATGACTTCAAGGGAAAAAAGTTCCTGCCAAAGTTTTATGTGATTAACTAAGGAGGAAGTCCGTATCTTAATCCCATAAAATCAACTTCATTTGTCCTTTCCCACTAATAACAAATACATGCATATTAAAACAACAAATGTCAAAAAATTTAAATATTGTTTATTTCATAAATATACCAACTGAATATTATCTTTTAAATATTTTTCTGAGTTCTAATAGAGAAATCATTTTCAAATTTTGAAGTTACAGTTCTTTCCACTCCTTTATAATATTACTGATTTATCAATTTAAATATTTTACATGGTCTCTGTGCTTATAATTTAAAGCTAATGCTCACCTATTTCATTTACCATATAAAATAAACAACACTGATGAAGTGTAGTTGTGGCAAATGCAAAAATTGCATCAGTATAATAATTTCCATGTATGCAAATAGGCTAGGGCTTTATAGATTGTTGTCTTCAGAAAATGTTAAAGATAAGGTCACGGTTCTGTTTTTACAGTATGCAGAATTTAAAATAAGCATTTTGAGAAAGCAAGCATTTTCTGGGGCAAATATGTTTTTCTGCATTATAAGTTTAAAATCCAGCATGTGCCCAGCCTTTATTCCCTCCCAAATAATTTACTTGCTGTAACTGAAAAGAATTTTAATGTCTTCCTGACTTTTCTTGTCATAGCTCAAATTTATCAACCATGACATTGTTTATTCTTGGCTGTTAAATGCTTCCACATACTCTGAGACGGTTTATATTTTCTCTGTACTTCTCTTCGCTGATAATATAGAGTGAATTGCCTGTCAATATGTTTATCCTTCTTGAATCTGGAGAAGGGCACAGAAAGCGTTGTTGTTAATGGAACTAGACTGCTTAGAATTTTGGCTCACTGGTAAAGTTGGACTGTTTGTTCTTAAGAAAGTCATCATCTATGCCCCGTTTTCAGGGTATAGCCATACACTCTGTTTATATACAAGTTAGCATTGCCACCACAGGCAACAACTGTCACCTTACATTCCATTTTTTAAGGACCTCTGAAGTTAATGGCTTATATCTAAGAAGTAAATCTCTTCTGGAAACTGCCCATGAAAAATAATTTTTAATTGGTTTTGGACAAATACAGTCCTTTTCCTACTGACTGTCATACTGGGTCTCCTCTTCCACCCCACTAATGTCCTCCTTGGTCTAAATGTCAACACTCCATTGACCTCTGCAACATGGACAGCTCCTTGGAGGCTTAATAAATTTATTCATGATGGCTATAAGAGCATTGGAATATGGAACAAATATTAGCACACAGAGAACAGAATGAGTTGTAAAATGATGTCAAATAAATAAATACAAATAAGAAAATTAGAGTTGCTTAAAATCTATTGTATGTTAAAAACTTTCTTGTTTGAAGGTCAAAGGATGTTCTGTAACTGTAATCCTAATTATAAATTACAAATCAAAAAATACTAAGAACAATTTATAATTACCTATATTTGGGGGATATGTTTAAATTCACATTATATATTCACTTAGCAGACCTGTCTTCTACTGAAAATCACTCTGGATACATTTCGAAGGTTATGAATATTTTGAAGTGTAGATATCTTGATTTATTTCAAGTGAATATTAGTGTTCTCATTTTAAGGAAATCACCTGTTTCTTTTTATTGAACTGCAGCTCAAAGAGTCATTCAAAGACATCAAAAAGAAATTCAACAATTTGAAGTTTAATTACACTAAGAAAAATGAAAAAGCTCGAAATCTAAAAGCTCTCAAATATCAAATTCAACAAGTAGATATGTATGCTGAAAAATTACAGGTAATGAGAAAGTACGTGTGTGTGTGCGTGCTACCACAATTATTGCAAAATTATTTTGCATTTCAATTCTAGATGCCTAACCCTTGGGCTTTTTTATAGCATTAGGACTGAAAAGATCATCCTTAATTTTTATAACAATTGGGTACTTCATGTAAAATACATAATTAATTGATTTATCTCTTGAAGCAGCTCCAAAATGATTTCTGCCAAATCTACCCAACCTCTCCCCTTCCACTCTCTCTCTCTCTCTCTCTCTCACACACACACACACACACACACACACACACACACACACATCCCCCTCTTGTATACCCCTCTTTCTTTCCTTGTACCCACCTATGTCAGGACCTTCCTCCCCTGTTCCTGCAGCCCCTTGTCACTTATACTGGCTAGATTATTTGAGTGCCTTTCTCGGGAGACAGTGAGCTAACTGAGGACAATAAAATATTTGATTTTATGATCACTGTCTTTTTAAAAATCATTAGTAGCATTCTCAAACTATGGTATAGATCCTGATATGTAGTAAATTTTCTCTATGTTTGCTGCTGAATCAATAAACTATCTGAAAGAAAACCTATTCTTTCCAAAATGCGTTTTAATAATTATGATTTTAACATATTAAATGGAGGAAGCTACAAAAGTTTTTCCCTCAATATTTAATCACTAACTAGCCTCATAAATAAAAATTGAATGTCCTTAAATATATTTTTTTTGCACAGGCTTTGAAAAAGAAAATGGGAAAAGTTGAGAATAAGACTTTTTTCTTAAATTATCCAAATAATAAAGTGAATGTCCTTTTGGAAGCCCTGAGGGATTTGCAGAAATATGTGGATGAGTTTGACAAAGTTGTGACAGATTACAGGAAGAATTTGGACCTGACTGAGCATCTCCAGGAGTTGATAGAAGAGGTATCCTCTTCTTGTTGTAATGTTATCTGTGTTGTATTTAAAAATAAGTCAGCTGCTTTAAAACAATGCTGCATTGGCTATTATTGTCACTAATTTCATGCATCATGCCTCTTTTCATGATTATATCCTTAGGATAATTTCCTAAAGCAGAATTGCTGGATCAAAGGGGATCATGCATGTTACAAGGTTTTGATTGTGTTGTCCAGTTGCTCTTTGGAAAGGTTTTACTAATTTACTCTTTTTACCAGCAACATATGAGACTTTCTCATTTCTCCATAACCACATCAACTCAAGATACGTTTAACCATTATGGAATTATGTTCACTGCTGGATATCTGCTAAAACACTCAAAAATGACATTTATTTCACAGAATTTGAAAATGTTTAGAGAGAAAGGTGATACTTGGATTTTTCAGGTACAAAAATTGTTATTGATATTATTTCGTTTTTGTCAAGAGGATAAATGGCAAAGTATACACAGATTACATGAAATGTAGCAAGTTAGTTATTATTGGCATACTTCATAGTGAAGAAGCTCTATACTTGAAGTTATTGAGCGTTCTTTGTAATCCATTATTCTGAGATACAAAATGTCTCTCCCACTAACGCAATAGAGCTTTTAGATGTAACACCACATTAAGGAGGATTGAAATGATCATTTTTCTATATCTGTTGTATAGGTTCGCTGTACTTCTGTGGCACTTATTTAAAGCCAGCTCCTAACAGAGTCATGTGTTTCTATTTCTCACTCAGCATAAGTGTTTCTAGCCTTGGTCAGACACTTCTTCCGTCACAGTTATTTATTTTCAGTGAGAAACTCTCAATTCTCCACTGTGCTTTGAAAATATGACTATCTTCTATCAAGAAAAGGTCAAATGCTATTCTTCAAATGATATTTCCTCAATCTATACACTAAATCTTATTCTTAAAAGAGAATTTATTTATTAGAGTGTTATTTGGGCAATAATTTATCCATGTATTGTAAATGATTTCAATTACATAGGCTGGATTTTGTGTGTTTGAGCTTTTTTCTTCCCTTTAGCTGATATTTGGATTCTTTTTAGTGCCATATGCTTTTAATTTTTTTATTTATTTATTTTTAACATCTTTATTGGAGTATAATTGCTTTACAATGGTGTGTTAGTTTCTGCTTTATAACAAAGTGAATCAGTTATACATATACATATATCCCCGTACCTCTTCCCTCTTGCGTCTCCCTCCCTCCCACCCTCCCTATCCCACCTCTCTACGTGGTCACAAAGCACCAAGCTGATCTCACCGTGCCACGCGGCTGCTTCCCACCAGCCATCCACCACACACTTGGTAGTGTATATATGTCCATGCCACTCTCTCACTTTGTCCCAGCTTACCCCTTCCCCTCCCCATACCATCAAGTCCATTCCCTAGTACGTCTGCGTCTTTATTCCCATCTTGCCCCTAGGTTCTTCACAACCAGTTTTTTTTTTTTTTTAGATTCCATATATATGTGTTAGCATATGGTATTTGTTTTTCTCTTTCTGACTTACTTCACTCTGTATGACAGACTCTAGTTCCATCCACCTCACTACAAATAACTCAATTTCATTTCTTTTTATGGCTGAGTAATATTCCGTTGTCTATATGTGCCACAGCTTCTTTATCCATTCATCTGTTTATGGACACTTAGATTGCTTCCATGACCTGGCTATTGTAAATAGAGCTGCAATGAACATTGTGGTACATGACTCTTTTTGAAATACAGTTTTCTCAGGGTATATGTCCAGTAGTGGGATTGCTGGGTCATATGGTAGCTCTAATTTTAGTTTTTTAAAGAACCTCCATACTGTTCTCCATAGTGGCTGTATAAATTTACATTCCCACCAACAGTGCTCAACTTCCCACCAACTTTCTCCACACCCTCTCCAGCATTTACTGTTTGCAGAATTTTTGATGATGGCCATTCTGACCGGTGTGAGATGGTATCTCATTGTAGTTTTGATTTGCATTTCTCTAATGATTAATGATGTTGAGCATTCTTTCATGTGTTTGTTGGCAATCTGTATAGCTTCTTTGGAGAAATGTCTATTTAGGTCTTCTGCCCATTTTTGGATTGGGTTGTTTGTTTTCTTGATATTGAGCTGCATGAGCTGCTTGTAAATTTTGGAGATTAATCCTTTGTCAGTTGCTTCATTTGCAAATATTTTCTCCCATTCTGAGGGTTGTCTTTTCATCTTGTTTATGATTTCCTTTGCTGTGCAAAAGCTTTTAAGTTTCATTAGGTCCCATTTGTTTATTTTTGTTTTTCTTTCCATTTCTCTATGAGGTGGGTCAAAAAGGATCTTGCTGTGATTTACGCCATAGAGTGTTCTGCCTATGTTTTCCTCTAAGAGTTTTATAGTGTCTGGTCTTACATTTAGGTCTCAAATCCACTTTGAGTTTATTTTTGTGTATGGTGTTAGGGAGTGTTCTAATTTCATTCTTTTACATGTACCTGTCCAGTTTTCCCAGCACCACTTATTGAAGAGGCTATCTTTTACCCACTGCCTCCTCTACCAAACATAAGGTGACCATATGTGCGTGGGTTTATCTCTGGGCTTTCTATCCTGTCCCATTGATTTATATCTCTGTTTCTGTGCCAGTACCATATGTAGCTTTGTAGTATAGTCTGAAATCAGGGAGCCTGATTCCTCCAGCTCCGTTTTTCCTTCTCAAGATTGCTTTGGCTATTGTGTTTCCATACAAATTGTGAAATTTTTTGTTCTAGTTCTGTGAAAAATGCCAGTGGTAGTTTGATCGGGATTGCATTGAATCTGTAGATTTCTTTGGGTAGTAGAGTCATTTTCACAATGTTGATTCTTCCAATCCAAGCACATGCTATATCTCTCCATCTACTTGTATCACCTTTAATTTCTTTCATCAGTGTCTTATAATTTTCTGCATACAGGTCTTTTGTCTCCTTAGGTAGGTTTATTCCTAGATATTTTATTCTTTTTGTTGCAATGGTAAATGGGAGTGTTTTATTAATTTCTCTTTCAGATTTTTCATCATTAGTGTATAGGAATGCCAGAGATTTCTGTGCATTAATTTTGTATACTGTTACTTTACCAAATTCATTGATTAGCTCTAGTAGTTTTCTGGTAGCACCTTTAGGATTCTCTATGTATAGTATCATGTCATCTGCAAACAGTGACAGTTTTACTTCTTCTTTTCCAATTTGGATTCCTTTTATTTCTTTTTCTTCTCTGATTGCTGTGGCTAAAACTTCCATAACTATGTTGAATAACAGTAGTGAGAGTGGGCAACCTTGTCTTGCTCCTGAGCTTAGTGGAAATGGTTTCACTTTTTCACCATTGAGGACGATGTTGGCTGTGGGTTTATCATATATGGCCTTTATTATGTTGAGGTAAGTTCCCTCTATGCCTACTTTCTGGAGGGTTTTTATCATAAATGGTGTTGAATTTTGTTGATAGCTTTCTCTGCATCTATTGAGATGATCATATGGCTTTTATCCTTCAATTTGTTAATATGGTGTATCGTGTTGATTGATTTGCATATATTGAAGAATCCTTGCATTCCTGTGATAAACCCCACTTCATCATGGTGTATGATCCTTTTAAAATGCTGTTGGATTCTGTTTGCTAGTATTTTGTTGAGAATTTTTCCATCTGTGTTCATCAGTGATATTGGCCTGTAGTTTTCTTTCTTTGTGACACCTTGTCTGGTTTTGGTATCAGGGTGATGGTGGCCTCGTAGAATGAGTTTGGGTATGTTCCTCTCTCTGCCATATTTTGGAAGTGTTTGAGAGGATAGGTGTTAGCTCTTCTCTATATGTTTGATAGAATTCGCCTGTGAAGCCATCTTGTCCTGGGCTTTTGTTTGTTGGAAGATTTTTAATCACAGTTTCGATTTCAGTGCTTGTCAATGGTCTGTTCATATTTTCTATTTCTTCCTGGTTCAGTCTCACAAGTTGTGCATTTTTAAGAATTTGTCCATTTCTTCCAGGTTGTCCATTTTATTGCCATATAGTTGCTTGTAGTAATCTCTCATGATCCTTTGTATTTCTGCTGTGTCAGTTGTTACTTCTCCTTTGTATTTCTGCAGTGTCAGTTGTTACTTCTCCTTTTTCATTTCTATTTATTTGAGTCTTCTCCCTTTTTTTCTTGATGAGTCTGGCTAATGGTTTATCCATTTTTTTTATCTTCTCAAAGAACCAGCTTTTAGTTTAATTGATCTTTGCTATAGTTTCCTTCATTTTTTTCATTTATTTCTGATCTGATCTTTATGATTCCTTTCCTTCTGCTAACTTTGGGGTTTTTTTATTCTTCTTTCTCTAATTGCTTTAGGTGTAAAGTTAGGTTGTTTAATTGAGATGTTTCTTGTTTCTTCAGGTAGGATTGTATTGCTATAAAATTCCTTCTTAGAACTGCTTTTGCTGCATCCCATAGGTTTTGGGTCGTCGTGTTTTCATTGTCATTTGTTCCTAGGTATTTTTTGATTTCCTCTTTGATTTCTTCAGTGATCTCTTGGTTATTAAGTAATGTATTGTTTAGCCTCCATGTGTTGGTATTTTTTACAGATCTTTTCCTGTAATTGATATCTAGTTTCATAGCATTGTGGTCAGAAAAGATACTTGATACGATTTCAATTTTCTTAAATTTACCAAGGGTTGCTTTGTGACCCAAGATATGATCCTGGAGAATGTTCCATGAGCACTTGAGAAGAATGTGTATTCTGCTGTTTTTGGATGGAATGTCCTATAAATATCAAGTAAGTCTATCTTGTTTAATGTATCATTTAAAGCTTGTGTTTCCTTATTTATTTTCATTTTGGATGATTGTCCATTGGTGAAACTGGGGTGTTAAAGTCCCCTACTATGATTGTGTTCCTGTCAATTCCCCCTTTTATGGCTTTTAGTATTTGCCTTATGTGTTGAGGGGCTCCTATGTTGGGTGCATAAATATTTACAATTGTTATATCTTCTTCTTGGATTGATCCCTTGATCACTATGTAGTGTCCTTCTTTGTCTCTTGTAATAGCCTTTATTATAAAGTTTATTTTGTTTGATGTGATACTTGCTACTCCAGCTTTCTTTTGATTTCCATATACATGGAATATCATTTTCCATCCCCTCACTTTCAGTCTGTATGTGTCCCTAGGTCTGAAGTTGGTCTCTTGTAGACAGCATATAGATGGGTCTTGTTTTGGTATCCATTCAGCCACTCTATGTCTTTTGGTTGGAGCATTTACTCCATTTCCATTTAAGGTAATTATAGATATGTATGTTCCTATTACTATTTTCTTAATTGTGTTGGATTTGTTATTGTAGGTGTTTTCCTTCTCTTGTGTTTCCTGCCTAGAGAGTTTCCTGTAGCATTTGTTGTAAAGCTGGTTTGGTGGTGCTGAATTCTCTTAGCTTTTGCTTGTTTGTAAAGGTTTCAATTTCTCTGTCAAATCTGAATGAGATCCTTGCTGGGTAGAGTAATCTTGGTTGTAGGTTTTTCCCCTTCATCACTTTAAATATGTCCTGCCACTCCCTTCTGGCTTGCAGAGTTTCTGCTGAAAGGTCAGCTGCTAACCTTATGGGGATTCCCTTGTATGTTATTTGTTGTTTTTCCCTTGCTGCTTTCAATATTTTTTCTTTGTATTTAATTTTTGATACTTTGATTAATATGTGTCTTGGTGTGTTTCTCCTTGGATTTATCCTGTATGGGACTCTCTGCACTTCCTGGACTTGATTAACTATTTCCTTTCCCATATTAGGGAAGTTTTCAACTATAATCTCTTCAAATATTTTCTCAGTCCCTTTCTTTTTCTCTTCTTCTTCTGGGACCCCTATAACTTGAATGTTGGTGTGTTTAATGTTGTCCCAGATGTCTCTGAGACCGTCCTCAATTCTTTTCATTCTATTTTCTTTATTCTGCTCTGTGGTAGTTATTTCCACTATTTTATCTCCGAGGTCACTTATCTGTTCTTCTGCCTCAGTTATTCTGCTACTGATCCCTTCTAGAGAATTTTTAATTTCATTTATTTTGTTGTTCATCACTGTTTGTTTGCTCTTTAGTTCTTCTAGGTCCTTGTTAAATGTTTCTTGTATTTTCTCCATTCTATTTCCAAGATTTTGGATCATTTTTACTATCATTATTCTGAATTCTTTTTCAGGTGGACTGCCTGTTTCCTCTTCATTTGTTAGGTCTGGTGGGTTTTTATCTTGCTCCTTCATCTGCTGTGTTTCTCTGTCTTCTCATTTTGCTTAACTTACTGTGTTTGGGGTGTCCTTTTCACAGGCTGCAAGTTCCTAGTTCCCGTTGTTTTTGGTGTCTGCCCCCAGTGGCTAAGGTTGGTTCAGTGGGTTGTGTAGGCTTCCTGGTGGAGGGGACTAGTGCCTGTGTTCTGGTGGATGAGGCTGGATCTTGTCTTTCTGGTGAGCAGGTCCACATCTGGTGGTGTGTTTTGTGGTGTCTGTGGACTTATTATGGTTTTAGGCAGCCTCTCTGCTAATGCGTGGGGTTGTGTTCCTGTCTTGCTAGTTGTTTGGCATAGGGTATCCTGTTCTGGAGCTTGCTGGTCATTGAGTGGAGCCGGGTATTGGCATTGAGATGGAGATCTTGGGAGATTTTCGCCGTTTGACATTACATGGAGCTGGGAGGTCTCTTGTGGACCAGTGTCCTGAACTTGGCTCTCCCACCTCAGAGGCACAGCCCTGATGCGTGGCTGGGGCACCAAGAGCCTGTCATCCACATGGCTCAGAATAAAAGGGAGAAAGAAAAGAAAGAACAAAAGAAGATAAAATAAAATTTTAAAGTTATTAAAATAAAAAATTATTTAAAAAAATTTTTTTAACTAATAAAAAAAGAAAAGAAAGAAAGAAGAGAGCAACCAAACCAAGAAACAAATCCACCATTGATAACAAGTGCTAAAAAGTATACTAAAACAAAAAAAACGGACAGACAGAACCCTAGGACACATGGTAAAAGCAAAGCTATACAGACAAAATCACACACAGAAGCATACACATACACACTCACAAAAAGAGAAAAAGGGAAAAAAAAAAAAAATATATATATATATATATATATCGTTGCTCCCAAAGTCCACCTCCTCAATTTGGGATGATTCGTTGTCTATTCAGGTATTCCACGGACGCAGGGTACATCTAGTTGATTGTGGCGATTTAATCCGCTGCTCCTGAGGCTGCTGGGAGAAATTTCCCTTTCTCTTCTTTGTTTGCACAGCTCCCGGGTTTCAGCTTTGGATTTGGCCCCGCCTCTGCATGTAGGTTGCCTGAGGGCGTCTGTTCTTCACTCAGACAAGACGGGGTTAAAGGAGCCGCTGATTCGGGAGCTCTGGCTCACTCAGGCCAGGGGCAGGAAGGGGTATGGACTGCCGGGCGAGCCTGCGGCAACAGAGGCCGGTTATGACGTTGCACCAGCCTGAGGCGCGCCGTGCGTTCTCCCGGGGAAGTTGTCTCTGTATCACGGGACCCTGGCAGTGGCGGGCTGCACAGACTCCCAGAGGGGTGGTGTGGATAGTGACCTGTGCTTGCACACAGGCTTCTTGGTGGCTGCAGCAACAGCCCTAGCGTCCCATGCCCATCTCTGGGGTCCACGCTGATAGCCGCGGCTCGCGCCCGTCTCTGGAGCTCCTTTAAGCAGCATTCTTAATCCCCTTTCCTTGCGCACCAGGAAACAAAGAGGGAAGAAAAAGTCTCTTGCCTCTTCGGCAGGTCCAGACTTTTCCCCGGACCCCCTCCCAGCCCTCCGTGGCGCACTAACCCCTTCAGGCTGTGTTCACGCTGCCAACCCCAGTCCTCTCCCTGGATCCGACCCTCCGAAGCCCGAGCCTCAGCTCCCAGCCCCCAACTGCCCTGGCAGGTGAGCAGACAAGTCTCTCGGGCTGGTGAGTGCCGGTCAGCCCTGATCCTCTGTGCGAGTATCTCTCCGCTTTGCCCTCTGCACCCCTGTTGCTGCGCTCTCCTCCGTTGCCCCGAAGCTTCCCGCCCCGCGCTGCCACCCGAGTCCCCGCCAGTGAAGGGGCTTCCTAGTGTGTGGAAACTTTTCCTCCTTCACAGCTCCCTCCCACTGGTGCAGGTCCCGTCCCTATTCTTTTGCCTCTGTTTATTCTTTTTTCTTTTGCCGTACCCAGGTACGTGGGGTGTTTCTTGCCTTTTGGGAGGTCTGAGGTCTTCTGCCAGCATTCAGTAGGTGTTCTGTAGGAGTTGTTCCACATGTAGATGTATTTCTGATGTATTTGTGGGGAGTAAGGTGATCTCCACGTCTTACTCTTCCGCCATCTTGAAGCTCCTCCCACATGCTTTTTTAGACTGCCTGTTCTAGTAAGTCTGCAACGTTCCTCTTAGGAATTATGCTTCAGGCAAACCTAAGAAGGCAGGAAAATCAGAGTGATTTCCATACTTCTACTTTCTTACCTGACTCTAATTTCCAAGTGCAAAAGTATATGATCAGGGCTTCCCTGGTGGCGCAGTGGTTGAGAGTCTGCCTGCCTATGCAGGGGACACGGGTTCGGGCCCTGGTCTGGGAAGATCCCACGTGCCGCGGAGCAGCTGGGCCCGTGAGCTACAAATACTGAGCTCTGCGCGTCTGGAGCCTGTGAGGCCCGCGACAGTGAGAGGCCCGCGCACCGCGATGAAGAGTGGCCCCCGCTTGCCGCAACTGGAGAGAGCCCTCGCACAGAAACGAAGACCCAACACAGCCAAAAATAAATAAATGAATAAATAAATTTAAAAAAAAAAAAAAAAAAAAAAAAAAAAAAAAAAAAGTATATGATCACGTTGTGATGTTTTCCTTCTTAGGACTTAAAGAGTTCACACTAATGTGAATATAAAGTTTGAGGAAATTGAAATTTGATATTTCAGTGATCAAAATGAAGAACTTTGGAAGGATGGTGTCTCTTTAATCTATGCTTTGTCCCATTTTAATTTAGTGTCACTTTTGGTATGAAGACGCAAGTGCTACAGTTGTAAGAGTTAGAAAATATTCCACAGAGTGCAAGACCAAGGAAGCTGTGGAGATTCTCCTTCAGCAGTTCAAAAAGTTTATCAAACCCTCAGTGCCTCAGCAAGAAGAAAGGATTCAGGAAATCAATGACCTGGCTCAGCGCTTATATGGTGAGGTCTCTTTTAAGATATCCACTGATTCACTATTGAACACATCTCTAGTGAACCTAATCCAGCAGGAAGCAGAGCATGGCAAGCCCTCAGGGTCCTCACTACCCCAACCTATTCAAGGAAAAGTTTAAAGATAAGAGCAAAAGTGAACTGTAGTGAATAGAGGAAGGAGCTCCTGGCTGTAGGAGATGAAGCCTGTGGATTTTTAATGACCATTTGTAAACACTCCTTCTAAATTCTGCTTTCTCCCCCATTCTTGTTGTTCATCTTCAGGGTAATAAAACCAGAAAAATACTCAGCTTATGTAGACAAAAAAATCTAATTTCCACTAGGGTGATTCCTCAAAAAAATACAAAACTCCCATAATATTATACTTAAAGTAGGTAGAAAGCTAAGACTGAGGTCTACAGCCCTCTCACTTCTATGAGGGTTATGGTTTGTGGATATGAGAAAGAGCTGGAAGATTTTCCCTTGTCTTCCTCTCACTTGTGGAATAAATGGGAGAACCCAAACGACCATCTCACTGGTTGTGCTTTCCTCTTATCCATGACTTTGTCAGTCTGAGAAGTCTTTCTATCTGAGGGAAGCCCCCATTTAAAAGGCCCCTGGGGGTTGACAGTCCTTGAGGGTGCAAAGGAATAACTTTCATGAATTCCCTGACATTGTTAACTACAAGACCAAGAGTAATTCCTAGTGACAGGGCAAATCTAGCCCCAAAGGAAGGTAGCAACAGGTGCTTCATTTGGCTGTCCACAGCTGCTGTCAGGTGGACATTTTCTCTTATTACAGGAAGCACTATCCATGGATAGGCATAAAAATTTTGTGGAACAATATATACTGTACTCCCTAACATCAAATTACTGAGAATGAATTATTAATGATTTTCCAGAGAAAAGGGTAGAAACATAAGAACAATAAAATATAGATTGAAAAATTAAAGAAAACTAATGTGATGTTTCATTCCTACTATAGTTACCGTATAAGTGTACTAAAAAATTCTGGAGGCGCTCTGCTTCTATAAGATGGTTTATGTTTTCCTCTGTTATTGTATTCTTCACACTGTAGCATAATTACCTTTCCATTTGTCTGTCTTCTCAACTGACCATAAGCTCCTTGAGGGTAAGGGAAGTATATTTAATCACTATGTTTCAGTGCCACTCAACTTCAGCACACAGGAAGTACTCACATGACACCATAAAAGTTACATTACCCTCCCATCATGCAAGATCCCACATCCTGCTTTGTTTGTATTCTAAGGCCTTATCACCAACTGACATATTGTATGGTTGTCTGTTGTCTGGCTCTCCTTACTAGAGTGTAAGCTCCTTGAGAAAAGGGAGTTCACTGCATTATGGTATATACTAAATGCTTAACAAATATTTGCTGAATAAATGAATCACTGAATGAATAAATGAATGGCATGAGTCTTCATCTGTTCAGTATGGAAGTTATGCATTTTTTAGAATTTGCATCAGGTAAGATAATTTAGAAATAGTATATCAATTCTTATAGCATTATTGAACCCAGAATTTTAATGCAAATAAATTTATCTCAAAAAAAATTTGAGTACCTATTATGTACTCAGAGCTGTGCTTGATATAAAGACTTATAAGACCTAGTTCCATCATTCAAGAATCCACAGTCTGTACCTAGAAATCACAATATGGTAAATGCAATGAGAAAGGTATAAAATGTGTGTATTAGTTTTCTAGGGCTGCCATAACAAAATATCACAGACTGGGTGGCTTCAACAACAAAAATTTATTTCCTCACAGTTCTGGAAGCTAGAGGTCCAAGATTAAGGTGCTCACAGAGTTGGTTTCTACTGAGGCTTCTCTTCTCTTGCTGCCTCTTCATATGGGCATCCCTCTGTGCACAAGCACCCGTGGTTTGCTGGTGTCTCTCCTTCTTATAAGGACACCAGTCATGTTGGATTGGGACCCTACCCTAATGGCCTCTTTTTAACTTTATCACTCTTTAAAGACCTCATCTCCAAATATGGTTATATTCTGAGATACTGGGGGTTGAGTCTTCAACATATTAATTTTGAGAGGGACACAATTCAGCCCATAACAATGTATAATTCTAGTTTGGTCTGAACTGTGGAGTCCAGTAGTCCAAGTTTAAATCCCTTCTCCTCCAATTATTGTCTGGGTCACATGAAAAGGCTCTGTTGAGCCTGCATTCCTCATCTGGAAAATGCAGTAGAACCTACCAGAGAAGGATTATGTTAGCTAATGCATATAAAATGCCTAGCCACAGGCAAATAATAAGCACTCACTACGTGATAGATATTTGTATCATTATCCCAATAGGAAGAGGTAAAATCCAGTTGGGAAAGATTAAGAACATTTTTACAAAGACGTTGGCATTTCAGGTAGACCTTGGAGAGTGGGTAGGATTTGTCAAGCAGAGATGGGCTTATGGTGAGGGCATTCCCAGTACAGAAAAGAATACTCAGTGGCTATGGGGGTTTTGAGAGAAAAGTTGCTGGTTCAGTTTGTCCAGAGATTAAATATGTGAGAGAATTAGGGTGACATACCTTTGAGAGAGGCAGGTTAAAACCATATTATGGAGGGCCTTGAATGTATACTTTTCTAGGTAGTGAAGAACCACTGAATGTTCTGAAAAGGAGAAAACTGGTTAGAATGGAGCTTTAAGAATATTAATATAGAAACATTATTTAGGTTATATAAGAGGGACATGGCACAGCAAATGTAACCATTTTTCTAGAATACTTGGTTTTTCCAGTAATGCCTTTATTTATTTATCTGTTCAGCAAGTATTTAGTAAGCACTTACTATTTACCAGCCCTTATGCTGGACACTGGGGAGATCAATTAATGCCTGGGATTTTTTTTTCTGCTAAGGATTTGAGCTTTAAAAATAGACTTAACCCTTCTCCTCCCCAGGTTTTGAAGAAGGGCAGAAATATGCTGAGAAAATAGTGGCCAAACACAAAGAGGTTCTTGAATCTGTTACTGAATTATGTAGCTCTCTCACAGAGCTTGAAGAAAAAAAGGTAATTTCTTCTTACCAGAGTATGTATTTTAAGTGATATAAATAAATATGTGTTTATCAAGTGTCTTCTGGTACAAAGATGTTCTAACGGAAATTCTCAAGGGACATAATGTGCACATTTGTTTCACAGCTTTCTAACATAATTATATGGTTGTTTCTGATAATTAATTTTGTTTCTTTTCCATCACTGCAGAGAAAAATATTGCTGAGAATAAGGACTAAACTATTAAGGTGTCTTGTTTATATTTTCATGGATCATATCCTAAAGGATAAATGTGTGCCATTAAAATCAAAGTCTATATTAAGTAGTTTTACGTTTTCCCTCATAAATAATGAACATGTTATTTTTTCTCCTCCAAATTGTGGCCCTGGAGAAAATAAAACTAATCTTCAGGTATTATAGTCATTGAACATTTAGCTTCATGGAAATATTAAACTAATCATTGGCATCTTTCATGGAATAAATAAATTGATGGTAAAAAAAATAGAGAGAAAATATGTTTATGACTATGTCTAGGTAAAATCTTGTTAAAAGAGAGAAATGTATGTATATATATATATGTTTGTGTGTGTATATGTATACATATATATGTATATATATATTGTTTTTGTCTATGTTGTGTCAAAACTGGTTTCATTAGTGCTGTTTTCAGAACTGGCTGAAAGAACCAGTTGTTTAGGATAGAGAGAATGGCAAGGTAATCAAGAACACAGGCTCTAGAATAAAACACAGCCCCCTAGGAATACCAACTCTCCAAGTTATTGGATTTGTGAATGAATTGGGGTAAATTCCTTAATGGCCGTGAGTCTCGGTTTCCTGATCTATAAAATGGAGGAAATAGAGGAAGCTAATAACAGGATAGCCCTGAGGATTGAATGTGAAGACACCTGTGATTATTGTTGTGATTGCTGTTGGTATTGAGACGTAATGGTGCTCTTGCAGCTTGGAGCAGAATTATATTTATCTTCAGCAACTATTTTTTCTGTATGAGTTTCCATGTCATAAATTTGAGTGACATTCCATTCAAAATGGTTTGCTAAGCTTGCTTATTTATTCATTTATTTATCTATCTATCTATCTATTTATTTATTTATAACTGTGCTGGGTCTTCGTTGCTGTGTGCGGGCTTTCTCTAGTTGCGGCGAGCAGGGGCTACTCTTCATTTTGGTGCGCGGGCTTCTCATTGCAGTGGCTTCTCTTGCTGTGGAGCATGGGCTCCAGGTGCATAGGCTCAGTAGTTGTGGCTTGTGGGCTCTAGAGCACAGGCTCAGTAGTTGTGGCACACGGGCCCAGTTACTCTGCAGCACGTGGGATCCTCCCGGACCAGGGCTTGAACCTGTGTTCCCTGTATTGGCAGGCAGACTCCCAACCACTGCACCACGAGGGAAGTCCCTAAATGGTTTGCTAAGCTTTTAATTCAGTGGGCACCCAATCAAATTATCTTTTTCCTTTGGTTGAGAATCTAGATTTTTCAAATTCTTTACCATTTTCAATAACACTGTAGTGAGCATCTTTGTACATGAAGCTTTTTTCTTTCTTTTGTATTATTACCTACACAAAAATTCTTTGCTTTTCATAGATGTTTTACAATTATAATGCCACCAGTAATGTATGAATGCACCATATATTTTGTATTATCTTTTTCAGCATTAATCGTTTCCTCGCCACCTTCACCCCACCCCCTGAGGATGTGTTTCTTCTGATTTCTGATACACAGCCTGAAAATGGCTGCTTCCTCTGACTCTTTGCTGTCATCTACAGCATCCCTCCCATTTATGCTGTACATCTCCAAGTGAACTCCACTAAACAAAATCGACTCTCTTAAAGTGATAGCCCTTTCCAGTTTTTCACCTTCATGGCTATTCTTACTGAAAGCTGTTTCTACTCCCTCTGCCCCCTTCCAGTTTCCCCCTTCCTTCTACACCCCTGGAGTCAACATTGCACCCTCTCTTTCTTATTCCTAACCTATCACTTGGATTCTCTTTTGCGCTAGTCAGGAGCCTCCTAATTATTCACTCCTGCTAGATGAGCCTGCTAGTGTCATTTTTACATTCAGAACACTTCACTACAAACTCTTCCTTGTTTACCAGATAAAGTTCGGACTCAAGGCCTTCCAATGTTCTGGGGCCGATTGTCTTTCCAAACCACTGTGCTTCTACATTCATTGTAGGTTCCTATCTCATGGTCTCCTACCGGACATTCCCAGGTCTCCTGCTTCTAAACTTTTACAGTCGTTCCCGCTTATCTACAGTTTTGCTTTCTTCAGTTTCAATTACCTGAAGACAACCTCAGTCTGAAAATATTAGATGAAAAATTCCAAAAATAAACAATTCATAAGTTTTCAATTCTGAGAGACCATATTCATGTAACTTTTATTACAGTATATTGCAATACTTATCATATTTTATTATTAGCTATTTTAATTAATCTCTTACTCAATCTAATTTATAGATTAAACTTTATCATAAGTATGTATGTATAGGAAAAAAACATAGTACATATATATAACGTTTGGTACTATCTATGGTTTCGGGCATCCACTGGGGGTCTTGGAACATATTCTCCATGGGTAAGGGCGGGCCACTATACCTCATGTGCATGGCCTTCTACCTCTCTGACCTAAATTGTTCATCTCTCAAAGCCAGACCCAAATAGTGCCTCCTCCACAATTACTTCCTTAGCTGTGTCACTTCGCAGGGGAACCGGGCCGCACAGCAGGAGCGAGTGCGGGCGAGCTAGCGAAGCTTCGCCTGTAGTTACAGCCACTTCCTGTCGCTCGCATTACCGCCTGAGCTCCGCCTCCTGTCAGATCAGTGGCATGAGATTCTCATAGGAGCGCAAATCCTACTGTGAACTGCGCATGCGAGGGATCTAGGTTGTGCGCTTCTTATGAGAATCTAATGCCTGATGATCTGAGGTGGAGCTGAGGCAGTGATGCTAGCGCTGGGGAGTAGCTGCAAATACAGATTATCATTAGCAGAGAGGTTTGACTGCACAGAGACCTAATAAATCAATTGTTTGCAGACTCATATCAAAACCCTATCAGTGAGTGGCAAGTGAAAACAAGCTCAGGGCTCCCACTGATTCTGCATTATGGTGAGTTGTATAATTATTTCATTAAATATTACAATGTAATAATAAATAGAAATAAAGTACACAATAAATGTAATGCGCTTGAATCATCCCAAAACCATCCCCCACCCCCCAGTCCGTGGAAAAATTGTCTTCCACGAAACCGGTCCCTGGTACCAAAAAGCTTGGGGATCACTGTGCTGTAGCTCCTGTGTTCCTTCCTACCATAATCATCACATATAACTACCATGATCACCCCAGCCTCTCTCCTTGATGATACCTGAGGAAACCCCGTTCAGTTTAGCATCCCACACAACATTTAACACTATGCTTTGCCGAAAATATGTTCTCCCGAAAGTGTTTTGGCATTTGTAGTAAATGCTCAAAGGATTGGTACAGAAAAAAAAAAGTCATTCAATAGCCCAAAAAAGTTTGGTTTGGGTGGACATAAAAATGAGGAATGGCCTCTTTGGCAAGAGAAATGGGCATCAGAGATATGGGAATATATGTATATGTATAGCTGATTCACTTTGTTATAAAGCAGAAATTAACACACCATTGTAAAGCAATTATACTCCAATAAAGATGTTAACAAAATTTTTTTAAATTAAAAAACAAAACAAAAAAAACATTGCCCTTACAAGTTATGGCCTAAACAAAAAGCCTGTCAAATGATGCTTGCTAACACTTTACAGATGTTTCTATGAGAGCATACATGTATGGTTTTTATGTTTTTAAGGTTGATTCTGTGGCTCTCTTTTGCAGGGGGTCATTAAAAAGCAGACCCAGAAATCCCTGTCAAGGCTGAGACAGTGATAATAATCCTTTCTATTTGTTTAGCATTTTGAGATTTACAAAGGATTTTCATAAATATTACCTCAGTGATTTCCAAATAACCTTGTAACAGTAATAAGGTAGATGTTGTTTTCTTTGTTTTAGAGTGAAGTTCAGAGAGGGTAAAAGTGCTTTGCTTGGGGACCCACACTCAGTAGTGGTGGGTCTGCAATATGAACTTAGTTGTAATTCAAAATCTAGTACTCCTTCCACAACTGCCAATTTGGTTTATTTTATTTTATTTTATTTATTGAAGTTTAGTTGATTTACAATATCATGTTAGTTTCAGGTATACAACACAGTGATTCATTTGTATATATATAACTGAATGTGTGTGTGTGTGTGTGTGTGTGTGTATTCCTTTTCAGATTCTTTTCCCTTATATGTTGTTACAAAATATTGAGTATAGTTCCCTGTGCTATACAGCAGGTCCTTGTTGGTTATCTACTTTATATATAGTAGTGTGTATATGTTAATCCCAACTTCTGAATTTATCCTTCCCCCCACCCCCCTTTCCCCTTTGGTAACCATACGTTTGTTTTCCATACCTGTGAGCCTCTTTCTATTTTATAAATAAGTTCATTTTAAGATTCCACATATAAGTAATATCATATGATATTTGTCTTTCTCTGTCTGGCTTACTTCTCTTAGTGTGATAATCTCTAGGTCCATCCATGTTGTTGCAAATGGTGTTATTTCATTCTTTTTTGTGGCTGAGTAATATTCCATTGTATATATGTACCACATCTTCTTTATCCGGTCATTCATCGATGGGCATTTAGGTTGCTTCCATGTCTTGGCTATTGTAAATAGTGCTGCAGTGAACATTTGGGGGGCATGTATCTTTTTGAATTATAGTTTTCTCTGGATATATGCCCAGGAGTGGGATTGTTAGATCATATGATAGTTCTAATTTTAGTTTTTTAAGGAACCTCTATACTGTTCTTCATAGTGGTTGTACCAATCTACGTTCCACTTTGGAATTAGGTATCAAGTGTGTACTAAAGCAGAGTAATTTATCCAATAATACAAACCAGTTTAATTTTTAGAGTTGGGAGTAAAAGCTGAATCTCCCCAGTAAATGTCTCCCCAAATCTTCCAAGTTGGTGTAACATGTACACTTTGAGAAGCATGCCTGTTCTTTAAGGCCCATCTAATGCCTGTATTCCAGGTGGTATAGAGTATCTTCTGTTGCCCTATAACCTCATCCTAAACTGGTGTCCTGTCACTTCGTGTACCTGTGGCTCCTTTCATCTTCACAAAGTCTTCAAAGCTCTTACACTGGCTCCTCAGCAGTTAGCAAACACCCTCTACTTCCATGACTAAAACAGAGCCCCATGAACTGTAGGAGCAAAATATCACCACCCACAAAGCATCGTTTGTTCTCAATTGTTTTTTTTCTTTACCATACTCAATTATATTACCTTCCTCTTTTCATGAGTCTCCCAAACATTTTGCTTGTCTAAATACTCTGAATTTCCTACTTTGTTCTCCATCAGAATCTTCAGTCATTTCCTCCTCATGGCTGCTCCCCTAGATTTTTGCAATGGTTTAAACTGCCACGCACAAGGATTTTTCTCTCTAGAGAATGTTCCTGTAGGTGCATCCTATTATAACAATGACTTTTTTCCAGCTGGGCCTTTGAACAACCTATTTTTACTGGCAATCAACTTTATCAAAGGAGTGAGGTAGGAAGGGAACTGTGAGCTTGAAGAGATAATTTTATAAATCACATCGTGGGAGTACGCCAGTCTCTTGAGGAATACATTTACTGAAAGATTGCAAGTGGTCTATGTTTTCTTCCAAGTGGTTATTGTGTGGCACTGTTCCCCCAACTTTCCTGGCCCAGGCTCTCACTAACCTTCACTTTGTACATCAGGGAAACGTTTTAAAGATGAATCTGAATTTGGAAGGCTTCCACGATGATTGCATTGACCTACTAAAAGAACCAGGGAGAAATAAGCAGACAATATTCAATAAAGGAAGGAATAAGGTAAAGAAAACTATGTACCCTCAGATATTCATTACTTTTGTTTTGAGGTTAGAGTCATTGTGCATTGAAAAAAAGTGAATTGAAGCCTTATTATCGATCTGAATCTTCCAGTGTAAATGAAATGTGAGTGTCCTCTTCCCTTCTTTTCTATCCCTGACTTAGTCCTTCGTCTCTCATCTGTGCTCTTTCCCTGAGTCCCTCCCACTGAATACTGGAGCCATAGCATTTCACAGTGGCATTGGGACAGCCATTCAAACACCACACCATCTCCCCAAACTATTTTTGTTTCTCCCATCTTTAGCTGCCTTTCAATCCCAACTTCAAATTTTACTTCTCCCTCTTTATCATACCACCAAGTTATGACTTTGTTGTTTCACACTACCCCCTGGAAAACCTTAACACATGAAATTATTGATAGATTGTATCTTGTTGCCATAGAATCTACCTCTAAGATGATATTTCATATGTACTAAAACATAGAATGCAACTGAAATATAAATACTAAAGTATTTAGAGAAATGTTAAATTATTTTAAAGCCTATGCATTACAGATAAATTAAGCATGTAGCAAGAACTGCAAATATTCACAAAATGCATATGCATTTCAAAAGCATTATTTAAATCACATCATGATGGATTTTCGGTATACGTTGCTCACTGTCTATTCATAGCTGCTGGACTATAATTAGCTCTTGACTTTATGCTTTGCCAAGTTTGCTCCCAATGTTTGTGTCTCTCCCAAGGAACTGAAAGAGCAAGCAGAGTTGACATTTTTCTCAACTGCTCCCAAATAAAATAAAATATACTCTTTGTGACATGAGAGTTTAAAAAAATTCTCCCCACTTGTTGCAGTCATCTCATGGAGAAAGACTTACCTTTTCTTAAACTAAATGCAGTACTTAAGAGCTTCTTTATATGTCCTTTTCTGCAGGTTAAATCTATGTCAAGGTCTAGTGCAATTATACAACCACCAGGCAGCAAGTACCATTAATTAAGCAAGCTGACTTTTTTCGTGGGATGGGCTTGTAGCATTTAAACCCTGATTCCT
Organism: Phocoena sinus; assembly: GCF_008692025.1. Classification (NCBI taxonomy): domain Eukaryota; kingdom Metazoa; phylum Chordata; class Mammalia; order Artiodactyla; family Phocoenidae; genus Phocoena; species Phocoena sinus. Next base: position 55,091,242 of record NC_045769.1, read on the forward strand.
CTCTGAGGCAAAGGAAAGCTGCCACACCTTGATCATCTTGTTGGACTTTAGCCTTATATCAAATGATATTTGGTTACTCTGATTGTCTAAACCAGGATTACTCAACCTCGGTACTACTGACATTTTGGCCCAAAGAATCCTTTGTTGTGGGTGCTGTCCTGTGCATTGTAGGATGTTTAGCAGCACTCCTGGCCGGCAGTACCCGCTCTCCACCCAGTTGTGACAACCAAAAATGTCTGTAGAAACTATCAAATGGCCCCTGGGGAGCAAAATCAACCTTGACTGAGACTAACTAGTCGAAATAATAAAGAATAACATTAAATGCATCACATTTTCTTAACTAAGTTATAAGAGATACTAAATCCAACAACATACTGTTTATTTTTTTTAATTCTGCACACTTTTCTACATTGTCAACCACACACATTTAGTAAGATTAGAAACAAAAGTGATTGCTGCAAAAGCAAACACACTCATTTGTACTTAGTAAAAATGGCTTTCTTGTTTTTATTTATTTTTCTTAGAAAAAAAGTAAAGAAACAGATTCCTTTAAATAAAAAAAGCAAGATTTCCTTTCATTGAGAAATCACTTTCACCTTAACGTAAATTAAAAGACATGATAGATCATCAGATATTTAGGATAAAAGTGAAAATCCATAATTACACTATGATCTCTCATTGACCTCATTTCATGTATATGTTCTCGTGCAATTGGCAAAATGAAAGGGCAGCCGTAATCTTCACTTTTAAACAGCTCAACCACGTTTACCCTCTTACTGTCTCTATCATTTATATTATAGGTCAGCTGTAACAAGTTCATGAAACACCATGTGGGCAGATAACAAGAAGCACCAAGTGAAAAGCTCATGTGGGAATCACTGCATTCAATTTTAATACCCTTAAATGGTATTGTTCTTCCTCAGAAAATTATTTGAGTCAGAAAGAACAATTCCACCAAACTGTTACAAGAAAATGTTCATCACAGGATTTTTTCCTGGAGATAGTAAAGTGCTTCTCATTTTTCTGACCCAAAAAATGCAGTTGGTAGAATTAAGCAATTCAGTAAATGCAGTGCCCATTGCACTGCTAACAGATTAGTGATGGTGTTTTATTCCCTAAGGTGAGCACTGAAGCTGAATCCACAGGAATATCTAAAAACCCCTAAGGTTAAACAGAGGCACAGAGTATTAAAAGCCTTGCCTAAAATCACAGAACTATGTAAGGCTTATGATACCAGCATTTAGAGTTACAGAATTCTAGTGCTAGAAGGGATTTAACAATCATCTGATCAAATCTCATTTTACAGTTGAGGAAACTGAGGCCCAAGGAGATTAAATATTTTGCCCTCCAAAATTCACAGGAAGTAGTGTCAGAACTGGGCAGGTAGCCCAATTCTCCTGAATTTCAGCCATGTAACTTTTTCCGCAAGACCAAAAGGGAGCTCCAAGAAACTGCTGCATATAAATAAGCTGTTTTGTAATGATACTGTAGATTCCCATGCCAAATTTTTTCCTTCTTTCCATTCATCTATTACACAGTGATTAATAAAGTAGCAGCATGGAAGTGCTTTCATAGCAAACAATTCAGTGGAGTGCTCTTATCAAAGTGGGTGAGGACAGTCCCTGGGCCCTCTTCCAGTAATCCTGATCACCTGGTAGGCAGAGTAAGATGTTCTTGAGACATTTGCTTTGGAAAATAATGGGAAGGGCAAAAGGTTCTTCACCACCTTTCTGTTCTCTCTTACCTTGTCCTCCCCAAGTGCTTAAGGGTACCAAGTCACCCCTTGACTGTCCAAATCCCCTTCCAAGAGCCTTCCCCAGAAAAGCCTTTCATAGACCAAGCCCTATGTTCAATATCTTTCTTTATCCACTTCCCACTTACCTTCATTAAATCATAAACCAAGATAAGATTACCTATTGTGGAGATATTTTAGAAGATAAAGCCTTGTGGAATTCCCTTAAATTTACCACAAACATGGCTCCCCACCCTACAGACTTGGAGAACTGGTGCTACACACTTAGTTCAATGGATGTAGAGTATCATTATATTTTCTCTTCCAGATGCTCATTTTGTTTGCCTACAGGGCAATGATTGTAGAGTCAAGTGATTATGTCCATCAGTGGAAATGAAAGTTCAGAAATCCTGACAGAGATACGATCTAAGCCTATAGATTTAGGATTAATTAAAAGTTAATGATCATTAGATATCATATTAATTAAAAGTTAATGATCATTAGATCTCATAGGGTGAGATCTTTGAGTGGAAAAGTATATAGAGAAGATTAGAAAACTTAAAGACAAGATTACACATCATTCATGTTTTTAGAAGGTGGGAAAAGAAAAAGGAATCAACAAAGACAAAGAGCACCCAAGGCTATACGAGAAAGAAATTGAGAATGAGCTATGTTTTGGTGAGTTAAATCAGTTTCCCAGACACTTTGCCAGAACTCATCAGATTGATGCAAATATTCCCTGTCTGTGCTGAGATACACAGATTTATCTAGCCCTTTCTGGAAACACACACACACACACACACACACACACACAAACACACTTTTTTTCTCCTAATAGCAAAAAATGGCTTTATGGTGGAGAAATATAAAAGATAGTTGGTATATGTGAATGTCTGGAAACCATTTTCATAAAGGAAAATTAGTATATCCAGGAAACTATAGTTCAGTGAGTTCTAAAAGTGATTTTTGTAAAATTCCATAGTGACTCAAAAACGGAACGCCTATTTGCATTTGAGAATAAAGACAGAAGTGTCAAAAGCCAACATGGATTTACTCAGAAAAACTTGTGTTAAATTCACCTTATTTTGCTTTCTGAGATGATTATTTAATAGAAAACTCTAGGTTGGTGCCAGAGACAAAATTTATTGTGATTTCAGGAAGTCATTTGATAAACACACTCACGATATGTCTCTTAAGGTAAGTGGAGAAATGTGAATTGAATGGGCGTTTGGTCAGGTTATAATTGTGCCCAAGCGTGTTAAATAGTTCATCAGTGTCAACCTGGAAGACACTTTGCCTTGCCCTGGGGAGACAGTTGGCTTTGTCCTAAACTCTGCAGTGTTCAACACTTTTATCAGTGATATTAATAGACAGAGGAAATAGGACATTTTAGTTGATTAAAAACATTGTGAATCAATGATTCTTATAAAAACAAAGAACTAATAAAGTCACTTTCATAAAAACAGATCATGTAGATCAAGGAGATGATTCCACTGATTACTTTCCACCTGAAAAGTAAGTAAATCCTGGAAATAAACATAAGTTGAAACGTTTCTAGAAAAAGATTTGAGAAAACTCTCTCTTATTGTCAGTGGAAGTTATCTGGTAGTGTATTTTTGGTGGAAAGTATTTTTCTACTTCAGGAATTATAGGGAGTGAAAAAATGTAATATCCTTGGATTACCTTCTTGAGTTTAGCACCATTTGAAAGTGAGACACAGGAGTCAGTAATCAGTAACCAGTAAAAGCTGGACTGGAGGACAGGGCTTGGACTTTTCTACTGGGTTTCCCCAAACTTCATCTCTGGTTGAGACAGACTTGTCTACTCAGCCACTTGGGTGCACAGCTAGACAACACAGGCTTCCCTTACAGAGGTTTTTCATGCATTAGAGCCAGTGTGGATGCACCCACTTTATGGAAGGCACATCCAAAAGAGAGGAACTCAAAGAGACAGAGCTGAGCAGGCTCAGTCTCTTCTTCCAAACCCACAATTAGGTAAGTCACTTCCTCCCCAGGAGCGAGTGAGGAGCAGGGAGACTAGCCCAGACTTTTATCCAAATTTCTGCTAAGCCTGTTGCAAAATTTCAACATTATTTTTTTCCAGAGGGGCCTGTGTTACCCATAGAAGTCATTGAGGAGTGGCCTGCCCCTGCATGACCCTCAGATCAACAAATGTCCCGGCCCTCCCATGAAGGAGTTTGTAGCTCATTAAAGTGGGACCTCCGAAGGTGACCAGAATGAAGAAAGTTCCAGGAATTAAGGCAGAATAAGACCTGGAGGTTGCAGGACCAATTCTCTAAATAGTCAAAGGGCTGATGAAAGAGGAGAGCAGTCAGACATCTTCTATGTCATTCCAAGAGGCCAATTCTGATGTATTGGTGGATACTGAGGAAAGGCAGATCTGTGATAAATACAGGAAGTTATTCTTAACACAAATAAAGCATAAACTTCTTTTCAAAGAAAGCACCCATTCAGAAAAAGTGTTCAAACAGAGGCTGTCAGAATGGCATAGAGGAGATCCTTAGTCTGAACAGGAGGTTGTAGGATCAAAGTCCCTGAGAAAAGGAAAATAAACATTCTACATTCAGGGAGAGCTGGAAGGAGAGGCACTAAGCTGTGGTAGGAAAACCAAAAGAAGGAGGGGCATTCCCTATGGAATATATGTTTGTTTAGTATTTTTTATTGAAGTATATTTGATTTACAATGTTGTGTTAATTTCTGCTATACAGCAAAGTGATTCAGTTATACATATATATACATTCTTTTTTTTTTAGGTTCTTCTCCATTCTGGTTTATCATAGGATATTGAATATAGTTTCCTGTGCTCTACAGTAGGACCTTGTTTATCCATTCTGTGTATAACAGCTTACGTCTGCTAACCCCAACCTCCCATTCCATCCCTCCCCCCAGCTCCCTCCCCCTTGGCAACCATAAGTCTGTTCTCTATATTGGTGATTCTGTTTCCATTTCATAGATAAGTTCATTTGTGCCATATTTTAGATTCCACATATAAGAGATATCATGTGGTATTTGTCCTTCTCCTTCTGACTTACTTCACTTAGTATGATAATCTCTAGGTCCATCCATGTTGTTGCAAATGGCATTATTTCGTTCTTCTTTTTTTAATTTTATTTAATTAATTTATTTTTGGCTGTGTTGGGTCTTCGTTGCTCTGCGCAGGCTTTCTCTAGTTGCGGCGAGTGCGGGCCATTCTTCTTTGAGGTGTGCAGGCTTCTCTTGTTGTGCCACGTGGGCTCTAGGCATGTGGGCTTCAGTAGTTGTGGCACACAGGCTTAGTTGCTCCGCGGCATGTGGGATCTTCCCGGACCAGGGCTCGAACCCGTGTCCCCTGCATTGGCAGGCGGATTCTTAACCACTGAGCCACCAGGGAAGCCCCTATTTTGTTCTTGTTTATGGCTGAGTAGTATTCCATTGTATATATATGTACCACATCTTATTTATCCATTCATCTGTCACTGGACATTTAGGTTGTTTCCGTGTCTTGGCTATTGTAAGTAGTGCTGCAATGAACATAGAGGTGCATGCACCTTTTTGAATTAGAGTTTTGTCTGGATATATGCCCAGTGGGATTGCTGGATGATATGGTAATTCTATTTTTAGTTTTCTGATGAACCTCCATACTGTTCTCCATAGTGGCTACACCAACTTACATTCCTACCAACAGTGTAGGAGGGTTCCCTTTTTCTCCACACCCACTCCAGCATTTATTACTTGTATACTTTTTTTTTTTTTTTTTGCGGTACGTGGGCCTCTCACTGTATACAAGCCCACTTGTATACTTTTTAATGATGGCCATGCTGACTGGTGTGAGGTGATACCTCATTGTAGTTTTGATTTGCATTTCTCTAATAATTAGCAATGTTGAGCATCTTTTCATGTGCCTATTGGCCATCTGTATGTCTTCTTTGGAGAAATGTCTGTTAAGATCTTCTGCCCATTTTTCGATTGGGAGATTTTTGTTGTGTTGTTGTTGAGTTGTAGGAGCCCTTGTTGATCACATCATTTGCAAATATTTTATCCCGTTAGTAATTTTCTTAATGAGAAAAACTTTTAAGAACTTCTGGCTTAGACCCAGGGTTTAAACTTTTTCTAAATGCCTGAAGGAAACCACTTTCTCTCAGCTAGGATTATGCTTTCTCTGAGGGTAAGTCATATCTGTGGGATAGCAGAAGGAACATTGTTTTGGTTTGCTTCTAATCTTCAACCTGAAAACACATTTATTTCTCAAAAATCACCTGTAAAGTATATGTCCAGAACAGGACTATGGGCTAAAATGAAGAACTCAAAGTCAAGGCAAGACATAACTTTCTCATGTGCAAGTAGTAGCCACAGGACAAAAACCAGTAATTGTTAATTAAGGAAAAATGTGCCCAAAATGCTGAGGAAAGGCAAAGAATGAAGTGGTTATAAAACAAGTAGGTTGGGATCAATGAGATCCCTTTCAGCTTCAATATTCTTTTGCGTCTATGCCAGAAGGGTTATTTGAACCTCTTCTCAAACCAGAGATGGACGTCAGTGAGTGGAGAGAAATACTAGAACAGTGTGAGATGGACCACTGTTTTTCTCAGTCTCGTAGAATGACCTATGCTCCACATGGGACAGAAAGACAAGTGGCAAGTGTTCCTCTACTGTATGTTGGTGTGTTCTCCTGCGAAAGTCCACAACATGGGATTGTTCCCTTAATATCTACCTCCCTGCTAGGCCGTCATCTCCAAGAGGGAAGGATTATATTTACTTTTACTCACCATTTATCTCTGCAATGCCTAGCACAGTACCTAGTATATAATAGGTGCTCAATAGATATTTTTCATTGTAAGAATAAAACTAAGGGGCTTTTAGAAAATAAAACCAGTCATTAAAATTGGCTTTCTCTATATGAGATACCTACAGTTGTCAAATTCAAAGAGACAGAAAGTAGAAGCGACTGGGGGATGGGAGAAGGGGAAGTTAGTCTTTAATGGGCACAGAATTTCAGTTTGGAAAGATGAAAAGATTCTGGAGATGGACAATGGTGTTGGTTGCACGACACCGTGAATGTCCTTAATGCCACTGAACTGTGCACTTAAAAAATGGTTAAAATGGTAAATTTTAGGTTGTGTATATTTTACCACAATAATAATAAAAAAGAATGGATTTCCTGAGAAAAAAGGAGGGTTATTCTAGGAGGGTCTGAGGATCACCTAAAAGGGAACATCTGATATTTGGGAACCACGAATGCTGTGAAGTGTGGACAGATAAGTAAACCAAACCAGAATTTGCTGGCAGAGGAAGACTCCTCAGATCATGATTGGAAAGACATGGATCCAGTCGAGACTGCATCATGAGAGATGAGAACCAGGGCTTTCTCTCTTCTGTGTCGCAAGGTCTGTCACCTCTCACTCAGAGGCTGGAGGTCGGTTTACACCGATTCCTTAGTCATGGGACAGGGCTGTGCTGAGCTTCAGCAGACAAACAGTTTCGAGTTCTGTAAGGCCAGAGCCAGGGCCCCAGCTGTCACTCACTGCAGGTCTTCTCAAGTTGTCTCTCTGAGGTTGAGTTTGAGATCTGGAAAAAGAAAACTCGACCACTAACTGGAAGCTTTGACTTTTCCATTTTGAAGGAGCAGGCCAAGCCAGCGGACGACTTGGCAGTCAACAGAGCAGGAGAGGGTCAGCTTCCACGGGAAGTGAAGCAGCTGGTCCCCGGCCCAGAGGGTGCTGTCCAAGGCCTGCTCCCGCCCGTGGATGTGCTTTCAGGAGAAGAATATGACTGTGTCTCGCCCGATGACGTCTCCCTGCCTCCGCTCCCGGGAAGCCCCAATTCCCTCCTCGCTCTGTCTGACATGGAGCTGGAGGCGCGTGCCCTCCCGTCCCTCCGCCGGCACCTAAGCGGCCACGGGATGCAGACAGGGACCAGCGGTCCAGGGGAGGCCCCGGAATCTGGCCTTCCGCCACCTGCTGCTTTTGCTGATGCTTGCAATGATAGGAGAGAAACATTTTCCAGTCATTTTGAGAAGCCTTCCCCCCAGTTCCAAGCTGAGCCCCCATTAACATCCCGAAGATTTCTGGAAGAGAGTACTGACTTCCACAGAATCAGTGTTAAACCTCCAGAGAGCATGTGCAGTGAAGTGCATGTGCGGGCTTTGCAACAGCACCCCCAGGCTCAGGGAAGTTTGCTAGAAACACCGGAGAAAATGCATGCTGATAATAACGTCACTAAAACCCGACATAGGCTGCATGCTTCCCAGGATGCATGCTCGGGCCTCGGGTTTCGGCCAGGCCCCAGCCAGGCCTGTCAGAGGCAAATGGTTCCCAGAGAAGAGATTAAAGTTACCTCAGCAAAGAACAGCCTGGTCAGCCTAGCTGGCCAGGCCCCTAATTTCTCCAGGCTCTTGTCTAATGTAACTGTCATGGAAGGTTCTCCAGTGACTTTGGAAGTTGAAGTAACAGGATTTCCAGAGCCTACACTGACATGGTGGGTAGCCTATAATGACAAGCCATAAACAGAAACAAATTGAATCACTGAGCAAATCATTCTGTGTGCACTAACTTAAAGGTTTAGGGGTAGCTGATTAATGTTCTAGGTCACTGCAACACTGCATGATTCAATCTCACATCGAACCCCCAACTCTCATTTTTGTAGCCGCATGGCTGATACCCTTAAAGAAAAGGTAACCATATAAAATAATGATTTAACCAACTCCAAAAGCACTGCAACTTAGTTGTGCTATTTTTTGGTTTCAGTTTAACATTCCGCATTTCTAAAGGTTGTGCTTGAACTTCTTTCCTATTGTTTATTCCTACATAAGCATGACATTTACTTGGTTTAACATCCAATTAAAAAACATAAGCATTTGGGTTTTTCTCTTTTCTCTCATTTACCAATTCCATCTTTTCCCTCTTCCAACAGAGTCACACATGCCACTTTTGTAATATTTGTTTATCTCACTAAGATTTCTTCATTTACATTTCTTCAGTGTGAAAGATGGAATAAAAATATTTCTTTCACAGTTGCTTCTAGTGACAGGTAATAAAGCCATTTTTGAAAGGTGATGTAATAACTGAGCTGTGAACAATGCGGTTTTACTCTAGACACATCACCATTTTTAGCCGAGTTGTTTTAATAAAAGTAAACGGCAGAACACAGGTTTTATATCACTTATCATAAAAGCAGTTCTAACTTTCTTAATATGTGGGTTACTTTTATTTATTTATTTATTTATTTAATTTTTTTTTTTTTGTGGTACGCGGGCCTCTCACTGTTGTGACCTCTCCCGTTGCGGAGCACAGGCTCCGGACACGCAGGCTCAGCGGCCATGGCTCACGGGCCCAGCCGCTCTGCGGCATGTGGGATCTTCCCGGACCGGGGCACGAACCTGCGTCCCCTGCATCGGCAGGCGGACCCTCAACCACTGCGCCACCAGGGAAGCCCCTTTTTTTTTTTTTTTTTTTGTGGGTTACTTTTAAACGTTTAGAAATTTTTCGTTTTCAACCTTAAGTATATTTATTTGAGGACAAAGTTACAAATACGTGAGCATGAGTTTATACTTATAAACTAAGTACAATAGCATTTATTTATCATACTATTTCAGTAAACATTAAATTAGCTCTTTCAATTACTGTGTGTGCCTGTTGATGGTACTTGAAGTGTGGATCAGCTCTCTAAAGAGTTTATGAGAAAATGTTCGTTTCTCAGATTATTAAAAGAAATTGCACTTGGGTTACAGTGCAGCCATTTATGCTTTTTGTCTTATTTTGTTGTTTTTACAATTGCATGTTTTTTACAGATCAGGAATTTTGTATTTAGGAATTTAAATATCAGTAAATTTATTATTTAATATCATCATTTAATTCATTATTAAATATTAGTTCACTCCAAAGAAAAATGTTGTCTGAAGTGTTTCTTGTTTTGGTCCACACAAAAAATGACTTGATTAGTATTTGCTGTTGAAGAACTGCTGCAGTATTGTGAAAAAATATCTTGCCCTCGAATTTACAACAATTTTGCTCAGTTAACAACTGGCAAACTATCAGGGAATCATTCTTAGGACACTCAGAAAAATGCAAAATTATCACTTAGGCAACGGGAATAGAAAATGCTTCAGGTTTGTCACCACTTCTTGTGTGGAAGAACATGGGGATAAATAAATAAACAAGAACCTAGAGTATACAAAATAAATTATTTGCTTTTGTATAATGATGCAGCTAAATGCTCATAATGATGCAGCTAAATGCTCATATTCGTAGAAACGTGCCATTAACAGTAGTAATCCAATTGAATAAATGCCTTTTATAATTGGAAATTATTTTCTTCTAATGAAATTAATTCACAAAAATTAAATGAACTCATCTCGCCAGGAAGTGCTATGTAAGTACCTTCCTCTAAAGCGGCGCATTGGTATTCTCCTGTGGATCTTGCGGGATGAGTCTGATGGGGAAGATGAATCTTTCTCCCATAGATTTCAAGGAGTCACAAGCTGCTGTTTCATAGTGGCTGAAAGAATGACACAGGTCAAATAGAATGCGCCATTTCCCATTTGGGGTGATTGTTGCCATGAGCAAATGGTGGCCCAGTGTGACCAGATGGCCCAGGTTTTTTAAGAGGAGTTGGATATCTGAATTTTCGTATGCAATATTCTAATTGGTAAATGTCCAAAAATTCAGTTTTTAAAAAACACAGTCTGAGCCCATCAAGCACGTCTATGGCTACCAGTTGACATCCTCTGCTTGAAGGATAAACAGCCCCACTGGAATTTGTGGTTGCTGCAGAGTTCCTGCTAATGCTAGAGAATATTGCAGTAGTCATGGACCGAATTGCAGTGCTTATTAGAACTTGGAAATGATGTGAATAAACAGTGATCCTGACTTTAAAAACTGACTCTCTGCTTCAGGTACAAGAAGGGCCAGAAATTGTCTGCAGATGGGCACTTGCAGGTTTTACACAAGGAGTCAAGACATTCGGTGTTCATTCCGAAGGTATGCGAGGCAGATGCGGGCCTCTATGTGGCTCGGGCCCAAAACTCTAGTGGCATTCTCTCTTCCAATATCATCCTCCACGTGACAGGTAACCACAGGCCACCCATCACAAGAATAAACTGGATCCTGCTGAGTGTCATCTATGTTAGCGTGTCCCTAATGTACTGGCTACTCACACAGTAACTGCGCGGTTGGCACCAATGGGCGTCATTCTTATGAGCCTAAAGGACAACAATACTGCTGTTTATTTTCCTGCATTTCCCACCAAGCATCCCCAACCAAGTATCCCCCACCCAGTGTACCTCCATTCTGGCCGTATTGCTTTTTTGAAATACCACTGCTCGGTGAAATAATCAAATTTTCTTTAGTGCTTTAATGTATTTGAAGAGCTCAGTAAATCACGAGCAGCGAATAAGGATACATCCTGTATTCTCAAAAGAGATGTGTTCAGTATAAAACACAGTCAAATTATACGATGTTTATTCCCTCCTAATTTAAGAACATTCAGATCAAGTCTCACATCAGCATGCAGATGTGGTTTATTTCAAATCCAACTGTTTGATTATCTATTTTTAATTGTACGCATAAACATCTCTTTGTAGAATAAGAGTAGAAATGTTGAACTAAAAGTGTAATTTTCATTATTGCATAAGATGTCCTTTAATTTTGCTTTTCATGTCTTGATCTCATTTATTGAAATACATTCTATGTAGTTTCAACATAGCCTACATTCCTGAGTCTGAGGATGGCACTGCAAATAATCATTCCTCCTGTTCATCTCATGGGTTTGACATTGGAGAATAGATGTGCTGTTAGCCTTAAATGGAGTTTGAAACCTCCATCAGCTGTGTGTGTCACAGAGCAAGATAGAGCATAGCCACAGAGGTGGACCAACAGTATTCCTGTCCTTCCGTTGACATGTTTTGGGCAGCCACGTGTGTACAGCTGCAACCGGCTTCTCCTGCTTCTAATCTTGATTCTGTTGCTGACCATTTTTACAGCCTGTGGGAAGGCATAGTAGTGCCTCAGTTTCCCATTTGGCAAATGGGTTCATCATCTACCTCTTGGGCAACTGAAGGTTTTCATTTCATGTCTTGTAAAGATCTGGAAAATGGAAAGTACTCTATGAAGCCTAAGGGTAATTGTATTGCTTACTGTAATTTGTCATCACACTGCCTTCTGCCCACTGTTTTCTTTCAGATATTGTTTCTTTTGAATATTAACTTAAAGGATGGTGTTAGTATGTGATTTCCAACTATTTCCATATAGGTAAATGATGTTTTCTGAATTGGAGCTTAAATTCCTTTCTAATTTCTTAAGACTATATCTTTTTCAAAGACTTGAAATTAAACTCAGGGGGATACATTTAGTAAGATCTTGGGAGAGAAAAGTATATAATAAGATGACAAGATAAATTCTATCCTTTTCTTATAATTGCCACTGTAATATTGAAGAATGTTCTATGCCTTTCTGAAATATATTATTCAGAAAAGAGGATCATCATTTTAGTGCCTTTAAAAAATAAACACGTATAAGAGAGGCATTTGTTTTTAGATTTTAAATGTAGTCTTGTCATGTTAGGGTTAAATCTTTAGTTGAAAGAATATTCATTATAGATTTTTGATGAAGGGGAAGCATTAATTATGTTGCTGTAAAGCCTGTCTACAAATAATAAAAATATTTAAATTTAATATATTCAAGTTGGTATTAAAAAGTTACTGGATATTAACTGAAGATGTGAAATGTGTGGCTAAGTAAAAAGTTGGCATATATTTTCTTGTGCTGTGTATTCAATTTAATGAAAAAAATTTAATCTCTTAATTTTCTTAAAAATTTTGACAGAAACCTATTAAAAGCTTATATATACAGCATCCCAGGGAATTCATAGTCTCTTAATTCTCCTGTCCTTTTTGTCCAGTTTCAAGTATTGTGCATGTCTTGCCAAATTGCTATTCCCATTTGAAGCTAAAGAGTAAAACCTACTTATGTCCAAAGAGGGCCAGCAGGACCAGGTAACAAATTCTTGTCTCACTCTTATCTCTTTCTTGTTAATTTAGTGGGATCTCCCATCCCTTTTTGTCAGCTTGGTTGAGTTTTTTTTTAACAGGAGAAAATCAAACAGAAGTTTAATAACATGGGTACATCAGAGAGACCCAGGAAAACTGAGTAACTCCAGCTTGGCTGAATTTTTGGTTTGGGGTTGTTAGGGCCTGGGAGTTACTGGTTTGCTTTACCTGTTGCATGCCAGTAAATGTTAATCCTTTGGGGAGCAGGATGGGATATACATATATCCATGGTGATGACCAAAGAAGGCATATAAAGTCCCTGATATATTTGATTTCTATATCAAGCTTAAGGTTTATACATATATCTGATATATATATAGCTTATGTATATAACATATATATTATATATTTGTATACATACACACCTAGAGCTCAAATGTTGGGATAAAACATTATGCTGATATTCACGTTATAGTTCGGATAGCTGTGTGTCTGTCTATCTGTTTATCTATCTATCATCTATCTATCTATCTATCTATCTATTATCTATCCATCCACCCATACATTTACCTACCTACCCACTTACCTACCTACATATTCTTCTGGGCTGTTGACTATCTAGTAATCCCCACAGCAGTGAAGAATAATTAGCTATTCAGTTATTCTTTTGGTTATACTTTAATTTCAGTGTGATTATCCTTTCTGTTAACATTTTTGTCTTGATCAAAAATTCCCCCTATGAAAGTATGAACCAAAAGTATTGGTTAAAAATGAAAAACTTAGGAAATGGACATGATGTTTCTATTTTGAGATATATACATGATTTATACCTGTTTACTTCTAGAGTAAATTCTGGAGAGTTAGCAATATCAAAACACTTTTCAACAAGAAAATGAAAATGACCAAAAGAAATTTTAAAGAATATATACTCGATACCTTGAAGGAATGCAACACAAAATGTGTTTTGAGCTTCCTATAAGGCAAAATTATTTTTTCCAGTTTTTATTTTCTGATAAAAGGATGTATAAACATTTGATGGTAGAGTTTTTTTTACATTCAATTCCAGGAGAAACTTACCATAGGAATCCTTACATTTGAATCTTTGCATATTCTATAATATCTAAAGTATTTGGAAAAAGAAGCAGGAAAATTTAGCTGTTTCATTCAATAATGCTAACCATCACTTATAGTTAAGACACAGGCTTAAAGTAAATTATTGCAAGAACCTCCTAACCACTTCACCCTTAAATTTCTTCAGGTAGCACACAAGGTCCTTTAGTACCTATGCTTCCATTCCCAGCCTCTGTTCCATCCCTTCCAATCCCCCCATAAAGCGATACTTAACTTCAGGTTTTACCCTGTCATGATCTTACTTCTCTCCAGCCCTCCTTCCCAGAACTCCCTTACTCTATTCTACCCAACTTCATGTGGCTTAACTCCTGCTTATCCTTCCAGGTCCTTTGGAGACACAACCTTCCCAGGAAGCCTTCTGACCCATCAAGTCCAGTGTAGATGTTCCTGCTATGTGCCCTGTCAGCACCTGAGCTGACCGTGTCACGTCCCTTAATAGTTGCATTGGAATCGCACATGTGAGCATCTGTCTCCTGGCTAGAGCGAGAGATCCTTATCAGCAGAATCTGTGACAGCCCTGTTCGTCATCATACTCCCAGCACTTAAGGCATAGTCACACACTCAGTATTTCTTGAATTGTTGTCAGAGGTAAGCGAAGATAAGCATAGCTTGTTTTGTCTCTTCTTTTTTTTTTTGGAGAGATGGGTGGGGAAATGTCAAAAGAGAAAGATGTTATTTGTCACCTGATTATTCTTTCTTGTTATGGACATTAACCAGTCAGAATCAGGTTCTAACCTCACCTAACCTACCACACTTAAGTGAGAATCCTCCAGAGCCTCTGGGCTGCACCCCAATTGAAACTCTAAACTGAAAGATATAGGCTGGCTCTGGCAGTGGAGTGGAGAAGTGGGTGTCTCCCCTCTCAGTGACTAAGTCCAAACTGCCAAAACCTGAATTTATGTACTTCTTTAGAACACTGCACAAATTATCAATATTTTATTGTAGCTGGGGCTCAGTCATCTGGTTGCGAACAGATCTTATTTAAAACCGGCTTTTCATTCATAAGTGTACATCTAAAAACAGCCAAATCCAAAAAATTAGATTATTTGAATTCCAAATGAAGGAAGGAAAAAAAATTGCATCTCGTTCCACTCTGTTTATTTTTATTCATGACCGTGCCTTACTAGAAATTGCCATCTGAAGCTTTTGACATTCCTGTTGTAGGTACAGTATTGTAAGCGTGTCCATGAAGTAAGTTAGCTGAAACAAAATATCTCCTCCTAGTACACTCTGATATTGTGCATGTCAATGCAAATGCCAAAGCATGACAGACTGTTTTCCATTTATAATAAGCAGAATCTTGAGCTGCATCAAACAGCCAAAAAATTTGCATTCACGAAATGAAACAGTGTCCTGCTCAAAGCAACAACAATTCATTTTCTCCTCTCTCTTCACATGAGATGAGATTTGAATGTTATCAGCTGTGCACGAATTCAGCCTCAAAATGGAAACACAAAGCTGCTAATTTGGCTTTTCCTCAAGAATCCCCACACCATTATTCCTTATGTGGGTGAGAGTTTATATAACATCATGAACCACCCAAAATCGGGGGTGAAAGTTGGATGCATGACACTCCTCCAGATGAACAAGCCTTTGATTCTGGAGTCTGTTTGGCCAGATAGCTCTTCCTTCTGTTCAACGGAAATTTCCTTTGTTTAAGCCAGGACTTGGCAAATCCAATTCTTCAGATTCTCTTTTTTACACCGTAAAATTAACACCCTATCCTCCTTAGAGGACAAGGGAACAGAAAGAATTGTATAGACAAGAACGTTTGTGTGCATATATTTTCAGTTAACGTAATAAAAACCTAGTGAAATTAAAACATATTTTAACTATAGGCATTGCTGGAAAAATTGATGACTTTTCTTTAAACCAAAACAATAATAGGTACATAATTTGAAGTTTCCGATCTGTATTCTGATGGCTCCCTGCTATGTCTCTTTTCCCATTTAGAACTCACTTAATAACAATACTTGTGAAATAACAGCTCCAGAGCTGGCTAATGAAATAAACTTTTCCCTTTGTCATTCAGCAACTGTTCTTTTGCAAGAAGTTTATTGATCCAATAACTACAAAATGACATTTTATCTTATATTAGTATTAAAAATCATATAATAAAATCTTCTGAAGATAAAAATTCACAAGATGAAATACAAAGGAAGCTTATCCATGGCAAATAATCTCTAACCCTTGTTATTCTAATGATGCCAGAAAGCCGCCTTTCTTTGTAATAAGTATTATGCAAACCTCCATACAAACAGGCTGTTGGCAAGCAGGGCAGCTGGAAATGCAAAGTAGGAAACCAGGTACCTGGCAGGATCAGAAAGGTTAAATGCCTATCTGCTCCAAAGTGTCTTTTCTAGCAGCCATTGCCATGCCGACCCTCAAAGGCCTACCTTTGATTCAAGTTAACGCAGCTTTAGAAGATGCCTCCTAAATGCACATTTATTCATTTCTATTCTTTTTAAAGGAGTAATAGAATTTCTCCTCACATCCTGCTCTAGGTTATCAGATTAAATAAGAACATTTCCCCCACCAAAAATCCCCGATAGATTCTTGTGAGGAAATGGGGTATGTGGGAAGCTGAAAGATTTGTCTGCTGTGTTCCACTAAGTGTTGGGAAATATAGGACCAGAGGGGAAAAAGAGCCAAACATCGGGATGAGGAAACTGAGTCAGCTTTGTTATCCTCCCTCGCAGTATGAATTTCCTACACATCTAGGAAACGTATGTGGGGAGCTCCCTGAGAGGAAGTTAGAGGCCACAATAAAATGTGTCTGCATGACTTTTTTTGTTATTCAATTAGAGGACTGTACTGGTTGAAGTGTCAGGGTGAGCCCTAAATCCACAACTGGTGTTCTTGTAAGAAGGCCATGACAGACCTGGAGACACAGAAGAGACACGTGGGAAAAGGCCCAGTGATGACAGAAGCAGGTTGGTGTAATGCAGCTGCTGCAAGCCGTACAACACCAGAGGTGGCCACCACCAGAAGCGAGAGGAGCAACGAAGCATTCTTCCCTAGAGACTTCAGAGAGAGCCTGGTCCTACTGATGCCTTCATTTTGGACTTCTAGCCTTTAGAACTGAGAAAGAAGAAATTTCTGTTGTTTTAAGCCATCCAGTTTGTGGTATAGTCCTCCTTCAGTATCCCTAGGGGATTGGTTCCAGGATACCTCCTCCCCCAACAGATACCAAAATCCACCAGTGCTCAAATCCCTTACATAAAATAGCATGGTGCAGTGGGACCCTCCTTTATCCACAGGTTCTGCATCAGCAGCTACTGAAGACCGACTGTTCTTTGTTACAGCAGCCTGAGGAAACCAATGCAAAATGTTTTAGAAAAATCCATACACGTCTTTCTCTGGAAAAAAAAATTCCCAGAGACATTCACTAATAGACAGCAACCAGTGCTGCCAATAAGCACTCCCAGGTTGTGCTGCAAGGCCTCAGTTCTCTTCTTGATTTAGGGATCATCTTGGTATATTTCAGTCAATCAGCAACTATTCATCTTCTACGTGAACATTGTCCCCTAAGTATACCACAGTGTACTAAAACCAGATAAAGATATTAAAATACAACTGTAGGCCAATATCGCTCATGAATGTAGACACAAAAATTCTCAACACAGTACTAACAAATCCAGTCCAACAGTGAATAAATAAACTTACACCTACAAGTGGAATTTTTTCCAGGTATGCAGGCTGGTCCAATATTCAAAAATCAATCAATCCACCACATCTACAGGCAAGAGAAGAAAAATCATATGATTATATCAATTGCTTCAGGAATGACATTTGAGAAAATTCAATATGTGTTCATGATAATTTTTTAAAAACTCACAGAAAACTAGTAACAGAAGAAATTTCCTCAACTTGATAAAGAGCATCTACAAAAAAACTATAACTAACATCATACTTAATGGTGAGAGACTGGACGCTTTCACCCCAAGACTGGGAAGAAGGTAAGAATGTCCTCTCTCATCACTCTCAGCCCACATTGTACTGGAAGTCCTACCTAGTGAATAAGACAAGAAAAGGAAACAAAAGTTCTGCAGATTGGAAAAGAAGAAATAAAATGCTTTTGTTTACAGAAAGCATGATTTTCTATCTATAAAATCCCAAAGAATCTTCCAAAAACTCTTAGAACTAATAAATAAATATAGCAAGCTCACCAAAAGCAGACGGCCTGCACCAATGGTATCCAGGAGAAAGGCAGGGAGTTAGCAATAAAAGAATCATGGTGAATCAGGCATCTTTTGAGGCCAAGGCAAAAGGTGGGCAACCTGAATTTGTCTCTTTCCAACAATTGATTACAGACATCATGGATACTTGTAATCTAGTTGCAACATCTCACACTTTATTTTTCTTGCAGCTTCCTGCATTATTTTGGGGGGTTTTGAGAGAGGTAAATTATTTGAAGGAGGCAGTGCTCAACAGAGCAAGGGAATATTTGATGTGGAACATAAACTTTATCATTGGCTGCCATTGTCATTATCACTGAAAGAGAAAAATTAGAAAGACATTGTAATTACAATGTTGTAAAGCTGAGCTTTCCCCAACAATAACATATTAATATTAGAACAAAAGGAGTCCTTTTAGCCTCTGACCTCAAATCCCAGAGTGGATGATTTATCAGTTGGTACTGTGCTGCACTACGAGAATGAACGTATCTCCCGTGGATAAGTGCTCCTCCTATCAGCAAGGATGGACTCGTGCTGCTAGTATATTTCTAAGGCTTCTTGATAGAAGTCAGAGCTAAAATATGTCAGCCATTATATTATACTTTCAAAAGTAATCAGTTTCATGAAGTCATATACTGGTCTATTAATTAATTAAAAGATGGAAAACAAATGACTACTTTGGTACCTACATCTAACAGGAAACTTCAATGAAACTAATCATTTTGTATTTTCTAGATGGTAACTATAAGTACTTTCTTCATTTCCATGTTCTTGAAGGTAATTTTTGGTCATATATATCATTTGTCTAAAACGTAATTGGTGTTATACGTTACCACTTAAAAGAAAACTAACTGATGTACCACAAAGGCCAAGTATTAAACTTACATTTTATCAAATGCTTTATAAATTTAATCATATAAACAGTGAAGCCCTGTTACAACTCCATCCAGGACTTATAAATGGATATGCAAGCAAAGCAGTCATAGTTTTAGTTCAAACCTATGGCAGCATATTATATAATTGCACAAATATTGATTTACTATATTACAATTAAAAATGGATCATGAACCATGAAGAATGACTCAGGCTTAACAGAATGTATATGTGGGAGTCATGACCACAGTCTAAGGTTATGGGGCTGGTTTTCTTGACAGTTGAATCCCATTCTTCTGTGCTCTGACTCTATCCCATCATAGGTAAAAATTCAGTAAGTTAAGGGATGGCACCATCTCACAAAGAACCTCAGAATTAGGGAAATCTATATGGTTTCTTTAAATGTGAGACATTGTTGGTAGCAGTCATGCAGCACAGTGTGTCACATGTCATTAATGTCATTGTGAATTAATAAAAACCTTTTCAAGAGTTTTGGATCTTGGTGGGGTGTGTGTGTGTGTGTGTGTGTGTGTGTGTGTGTGTGTGTGTGTGTACACCTATTTCTTAGTATGAGTTCTTATCCATATGAATTAGGTAATATATAAAATTCCCAGGTGATGTATGATTAATCAGGTTAGGAAAACACCTCTTGTTAATGGTACCAGGGCCATGAGGAACTGATGACCAAGAGTTAAAATAGACATTTCTTATTTTAACAGTGGTATAATACAGACATATATTTATGTGCATGCCACAAGATAAAATACTCAGCACAACTCTCCAGTTTTTTAAATGTATGATTAAAAACCGGTGTTTCCAAACAGGATTCCCAGATTACTGATAAACAAGGGGAAAATACTCTTCAGATCTGTATACAAATATATCAGCTCCGAATATAAATCCATTTAAATTCCTCCTAGGTAGCAATTCAGAGAGTTATTTCTAAATAGAACTTAGAGGTTACTTTTATTTAAATGTAATAACAATATCATAAATCATGCTTGGGAAGCAGCAGGGTTTTTTTTAGTCCATTGGCTATTGTATTTGTATCTTCCATATAAAGTACTGAGTGTGGCTTCTTAAAAATGGATTTTTCTAGTTCATTTTTCAAGGTTATACAGCATGTATGATTACTGCAGGGACAAATGTTTTGTGTGTTCATTTCTTTTTTACTGCTAATGGTTTATACATGCAAATAATGAAATGTATATTATGTCTACTAAGTACGTGGAAACAATGTAGAATTTACTTGCCTGATTCTTAGCTCCACTGAGAATTCTTTAAAATGTAATTTAACATTAAATTCTTGTAAAGGTAATAACTTTAATATGATTTTCTTATACACCTTTTGCGGATAGGGGATATTTATTCTTGTATGAATATTGATTCATAAATGCTCTTAAGGAATGCAGTTGCTCCAATTCGAGAGAGAAAATTTTCATGGTATTTAATATTTGATAGGGAATATACTCCTATTTAACATCCCATTGCAGAATAGTGATCTGTTTATAACAGGACAGTAATCAAATTAAATGAAGACAGTTTTCCAAAGTCAAATATAATCGTTTCTCACTATGGTGTAGTCTTTCACCATGAAAAAAGAACTAGCTGTTGAATTCGTTTCTCCTATACTTTCTTACCATGTCATTAATTTTAATGGGAAAAAGTTTAGAAGGTATGAAATAATAAAGAATTTGTTTTGCCTGGCACTAAGTAACTAACTGTATACTGCATAGATAATTTAACCCAATGGTCATATTAAACATTTTTTAGTTTCATGGAACTTAGCTGGTGAAATTCACTGAAATTGAATTCCATGACAGCCACGAACAGGAAATATTGTCTAAGGCAATAAATAGGTGAGATGATAAAGACAAGATGTCAAGCAATAGCTATAACAATATGATTAAATAACAGATGGGACCAAGGATGGAAACCATTGAAGGAAATGCAAACCCAGTTATAATTATGTGTTAGTAGTCTTCTCTGTGATGTTGGTTTAAAAAATTGTGTCCTCTTCCTTTCTTCTGTTCTGGAGTAAACACACATAAATGTACATATGCATACACATCCATATGTATCTACAAACTTGCATATAAATGCATCTAATTGTATCTATATTCATAATGGTATCTTCTGAAAATCTTACAAAGACTTGGTATAGAAAGTCATCCCAGGCATCATCATCTGTCTCCATATGACCATTCCATCGGAGCTGACGCTGATAAACCTGGCATAGCTTCAGGAACGACTCCTCCAGTTTAGTATGCAGACATGGTCATGTAAACCTCTAAGACTTAGCCTCTTTGAGCCAACCTGCAAAGTTTCAGATTGGTAGAAAAGAGGAACATTTCTCCATTGTGTGTCCACACTTGGCAACCCCTCCCCTTCACACCTGATTCTCCTTAAGTGAAGAGTTAGTATAAGGTAGGAGGAAAATATTTTTCACAAATGCTTTAGAACTACACATCTTAAAGAATAAGTTGCCATAAGTCAACTGCTTGATTTTATCTGGTGTGTCTTTTAGAGCCTTGCTATAGAAGACTAGCAGCGTCAGCATCACCTAGGAGCTTGTTGAAAATGAAGAATCTCAGATTTCACCCCAGCCCTACTGAATCAGAATCTACGTCTTAGCAAGATTCTCAGGTCATTTTTATGCATATTAAAGTTTGAGGAACATTGTTTTAGAGAATACTTTGGTTTCTAAAGACTTCAAGCCTTGTATGCAGTAACTTCATGTTGGTGACATCTGTGCTCCAAATTTATAAGATTCAAAATGGAAAAATTCAACACTGTCATAGGAATATTGAGATAGATTGACAGATTTCTATAGTAGAAACAGTAAAAGAAGTTAGAGTGGTAGGGATCATTCTGAAATCTGTAGAGTCCTGTTTGAGAATGAATTTAGGTTCAGGGATTACATGTTTAATCAGACAGTTTTGACAACGTGTGGTATTTAAGCAATGCCACCAAGAACTCTGCAAAATAGTTTCCGGAAGAGTAGGTTCTATTCTATGTTCTAAGCCCATAGTGCTAGCCAACAAAGTTTCTTAGGGCCATAGTAGTTCAGGCAGATTATAATGACTAAAGTGCTTTTCTGTTTGAAAATATGCCAAAGATTTATTCAGAATGGAGACAACATTCTCTGCATTAAGAGCTTCTTTTGGCAGGGTGGAGCGGGGGGTGGGGGGCGGGAATCAGAAACCACTTGCAATTATACTCAGAGTTGTATGCCCCGCCAATGAGCATAAATAGCCAACAAGTCAATGTCAGCATTAAATGCCCTTTGGAAAGTTTACCAATGAGTTCCCAGAGCATACTGTTTCAAGTGACCTAAAAACTTGAGTTATGGTGTGATCACTTAAACGTTTTGCAATGAAAGTAACTAATCTAAATTTTAGACGATTATTAATGTTTATTGCTGCCATTTCTGTATGTAGAGATTACCAAGGAAACTTTGTTGTTCTTGTTAGAAGCATTAAAGTATATTTTTGACTCCAAACACAGTACGAGGTTTATATGGCTATTTAATAATATTGACACATATATTAAAAATTAGTATCATTGATATTTAAATTATATGACATTGGCTGTATAGCACATTATTGGAAATAAGCAAATTGTAACCAAGGTTCACTGTCATTTTAATTTTTTAATGATGGATGTGACTTTACATGTCTAATCGAGAATTGCCATTTGGAGATAAAGTAGATGAGATAAAACTCAGCCCCTATTCTGATGTTGCTCTGAGGAACCTAGAGGCATAGAACTCTTTTTTTAATTGGATAAACATAGGCTTTTTGTTGAGGTTGTCTTGTATCTTTTTACAGGTTAATTGAAATGCTTTAATAATATTTATTAAAATAGTGGAACATTGATTTTATAAAAATGTATCATGCATTTGAGCCTGTTTTAATCATCTTGCATTCAACCAGAAATGGAAATGAGCACTTGTTTTAAATATATGGGCTATTCTGTATTACTCCTCTTAAACGTTACTATTTTGAAGTGCTAAAGACCTGAATTCTAATCCTAGCTCTGATACAGAAGAGCTCTGAGGATTATGGCAACTAAAATCTCTATCCCTCATGTTCCTTGCCTGTGAATGATTTTATAAATTAAACCATCTCTAAAAGTGCTACCAGCTCTCACTGATCACTAAGGGGTATTAAATACACAAGTACGTCCTTGGTTTTCTCATTAGAACAGGCAGATGATATTACCAAGAACTTGGTGTTTGGGGGCCAAGTGACCAAGAGGCCAGCCAAGTTTCAGGATAAAATTTAAAGAAAATTTCCTGGGAAGAAGAAGGCAAATAAGAACTTTCTTTGCTGGGAATAGTACACACTTGGCGGTCATAAAATGTTCTCTTTATTCCACAGAGAAGAAAAGAAAAATATTACGGTAGGACTCCAAATAGAGTCAGTTAAAAACATGGTATACCCAAGCACAGGCTCTTATTCAGCCCCTAAAAGTCTCAGCCTCAATGCCCTTTAATATAGAAATGCTGTTAGCAGTCTATGATTCAGCTGAATGATAAAATAATTGAGAATATAGCACATAGTAGTTGTCGACAAATTATCCCTATGTTAGAAAAGAGACAGTTAATTGGCATAGATCTTGTCATTCTCTAGAAAAATGCAACCATAGTTGGACATTCTCTTTGTATGGAATGAGTATGAAATTGTGTAGTGGCGAAATAGAACATAAAAGGTCATTTGGACATGTTTAGCATGTGGAATCTTAAACTTCATAGGTAGGCAACCTCATAAGACTGTAGCACTCCAAACAGGGTTATCAACATGTCCACCCACACAATATCTGCTTTCAAGGAAAGCTCTGTGTCAGTTTCAGGCAATTAACAAATTTTAGCTTTTATTATATTGAAATGAAGTCAAATTATTTTTCTGTTATGATCTCTTTTGAAATAAGCTTTTACGTATTTCTAATGATTTCTTCTAAATGGTTCATATAAATTAATGCTTTTTTTAAAAAATATATTATTTGATTCCACTTTGATCTACTTTAGCTCTCATTCTCAGGGAGAAACAACTGAGTTAAAGTCACTGTTTTAAACAATATTTTTTATTGCATTTAGAGTAATTACAACTAGAACACTTAATAGTTTTATTCTAAATTGAGCTAAAGCCTGGACAAAAACATTTTTAAGTACCCAACATGTTCAGATTTTTTAAGTTTTACTAGGAAAAGATTGTGTGTTTAATTAAGAATACATATCTAAAAGAAAAATCTGATTTTGTGAGATTATAAATTCTGGTTTTCAGAGCAAAGATAATCCTGAGAGAGAAATTATCTGAGCCTTATCTGCAACCCTGCCACCCATTCCAGACACACATACACACACACACACACACACACACACACACTCTCTCTCTCTCTCTCTCTCTCTCTCTCTCTCTCTCACTCTCATTCTCTACCAGTCCAGTGTGACCAACCCAAGGAGAATGAGGGGCAGGAACACAGTCACACAAGTCAGAGCCGAATAAGAATAAAAATAGAACCTTAAGCTTTCAGAAGCACCAGTTTTTAAAGTGAGCCAGAGGACAGAGCAATAACTATATATTTAAACAGAAGTAACTACAACTTTCTAATCAGGTACCCGTTGATAGAACATAAACTGCAGTAAATCATGACCCAGTGTCCTGTTATGTCTCCCATAAACAAGGGGGGGTATCATTGGTGTGCTTTACTTGGTGAATATGCTTATGTAGATGCTTCATATACAGATGCAATAAATATATTCTACTATGGCTTTTAATTTAATAGAAAGCGTTTTAAAAAAAAATATTCAGCTTATATGTACATTGACCAGAACATGTTCTGTGTGGAAACTGCATTTTGCTTGGGTTTTGAGAAGAGCATTCCATAGGATATCTATATTCTTACTAAAGTTACTTAAAGATAAGGAAAATGTGGTTTTCGTGGTGTATTCCTCTAAGGCTGGGCTTCTCAACCTCTGCACAATTAACATTTGGGTCCAGATCCATCTTTGTTGTGGGGACAGTCCCGTGCATTGTAGAATGTTCAGCAGCACGCACAGCGTCTACCCACTAGACAACATTAGCACACCCACCCTCAGTTGTGACAACTAAAATGTCTCCAGATATCACCAAATATCCCCAGCATAAAATCATCCTCAGCTGGCAACCACTGTTCTAAAGAACAACTTAGCACAGCCTTGGTCGGGATCAAACAATACTGCTTTGTTAGCAAAATTTAGGAAATAAAATCCAGCAATTAATGTGGCCTTCACACACATTTACTGTTGTTTATTTAACCTTTTCTTTTATCAGATTTTTTTCTTAAATGGATTACTACTATCCTGGATAGATTACTAAGGTTTTAGTTTAACAAATTTGTTATGAGAGCTGAAATTTCCAGCTTCTCACCCTCCCCCCAGTATAATGATGATGTTCAATCAAATATGTCAGATAGAAGCCCACAAAATTCATCAGATTGGAGTCTACATCCTCCTGGGATTTGAGAGGAAAAAAATGTGGAGAATATCATTTTTTGGTAAGGAGGCTAGGTCCATTTGCCATCGAAGTCTACATGTACACTTCTAAATGTCATCGATATTAATTCTGTTTAAATCTGTGCCTATAGTATACTCTCTAAGGATGTGGCTATTTAGTCTGGAAATCCGTACTCTGACAAAATCCACCATAAAGCATGAGAATTTGTAGCTTAAAAACAAGTTTCTTCTCCTGTCAGTTCCTTCTCTCACCCCTCTATGTGCAGAAAATAGAATTTAACAAGATGACTGTAGTCAAGAGTCTTGACAGGAAGTTACCTTAATAGGTTTTATTTTTACTTTTGCTTTTGTTTTTGTTTTTGTTTTATTAAATTCAGGGAACCTATTGGTGGTTGCTAGATGCTGGAAGGTTGCAGTAAAAAGAAAATTGTTATTGTTTATAAATACTTCTGAAAATGAACACGTTTAAAATACAGCATATGTGTAGCTTCTATCAGCAATTACAAATACCTTTTTCTTTTTTAGTACTAGACAAAATTCCAGCATTTCTAGAAAGTGTTGGGCCCACCCACCTCCAGGAAGGAGGTTTGATTCCACACTGTAGTGCCTGGAATACTGGCTTATCGGTTATGACAAACGTACAACACTAAAGCAAGGTGTGTGTGGGAAAGGAGTACTTTCCTCTTAATATTTTTGTAAACCTAAAACTTCTCTAAAAAATAAAGTCTATTAATTTTTTCAATGGATTTGAAAAGAAAAAAACATTAATTTTTGAAGTGATAAAAAAGTGAAATCTAGTCAAATTGTGGTTCCTAGGCATAAAATGGATTGATTGTTCTAAGCATCATTTAGATTTTTAATTTGTGACACTGTTTAATAATAAACAAACCTATTAAGAGAGAAATATTGCACGTCCCAAGAATTTTTACTTTATTATTTTTTAATACTTGATAACTTAAATGTATGCAAATATTAAACTAAATATAAGTCCATTATGTTTATAAAATTAGGAAACAAAAGAACTGCAAACCAGAGAGAAACAAAACAAAACCAATAAAATTATACTTATCAGCATTTGTCAGTGTGTCAGATGACATGTTGTTGAAACTAATCACTACTTAAAATGTGAATATGGTTTTACAGCAAGCTACAAAGGAAGGAGAATTACGATCCGAAAGGTTGCTTGGTGAGCGTGGAGTTAGAGAGGTAAGTTTGAATTCATTATCATTAGGCTCAGATGGTCTGACGGCTTATCTTCACAATATGATAAGGGTTCTGAGAACGTGTGGCCCAACAGAGTGTGCCCTGCCTGCCTTCTTTCAGGTGGTGCTGGAAAGGATGAGGAGAGCCACTGCTTCCCTTGGTAACTCCTACTGCACTGCATTTCTGAACAACATGCTCGTGACTTATTAGAAGTCTTTTTTTCTTTGCATTCTACTCTAGCCTGAAAGCCATTCTGTCTCATTAAGGTAACTGAAAATCTATCTACCATCCAGGAACAGTCTGATGCTCAAGTCTGTTTCCTAATAGCAACCCTACTTCTCTGATTTTTGAGCTCTGGGGTCTGCCTCAGTGTTACCTCTACCCCTTAAGCGGATTGCCACGCCTACCCACTCACTGCCCGTGGAGGCTTTTAATGAGCCAACGTGTAATCAGTCATTACTCATTCAGTATTAAAAACCCAATTAAAATGTTGATTGTCTACAAGCAGTAGCAAGTGTGATGTGACATGTCTCTGGAATCGTATTCTTATGTATTCAAGCATCCGTGTGTCTTGTGCTGTGAGGTGGTGTGCCCCGACATTCGATATAAAATCTGAGCTAAATACCTGAAGCAGATAAGGACTCATCATAGATGTAGATGCTGATTTTTCACACTTCTCTGGGAAGAATTGGTGGATGTTTCTATTTTCTATGAAAAATCCTCCAGCTACCCTTCTATTTTTTCCTCCCTTCACAAAAGAAATCTCTTGAAAGAGGTTTATACACTTCCATCTCCCACCACTTCATGGACCAACATCTCCCTAATGTTAAAATGACACTGAATCCAAATGGCACGTTCCAGCAACCTTTGGAACCATTCATTTCTCCCTCATTCTTAAAGGATTGATTTCCTTTGGCTTTTGTGCTACCATTCTCACCTGGATTTCCTCTTATTCTTCCTTCTCCATCTTTTTGCACGTCTCCTTCTCCTTTAACTGTTGCACTTTCTCAGTTATCCATCCTAGTTCTCTTCTCTTTTAGACCTCCCTGTTCTCCCGAGTGAGAGATCATTCACTCCCAAAGTTTCAGGTGCCAACCAAATGAGCCAAGAGCTGCTGAAGGTTTATCTCCAGTTTAGACTCCCATTATAAGCTCCAGGTTCTACCATCTACTCTGCACCTCAGCTGAATCTCCCACTAGCCCCTTAGTTTTGCCTATATCAGAACTTACCT
This sequence comes from Phocoena sinus, assembly GCF_008692025.1. Lineage (NCBI taxonomy): Eukaryota > Metazoa > Chordata > Mammalia > Artiodactyla > Phocoenidae > Phocoena > Phocoena sinus. The sequence continues at coordinate 55,119,066 of NC_045769.1, forward strand.
TTCCCCAAGCTTGTGTCTCTCCTTATGTCAGTAAAAGGCATTATTACCAACCCACTTACTTAAGCCAGAAATCCTGGGATCATCTTTACTTTCATTTGCCTCACTCCAAGGTCTCTAATTTTTGTTTGTTTGTTTGTTTTTGTTTTTGTTTTTGTTTTTTGTGGTATGCGGGCCTCTCACTGTTGTGGCCTCTCCCGTTGCAGAGCACAGGCTCTGGACGCGCAGGCTCAGCGGCCATGGCTCACAGGCCCAGCCGCTCCACGGCATGTGGGATCTTCCCGGACTGGGGCACGAACCCGTGTCCCCTGCATCGGCAGGCGGACTCTCAACCACTGCGCCACCAGGGAAGCCCCAAGGTCTCTAATTTTTAACAACTCATAATCATCTCTCAACTTTGACCTCTTCTTTTATCTTCACTGACATCACCATGCTCTGGCCTGATGTGACAGCCTCCCTACCTGGTCTTCCTGTCACTCAAAGATGGTCATTCTTGCCCTTCCTTGTCAGATATAGGCCCAGAAGGGTTATTGCACAGCTGGGTAGAAATAAAACTAGGCTAGAACCCAGATCTCATACCTTCCAGCTACACCATGTCTCTGGCTGGGGATTTTTCCCTGCTTTAGCCTGGGAAAGAAAGATCTTTTCCCAACCCCATTCATCTCTTCTTCCCCTCTTCCAGCAGTATGTCATGCTCCAGCTGTCCCAACAGGCTCTCAGGTCCAACTTCTTGAATATCATACAAACTCCTTTCACAACTTCTTGAATATCATACAAACTCCTTTCAAAGACATGGATTATATACAAAGAAGGCATTGCAGACAGTGAGAAGATGGTCCACCTTTGGTCAGGCTAAGGGAAGGACCATACTTAAAGATCCCTCAGTTCTGAATATTCTTGAGTCAAACCCAAGTCTTTCTGTCTCTGGCTTTTCTAGAAGGGTGACTTCTGTTCATACCCACAATCTCATAGCCAGTCTAACCAGCAAGCAGAATTGAATCCACACTATTTCTGAAGCTATTATGAGCTATTAAGTTAAATTGTTGGATTTATTAATCTGGAACTGCAAAAAAGTTAATCTTATTCTTACCTTAGTACAAAGTTTATGTCTTTTACTCTCCTAAAAATTCTTTTAATAGAAGGTCCTCAGGAGGTAACACTTATTTATAGGAATTTCAAGACAATAAGACAATGGGGTGAACTATCCGCCTCACCCCCAAGTCCTATTTTAATATTATTACATTTTTCTATTCTTAAATGGGTCACTGGTCTGGAATCATTGAATATAGAATGGCTAAGAAGAAAAATATATTGAGTTATATCTGGAACTTTCTGTATGAGATAATGTTAAGGAAAAAACTGGAGATGTAGCATTAGTTTCTGCATATTTATTTATCAGATACTACTTGCAGAATAAAGATGTGGAATATTGCAACCTGATGAATTAATCAACTTGAAAAAACCTTTCAGAAGGACACAGCAGGGAGAGGAATTATCAGGGAACAAGTTGAATTAAAAGATATTAATTATTGTGAGCCATCGCCTCCTGTTTCTTGTTGTGGTTTTTTCACAGTGTCTATAGTGAAATCAGTAAAATCTAGTTATATTCCATTATAAAAGTATTTGTTCTTTGTGATTTGGATTATGATTTAAATAATATTAGATTCATTTAATTCCATTGTAAGGCTATAATTTCTGAACACGAATGTTCCATCTTTTTCAAACACATTAAAGGAATTTTTCTAAAGGATAAGAACTTCCTTGCATGTGTATTTCTCTATTTTAAATAGCTTTTTCCTCTTATTATACATAGCAATAATCTTTATTGTAGAAAACTCAGAGAATATAGAAGAGCAGAAAATAAGAATATCAAGTTAACCCATCATCTACCACTCAGAGACAATTATTATTAACATTTTAGTATTTGTATTTCCAGGATTTTTGCTGTGTGCACACACACACACACACACACACACACACACACACTTGTGTATATAGCTATCTATAAACATATATGACATCAATACTCTCCAGCCAAAGACTATTAGCAGCGTATCCAAAGTTAAACATGTTGGGCTTATTGCTTGTTGCAACAAAGACCACATACCGTAGGGAAGCACAGGGCACCTCAGTAACAGGGAGTTTGAAACAACTTAGGATTTGGGCTTATGTTAGGTGACTTCAGGGAATTTTAAGGAAACAAAGCCTTGCTGTGAATTGGAGGCAGAGGTGAGTGTATGTTTGGGTATCTTAATACATGTTATCTATAGGGCGGGAAGAATGAATAGAGGTAGAAGCTATAAAGTAGTAAAGAAGCAGCAGTCACTCATATTAGCCAGGATAGACTTCTGGGTCATTTATGTGGCTTGGACAGTGTTCACGTTTGTGTTCAGACAAGACAGCGGGGTGGTTTTGTTGTTGTCTTGAGCCATCATAGTCCCAGAGTGGCCCTGTTCGTGTTAATGTTCTGTGATCTTGTTTATATTCAACAGGAGGACACAGACCGAGCTGGGAGTGCCCGACCAGCTTCTGGATATCAGGGCCTGCTTTCTTCTCTTTCAAAGCTTAGAGAGTTTTGAAACTTACAGGACTTCCTCCGTCTTTGGAATTTGACTAGTGTAGATCGTGCCATCCAAAATTATTTACTTGGTGACTTGCTCAGTCTTTTGTTTATGGCATCTGAGTTTCCCATGTTGCTTAAGATAGCCTGTCCAACCTGTGAGGTTCCACAAATATTTTTATGTAGGTAGTTATAATATTTTATTATGTTCTTTTTACTTTTAGATATTTAATCCATTTAAGATTTATGTTACATGGTATGAGGTGCTTTTTTTTTAAGAATTTTTTTTTTACGTGAACCATTTTTAAAGTCTTTATTGAACTTGTTGCAATATTGCTTCTGTTTTATATTTTGGTTTTTTGGCCACAAGGCATGTGGGATTTTAGCTCCCCGAGCAGGGATCGAACCCGTACCCCCTGCATTGGAAGGTGAAGTCTTAACCACTGGACCGCCAAGTAAGTCCCAAGGTGCTTTCTTCTGAATAAATATTCAATTATATCAGCACCATTGTGAACTAAACCATCATAAATTCATTCCTCGGATTTCCTTGTATCTATTTCTGGACACTCTATTCTATTTAATAATTTATTTTTATATTACTGTGCTAATACCTGGCAGTTTGATTGCTGTAGTTTTGTAGTAAGTTGTAATTTCTGGTAAAGCAGTTTCCCTTTCACCATTATTCTGATTTTTCAAGAGCTACCAAATGGTCTATTGTATCAGTATAAATACTCCCTATTGGCAGACATATAAGATATGTCCAGTTTATATTTCCTATTACAAATTTTTAGAACAAGAGTTTTTTTTCCATCATTTAATATAATTCTATGTGGCACAAATAGAGAACAAAACCACACATTAGTGTGTCTCTGATCTGCTATAGGCTCACTTATTAGTAGGTGACACTCTGGTACACAGCTGTATTGTACACATGATTCAAATTCACATTTCCCCCAAATTAACTGCCATGGCTCTATAGTGTTACAATGTGTCCAACCCACAAATGTTAAAACCTTCAGTGTCAAGAACCCACGTAAACAATTTTCACCCTACTGGATTTATCTTACTGGTATGCACAGCCTTCTGACCCTCAGAACTTCAAGGATCAAATGCTTAAACTGACTAATCCCTTTAATATCTTTTTCTAGTGGTAATTCCTGCTCATACCCACTGCCAAATACTATCCCCTAAAGTCTTAAACAAAGCTCTTAGAAACAGAGGTATGAGGCAGACAGCTTGGCTTGGCTGGTTCTAACATTGACACGTGACATGGCTTCATCTTCAAAGCCCTTTTGTGTCATGAACTCATGAAAAACAATGTGTAGCTAGAACCTTTGGCCTTCTCCTGTGGCAGCAAGTTCTGACACTGAGAGAGAGATTTGCATTTCATGCTGACCTTCCCCAGGATGTCTGCTTGCCTCTTACACATTTTACAAAGAGAAGATTCATTCAATGTCTCTAAGGACTGTTCTACATCAATAGTCTACAATCCAAGAGCATAATTACCAAACTGGAAGTGGATTTACTTACAAAAATATAAATTACTTGGTAAGTGTAAAGTAGTGGCTGTTGTTAATGCCAGTGAGAAAATGTGAAATGTGAAAATGTGAAAAACTTTACAACAGGGAATGTGAACTTTGTTAAATACTCTTAAAAATAATGTTAATCACACAGAAAACCAGGATCCTAGCCAGAGTACTCCTGGCTTTCAGTTTCAATTCCTATCAAAGGGACACCTGAGAGACATGATAGTTACCAAAGATCTTTCGAATATGATAAATCCTACTTACAGATCAGGGGGTGGAGCCCCACTCCCACTCATTTTTTTAAACTTGCACTCTATCTCATCAACTCCTCATTCAGTTGCAGTTATGAGTTGCCTTTTAATGTTATGCCCTTGACTTTCGTTAAAAGCTTCCACCAAAAATATCAACATATAAATTAGGTCACTACATCTGTGATAGATACATTATTAAACACTTTATGTTCTGGATATCACTCAGTACCCTCTCTGTAAAGTTGTGCCTGATAAATTTTTAAACTTTAAAATTCAATGTTAAAAAAATTGCACTTCCGCAAGGAATTGGCATGCTTCCCCCTCTAGATTGAAAATCACGTCTCTTTATTCTTTAACTTTCAGGAAGTTCACCATCTAACCTGAAGATCATCTATAGTAAATAGAGTTTCCATCTTGGTTTGTGAGTTTATGTTGTTCTTTGACATGGTTTTATTTTTCTACTCTGTTTCTATTTTCTCTGAAAGTTATTCTTTATTTCTATTTCTCTTATATCATTGTATCCACTTTTGCTGAAATACCTCAATTTTTTTTTTTGTGGAATGAAATGCAAAGTTTCCTGCCAAAGTTATCCTCTCCATGAGAAGTTCTGTTTTTGTTTCACCTTACACTGCCCTCCTCCATCTCTGGGTTCCTGGGCACTTAGCGTACCAATCACTTTGATTCCTTCCTTCCACCATCTCCCTTGCTTTGTTACATAGCTCTCTTGTCTTTCCAACTATTAGGTGAAGGACTTTATGTTTTCTGTAGCCCCCGTAGTTCTTGGTACATGGAAGACTCTCACAAATCACTTGAAAAGAAAAGAAAGCAGGGAGAGAAGAAGAGAGGGAGGGAGGAGGAAAGGAATAGCAGTCTGAACTTAATGTAAAAAATACATCCAGCCTGTAGGGAAGAAGGGGTAAGGAAGAAGTCTATTGGAAATTGAAACAATTATCCAGTAATGAAGGTAATTGCTTAGGTTTGTTTGGCTTAGGGGGGAGTGAAATTTTTATTTTACAATTTATTTTATTGAGGTATAGTTGATTTACAATGTTGTGTTAATTTCCGCTGTACAGCAAAGTGATTCAGTTATACATATATATATTCTTTTTCATATTCTTTTTCATTATGATTTATTACAGGATATTGAATATAGTTCCCTGTGCTATACAGTAGGACCTTGTTGTTTACCCATTCTATATATAATAGTTTGCATCTGCTAATGCCAAACTCCCAAAATCCTTCCTCTTGCCACACCCCTCCCCACCTTGGCAACCACAGTCTGTTTTCTATGTCTGTGAGTGTTTCTGTTTCGTAGATAAGTTCATTTCCGTCGTATTTTAGATCCCACATATAAGTGATATCATATGGTATTTGTAACAAGTTTTTATTATTGTCTCTATACAACTAGGTTAGGTCACACAGTCAGGCAGGAAACACATGCAACTCTATAGCATAACTGAAGAGAGTTTAGTAAAGGGACAATTACAAGGTGTGGGCAGGTTCATGAACACTAACAGGGGATGGTGAAGAGCCCTGGGAAAAGCACGAGTAGAAAGCCCAGCTAAAAACATGGCAAAGGAACAATTACCAGAACCCAAAGAGAGTACCTGTAGGAAAGGAGTCCTCAACAAGAGCATGGTCACAAGTAGAAGAAGGATGCAGCCAAACTACAGCTAGGCAAGGAAGGAGCCAAAGGAGTAAATACCCCAAACTCTCTCCTGCCAGCACATCCCATAGAATGGAAGGGGGTGGGTAGTAGATAGAGGGGCAGCCAGAGGATATACAGTGCCCCGCACTTCACTTTCACAGTAAGGGCTTGCTTCAAAAGGATTCTACGTTTATAATTAGGTGAGGAACCCGTAGGCCGGGAGGGTGGGGGGAGGAGGGTGGGGAGAGGAGGGTGAGGGGTGGAATTTGACTAGGAATTTGAAAGAGATGGGGTAAAACACAGAGGTAAAAGGCCTAAATCTCTGCAATACACATACAAAAGCTTCAGAATTCCATAAGAACGTAAATCATCATTTAAGGCTCAAAGGGTCTTTCACATATTTCAAAGCTTACCTTTGTTTTCAAGACAGTAGAGCTGCCTTCAGGGTCATTTTTAGATTTTTGTCCCACACAGGCTCTTTTTCTTTTAGAGAATCCTCCACCCCTTAACATATCAACCATATTAAAATGTACCCACCATTAATGCAGTTGACTAGTTAACATGTCTTTTTTTGTAGGCATTTGGTAAACATCTATTATTTTTCATTTTTGCAAATTCCTTTTTATATTTCAGAGCAAAACTTATTTTTCAGCTCCAAAGACATTTTTGGTCCCCAAAGAGCCCTTAATCCTTAGGTCTGTGCCTGCAGTAGTCACTGGATAAAATGAGCCAGACTGCCTCACTTTGGTGTATGTAAATCTTATTATTTGACAGTAATATCACCACCAGTGAGCATCTGCCTGTGGTCGGATTTGATCTGGTTTAAGGTTTCCTGTCCCAACATCCCAGAAACCCAGCTTATATCTTCTTTAAGATTCCAGTAGTTCTTGAGCTTTGCTTTAATTCCACGTATAAATGTCATGTCACCTTCTGAGGTCCTTCCGGGAAAGACATGATGTGTGTTTCTATAAGCTCACTCTTGGACTTCTCAAATATTTCTTAGAAAACACTATTCTGGATATTCAGCTGGGTAGTTAGATAATGGATCAAATTAATATTAGCAAGCACAGAAATGATTTTCTTTTATGTCATGTTTGGCAGCAGCAAACAAACTAAATGCTTACCATCTGTCAGATTCTCACTGTCCTGGGCAATATCACATTCATTCTGTCATTTGTTGTCCTTCTCTTCAAGGGTTAAAGGTAAAATGTCTTCCTCCTGCTCTTCACCGCCTTCTTCTGCACTGGGGTCTTGAGCATTGCTGTTGTTTATTTCCTTATGTTTTGGGTCCTGTTCAGAAGTTTCATCAATTTTTTTCTGTTTCAGCGTCTTCATTTCATCTTCACTCAATTCTTTTATTCATTTTCTGTGTCTACTGTCTACTGTCTACTGGATTATTCAAATGGCTGATAAGATCAAATATTGTTGGTATTGCATTATCTCGAAGAACTGTCCTATAAGGACTAGTTCTACAGATCACAGAAGTCTCCAAGTGTTTGGCACACAATCGATAATGTTTATCTAGTTGATCGGGTGTTTTATCTTTTAAGTCGGTTCTCCTACAATTCTCCACACACTTCTGGCATCTGGCTGGATCCCGCGGCAACCTGAAAAAGGCCAGGTCCAACCGCGAGCTCTTCCGCGTGCAGTTGGGGGCCGTGCAGAAGTTCGGCATCATAGTCTGACTGCGGGCCGGCCCGGTCCTCCCCTCCCCCGTCCTCAGGGCAGCCCACCGGCCCGCCTGTCGGGGCCAGGGAGGGGAGCCAGGCCGGCCGGCCGGCTCGTTAGGGCCTGTATATATGCTTTTAGATTCACTTGACCTCATATGAAACATGTTGATGTATTGTTATGTTTTTAGAACCAAAATCAAACCACTTTAATTCTTATGGGAATTAGACGGAATGAATGAATAAAATCTTGAAGCTTGTGTCATCTTGACGTGGTGCATACAGAGAGCTCAAGAGCAGGGGAGATGGACCATATATATTACAGACACAAGGTCAAGTGTCTGTCCTCCAAAGCTGCTGATCTACTCACTGTGTTTGGACGTTTTTAGACTTTGCAGTATGGTCAAGATACTTGCCTTTTGGCATTTACATCCTTATATGACATTCAGAGTTAAGAAGGAAGGAAGAAAGGAAGGGAAGGGGAAGGGAGGGGAGGGGAGGGGAGGGGAAGGGAGGGGAGGGGAGGGGAAGGGAGGGGAGGGGAGGGGAAGGGAGGGGAGGGGAGGGGAAGGGAGGGGAGGGGAGGGGAGGGGAAGGGAGGGGAGGGGAGGGGAAGGGAGGGGAGGGGAGGGGAGGGGAAGGGAGGGGACGGGAGGGGAGGGGAGGAAGAGACCAGTTAGTAAATAGCTAATATACTACTCTGGAAAGAGTCCACGTTATTGGATTAGTGAACAATACTGGACAATATGTGATATCATGCTAAGCATTAGCTTTAAAATTAAATATTCCATAGTTGGCATATAGTAGTAAGCTAGCCCAGTGGAAACCAAATACTACTCAGATTTGGGGAGTTTGCTGATGCAGTAAGATCTTAATTTACCACCTTAACAGTGGGGAGGAGTCCCACAGATAATCCAAAACAGCTGATGATTCAAATATAATGCCTACTTAGTTTTGGAATGCATGGTGTGATTCTCTTTTTGAACATTATAGTCATAGCAATTCAATAAATATTTATTAAGCATATGCTCGGTGCTGAATACTGTGCTAAATGATTATAATTTGGGATTCTATCATTGCTTATTGGCTCAACAAATATCTAATGAGTGGAGACTTTTGCCAGGCATTGTGCTAGGTGATGGCTAAACGGTGGTGACCAACAAGACAGTTATGGTTCCTGTACTTTTGGAGATTGTGGTTCACATAAACTACTAATAAATTCTCAGTAATCTACGACTGAAACCTACACTGGGTTCAGTGTCTCCATCTACACAACTGTGGTTGCTGTCAGACTTTGTTTATACTCCATTGGACCAGTTACCAAAGGAAGGACTTATTGGGGGTTATTTGAGAAATGGGTACAGTTTTCAAGACTAATGTAATAGTCCTTTGTGAGAGAAAAGAGTAAAATTAAGGTCTCTTATAATTCATTAAATTTTTTTGTGTATTCTTACTGTGTTAAACACAATTCAAGCACTGGGATTATAGCAATGCATGCAATAGACAGAATCTCTGCTCTCAAGGAGATAATTAGCACAGTAATATGTGGTAATAGTATAGCTATAAAGTCCCTTCCACTCATAAAGTGTTTCAAAGTGAAATATAGGCTTATCATTGAGCTATTTTTACACAGAGAAGTAGAAAAGCAAATTCAGGAAGTGCACGAGGAAGAATGCGCTGACCCAAACAACCCGTTCTGATGGATTAGCGTCTGTGTTCCTTGAGTTACAAAGGCAAGCAAACCTACATCGGGGACATGGGGGACAAGGAAGTGCTGCTTAAAATTTGAGGCTTCTCTTTGTCCTACTTTTTTACTACCTCCAGTTACAGGTGCTTTAGTAGTAAGATTGAATTAATTGCTTTCTACAATTGTTTACAGGTGTACTAATAGTCACTCACATTTAATGGCACATTAAATACGAAAAGTTTATTTTAGACACGTGTGATACTTCTATCACAATAAGAAAGATCAAAAAGTTGGTCTTATCCTGCCGAAGAGGCAAGAGACTTTTTCTTCCCTCTTTGTTTCCTGGCGCGCAAGGAGAGGGGATTAAGAGCGCAGCTTAAAAGAGCTCCAGAGACGGATGCGAGCCGCGGCTAACAGCACGGACCCCAGAAACGGGCATGAGACGCTAAGGCTGCTGCTGCCGCCACCAAGAAGCCTGTGTGCGAGCACAGGCCACTCTCCACACCTCCCTTCCGGGGAGCCTGTGCAGCCCGCCACTGCCAGGGTCCCGGGATCCAGGGACAACTTCCCCGGGAGAACGCACGGCGCGCCTCAGGCTAGTACAACGTCATAACCGGCCTCTGTCGCCACAGGCCTGCCCCGCACGCCATGCCCCTCCCCCCCCCCCCCCCCCCCCAGCCTGAGTGAGCCAGAGCCCCCGAATCAGCGGCTCCTTTAACTGTATCCTGTCTGAGCGAAGAACAGACGCCCTCCGGCGACCTACACGCAGAGGCGGGGCCAAATCCAAAGCTGAACCCCAGGAGCTGTGAGAACAAAGAAGAGAAAGGGAAATCTCTCCCAGCAGCCTCAGAAGCAGCGGATTAAAGCTCCACAATCAACTTGATGTACCCTGCATCTGTGGAATACCTGAATAGACAACGAATCATCCCAAATTCAGGAGGTGGACTTGAGAGCAAAATTTATGATTTTTTCCCCTTTTCCTCTTATCGTGAGTGTGTATGTGTATGCTTCTGTGTGAGATTTTGTCTGTATAGCTTTGCTTTCACCATTTGTCCTAGGGCTGTATCTCTCTGTTTTTTTTTTTACCTAAAAAAATTTTTTTAATAATTATTTTTTTATTTTAATTTTACCTTACTATATTTTATTTTATCCTCTTTCTTTCTTTCTTTCCTTCCTTCCTTCCTTCCCCCTTCCTTCCTCCCTCCCTCCCTCCCTCTCTCTCTCTCTCTCTCTTTCTTTCTTTTTCTCCCTTTTATTCTGAGCCGTGTGGATGAAAGGCTCTTGGTGCTGCAGCCAGGAGTCAGTGCTGTGCCTCTGAGGTGGGAGAGCCAACTTCAGGACACTGGTCCACAAGAGACCTCCTAGCTCCACGTAATATCAAACGGCGAAAATCTCCCAGAGATCTCCATCTCAACACCAACACCCAGCTTCACTCAAAGACCAGCAAGCTACAGTGCTGGACACCCTATGCCAAACAAATAGCAAGACAGGAACACAACCCCACCCATTAGCAGAGAGGCTGCCTAAAATCATAATAAGTCCCCAGACACCCCAAAACACACCACCAGACGTGGACCTGCCCACCAGAAAGACAAGATCCAGCCTCATCCACCAGAACACAGGCACTAGTCCCCTCCACCAGGAAGCCTACACAACCCACTGAACCAACTTTAGACACTGGGGACACACACCAAAAACAACGGGAACTACGAACCTGCAGCATGCAAAAAGGAGACCCCAAACACAGTAAGAGAAGAAAAATGAGAAGACAGAAAAACACACAGCAGATGAAGGAGCAAGATAAAAACCCACCAGACCTAACAAATGAAGAGGAGATAGGCAGTCCACCTGAAAAAGAATTCAGAATAATGATAGTAAAAATGATCCAAAATCTTGGAAATAGAATAGAGAAAATGCAAGAAACATTTAACAAGGACCTAGAAGAACTAAAGATGAAACAAGCAACGATGAACAACACAATAAATGAAATAAAAAATACTCTAGATGGGATCAATAGCAGAATAACTGAGGCAGAAGAACAGATAAGTGACCTGGAAGATAAAGTAGTGGAAATAGCTACTGCAGAGCAGAATAAAGAAAAAAGAATGAAATGAACTGAGGACAGTCTCAGAGACCTCTGGGACAACATTAAATGCACCAACTTTTGAATTATAGGGGTTCCAGAAGAAGAAGAGAAAAAGAAAGAGAAAAAAAAGAAAAAGAAAGAAAAAGAACTGAGAAGATATTTGAAGAGATTATAGTTGGAAACTTCCCTAATATGGGAAAGGAAATAGTTAATCAAGTCCAGGAAGCACAGAGAGTCCCATACAGGATAAATCCAAGGAGAAATATGCCAAGACACATATTAACCAAACTGTCAAAAATTAAATACAAAGAAAGAATATTAAAAGCAACAAGGGAAAAACAACAAATAACACACAAGGGAATCCCCATAAGGTTAACAGCTGATCTTTCAACAGAAAGAAACTCTGCAAGCCAGAAGGGACTGGCAGGACGTATTTAAAGTGATGAAGGAGAAAAACCTACAACCAAGTTTACTCTACCCAGCAAGGATCTCATTCAGATTTGATGGAGAAATTAAAACCTTTACAGAAAAGCAAAAGCTGAGAGAGTTCAGTACCACCAAACCAGCTTTACAACAAATGCTAAAGGATCTTCTCTAGGCAAGAAACACAAGAGAAGGAAAAGACCTACAATAACAAACGCAAAACAATTAAGAAAATGGGAATAGGAACATACATGTCGATAATTACCTTAAATGTAAATGGATTAAGTGCTCCTACCAAAAGACACAGACTGGCTGAATGGATACAAAAACAAGACCCACATATATGCTGTCTACAAGAGACCCACTTCAGACCTAGAGACACATACAGACTGAAAGTGAGGGGATGGAAAAAGATATTCCATGCAAATGGAAACCAAAAGAAAGCTGGAGTAGCAATTCTCATATCAGACAAAATAGACATTAAAATAAAGACTATTAGAAGAGACAAAGAAGGAAACTGCATAATGATCAAGGCATTGATCCAAGAAGAAGATATAACAATTGTAAATAACTTTCTTTTGTTTTACCTTACTTTATTTTCTTTTATCCTCTTTCTTTCTACTTTTTCTCCCTTTTATTCTAAGCCATGTGGATGAAAGGCTCTTGGTGCTGCAGCCAGGAGTCAGTGCTGTGCCTCTGAGCTGGGAGAGCCGACTTCAGGACACTGGTCCACAAGAGACCTCCCAGCTCCACGTAATATCAAATGGCAAAAATCTCCCGGAGATCTCCATCTCAACACCAACACCCAGCTTCACTCAGTGACCAGCAAGCTACAGTGCTGGACACCCTATGCAGCCCGCATAAGCACCCAACATAGGAGCACCTCAATACATAAGGCAAATACTAACAGCCATAAAAGGGGAAATTGACAGTAACACACTCATAGGAGGGGACTTTAACACCCCACTTTCACCAATGGACAGATCATCCAAAATGAAAATAAATAAGGAAACACAAGCTTTAGGTGATACATTAAACAAGATGGACTTAATAGATATTTATAGGACATCTTCCCCGAAACCCTTTGAGGTAGATATTATAATCCCCAATTTACAACTGAGAAATCTGAGACTCCAAAATTCGAGTTGCCTAAGCCCGTGTAGGGTAGGCGCAAAATTCCACATGCCCCTGGAGTCAGTGCTACTGAGATACACAAGACCAACTTTTTTTTTTTTTTTAACATCTTTATTGGAGTATAATTCCTTTACAATGGTGTGTTAGTTTTTTGGTTTTTTTTTTTTTTTACATCTTTATTGGAGTATAATTGCTTTACAATGGTGTGTTAGTTTCTGCTTTATAACAAAGTGAATCAGTTACACATATACATATGTTCCCATATCTCTTCCCTCTTGCTTCTCCCTCCCTCCCACCCTCCGTATCCCACCCCTCTAGGTGGTCACAAAGCACCAAGCTGATCTCCCTGTGCTATGCAGCTGCTTCCCACTAGCTATCTATTTTACGTTTGGTAGTGTATATATGTCCATGCCACTCTCTCACTTTGTCACAGCTTACGCTTCCCTCACGCCATATCCTCAAGTCTATTCTCTAGTAGGTCTGTGTCTTTATTCTGGTCTTACCCCTAGGTTCTTCATGGCATTTTTTTTTTCTTCAATTCCCTATATATGTGTTAGCGTACGGTATTTGTCTTTCTCCTTCTGACTGACTTCACTCTGTATGACAGACTCTAGGTCCATCCACCTCATTACAAATAGCTCAATTTCGTTTTTTTTATGGCTGAGTAATATTCCATTGTATATATGTGCCACATCTTCTTTATCCATTCATCCAATGATGGACACTTAGGTTGTTTCCATCTCCCGGCTATAGCAAATAGATCTGCAATGAACATTTTGGTACATGACTCTTTTTGAATTATGGTTTTCTCAGGGTATATGCTCAGTAGTGGGATTGCTGGGTCATATGGTAGTTGTATTTGTAGTTTTTTAAGGAACCTCCATACTGTTCTCCATAGTGGCTGTACCAATTCACATTCCCACCAGCAGTGCAAGAGTGTTCCCTTTTCTCCACACCCTCTCCAGCATTTATTGTTTCTAGATTTTTTGATGATGGCCATTCTGACAGGTGTGAGATGATATCTCATTGTCATTTTGATTTCTCTAATGATTAATGATGTTGAGCATTCTTTCATGTGTTTTTTGGCCCATATGTTTATTTTTGTTTTTATTTCCATTTCTCTAGGAGGTGGGTCAAAAAGGATCTTGCTGTGATTTATGTCATAGAGTGTTCTGCCTATGTTTTCCTCTAAGAGTTTGGTGGTTTCTGGCCTTACATTTAGGTCTTTAATCCTTTTGAGCTTATTTTTGTGTATGGTGTTAGGGAGTGATCTAATCTCATACTTTCACATGTACCTGTCCAGTTTTCCCAGCACCACTTATTGAAGAGGCTGTCCTTTCTCCACTGTACATTCCTGCCTCCTTTATCAAAGATAAGGTGACCATATGTACGTGGGTTTATCTCTGGGATTTCTATCCTGTTCCATTGATCTATATTTCTGTTTTTGTGCCAGTACCATACTGCCTTGTTTACTGTAGCTTTGTAGTATAGTCTGAAGTCAGGGAGCCTGATTCCTCCAGCTCTGTTTTTCGTTCTCAAGATTGCTCTGGCTATTCGGGGTCTTTTGTGTTTCCATACAAATTGTGAAATTTTTTGTTCTAGTTCTGTGAAAAATGCCAGTGGTAGTTTGATAGGGATTGTATTGAATCTGTAGATTGCTTTGGGTAGTAGAGCCATTTTCACAATGTTGATTCTTCCAATCCAAGAACATGGTATATCTCTCCATCTATTTGTATCATCTTTAATTTCTTTCATCAGTGTCTTATCCTGCTCTGCATACAGGTCTTTTGTCTCCTTACATAGGTTTATTCCTAGATATTTTATTGTTTTTGTTGCAATGGTAAATGGGAGAGTTTTCTTAATTTCACTTTCAGATTTTTCATCATTAGTGTATAGGAATGCCAGAGATTTCTGTGCATTAATTTTGTATCCTGCTACTTTACCAAATTTATTGATTAGCTCCAGTAGTTTTCTGGTAGCATCTTTAGGACTTTCTATGTATAGTATCATGTCATCTGCAAACAGTGGCAGCTTTACATCTTCTTTTCCTATTTGGATTCCTTTTATTTCCTTTTCTTCTCTGATTGCTGTGGCTAAAACTTCCAAAACTATGTTGAATAACAGTGGTGAGAGTGGGCAACCTTGTCTTGCTCCTGAGCTTAGTGGAAATGGTTTCAGTTTCTCACAATTGAGGACGATGATGGCTGTGGCTTTGTCATATATGGCCTTTATTATGTTGAGGAAAGTTCCCTCTATGCCTACTTTCTGGAGGGTTTTTATCATAAATGGGTGTTGAATTTTGCCAAAAGCTTTCTCTGCATCTATTGAGATGACCATATGGTTTTTCTTCTTCAATTTGTTAATATGGTGTATCACATTGATTGATTTGCGTATATTGAAGAATCCTTGCATTCCTGGAATAAACCCCACTTGATCATGGTGTGTGATCCTTTTAATGTGCTGTTGGATTCTGTTTGCTAGTATTTTGTTGAGGATTTTTGCATGTATGTTCATCAGTGATATTGGCCTGTAGTTTTCTTTCTTTGTGACATCCTTGTCTGGTTTTCGTATCAGGGTGATGGTGGCCTCGTTGAATGAGTTTGGGAGTGTTCCTCCCTCTGCTATATTTTGGAAGAGTTTGAGAAGGATAGGTGTTAGCTCTTCTCCACATGTTTCAAAGAACTCACCTGTGAAGCCATCTTGTCCTGGGCTTTTGTTTGTTGGAAGATTTTTAATCACAGTTTCAATTTCAGTGCTTGTGATTGGTCTTTTCATATTTTCTATTTTTTCCTGAAATAGGTCTTGACAGTTTGTGCATTTCTAAGAATTTGTCCATTTCTTCCAGGTTGTCCATTTTATTGGCATAGAGTTGCTTGTAGTAATCTCTCATGATCTTTTGTATTTCTGCAGTGTCAATTGTTATTTCTCCGTTTTCATTTCTAATTCTATTGATTTGAGTCTTCTCCCTTATTTTCTTGATGAGTCTGGCTAATGGTTTATCAATTTTGTTTATCTTCCTAAAGAACCAGCTTTTAGTTTTGTTGATCTTTGCTATCATTTCCTCCATTTCTTTTTCATTTATTTCTGATCTGATCTTTATAATTTCTTTCCTTCTGCTAACTTTGGGGTTTTTTGTTCTTCTTTCTCTAATTGTTTTAGGTGTAAGGTTAGGTTGATTATTTGAGATGTTTCTTGTTTCTTGAGGTAGGATTATATTGCTATATACTTCAACTCTGAGAATTGCTTTTGCTGCATCCCATAGGTTTTGGGTCGTCGTGTTTTCATTGTCATTTGTTTCTAGGTATTTTTGATTTCCTCTTTGATTTCTTAGTGATCTCCTGGTTATTTAGTAGTGTATTGTTTAGCCTCCATGTGTTTGTATTTTTTACACATCTTTTCCTGTAATGGATAACTAGTC
Source organism: Phocoena sinus (assembly GCF_008692025.1). Taxonomy (NCBI): domain Eukaryota; kingdom Metazoa; phylum Chordata; class Mammalia; order Artiodactyla; family Phocoenidae; genus Phocoena; species Phocoena sinus. Next base: position 55,135,463 of record NC_045769.1, read on the forward strand.
TCATAGCATTGTGGTCAGAAAAGGTACTTGATACAATTTCAGTTTTCTTAAATTTACCAAAACTTGATTTGTGACTCAACATATGATCTATCCTGGAGAATGTTCCATGAGCACTTGAGAAAAATGTGTATTCTGTTGTTTTTGGATGGAATGTCCTATAAATATCTATTAAGTCCATCTTGTTTAATGTATCACCTAAAGCTTGTGTTTCCTTATTTATTTTCATTTTGGATGATCTGTCCATTGGTGAAAGTGGGGTGTTAAAGTCCCCTCCTATGAGTGTGTTACTGTCAATTTCCCCTTTTATGGCTGTTAGTATTTGCCTTATGTATGGAGGTGCTCCTATGTCGGGTGCTTATGCGGGCTGCATAGGGTGTCCAGCACTGTAGCTTGCTGGTCACTGAGTGAAGCTGGGTGTTGGTGTTGAGATGGAGATCTCCGGGAGATTTTTGCCATTTGATATTACGTGGAGCTGGGAGGTCTCTTGTGGACCAGTGTCCTGAAGTCGGCTCTCCCAGCTCAGAGGCACAGCACTGACTCCTGGCTGCAGCACCAAGAGCCTTTCATCCACATGGCTTAGAATAAAAGGGAGAAAAAGTAGAAAGAAAGAGGATAAAAGAAAATAAAGTAAGGTAAAACAAAAGAAAGTTATTTACAATTGTTATATCTTCTTCTTGGATCAATGCCTTGATCATTATGCAGTTTCCTTCTTTGTCTCTTCTAATAGTCTTTATTTTAATGTCTATTTTGTCTGATATGAGAATTGCTACTCCAGCTTTCTTTTGGTTTCCATTTGCATGGAATATCTTTTTCCATCCCCTCACTTTCAGTCTGTATGTGTCTCTAGGTCTGAAGTGGGTCTCTTGTAGACAGCATATATGTGGGTCTTGTTTTTGTATCCATTCAGCCAGTCTGTGTCTTTTGGTAGGAGCACTTAATCCATTTACATTTAAGGTAATTATCGACATGTATGTTCCTATTCCCATTTTCTTAATTGTTTTGCGTTTGTTATTGTAGGTCTTTTCCTTCTCTTGTGTTTCTTGCCTAGAGAAGATCCTTTAGCATTTGTTGTAAAGCTGGTTTGGTGGTACTGAACTCTCTCAGCTTTTGCTTTTCTGTAAAGGTTTTAATTTCTCCATCAAATCTGAATGAGATCCTTGCTGGGTAGAGTAAACTTGGTTGTAGGTTTTTCTCCTTCATCACTTTAAATACGTCCTGCCAGTCCCTTCTGGCTTGCAGAGTTTCTTTCTGTTGAAAGATCAGCTGTTAACCTTATGGGGATTCCCTTGTGTGTTATTTGTTGTTTTTCCCTTGTTGCTTTTAATATTCTTTCTTTGTATTTAATTTTTGACAGTTTGGTTAATATGTGTCTTGGCATATTTCTCCTTGGATTTATCCTGTATGGGACTCTCTGTGCTTCCTGGACTTGATTAACTATTTCCTTTCCCATATTAGGGAAGTTTCCAACTATAATCTCTTCAAATATCTTCTCAGTTCTTTTTCTTTCTTTTTCTTTTTTTTCTCTTTCTTTTTCTCTTCTTCTTCTGGAACCCCTATAATTCAAAAGTTGGTGCATTTAATGTTGTCCCAGAGGTCTCTGAGACTGTCCTCAGTTCATTTCATTCTTTTTTCTTTATTCTGCTCTGCAGTAGCTATTTCCACTACTTTATCTTCCAGGTCACTTATCTGTTCTTCTGCCTCAGTTATTCTGCTATTGATCCCATCTAGAGTATTTTTTATTTCATTTATTGTGTTGTTCATCGTTGCTTGTTTCATCTTTAGTTCTTCTAGGTCCTTGTTAAATGTTTCTTGCATTTTCTCTATTCTATTTCCAAGATTTTGGATCATTTTTACTATCATTATTCTGAATTCTTTTTCAGGTGGACTGCCTATCTCCTCTTCATTTGTTAGGTCTGGTGGGTTTTTATCTTGCTCCTTCATCTGCTGTGTGTTTTTCTGTCTTCTCATTTTTCTTCTCTTACTGTGTTTGGGGTCTCCTTTTTGCATGCTGCAGGTTCGTAGTTCCCGTTGTTTTTGGTGTGTGTCCCCAGTGTCTAAAGTTGGTTCAGTGGGTTGTGTAGGCTTCCTGGTGGAGGGGACTAGTGCCTGTGTTCTGGTGGATGAGGCTGGATCTTGTCTTTCTGGTGGGCAGGTCCACGTCTGGTGGTGTGTTTTGGGGTGTCTGGGGACTTATTATGATTTTAGGCAGCCTCTCTGCTAATGGGTGGGGTTGTGTTCCTGTCTTGCTATTTGTTTGGCATAGGGTGTCCAGCACTGTAGCTTGCTGGTCTTTGAGTGAAGCTGGGTGTTGGTGTTGAGATGGAGATCTCTGGGAGATTTTCGCCGTTTGATATTACGTGGAGCTAGGAGGTCTCTTGTGGACCAGTGTCCTGAAGTTGGCTCTCCCACCTCAGAGGCACAGCACTGACTCCTGGCTGCAGCACCAAGAGCCTTTCATCCACACGGCTCAGAATAAAAGGGAGAAAAAGAAAGAAAGAGAGAGAGAGAGAGAGAGGGAGGGAGGGAGGGAGGAAGGAAGGGGGAAGGAAGGAAGGAAGGAAAGAAAGAAAGAAAGAGGATAAAATAAAATATAGTAAGGTAAAATTAAAATAAAAAAATAATTATTAAAAAAATTTTTTTAGGTAAAAAAAAAAACAGAGAGATACAGCCCTAGGACAAATGGTGAAAGCAAAGCTATACAGACAAAATCTCACACAGAAGCATACACATACACACTCACGATAAGAGGAAAAGGGGAAAAAATCATAAATTTTGCTCTCAAGTCCACCTCCTGAATTTGGGATGATTCGTTGTCTATTCAGGTATTCCACAGATGCAGGGTACATCAAGTTGATTGTGGAGCTTTAATCCGCTGCTTCTGAGGCTGCTGGGAGAGATTTCCCTTTCTCTTCTTTGTTCTCACAGCTCCTGGGGTTCAGCTTTGGATTTGGCCCCGCCTCTGCGTGTAGGTCGCCGGAGGGCGTCTGTTCTTCGCTCAGACAGGATACAGTTAAAGGAGCCGCTGATTCGGGGGCTCTGGCTCACTCAGGCTGGGGGGGGGGGGGGGGGGGGGGAGGGGCATGGAGTGCGGGGCAGGCCTGTGGCGACAGAGGCCGGTTATGACGTTGTACTAGCCTGAGGCGCGCCGTGCGTTCTCCCGGGGAAGTTGTCCCTGGATCCCGGGACCCTGGCAGTGGCGGGCTGCACAGGCTCCCCGGAAGGGAGGTGTGGAGAGTGGCCTGTGCTCGCACACAGGCTTCTTGGTGGCGGCAGCAGCAGCCTTAGCGTCTCATGCCCGTTTCTGGGGTCCGTGCTGTTAGCCGCGGCTCGCATCCGTCTCTGGAGCTCTTTTAAGCTGCGCTCTTAATCCCCTCTCCTTGCGCGCCAGGAAACAAAGAGGGAAGAAAAAGTCTCTTGCCTCTTCGGCAGGATAAGACCAACTTTTTGATCTTTCTTATTGTGATAGAAGTATCACACGTGTCTAAAATAAACTTTTCGTATTTAATGTGCCATTAAATGTGAGTGACTATTAGTACACCTGTAAACAATTGTAGAAAGCAATTAATTCAATCTTACTACTAAAGCACCTGTAACTGGAGGTAGTAAAAAAGTAGGACAAAGAGAAGCCTCAAATTTTAAGCAGCACTTCCTTGTCCCCCATGTCCCCGATGTAGGTTTGCTTGCCTTTGTAACTCAAGGAACACAGACGCTAATCCATCAGAACGGGTTGTTTGGGTCAGCGCATTCTTCCTCGTGCACTTCCTGAATTTGCTTTTCTACTTCTCTGTGTAAAAATAGCTCAATGATAAGCCTATATTTCACTTTGAAACACTTTATGAGTGGAAGGGACTTTATAGCTATACTATTACCACATATTACTGTGCTAATTATCTCCTTGAGAGCAGAGATTCTGTCTATTGCATGCATTGCTATAATCCCAGTGCTTGAATTGTGTTTAACACAGTAAGAATACACAAAAAAATTTAATGAATTATAAGAGACCTTAATTTTACTCTTTTCTCTCACAAAGGACTATTACATTAGTCTTGAAAACTGTACCCATTTCTCAAATAACCCCCAATAAGTCCTTCCTTTGGTAACTGGTCCAATGGAGTATAAACAAAGTCTGACAGCAACCACAGTTGTGTAGATGGAGACACTGAACCCAGTGTAGGTTTCAGTCGTAGATTACTGAGAATTTATTAGTAGTTTATGTGAACCACAATCTCCAAAAGTACAGGAACCATAACTGTCTTGTTGGTCACCACCATTTAGCCATCACCTAGCACAATGCCTGGCAAAAGTCTCCACTCATTAGATATTTGTTGAGCCAATAAGCAATGATAGAATCCCAAATTATAATCATTTAGCACAGTATTCAGCACCGAGCATATGCTTAATAAATATTTATTGAATTGCTATGACTATAATGTTCAAAAAGAGAATCACACCATGCATTCCAAAACTAAGTAGGCATTATATTTGAATCATCAGCTGTTTTGGATTATCTGTGGGACTCCTCCCCACTGTTAAGGTGGTAAATTAAGATCTTACTGCATCAGCAAACTCCCCAAATCTGAGTAGTATTTGGTTTCCACTGGGCTAGCTTACTACTATATGCCAACTATGGAATATTTAATTTTAAAGCTAATGCTTAGCATGATATCACATATTGTCCAGTATTGTTCACTAATCCAATAACGTGGACTCTTTCCAGAGTAGTATATTAGCTATTTACTAACTGGTCTCTTCCTCCCCTCCCCTCCCTTCCCCTCCCTTCCCCTCCCCTCCCCTCCCCTCCCTTCCCCTCCCCTCCCCTCCCCTCCCCTCCCCTCCCCTCCCCTCCCTTCCCCTCCCCTCCCCTCCCTTCCCCTCCCCTCCCCTCCCTTCCCCTCCCCTCCCCTCCCTTCCCCTCCCCTCCCCTCCCCTCCCTTCCCCTTCCCTTCCTTTCTTCCTTCCTTCTTAACTCTGAATGTCATATAAGGATGTAAATGCCAAAAGGCAAGTATCTTGACCATACTGCAAAGTCTAAAAACGTCCAAACACAGTGAGTAGATCAGCAGCTTTGGAGGACAGACACTTGACCTTGTGTCTGTAATATATATGGTCCATCTCCCCTGCTCTTGAGCTCTCTGTATGCACCACGTCAAGATGACACAAGCTTCAAGATTTTATTCATTCATTCCGTCTAATTCCCATAAGAATTAAAGTGGTTTGATTTTGGTTCTAAAAACATAACAATACATCAACATGTTTCATATGAGGTCAAGTGAATCTAAAAGCATATATACAGGCCCTAACGAGCCGGCCGGCCGGCCTGGCTCCCCTCCCTGGCCCCGACAGGCGGGCCGGTGGGCTGCCCTGAGGACGGGGGAGGGGAGGACCGGGCCGGCCCGCAGTCAGACTATGATGCCGAACTTCTGCACGGCCCCCAACTGCACGCGGAAGAGCTCGCGGTTGGACCTGGCCTTTTTCAGGTTGCCGCGGGATCCAGCCAGATGCCAGAAGTGTGTGGAGAATTGTAGGAGAACCGACTTAAAAGATAAAACACCCGATCAACTAGATAAACATTATCGATTGTGTGCCAAACACTTGGAGACTTCTGTGATCTGTAGAACTAGTCCTTATAGGACAGTTCTTCGAGATAATGCAATACCAACAATATTTGATCTTATCAGCCATTTGAATAATCCAGTAGACAGTAGACAGTAGACAGTAGACACAGAAAATGAATAAAAGAATTGAGTGAAGATGAAATGAGGATGCTGAAACAAAAAAATTGATGAAACTTCTGAACAGGACCCAAAACATAAGGAAATAAACAACAGCAATGCTCAAGACCCCAGTGCAGAAGAAGGGGGTGAAGAGCAGGAGGAAGACATTTTACCTTTAACCCTTGAAGAGAAGGAAAACAAAGAATACTTAAAATCTTTATTTGAAATTTTGATTCTTATGGGAAAACAGACCATACCTCTGGATGGACATGAAGCTGATGAAATCCCAAAAGGTCTCTTTACTCCTGATAACTTTCAAGCCCTGCTGGAGTGCCGGATCCATTCTGGTGAAGAGGTTCTGAGAAAGTGCTTTGAGACAATGGCAGTGAACACATTATTCTGTTCGAAAACACAGCAGAAAAAGATGCTAGAGATCTGTGATAGCTGCATTCGAGAAGAAACCCTCAGGGAAATGAGAGACTCTCATTTCTTTTCCATCATCACGGATGATGTGGTGGACATAGCAGCGGAAGAGCACCTGCCTGTGTTGGTGAGGTTTGTTGACGAATCTCACAACCTGAGAGAGGAATTTGTGGGCTTCCTGCCTTATGAAGCTGATGCAGAAATTTCGGCTGTGAAATCTCACACTACAGTAACTGAGAAGTGAGGATTAAACATGGAGTACTATCGTGGCCAGGCTTACAATTGTGTCCAGTGGATTTTCTTCCAAAATGAAAGTTTTTGCTTCTAGACTTTTAGAGAAATATCCACAAGCTATCTACACACTCTGCTCTTCCTGTACCTTAAATATGTGGTTGGCAAAATCAGTGCCTGTCATGGGAGTATGTGTCCCATTAGGATCAGCTGAGGAAGTTCTTTCTTCCATCGATCAGCACAACTGCTTTTAGAGCTTGACAGTGTAATTTCTGTCCTCGTTCAGAACAATGAAGAAAGGGGCAAAGAACTGAAGGAAATTTGCCATTCTCAGTGGCCAGGCAGGCATGATGCTTTTGAAATCTTAGTGGACCTCCTACAAGCACTTGTTTTATGTTTAGATGGTATAATAGTGACACAAATGTTAGATGGAATAACTGCATGGCTGGCCGAGCATTTGCACTCTGTAGTGTGGTAACAGATTTTGATTTCATCGTTACCATTGTTCTTTAAAATGTCCTATCTTTTACAAGAGCCTTTGGGAAAAATCTTCAGGGGCAGACCTGAAGGTCATCAGACCTCTGATGTCTTCTTTGCAGCTAGTCACGGCAGGGCTACATTCACAAAATGAAGTGATGGAAAATATCGAAGTTTATCATGAATTTTGGTTTGAGAAAGCCACAAATTTGGCAACCAAACTTGATATTCAGATGAAACTCCCAGGGAAATTTCTCAGAGCTCATCACAGTAACCTGGAATCTCAGCTAACCTCTGAGAGTTACTACAAAGAAACTCTAAGTGTTCCAACAGTGGAACACATTATTCAGGACCTGAAAGATATATTCTCAGAACAGCACCTCAGAGCTCTTAAATGCTCATCTCTGGTACACTCTGTCATGGGACAGCTCAAATTCAATACATCAGAGGAGTATCACGCTGACATGTACAGAAGTGATTTACCTAATCCTGACACACTCTCTGCTGGGCTGCGTTGTTGGAGAATCAAGTGGAAACACAGAGGGAAAGATGTAGAACTTCCACCCACTACTTATGAAGCCCTTCATCTGCCAGACATCAAATTTTTTCCTAATGTTTATGCATTATTGAAGGTTCTGTATATTCTTCCTGTGATGAAGGTTGAAAATGAACACTATGAAAACGGGCAAAAGCATCTCAAACCATACCTGAGGAACACTTTGACAGACCAAAGGTCAAGTAACTTGGCTTTGCTTAACATAAATTTTGATATAAAACATGATTTGGATTTAATGGTGGATAAGTGTACAAGTAAGTACACAAGTGTATAAGTAAGTCAGAGCTTCCTACAGATAATTCAGAAACCAATGAAAATACCTGAGACTTTTTTTTAACATCTTTATTGGAGTATAATTGCTTTACAATGGTGTTAGTTTCTGCTTTATAACAAAGTGAATCAGCTATACATATACATATATCCCCATATCTCCTCCCTCTTGTGTCTCCCTCCCACCCTCCCTATCCCACCCTGCTAGGTGGTCACAAAGCATCGAGCTGATCTCTCTGTGCTATGTGGCTGCTTCCCACTAGCTATCTATTTTACATTTGGTAGTGTATATATGTCCATGAAGATACCTAAGAGACTTTTAAAATAGGCTTTCTCTTATATATGATATTTGGAAAAAACTGTAAGAAATTTGAAAATATCTTACAGAAAAGTTGTAAGGTGTACTTAGGCCACTTAATCACTGAATATCTTGACCTGTAGGCCCCCCATTGAGTACATTAGTCATTGATAATCTGCCTGTTTAAATGGCCCGTTTCAACTCCCATACTTTGGAGACCTAACTGTTCTTCCAGAAGATAGCATTGAAAGTACCATGTTACACTCTGTGATCTCTGCTAATGGCACTTTAGCAGAATTGTATTAGTTAAGTCATTTTAGACATAACATTTATCACTGTGGATCCAATTGTCAAGTATTGAGTTATCAGTTCTTTGAAGAAATAAATTGTGAGGAGGTACGGGAGGAAGGAATACATTTTATAAACATTACAATGAAGCTTATGACTGACGTTTGAATATTAGGAGTTTTAAGTATGCTGTTAAAAATCTGTAAGGGACAGTTAAGAAAATTATCAGACTGTAATAGAAACATGTGAGCTCGCCAAACAAGGATTTCAGTGTAGATTCTGTCTTTATCAAATGAAGTTAAAGGAACAAGTTATAGTTAAAGTTTGAATGGAAGAGCCTTCCCTTGTTCCACATCCGGTTGTTGCTGTTTGCATTCCTTTATTGAGCCTACATCTTCATAAGCTTTTTGGCAGGTATATGTTGAACACTTCTGTTTCATGGTCAAGACAGGATCAGAGGCCATGGATACTGACAACTGATTTGTCTGTTTTCTTCTGTCTTTTTTCATGACTGTATCTACTGCCTCATCTTGATTTACAAGCAAAACCTAGAAAACCCACAAAAATAAGTGTTTTGTGGTTTATCTAGGAATAATACAGAAAATATTGCTGTTATTTTTGGTGAAGAAAATCAATTTTGTATAGTTTATTTCAACCTAAATAAAATGTGTATTTTGTTTAAAAAAATAAAAGCATATATATATACACGCACTCACCACACACACACACACACACACACACACACACTTGCACACATTTTAAATAGATAACCAGTTAGTTATCTATTTAACAATGCAAATCAGAAAGATCACATGACATTTCTAGTCTAGCTTCACTTTATGACTGGCAGGTTGCCTGTAACATAGTCTCTAATTGGGAATAATTTTTAAGATATATAACATGAAACTAGTTGTTTCTGAATAAAGCAATCAAACAGGATTTTGTCAGGTAGCGTCTGTAGTAGGAAAAATAATACCAACAATACAGATACACTGCTTAAGAAGACAAATGTTTAAATAAATATGTCATCTTGTCTATATAGCTATATTACATAAGTTGTCCAGTATATTTTATTCCTGTTTAATGTTAACAAGTTAATCACTGTATAAATAATTACCAAGAATGAAATACTCAGGAAGTTGAAAAGTCTAATGCATGGTCTTCCACATCAGGGGAAATTTTTATTACAGATGTAAATTTAACTTAAAATTTTAGTCTTTTATTAAGAAAAATCTCTTTTTATTATCAACAAGACAATTTTCTTCCCTCTTAGTGAAGCTTTACAAGTCTCTCAGCTGAACTATTTTAAAGCTCTTCTGGTATGCTCTTTTGTATTTGAAATATCTGTTGCTTGAAATTAAATTCAGTTCTAAAATAGCAACTATATCATCTCCTAACTACTTCCCATTAGTAAGAGCAAACTCCAGAGATTAGTAAGGCAGCTTTCATGTGCCTGAAAAAGAACCCTATGGATGTTTTAAACAAAAGATTTGGCTGCTCATTAAGGATCAGTGCATGTATATTTGTAAATATTAATGCCAGAAAAAAATGAAATCTGGAAAAAAGAAATCCTTACACTGTCTAGGCTAAATCTAAACAGAGTTCAGATTTTGCCTCTCAACTTTATTTCTTGCAGGGCTGTATAAACACTTAGCTCATTAACATTGGCTTAACTCTCCCCAAAGTACAAGTGGATTCTGGAGAAAGTAGATAGTATAAATGAGCTCTCTTCAGTGCTGAGGTTTTTAGGCACTGGTTCTTCAAAAAAAAAAACGGTGAAGTCTTACGCATGAGATAAACTCCCTCATCTGTTGTCATGATTGACAGGTCCATTTGCTTGGTTGTATGGGGGAAGGGAACAGGAATGGGGCCTCACTCAGGGCAGAGGCCTCAGGTTTGGAGCGGTTTTGTATAATTGCCCACAAGTGTTTTCTATTGCCACAAATTCTCCTCAGACCAGTTATTTTCAGATTTTAACATGGGCAACAAGTGCTCCTCCCCAAGCCTCAACAGAGTTAGTTTTTAAGTACGGTTCTATTCCCTTGGTAAAGCCCCTTTTGAGATACTAAATTTAGCGCTGCCAATCAGAAGAACAGGTGGTCTGCGCCGCTCGCTACCAAATAGGTCCCGCTCCCATCATGCTTTCCTGGGAGAGCCAATCAGCCAGCGCCCTGCCCTGAGATGTGGGGCTGTCAGCAGATCTGGCAAATATAAGGGCTGGGCCCGACCCTGACTCGTGAGCAGTCGTGCATTCCCAGCCTCGCCTCGGGTGTAGGGATTGCATAGAAAAGCAAAACTACACAGTCTTGACTGTGTAGTTTTGTTTTTAAGTTTAGAGGCTCACCGATTCATGTTGGAGATGGTCGAAAAAACCAACTCTAGATAGGACGTCGTTTCAGAAGCAACCTTGGGCTTAGTCCCACCCTTTTTGGGCACTCCTGAGAAATCAGGTGAGCAGCATTTTTTCTTTCTTATTAGTAGAGTCCCTCCCTTATCGGTTTCTAGTTCCGCATTTTCTTTGTATGCTAAATGCCTATATGGAGGTGTTTGTCTGACTACTTGGTGCTGGTTCTGATCCTCTATTTGAATCTGGTTGTTAAATTCTGTTTTGAAATATGCGAAGCCTTTTCCTTTCAAAAGTTCGATGCTTTAGCATATCAGCAAGTCAGTGATTCAAATTGTTTAAATGCACCTAACATTCTAAAAGTATTAAAAGTTGAGGTCTGAAATGGTGATAGAAATGCTTGCTTCTTTTATAGACTTTTTTTGTTTGTTGAGAATGTTCAAGGTTATATTACTCTGTGATAAAGTGAGACACACCAAGAATAGCTCTGATAAAATGCATGTGGTATCAGCTACACCCTGATGACTTTTTAAGGGAATCAACTGCTGAGGTATCAGTTGCAGGACAGTGACAGAACACTTGCCTGCTGTCAGTCAATGCTGGAGAGTTTATTTTGGGAGTATGACATTTTAGATGCATACCTTCAGCCATGATTAGACAAAGGCCTCTCAAGAGCAAATGCTAAAGCAACAAAATTTACCTGAACAATAGGAATAGAAGACCTGTTTAGGCCAGTTAATTGCAATATATTTAGAAATTTGGAAAAAAAGAAAAACAATATAATTGTTTTCTAAAATACTCAGCATTTCACTATGTATTTTAGATCAACTCATACTCAAATTATATGATATAATTGTTGATGCTAAGAAGGGTAAGAAATAATGTTTTAGAGACTTCTTATTTCAAATTAGACCTTGATTTCCCATCTTCCTGGAATTAGATTACTAATTGTAAATGCCTATAAATATATAGGTATATAAAACATAAATGGTGTAAAAGAATATAGCTATTTTTAGAAGATGCACTTGCTCAGAAACAGGAAGAGTTTGACACAAAAAGTTATTTTTGTGTCCTGAGGATAATATGCTACACTAAGAAGTTCTTGGTAACAGTTTCTTTTGGATATTATCTGAATTTTTCAAATATAAATGTTATTGTCTCAGAGAATTCTAGTTTCATTTTCTTTTTAACTAAGTAAAAAGTTACAATAAGGTACAGAATTAGATGATTGCTTCACACACTTTCAATAAATAGAGAATTTTATGAAAAATAGTAATGAAGCAATTGACAACTGAGAATCTGCTTTTTATATCAGAATAGTGGAATAGTCACATTCAATAACAAGGTATTTATGTCTCAGAAATTTCTTCTCGTAATCTCTCTAAAACTGATAGGCAAAGTACTTGCTTCCACTTAACAAAACAACTTAACTGCCGATTTCGTGTTAATTTCTTTGATTTTTTAATATTTGTGCTATGAAAGCATAGGTGCTTTCACTTCAACTGCATCGCAGACCAGCCTTCCATCTTTCAGAGTTTGCACATTGTTCCTTATTAAGAACTCAAGTCAGTATTTTCCTTGCAGATCTATAATAAATACTGGCCTGCTCAGTTAAATTTAAACTTTTCCTGAATATTCACTTCAACAGTATCAACATTTACTGAACAGTTACCATATGAAGAAATATTAAGGACTAAAAAACACTGTATTCTGTCTACAAAAGGTTTGCATAGTGGACCAGGCTTTCCAAAACTTTTCAAGTTAGGAAAGAAATTGCAAAGTTCAAGTTTTTAGTTTTGGTGACTATTTTAAATAATCACCTGGGTTACTTAAGGTAATAGTGCCTGAATCTATGTCAACTTTATAAATACAGATACAGTGTCTGAAAAATATTGGGAGGAAGGAAATTTTTTAAAATAATTCTTTCTGACATTGAACCGATGAAAAGATTCGTTTTACACTTTTCACACATATCTTCTATTATTTGTCAGTACCCCCAGCTTCCTCCAGCTTTCCCTTTCTCCCAACTCTCTCTCAGATTTCCCACCTTCGGTAAGACTGAACTTCCCTCTTCGACCACTAGGGTACATTCCTTGCTCTGCTTGCTTCGATTTTTTTTTTTTTTCCATCCCCCCCTTAGACGTGCTACTCTGTTAGGCTATAAGTCAACTCAGAGGCCAAATTCAGGCCACAAAAGAGAAGGCCTGCCCATCACTCTGGGCCCACAGATGATCTGAGAAGCAACCCATTTGGAAAATGTGTGTCTGCCATCTTCAGAGTAGCTCCAGAATGGCCCTAAGCTGTGACCTTCTAATTTCTTTTCTCTTCCTTTTCAGAGTGCCTAAAAAGATGACAACTCAAGCACCGACGTTTACGCAGCCGTTACAAAGCGTTGTGGTACTGGAGGGTAGTACCGCAACCTTTGAGGCTCACATTAGTGGTAAGCTCACACGTTCACACTGTCCCTTTTTCTTCTCTGCCTCCTGTCCATTAACTTTGCTGTAGGACTTGACAGCAAGTTTAAGCCTTGCTTTGACTTTGTGAAATGGGCCCACTATGGAAGGGTCATTGTAAGGGTATACTGTTCACAGAGTTCCTACAAAATCTGACAATATAATGGCTTGAAAATGTTTTATTCCTATTTATAATTCCACAAAGCAAAATAAATAGCATTGGATTAAATTAGCTGTCAGAATCCAGGTGCTAAATAGGACCAAATCTGGTCATTCTATCTTTGGATTCAGCTGCAGAGCCAGACTGGAAGCCAAGAACTCCAGCCCAATAGGGGCCAGTCATGGAGCTGCTGGGCGAATAGCCTGTGTGCCTGAGCCTCTGTGGGTTTACATGGAAAATAACAGTACAACTGACTTTCCTCAGTGGCAGAACTTTCAGTGATGAGCTAACTCCTAAGTATTTTATTTTCAATCTTTATTAAGTGATTCTAGTCAATGAAAAGATTTTCCAATCATTTTGAAAGGACACCCCAAAATAATATATGTCACTCTGGTTCACATATTAAAGAGAAACAAACATTAACCCTACAATTGTATTTAACAGGAAGTTCTTCTGTCTCTTTTTTTCCTTCTTTTTCTTCTTTATAATTCAGTTTAGGGATGGTTTTGAAAATGGATGGTTTCTGGGACCTATCATCGTGTAACAAAATGGGGATAATCTATGAACTATATTGTAAATAATCTCAAAATTATTTAATCTCAAATTTATTTAATCAATATTTTCTCCTGCAGTATTATAACGGGTCATGTAAGATTTTATGGATTAATTAAAAGTTGATGCTTGATGTACCTCTATGATACACTGTTCCTCTTTTTTTTTTCAACTTTATGGCTTATAATAAAGATGTAAAATGAGATTTCCTTTTCCTTTCTCTTTCCTTTTGTTTTCTGTCTATGTACCAATCTTATTCATAACTGGATAACACTTTATTTTACATTGCACAAATAACATATAATCATTCTTCAATTTCTATTGTATACGTATATAGAAATGTATAGAGACCAGTTCAAGTCTTCTCTTGTATGATAATCTCTGACTTCCAAATAATTTACTTATTTATCTTATAACACTCAGTAACTTCTGAACTGAGCAGAACACATATGGCTTCAGTGGGAAGTTTGCCTGCTTGTGGAGTAATGGAATCTGGCTTCCTCATAACTCCTTGTTCCTTCACACTTTGTGCTAATACATTCTTAGAAAAACACCACTGAAAATATTTGAACACCCATGAATTCGTTAAATAAACTATTCACTTGGCCACAGTGGGAGATTGGCTAATATAAGGACAACAAAATAAACTTTCTCTCGCTTATCCTCACCTCCTCAGTTTAAGGAGTTAGATCACCAGCCTTCATGCCAAAGGCAAAATAAACCGTGCTCTGAATTTGCCTCATGCCTTCCGAATGCAGAATTTTAGTATACTTAAAGCATCCAGCCGTGTACATGTAGTCATTAGCTCCATGATTCACGGTGGGTGAAGAGAATTTGACTTTTCTACCTGCAACTCCAAGTATCCATGTTATTCTGAAAGAGTTGGTTTGGCACCATCTCTTATTGTATGAGAAGCTGCCCCTCCTTTGTATGGCATTTTTACTGAAGCACATTTGAAAGGCAGGAGAGGTCAGGAAGACAGTGTCCCTGTAACCCAGAGGAGGTAGAGGGCTGAGCGTGTTCTCTTGTGCTTATTAGGCTGAACTTTTAGATCCCTTTGCTGCTTTTGTTCTTCACTTGTTTTTGAAGAGGACAACAGTCACTTTTTATCTCACTGTTTCCTTGGCTCTTCATTTTTATAAATTTCCTTCATGATTTTAATGATGTCTATTAAATTGCATCAGATAGAACCTTGGGCAGGAGGGCAGGTGATGGCAATTCTGGTCCTCTGTGTGCCACTGCCAGCTGAGGGACCTTGGAAAAATCATTGACCCTCTTTTGGCTTCAGTTTCCTCCCCTATAGAATGAAGGTGCTGGCCTCCACGTGAACCCACAGACCTTCCTAATGGTCTGTAAGTTTACACTTTCATCACACAGCTGTCAAAATTTCACTATCATTAAATAGCATGACTCTCTGGATAGCTTTTATGGTTTAGGACAAGGAAGTGAACATAATGGGACAGAACAGAGGACTTTGCAGTGCCCCAAACATAAAGATGAATTCTTTGTTCTCCAGGTTTCCCAGTTCCTGAGGTGAGCTGGTTTAGGGATGGCCAGGTGATTTCCACTTCCACTCTGCCCGGCGTGCAGATCTCCTTTAGCGATGGCCGCGCTAGCCTGAAGATCCCCGCCGTGACTAAAGCCAACAGTGGACGATACTCCCTGAGAGCCACCAATGGATCTGGACAAGCGACTAGTACTGCTGAGCTTCTCGTGACAGGTAGGCTTTAGGGGACCTGCCTGTCCCCTGCACCACCCCCGGAGCGCATCTCCAGGATCTGGGGAAGGGAGTCCCCCAAAAGCTACTGAGCACAAGCAGATGCATCTCAAATCTAGAGAAGGACCCACTGGACACTGCATTGATAGCAAAGTTGTTTGTCTTTTGGAATTTGGTTTTCCTCAAAAAAGTGGCTGAGAACTAGTTCCTCTATACACATATTAAGCATTCAAAATTATATTAAGGAAATATTAAAAATCGTGTTTCTGAGCAAGTAGAAAGGCTTGGAGCCTTGTCTATATGCCTGCTAAGGAAATATGCGTATCTCCAGGAATTCACACTTTAACAAGCACGTAGATGATTCTGATACCAGTGGTCCACAGACCACCCATTTAAGAAATACTGCTCTAGGCTATAACATTTAATAATGCTTCATTTACTTTCCATTTCTAAAAACATTGCACAGTAAGCATACACAGAAATAGGGCAAATGCTTGTTTATTCTTCAAATGCAGGACACAGTTTCCCCACAAAAGTTACCACAAGTCTTTGTGGCCTCTGTCATTTTTCTCCATCCTTTACTTCTGTGTAAGACATTAGTACAAAGAACATTGCATTACTTCACACATTACATAACAATATCTTTCATGAGCTGCATAATGTTATATATGTTTATCCAATAAACTACACGTTCAGCACTGTTTAAGTATAGGGCTATCATTGACCAAAACAGAAGGAACATCACGTAACATTAGGTATGAACTTTAACATACATCCAGAAAATTCAGAAAGGGAAAATGCACAAGGTTGACAGCATCTGCTGTTGTTTATTACTCAAAAACATGTCAAGATTAATCCCACTCACCCTTCACATTTATTTTATTAAAAATTTCTTCCAGCATAATTAGCCAAAAAAAATCCCCTTTCTGTAGCATCTAACATTAAATCATGTCATTATTTGGATTAACATTTTAAATGCAAGTACATATTTGGGTTATTTGAATACTGATTAAGTTGGAGCCAATTTAGGATTTTTTAATTTAAATTAAAATTTAATGATTCTGTATGTCACAGGTGTATCCAGCAAACCAACCACTGGAATTCATTTTAGTGCAACTTCCTGAAATATGTAAAGTTATCTTAACATATTAATATAGTGCTAGATGTGAAGTTGGGAGGAAGTGCAGGAAATATCCTCTAGAAATGTCATAACAAGATCTAGGCTTTGTCTTTAAAAAAAAAAAAAATGTGGTGGCCTAGAACAGCTAAACAAGACAAAGCAAATCAAATATGGTGGCCGGGTGCCCTCTGCCACCTCCTGGCTCTGCTCTTACTGTCATCTGATGGATGAGCTGGGCTCAAGGACAGTCAAGCATGTTTGGTTCAGCTAGCCATTGCCTGGTTTGGACACCAGAGCTGTAATCATTTAAAAATAGATTGTTGGGAGTGCCCTGGCTGGCGCCAGTCCTAATTTTCTTCCCTTCCCGCTGCAGCGGAGACAGCACCACCCAACTTTGTTCAACGGCTGCAGAGCATGACCGTGAGACAAGGAAGCCAAGTGCGACTCCAAGTGAGAGTGACTGGAATCCCTACACCTGTGGTGAAGTTCTACCGGGATGGAGCTGAAATCCACAGCTCCCTTGATTTTCAAATTTCACAAGAAGGCGACCTCTACAGCTTACTGATTGCGGAAGCGTACCCTGAAGACTCTGGTACTTATTCAGTAAATGCCACCAATAGCGTTGGAAGAGCTACTTCCACTGCTGAATTACTGGTTCAAGGTATGTACTGGAGGTTGAGGAACAGGGAGCAGGGAAGGGGAAGGATTTAGGACCAAGTGGGGTCAGAGGTCCACCTGCCTTCCCTCTGGGTCTGGGGATGCTGTGAGTTGAAATCAAAGCTGGCATTTCAACACCCATGAAAAGTCTCTGAGGTTCGCGCAGGAGTTTAGAATCATTGAAGCAGTCTGTGGTTTTTAACCCTACTAGAAACTGGGAAGTATTTCAATTAAGTCATCTATGTTTTCAAATTATTGGCAAGCGATGGAATTTTTTTTTTTTTTTTTTTTTTTTTTTTTTTTTTTTTTTTTGCGGCTCCGGACGCGCAGGCTCAGCGGCCATGGCTCACGGGCCCAGCCGCTCCGCGGCACGTGGGATCCTCCCGGACCGGGGCACGAACCCGCGTCCCCTGCATCAGCAGGCGGACTCTCAACCACTGCGCCACCAGGGAAGCCCCACGATGGAATTTTTTAAAAAAAGATTCTAATTAAATTCATATCTAATAATAAATAGTTTCTATATTTAAAGCTAATTTATATTCATACAACATCCAAAACTTTCTGCATTTTTGCCCATTGGGACACACAAAATCTTATTGACTTTGTAGTCAGAATTAACATAATCCCTTTAAAAATGGGTCCTTGGGCTCCCGTCTAAATATTTATCTTTCCCTTCCTACAGGTGAAGAAGTAGTACCCGCTAAAAAGACGAAGACAATTGTTTCGACTGCTCAGATTTCAGAAACACGACAAACTCAAATTGAAAAGGTTTTTTTGTTTTTTTTTTAATATATACTGTCAGGTTTTAAGCCTTTCAGATTGTTTCTTCATCAACAATTCCTCCTCACCATGGGCTTTGTTTTTCTCTTTTACAGAAGATTGAAGCCCACTTTGATGCCAGATCAATTGCAACAGTTGAGATGGTAATAGATGGTGCCACGGGGCAACAGCTGCCACATAAAACACCTCCCAGGATTCCTCCTAAGCCAAAGTCAAGGTCTCCCACACCACCATCCATTGCTGCCAAAGCACAGTTGGCTCGACAGCAGTCCCCATCGCCGATAAGACACTCCCCGTCCCCGGTCAGACATGTGCGGGCACCGACCCCATCTCCGGTCAGGTAAAGCCTTTTAAAAGAGATCATTATGCATTTTCAAATTAGGTTTAATCCAATAAGACGAGAGATAAAAGGAAGAAATAAGAAATGTAGGGTGTGATAAAGGAGGTAAACCAAAAAGACACTGGTTATGATTTTCACAAATCCTCACTGTCCACTGGTAAATTGGAGAACTTTATAAACTCTAATTCTGAATTCTTATTTGTATACCATTTAATATCTGCTTTAGGAGTCAAGAAAAAGCACAGCGAAATGAGAAGAGCACAGAATTTAGGGTTGGAAGCCCTGCGTTCACTCAGCTTGATTACTTGTTAAAATGTGACTTAGAAAATAATTATAATAATAAAATAATCACTAATATACATTGACCACTTTCTCTATGTCAGACATTTGATTGGCACTCTGTGTATATTATCTCATTAAATATTCATAGCAACCTCTAAGAACTATCACCCCTAATTTTATAGCTAGGTGACCAGAGCTAAAGAAGTTAAATAATTTGTTTAAGGTCTTAGTCGTGTCATTTGTAAATTATAGAGAAACACAGTAAGAATTATCTCAAGGTGTGTTGTGAGGGTTCAGTGAGATAATTAGTTGAAGGTTTCTTGTAGATATAAAATAATTATACAAGTGTTCTTCTGCTCTAATAATAAGTAAAACCTTCTAAATATTTTGCATGTGCTTATGTTATTTTGTCTAGAATATAAAATGGATTTCTGTTAGGTTTCTATGCTTAGTTAATATGGAGGTATATTAGAAAGTAAGAATGTATCATCAGGGCTCAGAAACTATTGGGTTGGCCAAAAAGTTTTCATAACATTTTACAGAAAAACCCGAATGAATTTTTTGGCCAATCCAATATATAAGCAAGTATAAATTATCCATAGCAAATTTGAAACTTTGGGATTTAGCTTAACATGCTGAGGTTTTTTTTACACGATAAACTGATAAAAGGGGAAAATTTGGAGTAAATAAAAAAGTGATTCTTGACCAATTTAATTTTTTAAATGTAGAGAAAATTCCCCTGCCACAAAAAATTTTAAAAGAAGAATAATAAGTGGATAGTTGATCTAAAAAATATTCAAACTTATTGTGAAGTTACTGTAATCAAAACAGTATGGTATTGGTAAATGAATAGAAAATACATGGGCAAAGCAGAACAGAGTGTCCAGAAATAGAATTCAAGTATCCAGGAAATTCAATGTTTAATCAAAGTGACCTTTCAGTTCAGTGGGGAAAAGGATATTTTACTCGATAAAGAATGCTGGCCCAGTTAACTATCCATTTGGGAAAAACCGAATATAAACTTGTACCTACACTATTTACAGAATAAATCTCAGCTTGACTAAAGAGCTAAATTAAAAAATAAATCACAAAAATAAAAGAGAAGAAAATTTGTGAAAACAACTGTAGGGAAGAGCTTTTAAAAACAGATTTACAGACTCAACAACATAAAAATAAAAATTTATGTATGGCAAAAGCAAGGTCATTGCTACACCAAACAGTGTATTTGTGAAAAAAATTTAAGGGTGCCTCTTCCTCGAGATATGTCATTGCCTCTGCCATAAAATATTAAAACAAGCATACAGTGGCTACAGTGTGAATTGTACAAGCCTAGAAACAGTGCATAATCTACACAACTGTACATGTTGATGCTGGATAAGACCCTATAAATAAGCAAATGCAAACTGTGGATCTCGGGGGAAATGTTTGCAATACTTATGACAAAGGACTAATACATCAAAAAGCTTCCACAAATTACTTATTAAAGAAAAAACAAGCAACACAAATGAAAAAAATTGACAAAAGACAAGCATTTCACACCAGAGGCAATGTAATGTCCAACAAATATATGGAAAAATGCCAGGTATTTTCCAGTCTTTATTATAGTGGCCACTTTAAAGATATTGGTAAACACTCATGTGAAGCCTTGACCAAAAAGCTAGTTTTAAAAACGTGTCTGGCTATCAAAAAAAGTGTTCTATCTCAGGCTAACTCCAAGTTTGCATACCACGAAATCACAAGACAGGCCGCATGTGATTTCTGGGGGAGATAACAACCTCACCGTATTTTTAATCCAAGCCTAAGAGTCATTTAGAATTACAGAGCTTCCCTGATTCTATGGAGTATTTTGACTGTCTTTGAAGTACTGAGAATTCATTGATAACAATCCCAATTATTTAGCCCCCCAAATTTGCTTTAAAATAAGAAATTTAAATATCAATTTGTGGAGAAAATAATGGTTATCCAGGATAGACAATTTCCTAAAATGTCTCACAGTCTAATCTTGATTTTTGTTGTAGAGAAAGGCAAATATATTTCATTGAATAAGGTGCATTGTATCTAGCTGTGACCAGGTGATTATTTTCTTTTTATTGTATGAGCAGAAATAAGCATTTTCCTATAATGACTCAAATTACATTGATTTTCGCAGTTATGGGCTTACCTGCAACCTGCAGCTAATCACTCATGTCATGCTAATCGTGTCTTTAACTCTATTTGAATTAGATCCACTTTACTAGGTACAGCAAGAACAAGACACGGGTTGAAACTTGGAAATACATGTCACTTTGCTTTTCTTCAGTTGGTGTAAACCCTACGTTATTCTAAACTGGTCTTTGTTATGGTTCTAAGGCAATCACTTTCAGAGTAGATACTTGTTCCCCTAGATCTACCTTTAGTTGATCACAACTCCATTTATAAAATGTAAATTGATTTTCACCTAAAAACCCTTCTTCAAGAAAATGATTGAACATTTCTTCATGAAACTGGTTAATATTGTAATGTACTAGTAATTTACTCTGTAATTTAGAGCAGATATCAACTGTACCTTGAGCCTTAATTAGAATAATTGTTTCATTTATGATCAGTGTAAGTTAAATACCCTATGTAGTGACAGAATACATTTATAAACGTTTTCCTGCATGTAGTAGTTAAATGCAATGATAAGGCAGTACTGCCACCTGGAGGGAAAAGTATAATAAATCCTTTGGATCAAGAATTAAATTATGAAAAATTTCATCTTAAAATAATGCCTGGAATTACTACTATAGATTAGGAGCTGTCATTTTTGTCTGTAAATGCCTTGATTCAGTACCCAGATTCTTGAACTGATGCTATTTCAGTTTGGACACACATAAAAAACGATGAAAACTGTTTTGGAAGAAACCACTTTATCAATTTAATCAAGAACTATAGAATCCTTAGGTTTCAAATTATCCACTATAAGGATATTTAAAAGAAGTCCAGAGTACAATACAATGAGGGCGAGGGTAAACAAAGACAGAATAAATTTAAAACAGCAGTTCACCATACTTTGACCAGAACAGCAGTTTGCAAAGTGCATTGCACAGCCTACACCCAAAAAAGTTCTGCAAAAAGAGTAATGAGAAAGCCTTGCAATTCACAGGGCATATGGGCATGATGAAGGCTGTGGGAAATCCTGCAGGAAAATTAAAAAAAGGTTTACCTTGTTTAGCCTTGAGCTGCACAAGCATTTTGATTACAGAAACCTTTCTTCCTTCAACACCTATTTGACGTCCCCTCGCCCCCACCTGCTCCCCAGAATTGGGAGTACAGAGAAATTTAGAGATGGTTACCATATTTGCCGTGTCCTTTCTTTGACTGTATTTTAAGGACACGCCTTCTGCTGTCTTGACTTTTCTAAACACGAAAAGGGGGGCAGGGCACAGAATTCTTTAGTTTAGAATTAAATCTGATTCTCTTACAGAATTACCGCAGATGAAAATAAGGCTCACTGAGATTTAAAACAAATTACTTTCAAGTACATTACTTGCCTCTGTATAAGTTATTGAGCCACGGATTTTATTTTTATTTTTTAAATTTTATTTATTTATTTTTGGCTGCATTGGGTCTTCATTGCGGCGCACGGGCTTTCTCTAGTTGCGGTGGCTTCTCTTGTTGTGGAGCACGGGCTCTAGGTGTGCAGCCTTCAGCAGTTGCAGCGCGTGGGCTCAGCAGTGTGGCTCACAGGCTCTAGAGTGCAGGCTCAGTAGTTGTGGCGCACGGGCTTAGTTGCTCCGCGGCATGTGGGATCTTCTTGGACCAGGGATCCAACCCGTGTCCCCCGCATTAGCTGGTGGATTCTTAACCACTGCACCACCAGGGAAGTCCCAAGCCATGATTTTAAAACTCTTCCTTAAATTAAACATTTCCAGATTTTTCTTCCTTTATTCATATCTGATGACCAAGGGAGTAGTTCCTTGTCTTGGCATTCTTTGACCTCTGTCATTTGATTTTCAGGTCCGTGTCTCCAGCGGGGAGGATCTCCACGTCCCCCATCAGATCCGTTAGGTCTCCGTTACTCGTCCGGAAGGCTCAGATGCCCACCATGCCTCCAGGCCCTGAAGTGCCTCCCCCTTGGAAGCAAGAGGGCTACATGGCTTCATCTGAGTCTGAGATGAGAGAAACCATGGTGACAAGTGCTACTCAGATCAGGACAGAGGAGAGATGGGAAGGGAGATACGGGATCCAGGAGCAAGTGACCATCAGCGGAGCGACAGGGGCTGCCGCCAGTGCTACCTTTGCGGCAGGGGCTGGTGCTGCTGGGGCTGCAGAGGTACTGTCAGAGCTTCCTTTCTCTTCCTTTCACATCTGGTTTCTCCCAACAGAACCCTGCCATGAAACGCAGTCTGTGTAGGTTGCAGGGAAAATGCATACGAACATAAGAGTATAACCGAAACTGAAAACCCAATTCGGCTTATGCTCTGTAAAAGCGTTTTTTAATTGGAACAAAGGCTCTAAATCTGTGAGCTTTTCATACGTGTAGGTTTTCACAGTACCTACCATATCTCTCTTGGCAATGATAAATGCTTATGCATGTGTCTACTGTACTCTAGGTGGCTTGGTTTCCACTGTTCTTTTGTATTTTCTACCGTGCGTGTCATTTCACAAAGTAATGTGCTTGGTCACTGCCAATCCAGGTGAAACAAGAAACTGACAAAAGTGCAGCTGTTGCAACCGTTGTTGCTGCTGTTGATATGGCCAGAGTGAGAGAACCAGTTATCAGTGCTGTAGAGCAGACTGCTCAGAGGACAACCACGACTGCTGTGCGCATCCAACCTGCTCAAGAACAGGTAGGCCTGGGGCCATGCACACTGAGCTGTGCATGCAATCAATGCTCACATCACTTTGAGGACAACACTGAGCCCACCATGGCCCGGACTTTTAGGTTTTTCGGAGCAGGAGGTGGTCTGTGACCAAAGGTGTTCAAGTTACAAACATTCTAAGTACCTGGTCTAAGTCAGACAGCTAGGCAGGTAAGAGTTAACTCTCAGAAGGTCAAGATAGGAGGTCAGACAAGGTATCCCAAGTATCAGGGCACTCCTGAGTTAAGACAGGCAAAGGTGGCCGAGAAAGTCAGCTGAACAAGACGGTACACGTGCATTCAGAGCTGTAGTTCCAGACCGGTCCATCCAGAGCTCAGTCTCTCCAAGAGCCAGGCAGGAAAACCATTATTTCAGGTCTGCCATTACCTTTCTCTAAGCTTCCCCCAAAGACCTTTGCTTTTACTTTCCTCAAAACAAACGTGACGCTTGATTCATAGCTGAAAGGTGTTATAAATCCAAGATAATTTCCCATCTCATATTTGAATAGATTTTCTGTTATAGTTTAAAATCACTCTAGCTTTCCTCCTCGTCATCTCCTGTGTGACATTTATGTCTTTATCCTGATTTATTATTGTGACTTTTTATATGAGGTGCATTACAGTATTTCTTTCCTTTCCCCTATGAAAATCAGATAAAAAAGGAGGCAGAGAAGACTGCTGTAACTAAGGTGGTAGTGGCCGCCGATAAAGCAAAAGAACAAGAATTGAAAGCAAGAACCAGAGAAGTAATTACCACAGAACAAGAGCAGGTGCACGTAACTCATGAACAGGTGAAAATGGTTTTTGATATGAAATTATTATTGTGATTACCAGCGTCAACACAGATAATAATGTTTACCACGAAGGGCGTTGTTTCTTGAGCAACACGGTTGTTTCACACTAATAACATCCCCTGTATCTCTGTATCCCTGGGTGCTGGATACCAAAGTCCCTTAGAGTCACCAGACGCTTCCCTTGAGTAGACAAAAGGGACCTCTAGGAACACATAGCAGAAGTAGAAACAGGGGTCTCATCTACACTGGCCTGGGGACGCACTGGCTAAATATGTGACTACGAGGCACGGAGAAGTAGATGCTAAGGTGGGAACTGGGAAGGGTGGAAAAGAACACTGAACACACAGTGCTTTGAAAATAGCTTAGCAACTGCCTCCTGACTCCTTAAGAGAACGTTTGAACATGGATTTAAAATGAGATGGACAGCATGGCCTTCTCAGGTGAAATAACCAGAAAAAGGGAAAAAGACAGCCCCATGCTTGGAGGCATTCAGGAGCGAATTAGATGAGGCCAACTGATAGGGCTCTTGGCCACCCAAGCCGATTGTCAGTTGGGCGGGTTTGGGGAGATACCTCTCAAGCCTCTTTTAACCCTGAGATCCTGAATTTCAGTGACGACGCCTGAGAATGGTAAAGAGGCAAATGGAGAAAACTGGCCCCCCCAGCACCCCCTTTTCCCCCACATATACCTTAGGTGTCCAGATCCAAGCACAGTATCTTCAGGGAGTTAAGGATTTGGAAAACATTTTGCCTGGGATGTGCACAAAACTTTTCTCCCTTTAATGTCTCAATTTTAGAAAAGTAAGTCTTGATATTCCAAACCATCACAATAGTTAGGAAATTTTTCGAAGCAAAATTATCGTATAAATGTGGATTATGAATCATCTATACTTGATTTTTTATATATAAAATTAAAGGGTCAGACAGTATTACTTCTAAGGTCTTCCATTCTAATATCCTGTGCTCTAAGATTTCCTTTAGATGACAAAGTGACACAAAATAATATTGCCATATATCCATTTATAAAAATTGGAAGTCCTTTTTCTTTTGCGGTACACGGGCCTCTCACTGTTGTGCCCTCTCCCGTTGCGGAGCACAGGCTCCGGACGCGCAGGCTCAGTGGCCATGGCTCACGGGCCCAGCCGCTCCGCGGCATGTGGGATCTTCCTGGACCAGGGCACGAACCCATGTCCCCTGCATCGGCAGGCGGACCCTCAACCACTGCATTGGAAGTCCTTTTAAAGAAGACTACACTCTCCAATTCAAAGCAGTGTTGAATCCAATTTTCTTTCTCTAAGCAACATAACTTATGGTTTAGGCAAATAAAGAGCATGAGTATGGTCATATTAATGAAAATGAGATCATTTATTTAGTGATATCTCTAGAAAAAGGACTTTTCTTCTTTTACTTCCTATTTTTTTATATTTAGTAAACATTATGTCACTTCCATTAGAGATTGGAAGACAATAAGGTTTTGTTTTTATCATTGATTTCAGATAAGAAAAGAAACTGAAAAGGCATTTGTACCAAAAGTAGTAATTTCCGCAGCTAACGCCAAAGAACGAGAAACTAGAATAACCGGAGAAATTACTACAAAACAAGAACAAAAACAAATAACACAAGAAACGGTAAGTCAAATTTTGTAAATACCTTGTAATTTGTTGACAAATATCACAGTCCAGCCAGCTACATGTACCCTCTAACCAAAACCTCTAAGTGGAGGAGTCTTTTGTGTATATTATCTTTCTGTTGTTTCTCTATATCTAGTACTTAAACTCTTTCGTGATGGAAATTCTGCTCTCATTACACAATTTTCCACTCAACTGATCAGTTTCAAGGAAATTGTCTATCTACTAGAATAGTTTGGGGCACATCAGTGACGTTTCTAGAGCATAATTAAATGGAAGATAGATATCACTCCAGCCCAGTTATCCACTGGTACAATCAGTTATTTCATGCATAGCCTGAGCCCTTGGTCACTTAAATTGTAACACACAAACTTGACATAGTTGGAAGACACATGCATGCATATGCCCCTACACACACACACACACACACACACACACACACACACACACACCAGCCATGAACACTCCAACTAAATATCAAGGGAAAGTGAGGAATTGCTAGACATCAGAGAAGACCAGTACTTCTTCAAGAAAGTGCCCTAATTCCTGGTTGATGAACAGTGACCCAGAAGTGTTTGCTGCTTTTGTGCTATAGAGCCAAGTTGGAAAAACCCCAATATCACCAAAATCTACTTCTCTCCCATGTATGAAATCAAGACTTACTGGGTCTAGCAAGAGGCAACTTTTGAATTCTTTCATGTTCAAGTAGATTTCAGTGACATTGAGGTTGTTCCAACTTGGCCAGCCTCTCTTAATCTCAGGCTCTTTGTTGATCCCAGAGCTACTTTTTAAAAAAGATCCAGCTTAGAACACTGTATACTTAAAAGGCTGGCCAGAGGTCTTTGGATGAAATTCCCTCTCCTTACAGTGAGTGAGAGACTTTGAAAGGAACACAAGTTGGCATAATGAAGGGCATAGAAGTCCCTGTTGCCATTGCAATGCTGGTGACTGGCGAGTTCAGTCTAACTGTAGTTGTCTAGCCATTTGCTAGCGGGTGCTCATTAAGTTCCCTAATGTGTCAACATTAAAGATGAGACCTTTTCAGTTTCTAGGACAATTTACTCAGGGGCAGGTGGGCAGAAAAGAAGCCCACTCCTGGGTTTTAAACACAAGCGTAGGCCCTCAAAATGAAACTGTGATAACACCGAACATTCTGTATTCTCTCAAATGTCGAAAGGATATCTTGCCATTTCTCCTGTGCCTTTTGAAACTCAAACCTTCATTTTACTCTGAAAATCAGACAATGCAGAAAGCTGAGACAGCTGCTGCATCCATGGTGGTAGTTGCCACTGCCAAGCCCACAGTCTTAGAAACAATTCTGGGAGCTCAAGAAGAAAGTGTCACACAACAAGATCAAATGCATGTAACTCATGAAAAGGTGAAAACTTCCTGCTGGTGTGAAATTCACTCTTGTTTCATTCCATTTGCAAGCCACCTACATTTTCATCCTGGGTCTTAATCATCATCTTTTCACCTCCTTCTCTTCTTATGACTCACACAGAAAACTTCAGAATCTCTCAGGAACCTTTTGCTGTCTATCTAGCTTTCACTGCCACTTTTCATTCCTAACTTTTTGGACTTCCCTTTGGATTCTTACTAGTATGATATTATAATTCACCTTAATATTTAACATGTTTCTATTGAATACTCCAGTGTCAAAGTCAATTGATAAAATGCAAAATTAGGTATTTTTTTATGACTCTATTGTCATAGAGTCATAAAAAATTATGAGAAGAATAAGGTGAGAAAGAGAAATGCATCCTTTTATTGCTCAACACATATTTTTCTTTTAGACTGAACTTATTTTGATATTGTTACCAATGAAACAGTATGGATGATCAAAGCAACTCAGATGATAAAATGTCCTTGCATAGGAAGAAATATTCTTCCTGTCTCAGCTTTGACTTAATTTCTTTTATTAGAGGCTATATGAAATTTAATGACCATTTTCTCATCTTTTTTTTTTATTGTATGACCAGATAATGAAAGAAACTAGGAAAACAGTGGTACCTAAAGTCATAGTTGCCATGCCCAAAGTCAAAGAACAAGATTTAGTAACAAGAACTAGAGAAGGCATCACTACCAAAAAAGAGCAAGTTCAAATAACTCAGGAAAAGGTGAATACAGATATTCGAGATGGGAAAAGTTTCATCTTTAAACTAATTTCCAGTAAACCATTAACTACAGTGTGATATGAATTATTGATCTGTATTTTCCTTTTTGAATCCCCAACTAAAATCCACATGGTGAATGTATGACTTCTTACCATTACTTTTATCTGCACATTTGATTTTCATTCGTCTGTAACATTTGTAATTCACCATTATCCTTTGCACGAAGATTGGCATTTTTAGCCTGACTTCTAAAAAGCAATATAAGGAATCATCTGGAGATTTTTTTTTGTAGTTAACGTTTCTAAGGTTTGTGGTTCCCAGTGAGTGTGTACAAACACTGCCCAGTGCAAGTTAACTTCTTTTGTGTAGTTAACCCTGAATAACCTTGTCTTGCATCCCCACTAAGGGGGTGGGGGTGGGGGGAAGTGTCATACCATATGCATCTGAAGCCCTGTACAATTTAAACCTGGATTTTACTATAATAATCAGATGAGAAAGGAAGCTGAGAAAACTGCCTTGTCTACAATAGCAGTTGCAACTGCTAAAGCCAAAGAACAAGAAACAATACTGAGAACTAGAGAAGAAATGGCTGCTAGACAAGAACAAATCCAAGTTACTCATGGAAAGGTGACTATTGCTATTCCAAGTGTGAAATCCCCTATTATAATACATTAACACTAAATCTCATGTGAAATCCCCTATTATAATGCATTCCAAATCTCAGAATTTCTTATGAGACACTATTAACCCGATTTATTTTTAGATGTACAATTGGAAACTAAAAAACTGAATTATCTATTATTGTTAATATTACTACATATTCCTTTCCTCACTTATGT
This sequence comes from Phocoena sinus, assembly GCF_008692025.1. NCBI lineage: Eukaryota > Metazoa > Chordata > Mammalia > Artiodactyla > Phocoenidae > Phocoena > Phocoena sinus. The sequence goes on from NC_045769.1 coordinate 55,164,321, forward strand.
CTTCACTATTCTTTTCCATTTTTTTATTATTAACAGCTGGAGATTCTCCAGAAGTTGATGATTGAGATTGCATGCAGGCTAATTTTAAGATACTCCATGGACATTTAAAACAAAGTGTTCAAGTAAATAATGACCCTTACTGTCAAAAAGATGTACATTTTGAAGTACAGTATTAAGTATAAATAAATAAATCCAGTATATTACAGTGTAGAGTATGGACTTATTTCAGGAAAAAAACCATAATTTTCATCATGTGAAACTCTACCTTTTTTTCTCCCTGTAAATATCAGATGAGAAAAGAAGCTGAGAACATTATGGTGCCTGCTGTAGTAGCTCCCACTAAAGCTGAACAAGATGCAATGTTAAAATCTAGAGAAGAAATTATCCAACCAGAGTAAATACACATCAACCATAAAAATGTCATTTGTAGCATCTGTTTGTGGCTATGAAATTTCCATGAATTTACCTTCTTCCCAGGACTCTATACCCCGGGTGAACTACTTACCTAATTTTATTCTTTATTGCGAATATAGTAATTGGGAATTAGCAACTAGTTTTTCAATTTCTTGAGCGTCATAACTGAGTCCTGTCTGTATTTCCCTCAATGCTGTTTTCTATCTCTACATCTTTGGGGTTTTTTTTTCTAAGACACGATTTAAGATCCGCTTTTTTAACATTTACGTAAGTCTAATATTGAATGGCATATCAGCCTTCTAGAAGTCTCATTGACGACAGAAATTCCAATATGTAACATACTTCATGAGTGATTATATTTACATTTTTGTTCTGAATCGCATAAATTTGACTGTCTTATTTTTGTTGTTAAAAATTAGCTTAAAAAAATTAGCTAAGAGTGGAAGCTCAGGAAATGTCTAGACTCAAAGAAATAGTTACCACTGCAAAATCTGCGAACACTGCCAAGAACTAGAGAAGGATTTGCCATTAAGCAAGAACAAACACATCTTTTTCATGAGGAGGTGAAAACTGATGCTGTGGATGTGACAAGCCTTGTTTCATCCCATTTCATCATCAGCTCTCCTGACTTTTCATCCACAATGAGTCTCTGTGCTCCTGCTGCTCCATTTAATTGCTTAACTGATCAACAGAACATTAGAGACCATTAGATTCAGTCCAGTCCTTCCAGTGCAACAGTCAGCACTTCTAGTTGTGGAAAGTCAGATTAAATAACATTAGAGACCATTAGATTCAGTCCAGTCCTTCCAGTGCAACAGTCAGCACTTCTAGTTGTGGAAAGTCAGATTAAGTAACACTTTTCTTTGTGTCTTCTAAATTAATTCTCAGCTTTAAACTGGTATGAGTTAGGGTCTCCAATTCTAGTCCAATTCTTCTTCCTGATTATCTAGGTTCCAAAAATATGAGGGATATTAGAGTCAGTCCACTAAGAAATAAGAGCAGCTATCAGCATAGATTACTCATTTGTGGCTGTCCATCAATGAGTATATGGGTCCACCAGCATATGTATATAGAGTTGACATGTTAACTAAGGAAAAACATATAGATGCTTCCCCAACTTAAAATGTCTTACTATAGTTAAGATTCTTTTTTGCATAAGTTTTAAATTAAGAATAACATTCATATATGTCAGTTAGCAAAGGACAATTTCTTTGAGCTTAAGTTTTCTCATTATTAAAATAAGTAAAATGAAAACTCAAAACTATTTCATAGACAGGTTGAAAGATTCAAATGAGATATAATGTAAATGTAATCATTCTATAAGCAAAGTAATTTATATGTGTGTGTGTGTATATAGTTGAAGATGTTAACATTTTAAAACATCTATAAAATTAAAGTCAACTAATGGCCTATATGGTTTAAAAAAAGAAACAACCAGAAGAATGAACTTAACCCACCTAATCCTCACATATATTTTGCATTCTTCTAAGATGCAATCTAAAGTGGAAATGGTATCTGCAATTCTTCAAGGCAGATTAGATTGTTTGTGGCTTCCTAGACGGAGAACTGGATGAAGCCTATAATCACTAAAGGCCCAATTTCGTCTCAGAAACACCTCATTTATATCTTAAATGGTTCAGAGAATAATTTTAACAGATATAGGGGCAGCACACTTGAAAAACACTTCAGATGCAATCTAGATTCTATTCACAGCAGCAGAAAAGAAAACTGAACATTAATAAAATATTCCAGCATTCTTTTAAAGAGCACTGATGGACACGGTGATGTGATTTTTGCGATATGCTGTTTCCAAGTACTGCAGAGAATAATAACGTATGAGCTGTATCAACTGACTTGCTTTCTTTAAAAGAGAAACTCCTTTGCAAAATATGTTCCCATTTATGATAATCAGATTCATGGAAATGAGAAAACAACATTTCTTTTTCCTTCTTCACTTTAACTTACAATAGTAAATTGAACTTTGCTGTGAAAGGTTGTTCTCTTGAATCCAAATATAACACTTTCATTTTCATCACAGTATCTTCATTCGTGTGTTTTAAGAAAGATACTTTCTAATAGATTAAAAAATTTTTGTACCTAGGGAATCATAAGTAAATTAATATGTTCCCTGTGTGTTCACAAGTTTTCATGTTATCTTAGATTTGCATGTGACTGTACAATTCTGTAGCAACTGATTTTTCTGGATGGGAGTGTGACAGTATTGAGTGCATTTTTATCATCGCCATCATTGTACCGACGCCGGACTAAATGATCAGCAATAAAAATAATCAATGAAGATAACCAGCGCCGAAGTCCTGATTTCACAAGTGCTAATTGACTGTCTGCCATGGACAAAGTACTAGACAAACTCAAAACTTCCTTTCTGTTTTACATACACATTGTGTTGTCCTATGTTGTGTTTATGTGATTTAATGTCTAATCTATTTAAGCAAGGATTCAGAGTGTATCTAACTAGATGTCCATGCATTATAGTAATCAGTGAAGTTCGTAAATGCATTTCTAAGTCATATTTCTGGAGACATTAACATAGCTTTGTAACGTAGGTGCCGTCAGCCCGTTGTGCCTTTAGACATGACTTACATTACTGAGTATTAATTCTGGAAACCTTGTCTGCAGGTGGGCGTTGGGGAAAAGGCGGAAGCTGTAGCAACAGTGGTTGCTGCAGTAGACCAGGCCCGAGTTCGAGAGCCCAGAGAACCCGGGCATGCTGAAGAAATGTATGCTCAGAAGACCACTTCGGAGTATGAGCACAAGGAACACGTGTCTGCCGCAAAGGTAACTGAGCATCCGCCACGTCCAGCCTCAGAACCCCACATTGTCCCTAAAGCAGTCAAGCCTGGAGTGATCCACGCTCCTTCTGAGACTCGTATCACAACGACGGATCAAATGGGAATGCACATATCATCACAGGTGAGTCTGGACCCACTGACTGCTCCCAGGAGAGCAAGCTTAACTGCTGTGGTCACCTGGTGAACACGGGTATCACTGAGTTCCATTTCCACGCAGATCAAGAAAACGACAGATCTAACAAGTGAAAGATTAGTCCATGTGGATAAACGCCCCCGCACAGCAAGCCCTCACTTTACTGTTTCAAAAATTTCTGTTCCTAAGCCAGAACATGGATATGAGGTAAGAAGTTAATGAGCTCGACAAAGAGATGTTAGGCTCAAAGGAGGAAAGTATCTGATGTGTGACGTAGGGTATCTTTGCCGAAAGCCGATGTGGGCCTCTTTTTGATGCTGTCTGTTTGCTTTCACGGTGGACTCAGAAGCCCCTAAAGTCTGAAACTTGCCCAGCAGGGTGAGCCTAGGCTAGCAGTTGGTTATCTTACACCTCTGAGAAGACACAAATCCATACAGGCTTCTTTCTTTTCACATTTTGTAAAAGATGATGTGTTACGCGGTTCAGTTTTCCTCATTCTGTGAGACATTTCGGAGTAACTTAAATGAGAATTGATACCAATAATAAAGACAGACGTTGAGAAATCATGTGTGCGTATACTCACTGTAGCAAAATGGAGAGGTGGTACTGTGTGGTAGTTGGGCTGGATTGTGGAATCACACAGCCCTGGATAAGTACCCTGGTCCCTGCCCCTTATTAGCTCTGTTATCAGGGGCAAGTAAGTACATGTAAAATCCTTAGCAAGTTGACAGGACCTAATAACCCTCAGTGTTAGTCACAACTGTTCTTACTTTACACACCCAAGGCATGGAATCTAAACTTTGTATGCTTCAAAGGATTGTAAGATATGTTTAATACCTACATTTGGGATAGTCTCAAATTACTGTTGAAACCAAATAACCATGGACAGCAATAGAATAAAAAGAGTAAGGAAGCCCTTAAGATATTTTTCTAAGCATCTCCATTTTCACCTTTCACACAGATTTGTGGCCGAAGCCTAAATGTGCTATTTTAAAGTAGTTCTTAGGAATTAACCAAGTATTTAAATTTTTTATTATTTTTGAATTTCCCACCGTCGTATTTTCAAATACAGCTTCATTGGGATGGTTAAGTGAAAATTCATGACCGAGTTTTAGAAGACCTTCAGTCCCTTTATGATAAGAGCATAAAATAAGAAGCCCTAAGTATAACTTTGTAAGAAAGGTTTTCAGATACATTTTAGAAACTGGCAGGAATGACAAGGAGCTTTATAACTGGCTTATCGCTGACATTTCATTAACTATAAAAGTGATAATGAGAACAATAAAAAAGGGACCATATAGGAAAGAGACTCAGACTCACCCCAGGAATACTAGTGGCAAAGAAGTTCCGAGTAATGACTGGGATGACAGTTAAGTGACTTTATTTTCTGACTCCGTTTCTATTCAGGCATCAATAGCTGGTAGTGCTATTGCCACGTTACAAAAAGAGTTGTCAGCCACACCTTCTGCTCAGAAGGTCACCAAATCCGTGAAGCCACCTACTGTGAAGCCCGCTGAGGCTAGAGCGAGAGCAGAGCCCACCCCTTCACCCCAGTTCCCCTTTGTGGACACACCAGAGACTTTTAAGAGCCAAGCTGACATTGAGGTGAAGAAGGAAGTCGGGGTGAGCATCACTGGTGGCGCAGCCCGTGAAGAACACTTTGAAGTACTGCACGAGCGTGAAGCCAAGGTTGGTCACCGGAGCGCCCGCTGTCTCTTGATCCATTCCTATGGAGGACAGCCAGGCGCTTGACCAGTCTGTGCTACAGAAGTGGTCAGCCAGGTGTCCTGCCTTTCTCCATCACCGTGCTTGCACTTCATTTTATTGAGCATGGTGTGGGTCGGAGCTATTTTTCTCAAGTTATTTTTATAATTTTGCATATGCTAAGAGCTTATGAGCCTTCCCCTAATTTCCTGAGCATTTTGTAACATCCTTTGTAAAAATTGTAGGTAACAGAAACAGCAAGAATACCTGCACCTGTTGAAATCCCTGTTACGCCACCAACTTTAGTCTCGGTGAGTAAAGTTGATTGTGTTGGATCATATGCATATCTGATCAAATAATTTTCATATATGCAAAGATCAGTTTCTCAAACTGGAAAATTCCACGAGTGCATTTACAAGTACTAATTTTAAGACCACGTACTATTTGGCAAGGAGAGGGGGAATTCTGTGTGACAGCCATCAGTCATGTATTCAACAGATTTAATGAGTTTCTGTTATGCATACGGCACTATCGCAAGACCAATCTGGCCCTCTTTGAAATCTCTGTCTTACTATCAGAGAAGATGTACGTAAATAAGCGTAGTGAAATGTAGAAGGTGATAAGCACTTCAACAGAGGGAGCGTCTGGAGGAAAGCTAGGTTACTTCCAAGTGAAGGTAGCATGGAAAGCTTTGCTGAAGAGGCAGCGTCTGCTGCTGAGCCTTCAAGCTTCGTCAGGATTTGCATATGTGCAAAAAACAGAGGGTACAGAGTTGCCCTATTATATGGTATCAATACTGTTCTACCCTATGAACCTGGAAATGCCTTACATTTATTTCAGACTGGGGATATTCCAATTTCCAAGGGAGTTTCTCTACTAATATTTCTAGAGTCTTGATCTTAAGAAAGCATTTCATGACAATTAGAGTGTGCAAGGTCAAACCACCCCCACATTTGTTACAACACATAGAGATGATTCATGAATATGCACATGTATCAATACTTCCTTTTTCTTCTCTCTTTAGGGCTTAAAGAACGTGACTGTTATTGAAGGTGAATCTGTCACCTTCGAGTGCCACATCTCTGGATACCCATCCCCAAAAGTGACATGGTACAGGGAAGACTACCAAATAGAAAGCTCCATTGATTTCCAGATAACCTTCCAGAGTGGAATTGCTCGTCTTATGATTCGTGAAGCCTTTGCAGAAGACAGTGGGCGATTTACTTGCAGTGCTGTGAACGAGGCTGGGACTGTCAGCACATCCTGCTATCTAGCTGTGCAAGGTCAGTGGCCACACCCCCACCAACCTTCCACACATGCCATCGCTGTCGCCTGACACTTCTTTTCACCATATGGTGTCTGCACACCTCGTAATGGAGCGCCCTTTTGGAATTGAGGGGTTGATTATGGGGTCATCTTAACTGTGATGCTAAGCAGAGGTCACTAATGAAACAAACTAAATATCTGACTTAAAAAGAGAAACTTCTGTCTTCTTCTAGTGTCAGAAGAGTTTGAAAAGGAAACAGCTGTGGCTGAGAAAATTACCACCGAAGAGAAACGGTAACACGCTTTTTGCTAATGAGTTTTGTTGTAGTACCGTTTTGCTTTTTCATTCCTTTCGTATTGGCAAATTGCAGTCCAGAAGCTAATATGAAGGGAATTCTCTTTCCAGCTTTGTCGAATCAAGGGATGTGATAATGACAGATACTAGCATCACAGAGGAGCCAGCAGGGCCTGGAGAACCTGCCGCTCCTTTCTTTATTACAAAACCAGTGGTACAGAAACTGGTAGAAGGCGGGAGCATTGTATTTGAATGCCAGGTTGACGGCAACCCAAAGCCCCATGTCTACTGGAAGAAGTCCGGTGTTCCTCTAACCACTGGATACAGGTATTTTGATGGCTGAATGATAGAGTTCTCTGTGATTTGTCTGATATGTACATGAAGCCAAGAGAGAAGTAGAATTTACCTACCCCACCATCCCTCAAAGGTAGGCTCTTTTGTTATGGAGCCTTCATAGTGCGCTTTGAGGTATCTTCATGTTTTCATATGAAGTCTTATTGAGAAACAAAGCTCTGTGAGAAAAGTGGATGGAAGATGCATTTCTTTATATTCTATTTTGATTCACTTATAGTGCTAGTGAAATGGAGAAAGTGGTGTGGATTTTTACACACACAACATATTCTTCTAGAAGGGATTGGAAAACAACTTTCAGTAAAAATGCTTAGTAATTAAGCCACTAAAAGACAAAAGAAAAAGGGTCATGTAATGAAGAAGAAAGCTAGTTATACATGAAAATCTATGCTAATAAATTTGCTGCAATTGAATATAAAATTAGGTTTGAATTTCCCGCAACTTAAACAATCTAAAAATGTAGCCATCGTATCTTGAGAATAAATACCAAAGGCTTCATATTGAAATGTTTAAAGGAATTTATTGTTTTGATTATTCATTTGATCTTCACATAAAACAATGAACAAAATAATGAGCAAAGAGAAATATCTAAGTGTTTAAATGGCCTCATCATTTGCTAACATAAACACTGAAGCCCCTTATTTCCATACAGTTGATTCTAGTAGTCTTATAGTCTATTATCTATTTTAAAGAATATATTACTATTATGTAAAATGAACATTTTAACTTGATTGGCCTGCATTACTCATGCTCATGCATTTTGCTCAATTTTCAGCAATCTTATATTCTATGGTGGAGATTAGTCCCATGTGTAGGATCATTGAATTTTATACCACAGATCCACATAAGGGTTACTTACGGCTGAATTTTTTGTTTGTTCATTTCCATAAAGATACAAAGTGAGTTACAACAAACAAACTGGTGAGTGCAAACTGGTGATTTCGATGACGTTTGCCGATGATGCTGGAGAATACACTATTGTTATTCGTAATAAGCATGGAGAAACTTCTGCATCTGCCTCCTTGCTTGAAGAAGGTGAGTGCAATTCTAAGTGGTTCCGTGTGCACAATAAGAATGGAAATGCAGGGAAGTAGCAGTGCCATGTGATTGTCAAAAGGCCTGTTGCTATATCCTAGTTCTGATACTGACTGTGTCCCCATCTGACCCATCGCTTGGCCTCAGCTGTACAGGAAATGTTTTAGATCACACAGCCTCCAAAGCCATACCAGTGCTAAACTTCGAAGGTTCTAACAATAGTTTCTTTTCAGTACATTTATTTCTAAGCATATAATGCCTTTGAAAATGCAGGGATTCTAAATCCAGTTGCCCTCCAGATCCAGACAGATATTAGTGATCGCAAGGCAGACAGTGGCAAACTGGAGAGAGTATACGCCCTGCCTCAAGGGGGCAGTAGCTCCCCAACTCCAGTACATTGTTGCCAGGCATGCAGTACCAGGCTCAGTGTTGCCAGAGCTTACGATTTTTTTTTTTTAACATCTTTATTGGAGTATAATTGCTTTACAGTGGTGTGTTAGTTTCTGCTGTATAACAAAGTGAATCAGCTATACATATACATACATCCCCATAATTCCTCCCTCTTGCATCTCCCTCCCACCCCTCTAGGTGGACATAAAGCACCGAGCTGATCTCCCTGTGCTATGCGCCTGCTTCCCACTAGCTATCTACTTTACATTTACATTACATTTACATTTGGTAGCGTATGTATGTCCATGCCATGGAGCTTCTGATGTTTTAAAGAAAAGCTAGAAATCAGGATTTTCAATATTTATAAGTAATTTGGGGAAAAAAAGGTGCAATAACATGTAGGTTAAACAAAATGTATCTGTGGGTCTCCGTTATCTTTGCCTAGATGTTCACACTTATAGTGGACCATCCACGTTCTGTCTCATTTGAGCTGCACAAAACTCCTTAGGGTTAGGATATTATCCCCATTTGGCAAAGCACTCAAGACCCAGGAAGATAAATGCATTGCCAAAAGCCACATGGCAAATTAGGAAGACCTCTAGGGTTGATCCCAAAGGACTGACGACTAATATAAAATTCTTTCTACAATAGTAGTGGCTGCCTTGACTTCTTAACGTAAGTTTGGGTTTGAAATTCAATCTAATTAGTCTATACTGAGCACTTTGATAGTAAAACTTGGCAGATCTGGCTTTTGGTTATCAACTTTCTGTGGTGTAGGACTTGCTTGAATGAACAGTAGCATGGAGGCTTTTTCATAAGAACATTAAAAATTAACTTATGTTCTTAACTCCTAGCTGATTATGAGTCACTGATGAAGTCCCAGCAAGAAATGCTTTACCAGACACAAATGCCTGCATTTGTGCAAGAACCTAAAGTTGGAGAAATAGCACCTGGCTACGTATACTCTGAATATGAAAAAGAGTATGAAAAAGAGCAAGCCTTAATTAGGAAGAAAATGGCCAAAGATACTGTAATGGTCAGAACTTTTGTGGAAGACCAGGTGAGTGTAACAATAATGACCAAGTAAATCACTTCATACATTATACTTTCCTCCCACAATGCCCCTCTTTCTGTTTGATATTTTCATTTTCAAGTGATAGGTCAGGGTTAGACTACAATAAACATGTCCAGGTTCACTGCTGACGAGGTTCCTTAATCTTCATAACATGTTGCACATATGACTTTAGAAATAGGAATTACATACAAGCAGGGAAAACAAATACTAGCACAACCAAGTTCATTACTGCCAACATTTTTTTATCGGTAGGATGAACATCGCATATATAACCCATACTCTTAGAATGTCATTGACCCAAGACACCACAGCATGAACTGACAAAGATGACCCGAATGCAGATTTAAAACCAAAACAAACAATGACCCATCTAATTCTCACTGAAAAACAAACAAGCAAAAACAAAAGCCTTCTAGATTTTTCTTCCAGTTAAAAATTTTAATCAAACCTTATCTCTGAAATGAATACTCTTAAGGAATTTCTATCAGTCGGCATATATGTTTTTAATAAACTGTCATCTTTCTCACTGTGTAGGAATTCCACATTTCTTCCTTTGAAGAGAGACTTATTAAAGAAATTGAATACAGAATAATAAAGACTACATTAGAAGAACTTCTTGAAGAAGACGGAGAAGAAAAGATGGCAGTTGACATTTCTGAATCTGAAGCCGTTGAAGCAGGATTTGATTTAAGAGTCAAGAATTACAGAATTCTTGAAGGGATGGGTGTTACTTTTCATTGCAAGATGTCTGGGTATCCATTACCCAAGGTAAAATATAAACATCGATCATACCTCCATGCTACAATAAAGACATGAATAGGTTACAGGATAACCATTTTATCTAAATTATATTGACATATGCATGATATTATTTGCAGATTGCATGGTACAAAGATGGCAAGCGCATCAGACATGGAGAGAGATACCATGTGGACTTTCTACAAGATGGCAGAGCTAGTCTGCGCATACCTGTTGTTCTTCCGGAAGATGAAGGCATCTATACCGCGTTTGCCAGCAATATTAAAGGAAATGCAATTTGCTCAGGGAAATTGTATGTGGAGCCCGCTGCGCCACTCAGTGCTCCGACTTACATACCCACACCAGAGCCAATGAGCAGGATCAGGTAGACTCGTGATGATTTGTGTCGACTAGTATTGAAACTGTTTAAAACACCAAATATCTCTGTAGCAAATTGCTACTGTGTGGCAGAAAAAATTGAAGGCTGAGATAGCACAGAAATTTGCCATTCGCGATACCGGCAGTTGCCCAGTTTTTCTTTCTTGCCCCTGCGTGAGCTGAGAAAAGCATTTCCATTGTGGACCATATTATTTATTTTGCCAGTGCTGTAGCTAACGTAATGAGAGCTGTAAAGTTTTATTTGACATCAGATTTTACATATGTTACCCTAATTTATACAACAACCTTGCCATGGAGGGATCATCATTGCTATTTTGGAAGTGGGAACACTCAGCTTCCCTGACCCTGTGAAAATTGCCTTAGTTCACCCAGCCTGTGTGGTGGTGTCAGCACTTGAAATCCAATCCAAGCCAATCTGGCTGCAGTGTATAGATGGAGTTTGGGATTTTTTCAAATATAATTTCTATGTTTTTCCTCTTCTGGGATAAAGAAGTATATTTTTCTTTTTCCATAAATGTACTCACGTGGTTGTTTAAGCAACCAGCATTTATTGAAATATTTTGGTAGTTGAACCAAAAAGGTTCGGTAAGGTTCGGTAACTAACTAAACCCAGTGGTGAGGGAGAGACAGCATTAAGGACCATTCTAAATGAACAGCATAGCTTTGGGGGCAATAATAATGTATTCCGTTTTGGATCCCAGCAAGTTTGAGGTACCTTTTAATGTGTACACAAAGTAAGTTCTAAAATAACATTAAGAAAGAGCTTTGTCTTACTGAGTTTTCTCTATGCCTCGTGAAAATATTCTGCTTTGCCTTTCTTTTTCAGGTCCATCTCTCCACGTTCAGTGAGCAGATCTCCGATACGCATGTCCCCTGCACGGATGTCCCCTCTACGGATGTCCCCTGCACGGATGTCCCCTGGACGTAGGCTGGAGGAAACAGATGAGTCACAGCTTGAGAGACTGTATAAGCCAGTCTTTGTGTTGAAACCTACTTCTTTCAAATGTTTAGAAGGACAGACTGCCAGATTTGACTTAAAGGTCGTGGGTCGACCTATGCCAGAGACCTTCTGGTTTCATGACGGTAAGTGTAAGTTTTTGCTCATAAATCATGAAACACAAAAGTAAGCTTATATGTTTGCCTAACAATTTAAAAATAACTATTTTAACATGTTTTCTATTTTACTCTATTTTTTTACAGGTCAGCAAATTGTCAATGACTATACCCATAAAGTAGTCATTAAAGAAGATGGTACCCAATCACTAATTATTGTCCCTGCAATACCCAGTGATTCTGGAGAATGGACTGTGGTTGCCCAAAACAGGGCAGGAAAATCATCAATTTCAGTGATTTTAACTGTGGAAGGTATTTGCTCTGAAGATTAAAAAAGAAATTACCTTATCACCTGGGTTATAAACAGGTAGTTCAGCCCTACTCAGAATCATGACCTTTCTCTTTCAGCTGTGGAACATCAGGTAAAACCAGTGTTTGTGGAAAAACTGAAAAATCTCAACATAAAGGAAGGTTCCCGACTTGAAATGAAAGTCAGAGCTACGGGTAACCCCAACCCTGACATCATATGGTTGAAAAACAGTGAGATCATTGTACCTCATAAATATCCAAAAATCAGGTAAGTTTGCTTGAAAAATAATAAAACTAAGCTCATTACACAAATCCAATAACCAAGGAGGCCACAACTACTTCTGTACTGATGATTAATTTTCCCACTTTTAATAGAATTGAAGGAGCCAAGGGAGAAGCTGCCCTTAAAATTGACTCCACTGTCAGCCAAGACTCTGCCTGGTACACTGCAACTGCCATTAATAAGGCTGGCCGAGACACTACAAGATGCAAAGTAAATGTTGAAGTTGAGTTTGCAGAGCCTGAGCCAGAGAGAAAATTAATCATCCCACGAGGGACATACAGAGCCAAGGAGATTGCAGCCCCAGAACTGGAGCCCCTCCATTTGCGATATGGTCAAGAGCAATGGGAAGAGGGTGACCTCTATGACAAAGAGAAACAACAGAAACCATTTTTCAAGAAAAAACTCACTTCCTTAAGGCTCAAGCGCTTTGGGCCTGCCCACTTTGAATGCAGGCTAACACCAATTGGTGACCCAACGATGGTGGTGGAATGGCTCCATGATGGAAAGCCACTGGAAGCTGCCAACAGGCTCCGTATGGTCAATGAATTTGGGTATTGCAGCCTTGATTATGGAGTTGCATATTCCAGAGACAGTGGTATCATTACTTGCAGAGCTACTAACAAATACGGAACAGATCACACATCTGCTACCCTTATTGTCAAAGATGAGAAGAGTCTCGTGGAAGAATCTCAATTGCCTGAGGGGAGGAAAGGCTTACAGAGAATTGAAGAATTAGAGCGGATGGCTCATGAAGGTGCCCTTACAAGTGTGACAACCGATCAAAAAGAGAAGCAAAAGCCGGACATTGTCTTGTTCCCAGAGCCAGCAAGAGTACTTGAAGGGGAGACCGCCAGATTCCGTTGCCGAGTGACAGGCTACCCTCAGCCCAAAGTCAACTGGTACCTCAATGGGCAGCTCATCCGCAAAAGCAAAAGGTTCAGAGTTCGCTACGATGGCATTCATTATCTGGACATCGTGGACTGCAAATCATATGATACAGGTGAAGTCAAGGTCACTGCAGAAAACCCTGAAGGTGTGATAGAGCATAAAGTGAAGCTTGAGATCCAACAGAGGGAAGATTTTAGGTCTGTGCTTAGGCGAGCCCCTGAGCCAAAGCCTGAGTTTCACGTACATGAACCTGGAAAACTTCAGTTCGAAGTACAAAAGGTAGACAGACCTGCTGACACCACTGAAACTAAGGAAATTGTGAGGTTGAAAAGGGCTGAAAGAATTACCCATGAAAAAGTGTCTGAAGAGTCAGAAGAGCTGCGTAGTAAGTTCAAGCGCAGGACTGAGGAAGGCTATTATGAAGCCGTTACTGCTGTGGAGCTCAAGTCTCGTAAGAAGGATGAATCCTATGAAGAACTTCTAAGGAAGACAAAAGATGAACTTCTCCACTGGACCAAAGAGTTAACTGAAGAGGAGAAGAAAGCCCTTGCCGAAGAAGGCAAAATCACTATTCCAACTTTTAAACCTGATAAAATTGAACTAAGTCCTAGTATGGAGGCTCCTAAAATCTTTGAAAGAATCCAAAGCCAAACAGTGGGCCACGGATCGGATGTACACTTCCGGGTCAGAGTGGTGGGGAAACCAGATCCTGAATGTGAGTGGTACAAAAACGGTGTAAAGATTGAGCGCTCTGACCGAATCTACTGGTACTGGCCTGAAGACAATGTCTGTGAGCTGGTCATAAGAGATGTGACGGCTGAGGACTCTGCCAGCATCATGGTAAAAGCCATCAATATAGCTGGGGAAACCTCAAGTCACGCATTCTTACTCGTCCAGGGTAATTTGAATTTCTTTCATTTGATGGATCTGTTTCTATTTATCCATGAATATCCAGTAGTGTATTTCTTTTTATTTTCTTTTCCCATTATCCAAATTGTGAATTTAATTTAATGTGCTTTTTTTTTTTTTCCTTTGTCTTATAGCCAAGCAATTGATCACTTTCACACAGGAATTACAAGATGTTGTTGCTAAGGAAAAAGACACCATGGCAACATTTGAATGTGAAACCTCAGAGCCATTTGTCAAAGTGAAATGGTATAAGGATGGCGTGGAGGTTCACACGGGAGATAAATACAGGATGCTCTCTGACAGGAAAGTTCACTTCCTCTCCGTCCTGACAGTTGACACATCTGATGCTGAAGACTATAGCTGTGTACTTGCCGAAGATGAAAACGTAAAAACAACGGCTAAACTTATTGTCGAAGGTAGTAAATAATGATTTCATTCCTAAGTTTTAAAGTCACCCTTAGTATGTGATAAAATTAGCTATGCAATTTTCACTTCATAAAGCGAATTACTTGGGAATTAAATATAAGCTCCATAGCAAGACTCATGAATTTATACTGGTAATTAAGAATATTGACAATTTGGATGTTTTATTTTTTTGACCTCACTGTGCGGTATGTGGGATCTTAGTTCCCCGACGAGGAATCGAACCCGCACCCTTGGCAGTGAGAGCACTGAGTCCTAACCACTGGACCACCAGGGAATTGCTGACAATTTGGATTTTGAAAAGCAAGGTCATTCTGATATCTTGCTTTTAAATTTTTTATTGAAATATAATTCTGTGCTTTAAAAATAATTTTTAAATTAAGTAACTCCTTTTAATTGATAATTTATTTCTCAGTCCAGCAGTTGGATATTAAGAATATTCCTGATAGTATGGGGCGGGGGGAATAAGAGATCTACGAGGAATTTTCTCTATCCTAAGTCTAGATGCATAACTCTCCAGGGAAATTAATTTCTCCTTCTCTTATGCCTCAGGTGCAGTCATTGAGTTTGTGAAAGAACTTCAGGACATAGAAGTTTCAGAATCATTTTCAGGAGAGTTAGAGTGCATTATAACCCCGGAAAATATAGAAGGCAAATGGTATCATAATGATGTGGAGCTTAAATCCAATGGCAAGTACACAATTACATCTCGCCGTGGACGTCAGAACCTCACAGTCAAGGATGTGACCAAAGAGGACCAGGGAGAATACAGCTTTGTTGTCGACGGGAAAAAGACAACCTGTAAACTAAAGATGAAACGTAAGCCTTCCCCTTCCTGTCAGCCTGCAGTGAGTATCACTATGGCTTATTGATAATAAATAATCATAACATTCTTCTTTCTCCCCATATTTCACAGCCCGCCCCGTTGCTATCCTACAAGGACTCAGTGATCAAAAAGTCTGCGAGGGTGACATTGTCCAGCTTGAAGTTAAAGTCTCCTTAGAGAAGGTGGAAGGTGTCTGGATGAAGGATGGCGAAGAAGTGCAGCCAGGCGACAGGGTTCACATTGTGATAGACAAGCAGTCACACATGCTGCTTATTGAAGACATGACTAAGGAGGATGCTGGACATTACTCCTTCACCATTCCTGCCCTTGGACTGTCAACCAGTGGGCGCGTCTCTGTCTACAGTGAGTGCGACTTACATAGTCTTGTATGCTGTGAAGTGAGCACACGTTTCCAACAAAATTTGTATTCACAATTCTTTTGTGTGTGTGTGTGTGGTTTTGCAGGTGTTGATGTGATAACACCTCTAAAAGACATTAACGTGCTTGAGGGCACCAAGGCTGTGCTCGAATGTAAGGTCTCAGTCCCTGATGTGACTTCTGTTAAGTGGTACTTAAATGATGAACAAATCAAGCCTGATGATCGCGTGCATGCCGTTGTCAAAGGCACTAAGCAGCGGCTTGTGATTAACCGGACCTATGCTTCAGACGAAGGTCCTTACAAGCTGATGGTTGGCAGAGTTGAAACCAGCTGTGATCTTTCTGTAGAAAGTAAGAATTGTTCCATGTCACTTAGTATTATTTTAAGCATTCTATTTTCCCAGTATAATAGTAACCAAGTGATTATTTTATTTTTCCCCCCAGAAATTAAAATTATCAGAGGTCTTCATGACCTTACCTGTACAGAGACCCAAAATGTGGTCTTGGAAGTTGAACTGTCTCACTCAGGAATTGATGTCTTGTGGAATTTTAAGGACAAGGAAATCTATCCCAGTTCTAAATATAAAATTGAAGCTCATGGAAAAATATATAAGTTGACGGTTCTAAATATGATGAAAGACGATGAAGGGGAATATATATTTTATGCTGGAGAAAATATGACATCTGGAAAACTTATCGTGGCAGGTTAGTACATTTATCATTTAACCTAAGTTCTTATGTAGGGCAGTTGTTTTAACTTAAGAAATCATTGACCATTTCCTCCCAAATTCCCACCAGTTTCCCACTTCCTTGCCTCTGCTTATGCTGTTCTCAAAACCAATAATACCCTTGACACTATTCCCATCAGCCTAAATTCCAAATGTTCTTCCAGGAAGTTGTAGCTCAAATGCCATCTCCTCTGTGAAGCCTTCCTTGATCTTCCCATTTGTAGAAGATCTTAATCCTCCAACCTCAGGATCACTTTATGTGTGTTTCTTTCATGACCCTGACCCATATACTTGTTTTATTCCCCGTTTCTTCTTCCCACACCTGAGTAGATGCTCCCCAAATGTGGCATTGCTTCTTTCTCATCTTTGTATAGTCCAATACGTTGCACATGATAGATTGATGAGTTAACGTTTGGACTGAGTTTTATTTAAACTCTCCTACTGTAAAGACGTATTTCTTTTTTTTATTGCTCTTGTTTCATTCACTTTTGTTTTCTTTGTTCCCTTCATACTTTATAATGAACCCAATGAATATTTTAAAAATATACCTCAATATATGTGTCTGTGTGTCTCTTGTGAAATGAAGTAGACCATTCTCAGCAGAAACCACCAGCTTAAAAATGAAGACTCAAAAGTCTAAGCCAGCTGTCAAGAAAAAACTAGGCATCATCATTAATTTGTTTGGTACATAACAATTTAGGTTTTGAGGAGACTAAATTGTGCAATCCGTGGTATATAAGCAAGAGAGATGGGAATAGTGTCTCCTCTGGTATGAAAATTTCATGGTTTATACTTTATTACATTATAAGATTTCCTCGAAGATTTGACCATGAAAAAAACTTCTGAAACAGAATTTTAGATTCTGCACTTTGATATGTTTAATATAAATTACATGTTTTTAAATGTGTGGAAACAAGAAAAAACTATGAGCCTCTATGTGATTTCACCCAACATTTTTAAAGTACCTGCCATTGGCCAGGCGCTGCTAGGAACTCAGGATACAAAAATGAATATGGCATGATATTTTTTTTGAGGAATTCACAATATAGAGAGGGACAGATGCATTAGCAACTAACTTGATGAAGGAGTAATTATTTCTGCCAGCGATGACGGCACTGGAGCCAATGGGGGAAAACTTCGTAGGAGAGATGACATTTGTCAAAATAGTGATTTTTAGTATATAGGAATCCCTAATCTTCTAGAAACATTGATGACTATACATTTTGTTCAGCAAAATTTTTTTCAGTCAGATATTAGATGTATTTTCAGGAAATCATCCGTAGAAGACTTAAGCAGAATGCTTTTGAGGAAGGAACTGAGTTACGGGCCGTCCATGAGGTGTGCTCCACATTAAGGTTCTCAAGAGTTCTGTATAACTTAACAGTTGCTTTTCCTTTGCAAAACCTTTCTGATTCCAGTAGTTTCCCTGGTTATCAGTGATACATACTTAGAATGAGGGGTTTCTGTGATACCTCCTTAAAGTGCGTAAAAATAATTTTATTAGACATTTCATGATGTTCAGAATCATGTTTTAAAATTTGATGTTTTATATTAATTGTGCAAAGATTTTTCTATTGTATAAATATTTTTAAAAGACTCACACTTGTACTTCTCTTGTTCCAAAGGGGGTGCCATCTCCAAGCCACTCACAGATCAGACTGTAGCTGAATCCCAGGAAGCTGTGTTTGAATGTGAAGTTGCCAACCCAGATTCCGAAGGAGAATGGTTGAAGGATGACAAACACCTACCGCTGAGTAAAAACATCAGAAGTAAATCTGATGGCCACAAAAGGAGGCTTATCATTGCTGCCACCAAACTAGATGACATTGGAGAATACACCTACAAGGTGGCCACTTCCAAAACATCTGCCAAACTTAAAGTTGAAGGTCAGTGATATAATAACAGATTTATCCACTAAAAAATCGTATTATATTTTTGACAGTTATTCTAAAAGTCAAATGGTGTAATCATTTTGGATGCCATAAATCCTCATTTCATAAAATCATTATAAACTCTCGAACTTTCTTTCTGAGCCGTGTACCACAAGGTGCAAAATTGCTTATGAGTTAATGTGAAGAAGCCACGTCTTAGGTTCCAGCTCTGTGGAGCAGCAAATTAGATGCTCTCAGTCTGTATTCTTCTTTCACTCTTCTCCAATCCATTGATTAAGTTATTAATATACAGCTATGCAAACTACATCTCATTCAAGTATAGAAAAGACATTATACAAGGTACATTTCAAACTGGACCCAGGTTTTCCTGAATAATCTCAAAGCGTCTTTTAAAAACTCTAGAGATGCTGCATAACTGCAAATTCTTTGATAACCATTCTTTTGCAAGATGACCCGGTAACATTCTTATTTGGGACTTCTCTTACCTGAATGGTATCATCTTTATTTTCTAAACAAATCATAAATTTGTCTTCAGCTGTCAAAATTAAGAAGACTCTGAAGAACCTCACGGTGACAGAGACACAAGATGCTGTTTTCACTTTGGAGCTCACACACCCTAATGTAAAAGGTGTCCAGTGGATCAGAAATGGGGTTGTGCTGGAATCCAATGACAAGTACACTATCTCAGTCAAAGGAACAATTTACTCTCTGAGAATTAAAAACTGTGCCGTTGTGGATGAATCTGTTTATGGCTTCAAGCTTGGAAGGCTGGGAGCCAGTGCCAGACTGCACGTTGAGAGTAAGTTGACTTAGAAACACTTTACAAGTAGCCAACTCGTGGTTACCGTGAAGTTAACCATATCACTAAATGGCTTCAACTTTCCTCATTAGCCGTCAAAATCATTAAGAAGCCAAAGGATGTGACTGCCTTGGAAAATGCCACCGTTGCCTTTGAAGTTAGCGTTTCCCACGACACAGTGCCAGTGAAATGGTTCCACAAGAACGTGGAGATTAAACCGAGTGACAAACACAGGCTGGTCTCAGAAAGGAAGGTCCACAAACTGATGCTGCAGCATATTTCCCCCTTGGACGCTGGGGAATATACAGCTGTGGTGGGGCAGTTGGAATGCAAAGCGAAACTATTCGTGGAGAGTAAGTATGAGGCAGCCCCTGTGGCATTTCTAGGTGATCTCCATGTATTCGTTCGTTTGTCTGCTCCATCTTTTTTTTTAAATAAAATATATTAACTGAAGTGCTCTCTGATTTTCCCAAGCATTACATATTACAAAAACCATGAAAAACATTGAGGTACCTGAGACCAAAACTGCCTCCTTTGAGTGTGAGGTCTCCCACTTCAATGTGCCTTCCATGTGGCTAAAGAATGGGGTGGAGATTGAAATGAGTGAAAAGTTCAAGATCGTGGTGCAGGGAAAACTCCACCAGCTGATCATCATGAACACCAGCACAGAGGACTCAGCAGAATACACATTTGTCTGCGGCAATGACCAAGTCAGCGCCACCCTGAAAGTGACACGTGAGTAAAATATATATACAAATATATATATATACACACACACACACACACACATACACACACAGAGAATATCCAGTAGACTCATTGTTATTCCATAGCCTACACTTTTTCTTCCTGACCAGTTACCTTGATTGAAACATCTACTGTGTCCACACTGAGTTAGGCATCTGGATAAAATTTTTGATTAGGGTAGCATTGAAAGGCTACCTATGAAGATGCTCCATTGTCTATCTCTTAACTTTTTCTGTTCCCCTGTCACTCGACATTGTCCTGTAGAGGGGTACCTGGAAGGTATCATGGCTCATCTCTCTGAACTGTGATACCTAAACAGACGTACTAAGAACATTCCAAGTTTTCATTCTGCGCCTGTCATAACCCACGTCATATTGACACAAAATCTCCTTGGGTGTATTTCCTTTCCCCTTTGCAGCAATCATGATTACATCCATGCTGAAGGACATCAATGCTGAAGAAAAAGACACCATTACCTTTGAGGTCACAGTGAACTGTGAAGGCATCTCTTACAAATGGTTAAAGAATGGTGTGGAAATCAAATCGACTGACAGGTGCCAGATGAGAACCAAAAAGCTCACCCACTCACTGAACATCAGGAATGTTCACTTTGGGGATGCTGCTGAGTACACATTTGTGGCTGGAAAAGCTACCTCGACAGCCACTCTTTATGTGGAAGGTATGGTTTCATAAATGTCATATCCATGAAAATAAATGGCAAACACACTATATAAAATGTTAGAGCATCAGCTAATGAATGGATAAATAAAATGAGGTATATCCACACAATGAAATATTATTCAGGAATAAAAAGGAGGTACTGATACATGCTACAACATGGATGAACCTCAAAAAACTTTATATCAAGTGAAAGAAGCCAGCCACAAAGGACCGCATAGTGTATGATTCCAGTTATAGGAAAAGTTCAGAGCGCACAAATCTGTAGTGACATAGATTGGTGCCTAAGTCTGAGGGGAGGACAAAGGGAGGGGTCTGGAGGGTGATGGCTAAGGGGTACACGGTCTTTTTTGGGGGTAATGAGAATGCTTTGAAATTCATTATGGTGATGGTTGCACAACTCTGAATATACTGAAAGCCACTGAATTGTATACTTTCACTGGGTGAATTGTATAGTATGTGAATTATATCTTAGCAAAGCTGTTAGAAAGATTAATTTTTTTACACGCTGTTCTCCAGCTCGTCATATAGAATTTAGGAAACACATTAAAGACATTAAGGTTCTCGAGAAGAAGCGAGCCATGTTTGAATGTGAAGTTTCTGAACCTGACATCACTGTGCAGTGGATGAAAGATGGCCAAGAGCTACAGCTTGTGGACAGGTCCGTTGGTTTGTTTGCCGCATCCCAGTGATTCCCAGTTTCCTTTGAGTCATCATACGTTAAACCTCAATTTCCCTTTCTTCCATAGAATAAAGATACAGAAGGAGAAATACGTCCACCGCCTTCTGATCCCATCCACCCGGATGTCTGATGCTGGGAAGTACACAGTGGTGGCTGGAGGCAACATGTCCACTGCCAGCCTCTTTGTAGAGGGCAGAGACGTTCGCATCCGAAGCATTAAAAGGGAGGTTCAGGTAATTGTCCACATGCTGAATTTTTGGAGAAGTCCTCAGTGGCGCCTAATCTATCCTTTTGTCACATTTTTTTTTAACATCTTTATTGGAGTATAATTGCTTTACAATGGTGTGTTAGTTTCTGCTTTATAACAAAGTGAATCAGCTGTACATATACATATATCCCCATATCCCCTCCCTTTTGCGTCTCCCTCCCACTCTCCCTATCCCACCCCTCTAGGTGGACACAAAGCACTGAGATGATCTCCCTGTGCTATGTGGCTGCTTCCCACTAGCTATCTATTTCACATTTGGTAGTGTAGATAGGTCCATGCCACTCTCTCTCTTCGTCCCAGCTTACCCTTCCCCATCCCCGTGTCCTCATAGAGAATGTCACTTAATTTTTTGACTTTTAAATTTTCTAACCACAGTCTTCTAAAAAAATGAAATCAGCTTATCCCTACCAGCTTACACTCTTGTGCTGACATCAACTTAGTCACAGTTTCCTCTCGCTTAGGGAATAAGTGTATCCCTCGCAGCTGTCTAAATACTTTAATGAAAGCAGCTGTAGACACTTCACTGTCAAATGGCCACTTACCAAGCAACATCAACCCTAAAGGAGCTAAAATTTAAATTGTGGTGTTCGCACAGCAACTGGAATTAAGGGAATTCAGAACAAGGTGGCATTTTCTCAGAAGCCTTCTACCTTGGAGAGGCAGCTGTGTGGGGACTTGACTGGGAAAACTCCCTCCGAGGTCCAAGAGGAAGACCAGTTTGAGCAAAGCTGGATTCCTAGCAGGGATGCTGAGCAAACACCTTTGCTCTCAACTGTGCATGTACGGCTTGTCCTCATGGGTGCCAGTCTTCCCACGTGATATAACGGGGCGATAACATGTGAAGGGAAGTATCACTTGAGCTCAAGTTTATCATATTGCTCGTCCAAGGAGAGCCAGGCATTACATTAGGCCAGAGTGAAAAAGCCTTCCGTGCATAGTCAGATAACCCAATATGTCCTCCATCCTTTATTGACCAATTCTGAAACTTGATTTTCTCACTTTTAAAAATGAGGATAATAGTTCCTACCTAGCCTACAAGGTTCACATCATGTGAAATCAAATTGAATAGTAACTTAAAAGAACTTTGTCAATGATAAACAGCCTTCAGATGTAAAGTGTCATTATTTCTTTTTTATTTTATTTTTATTTTATTATTTACTTTTGGCTGTGTCGGGTCTTTGTTGCTGCGTGCAAGCTTTCTCTAGTTGCAGTGAGCGGGGGCTACTCTTGGTTGCAGTGCACGGGCTTCTCATTGTGGTGGCTTCTCTTGTTGCGGAACACGGGCTCTAGGCACTCGAGCTTCAGCCGCTGTGGTGTGCAGGCTGTAGTTTTGGTACATGGGCTTAGTTGCTCCACGCCATGTGGGATCTTCCCAGACCAGGGATTGAAGGATTGAACCTGTGTCCCCTGCATTGGCAGGGCGGATTCTTAACCACTGCGCCACCAGGGAAGTACCACAAAGTGTCATTTTTTCTGTTATGGTTAAGAAGCAAACATTTAAGGATGAAATCATTGCCTCCGTGCAGATGTAAGCAAAAGAAGTATGGGCACCTTTTGTCCAAGGATATGCAGGAATACTTAGAATGTGCGATAACCAGTCAGTTTTCTATATCATAATATATAGGTTTGACACGCTCTTCAAATGAGCTGTTTTGGAAACAGGTTAAAACCGAAAGGAAACCAGGGCTTCAATTTTCTTTTCCTGTTGCTCCTTTAAAAGGTTATTGAGAAACAACGTGCTGTCGTTGAGTTTGAGGTCAATGAAGATGATGTAGATGCCCACTGGTATAAAGACGGCATTGAAATCAATTTCCAAGTTCAAGAACGACACCAGTATGTGGTGGAGAGGAGAATCCACCGGATGTTTATCTCTGAGACCAGGCATAGCGATGCTGGTGAATACACCTTTGTGGCAGGAAGGAACAGGAGTTCTGTTACCCTCTACGTCAATGGTAGGTAGAGATATTAACATATTTTGTGCATCCATCTGTAATAATCCTCCCTTTCAACTTGCTGAAGTTCTGGTAGTTTCCAGGCAATTTCTCAAGAACCCATGGTACTCATATGTTTGAAGTTATTACATTTATTTTCATATTATACCTGTGGAAATGGGATGGTAGCTGTTAAAAGGACCAAGATGTTATTCACAGAAGGCACCTAATGGCTAGATCCTTATTTAGTTTGGTCAACATTATTGAACATCCATTTTATGTCAATTATAATAGACCCCAAATGGGTTTCTAGGTATGGTTTTCAGTTGTTCTAGTTCTCTACCCTTGGCCCTAACTGCTTGAATACTAGTAACACTACCAAGTGATGGGGCATTTCCAGTCTCTGGTGGGGCATTTCCAGCCTCTGTTAGGGCATGCCTGGGAGAACCTAGGAAGCCACAGGTGAGCTCCATGCCCTAGGACCAGGGTCTGACTTTAGTGGGGGATTCCATATGCTACCAAGTCCTCAGAGGAGCACCATTAAACCATCCACTTTCCTCATTAGAAACCTTAGAGCTGAATCTGAGGCTGGTCTAGATCCATTCCTGTCCTGACCTTGGGTCCTACCTGTCTGAACAAATACCCCTGAGACAGATGAAGGAACAGTAAGAGTAATCTCAAGTTTCATAAAAATGAACCGTATTGCCAACATTCCCCTGGTCCCTAGAAGACCAAATGGTCATGGTATCCAGTTATTATTATTTCTATATTAGTGGTAGAGAAACTGAGGCACAGAGAAGTAAAGGTCTACCCATATGGCTGTGTCAGAAATCAGCCTCACAGAAGTCATTTCTCCCCATTTCTTGGTTCCATGAATGACCCAGTTTCCCTCAGTCATCACAACACCAAGAATATGTTTTAATTAGCATAACAGGAAAGCTGAATTTAAAAAAAAATTACCTAATTGCCTTTAGACCTAAAATGACATTCATTCATTCATGCATACTGATTGCACTTCACTGGCACCTGTATATTAAAAAATGACTATCACATATACACAAATACTTGAAAACTGAACCTGAATGGGATGAGCCACCTCACCACATGATTTGCCCAAACAACTGTTAAAAATAGGTAGCATGTGGGGCTTCCCTGGTGGCGCAGTGGTTGAGAGTCCGCCTGCCGATGCAGGGGACACCGGTTCGTGCCCCGGTCCGGGAAGATCCCACATGCCGCGCAGCGGCTAAGCCCGTGAGCCATGGCCTCTGAGCCTGCGCGTCGGAGCCTGTGCTCCGCAACGGGAGAGGCCACAACAGTGAGAGGCCCGCGTACCGCAAAAAAAAAAAAAAAAAAAAAAAAAAAAAAATAGGTAGCATGTGGAAGTGTTCTAGCATTCTTTAGAGGACTGACATTGTGACATTGTCACCCCGATCCAGATCCCAGCCAGGAAAGGGGTGACCGTGTTATGCTGAAAAACTCAGCACTCCCAGCATCACCCCCCCCCCCCATCAAATATCAAAAGTATCTCCCTCTACTTAGGGACAAAATTCCAATTTTTTTTCTTTCTTAGCACAAAGAATGTTCTAATATTCTGAGGCAAGTAAAGATATCACCATTCCAAAGTTTTGTTTCGGGGTACATAACCACCTGTCAACAAATTAACATAGATTTTCCCGTGCTTTCCTGTGTTTTCATGGGCTATTGTTTCCTTTTCTTCCCAGCCCCAGAACCGCCCCAAATTCTGCAGGAGCTCCAGCCTGTTACGGTGCAATCTGGCAAGCCCGCCCGCTTCTGTGCTGTGATATCTGGCAGACCACAGCCCAAAATTTCCTGGTACAAGGAAGAGCAGCTCCTTTCTACTGGTTTCAAGTGCAAATTCCTTCACGATGGGCAAGAGTACACACTTCTGCTCATCGAAGCCTTCCCAGAGGACGCGGCCGTCTATACCTGTGAAGCCAAGAATGACTATGGAATTGTCACTACCTCAGCATCGCTCTCTGTGGAAGGTACCTTGCTACTTCTCAGCTTTTAAAGTAAAACCTAAGAAACCCGCTTTTGTATCCTCCCAGGGCATTTAAAAATACAACTTGGAGCTCCTAAAAGTAGATTGCTACCTAACCTGGAAACTTTGAAAGGGCTCCACTCCCAGATAAATTAAGAGAAATCGGCATGCTTCATTCTGTGAGGTCTGTAGGCTGCCTTACTCCTGACAAGTCTGTGGTCCCTTCCTTCAGTTCCAGAAGTTGTGTCTCCTGATCAGGAAATGCCAGTTTATCCTCCTGCCATCGTCACCCCACTTCAGGACACCGTCACGTCTGAGGGACGGCCAGCCCACTTTCAATGCAGAGTTTCTGGAACAGGTAGGTTTACAAGCAAAGGTAGAGTTGCTAATATTTAAAAAGAATGATGTGAGGAAAAGGTTTTCTTACCTCTCATGCATAATTTGAAGTTTCCTGGGCATCTTGCAGAACACCTTACTTGGATTATTGAATTGAGAAATTAGATCAGTGTTTTCCGCTACTGGACTGTACACCTAAAAATGGTTAAGATGATAAATTTTATGTTATGTGCTTTTTTAAACTACAATTAAGAAAAAGGAATGAGTTCAGTGTTTTTCTGTTTTAAACTTGAAAAATGTCATGTTTTCCTTATGATTGTAGTTACACTTTGTTATCTCTTGAAAAAAATACAACAAAACCTACAATTATTATTAGATTAATTATAATGGCATCTACATATGTTTTAAGAGTCCATTTATATGTAAGACGTTGTTCAGTCTATGGACAGTGCTTGTGTGAAAAGCCATATCCCTTTGGAAGGTGGTATCCTGTAGTGGACAAAAGTGGGGGCGTTATGATCAGAGAGGTTGGATTCGAGTCTTGGCTCCACTCTGTGACCTTCGGCAAATACCTGATTTCTCTGGTTCTCTTTCCCTCATGAATAAAGTGAGGATAATATTGCATTCAGTCTTAGAATGTACATTTCATGAGGGCAGGGATTCTGTCTTAGTACCGAGAACATGGTGCCTGGAAAGCTGTAGCTACTAGAAGGAAAGCTCTGTGAAAGCAAGGGTGGATCCTTGTCCTAGAATAGCTCCATACATAGTAGGTACTCAGTAAGTAATTGTTGATCGGACAAAAGAATGCTTGTTAAATGGCTGATATCAGTGGCTGTAGATCATTGTCATGATTATGTCAGCTAACCCACATCAGCACATATCGCAGCACCCCTCATACAGTAATCCCTCCATCTGTTAGCTGTTATGATTTTTAATTGGTGCATGTTTCCCAGAACCACCGGCCCCTCCCCTCACCCCAGGAGTCTGACCTTAGTAGAATGAGGCAAAATGTTTAGAGCCATTTCTAGCCAATGATGATTGTAGACCTACCTCACATAGGGACAGGGTAAATCAACCTTATCCCGAATGAAAATCACTCCCTCATTTGCTTGACTGTCGTATACCACCACAAAGGGAAATTCTCCAAGCTCGGGCATCTCACAGCACTCCTAATAAACGTTTGTTTTTCTTATTGTGCTTCTCCCATTGGGTTATGGCCCAGTCTCTACCTTGCCAAGAGCCGGTTTCTTAAGCAAGTTAGTATTTCAATTGGGCTTCTATCACCTAATGATTTCCTCCACTAGGATGGAGATGCTGATCTAGAAACCAAATAGACCTGTTTGATTTTATGAGCATAATTAAAGGATATGAGGTATATAAAGCACTTACAGGCATGGCTAGCAAGTGATTGGTGCTCAATACATTAATTTTGTTACAACCATTGAGAGGAAGTATAGTAACATAAAAGTCTGGTATTGGGTGACCAACATAGATAAATACTATAGACTTTGTGACTTCAGAGCATGGTATTTGAAAAATGCCAAATATTAAGAAATGAGGACTGATTCGGTGATATCCTACTAAAAAGAAAAATGCATTTTAATATCAAATTCACTAAAGCCATACTAAAGAATATATCCATTCATTGAATTTTTAGAGGAAATTTTTCAAATAAACATATGTATATGGTTTATCTAAAGTAGTAGTCTTAACTATATTTGCGTAGTACTCTTTAGTTTATAAGTCATTTTATAGTTTGCCTTTAAGGCATTGCAAACATACATTTGAAGCTCTCTACAAGACTCCAATTGGGGTAGAAAAAGAAAAATATCTTTTCAATGTGACTGATGTCCTTAAATATTTGAATGGACTTTATAAATTCATGTGATCATTAACTCTCTATGTGTGGTAATATTAATACACATACAGAGGTTTTAGAACCCTTTCATAAATGTATTTTCTATATGACAAAAATAAAATTCACTGAATAAATGCCTTTTAAAATAAAAGCTCACCATATCACGTTTCATGCCCCTCAGACAGAAAATATTCACACAACTTCCCTTAAGAAAGTAAGTGCAGCTCTGCTTTCTGCAAATTGGAAAAAAATATGAATCTGCAGAAGCCCCAGTCTCATGTTTTTGGGAACTCAGTACTTGCTGAAGCATGGAGCATGGTCCTGAGCAATCTGGTGGTGCTTTTGTAAGTGGAAATGTTATCTGTTGAAGGTCTCTGGTGCCACCTACTGGTGGAAGAGAAGTTTGGAAAAGTAGAATTTTAAAACTTGTAGCAAAGCTAGCTTTTTGCTAGTGCTCATTCCACAGATAATGGTCAGTATCATTTGGTGGCTTACAGAGTGGCAGCTAGCTAAGTGAGATGATAAATAATTAGTTTAGCAATGAGGAATGCCCACTGTTCATTTAAACTTTTTTTTTGTTTTATTCTACCAACATCTGTGTTCCTGCTTTTGAGACATTACACTAGGTTCTAGGGATGCCAGGACCTGTCTCTTGCCTTCATGGAGCTCAGTGTGTAGGTGAGGAGACGCGCATGCACAGCTAGATCCCAAGGTTGTAAGTGCTGTAACAGCCCACCTACTCAGTGCTCTCTGTCTGGGAAAGAGCTGGAGAAAGATGCACGGACGGCACGCTGAAGAATTAATAGGCTCATGAGCACAGTCGTGCTCCAGGCAGACAACAACGTTTACAAAGTCATAAAAGCTCACCAGAACACTCCACGTGCTGGCAACAAGTGGTTTTAGTATGGTTGGAAAGTGATGCAACGAGTGGATGAGAAGCTAGAAAAGAAGGCAAGGGCCAGATCCTAAAGTGTTGGTATTCTGTGCTTAGGACTTTAGATTTTATCTTGTTTACTTCGAGGAGCCACTGAGAGATTTTGAAACCCCTGGGTAACATGATCAGGTTTTCTTTTTAGAAACAGCACTCTGATCATGAAAGGAGGAATGGACAGGTGTGGGAGGTGAGGCTGAAGGTAACGGACCAGCAGAGAGGCTATCATATTATAATAGGCTTGGAAAGTGTTGACAACTGAGTCAGGAGAAAGATGGGGGTAGATTGTGCAAGAGTCCAGGAGGCAGAATGAACGAGACTCAGGGACCAAATACAATGGAGTGGTGGGGGTGAGGAACTGGGGCAGTGGGGTGGCCTCACAGAAGCCATGAGAGGCCAGTGACTGACACAGATAGTGGCAGCCCAGTAAAAAGTACCAAGTCCATTACCAAGACAGGTCTTGCCCTTTAGCTCATTTATTATTGACAGTTCATGCCTGTCCTCCTGCTTCACTCAATTCACCAAAGGAAGAAGTTGTCAGGAAGAATAAGCAGGGAACCTTGTGAGGGAGAGAGAGTACCAAACTCTCCATCCTTCCCTTTCCATTGATGTTTAAACAAACAAACCAAGTATTTGTAGGATGACTTTTACATCCCATGTGATGATGGTATTACTTATATATCCTATGACCCTGTTTATTAGGTAAGTTATTGCTGATCCCTTGTGATGTTAGACATTCTCACTTTAATGACTGACTTGTGCCTGTGGTTTATAAAACCCTTTCCTCTGTGTATGTCATTGAATTCACACAGCAATTTTATAGCCCATGAATAGTCCATGAATTATTATGCATCTTATTTTACAAATGAGAAGACTGGTCCAGAGATTAACTGACATGTCTAAGGTCACACAGCTGGTAAATTGTAGTGTCAGGATTCCATTTCCTACCTTACCTTGCTATCTAAGGAAATAAAAAGATTTGTTTCTTTAAAAGGGGAACTTGTAGTTTATAACAACTACCCTAGTGGGAAGCAGGGGAATATTCATAAACCAATATTTATGCAACAGTGCAAACAAATACTAGAGGACTGGACTATTAGAAGATCCCCATGGGTGGTATTGAGATAAGGAGGTAATATAGTGACCACATTTCAAAAACAAGATGGCTTCTGATTTTTGGCTTTTAAAACAAGTAACTAAATTTGAATCCACGCTTGACTTACAGGGCTATTGCATTAATGGAAGTATAATTTTTTTTAAAGTACACATCATCTTAAACTGTAACAACATAGTAATATTTATCCTTGATTTGGGGTTTTTATTTTCTATCATTTTAAGATGGTTCAAATCCTTGTGTGGAAATAGCTAGTTTTTTTTTTAATTTAATTTTATTTATTTTTTTATACAGCAGGTTCTTATTAGTCATCAATTTTATGCACATCAGTGTGCACATGTCAAACCCAATCGCCCAATTCATCACACCACAATCCCCACCCCCCTGCGGCTTTCCCCCCTTGGTGTCCATACGTTTGTTCTCTACATCTGTGTCTCAACTTCTGCCCTGCAAACTGGTTCATCTGTACCGTTTTTCTAGGTTCCACATACATGCGTTAATATACGATATTTGTTTTTCTCTTTCTGACTTACGTCACTCTGTATGACGGTCTCTAGATCCATCCATGTCTCAACAAATGACCCAATTTCGTTCCTTTTTATGGCTCAGTAATATTCCATTGTATATATGTACCACAACTTCTTTATCCATTCGTCTGTTGATGTGCATTTAGGTTGCTTCCGTGACCTGGCTATTGTAAATAGTGCTGCAATGAGTGTGTCTTTTTGAATTATGATTTTCTCAGGTATATGCCCAGTAATGGGATTGCTGGATCATATGGTAATTCTATTTTTAGTTTTTTAAGGAACCTCCATACTGTTCTCCATAGTGGTTGTATCAATTTACATTCCCACCAACAGTGCAAGAGGGTTCCCTTTTCTCCACACCCTCTCCAGCATTTGTTGTTTGTAGATTTTCTGATGATGCCCGTTCTAACTGGTGTGAGGTGATACCTCATTGTAGTTTTGATTTGCATTTCTCTAATAATTAGTGATGTTGAGCAGCTTTTCATGTGCTTCTTGGCCATCTGTATGCCTTCTTTGGAGAAATGTCTATTTAGGTCTTCTGCCCCTTTTTGGATTGGGTTGTTTGTTTCTTTAATATTGAGCTGCATGAGCTGTTTATATATCTTGGAGTTTAATCCTTTGTCTGTTGATTCGCTTACAAATATTTTTTCCTATTCTGAGGGTTGTCTTTTGGTCTTGTGCTGTGCAAAAGCTTTGAAGTTTCATTAGGTCCCATTTGTTTATTTTTCTTTTTATTTCTATTACTCTAGGAGGTGGATCAAAAAAGATCTTGCTGTGATTTATGTCAAAGAGTGACCTTCCTATGTTTTCCTCTAAGAGTTTTATAGTGTCTGGTCTTACATTTAGGTCTCAAATCCATTTTGAGTTTATTTTTGTGTATGGTGTTAGGGAGTGTTCTAATTTCATTCTTTTACATGTAGCTGTCCAGTTTTCCCAGAACCACATATTGAAGAGTCTGTCTTTTCTCCATTGCATATCCTTGCCTCCTTTGTCATAGATTAGTTGACCATAGGTGCGTGGGTTTATCTCTGGGCTTTCTATCTTGTTCCATTGATCTATGTTTCTGTTTTTGTGCCAGTACCATATTGTCTTGATTACTGTAGCTTTGTAGTATAGTCTAAAGTCAGGGAGTCTGATTCCTCCAGCTCCGTTTTTTTCCCTCAAGACTGCTTTGGCTATTCAGGGTCTTTTGTGTCTCCATACAAATTTTAAGATTTTTTGCCCGAGTTCCATAAAAAATGCCATTGGTAATTTGATAGGGATTGCATTGAATCTGTAGATTGCTTTGGGTAGTATAGTCATTTTCACAATATTGATTCTTCCAATCCAAGAGCATGGTATATCTCTCCATCTGTCGGCATCATCTTTAATTTCTTTCATCAGTGTCTTATAGTTTTCTGCATACAGGTCTTTTGTCTCCCTAGGTAGGTTTATTCCTAGGTATTTTATTCTTTTTGTTCCAATGGTGAATGGGAGTGTTTCCTTAATTTCTCTTTCAGATTTTTTATCATTAGTGTATAGGATTTCTGTGCATTAATTTTGTATCCTGCAACTTTACCAAATTCATTGATTGGCTCTAGTAGTTTTCTAGTGGCATTTTTAGGATTCTCTATGTATAGTATGTCATCTGCAAACACTGACAGTTTTACTCTTCTTTTCCAATTTGTATTCCTTTTTTTTCTTTTCCTTCTCTGATTTCCGTGGCTAGGACTTCCAAAACTATGTTGAATAATAGTGGTGAGAGTGGAAATCCTTGTCTTGTTCCTGATCTTAAAGGAAATGCTTTCAGTTTTTCACCATTGAGAATGATGTTTGCTGTGTGTTTGTTGTATATGGCCTTTATTATGTTGAGGTAGGTTCCTTCTGTGCCCACTTTCTGGAGAGTTTTTATCATAAATGGGTGTTGAATTTTGTCAAAAGCTTTTTCTGCATCTCTTGAGATGATCCTATGGTTTTTATTCTTCAATTTGTTAATATGGTGTATCACATTGATTGATTTGTGTATATTGAAGAATCCTTGCATTCGTGGAATAAACCCCACTTGATCATGGTGTATGATCCTTTTAATGTGCTGTTGGATTCTGTTTTCTAGTATTTTGTTGAGGATTTTTGCATCTATATTCATCAGTGATATTGGTCTGTAATGTTCTTTTTTTGTAGTATCTTTGTCTGATTTTGGTATCAGGGTGATGGTGGCCTCATAGAATGAGTTTGCGAGTGTTCCTTCCTCTGCAATTTTTGGAAGAGTTTGAGAAGGATGGGTATTAGCTCTTCTCTAAATGTTTGATAGAATTCACCTGTGAAGCCATCTGGTCCTGGATTTTTGTTTGTTGGAAAATTTTTAATCACAGTTTCAATTTCATTACTTGTGATTGGTCTGTTCATATTTTCTATTTCTTTTTGGTTCAGTCTTGGAAGGTTATACCTTTCTAAGAGTTTGTCCATTTCTTCCAGGTTGTCCATTTTATTGGCATAGAGTCGCTTGTAGTAGTCTCTTAGGATGCTTTGTATTTCTGTGGTGTGTGTTGTAACTTCTCCTTTTTCGTTTCTGATTTTATGGATTTGAGTCCTCTCCCTCTTTTACTTGATGAGTCTGGCTAATGGTTTATCAATTTTGTTTATCTTCTCAAAGAACCAGCTTTTAGTTTTATTGATCTTTGCTATTGTTTTCTTTGTTTCTATTTCATTTATTTCTGCTCTGATCTTTATGATTTCTTTCCTTCTACTAACCTTGGGTTTTGTTTGTTCTTCTTTCTCTAGTTCCTTTAGGTGTAAGTTTAGATTGTTTATTTGAGATTTTTCTTGTTTCTTGAGGTAGGCTTGTATAGCTATAAACTTCCCTCTTAGAACTGCTTTTGCTGCATCCTGTAGGTTTTTGATCGTCTTGTTTTCATTGTCATTTGTCTCTAGGTATGTTTTCATTTCCTCTTTGATTTCTTCAGTGATCTCTTGGTTATTTAGTAATGTATTGTTTAACTTCCATGTGTTTGTGTTTTTTACGTTTTTTTCCCTGTAATTCATTTCTAATTCCATAGCATTGTGGTCAGAAAAGATGCTTGATATGATTTCAACTTTCTTAAATTTGCTGAGGCTTGATTTGTGACCCAGGATGTGATCTGTCCTGGAGAATGTTCTGTGCGCACTTGAGAAGAAAGTGTAATCTGCTGTTTTTGGATGGAATATCCTATAAATATCAATTAAATCTATCTGGTCTATTGTGTCATTTAAAGCTTCTGTTTCCTTATTTATTTTCATTTTGGATGATCTGTCCATTGGTGTAAGTGAGGTGTTAAAGTCCCCCACTATTATTGTGTTACTGTCAATTTCCTCTTTTAGAGCTGTTAGCGGTTGCCTTATGTATTGAGATGCTCCTATGTTGGGTGCATATATATTTATAATTGTTACATCTTCTTCTTGGATTGATCCCTTGATCATTATGTAGTGTCCTTCCTTGTCTCTTGTAACATTCTTTATTTTAAAGTCTATTTTATCTGATATGAGTATTGCTACTCTAGCTTTCTTTTGATTTCCATTTGCATGGAATATCTTTATCCATCCCCTCACTTTCAGTCTGTATGTGTCCCTAGGTCTGAAGTGGTTCTCTTGTAGACAGCATATAGATGGGTCTTGTTTTTCAGGAAACCTGTGTCTTTTGGTTGGAGCATTTAATCCATTCATGTTTAAGGTAATTATCGATATGTATGTTCCTATGACTATTGTCTTAACTGTTTTGGGTTTGTTTCTGTAGGTCCTTTTCTTCTCTTGTGTTTCCCACTTAGAGAAGTTCCTTTAGCATTTGTTGTAGAGCTTGTTTGGTGGTGCTGAATTCTCTTAGCTTTTGCTTGTCTGTAAAGCTTTTGATTTCTCCATCGAATCTGAATGAGATCCTTGCTGGGTTGAGTAATCTTGGTTGTAGTTTCTTTCCTTTCATCACTTTAAGTATTTCATGCCATTCCCTTCTGGCTTGTAGGGTTTGTGCTGAGAAGTCAGCTGTTAACCTTATGGGAGTTCCCTTGTATGTTGTCATTTTTCCCTTGCTGTTTTAATAATTTTTCTTTGTCTTTATTTTTTGCCAATTTGATTACTATGTGTCTTGGCGTGTTTCTCCTTGCGTTTATCCTGTATGGGACTCACTGCCCTTCCTGGACTTGGGTGGCTCTTTCCTTTCCCATGTTAGGGAAGTTTTCGACTATAATCTCTTCAAATATTTTCTCTGGTCCTTTTTCTCTCTCTTCTCCTTCTGGGACCCCTATAATGCACGTGTTGTTGCATTTAATGTTGTCCCAGTGGTCTCTTAGGCTGTCTTCACTTCTTTTCATTCTTTTTTTCTTTGTTCTGTTCTGCAGCAGTGAATTCCACTATTCTGTCTTCCAGGTCACTTATCCATTCTTCTGCCTCAGTTATTCTGCTCTTGATTCCTTCTAGTGTAGTTTTCATTTCAGTTATTGTATTGTTCATCTCTGTTTGTTTGTTCTTTAATTCTTCTAGGTCTTTGTCAAACATTTCTTGCATCTTCTCGATCTTTGCCTCCATTCTTTTTCCGAGGTCCTGGATCATCTTCACTGTCATTATTCTGAATTCTTTTTCTGGAAGGTTGCCTATCTCCACTTCATTTAGCTGTTTTTCTGGGGTTTTATCTTGTTCCTTCATCTGGTACATAGCCCTCTGCCTTTTCATCTTGTCTGTCTTTCTGTGAATGTGGTTTTTGTTCCACAGGCTACAGGATTATGGTTCTTCTTGCTTCTGCTGTCTGCCCTATGGTGGATGAGGCTATCTAAGAGGCTTGTGTAAGTTTCCTGATGGGAGGGACTGGTGGTGGATAGAGCTGACTGTTGCTCTGGTGGGCAGAGCTCAGTAGAATTTTAATCTGCCTGACTGCTGATGGGAGGGGCTGGGTTCCCTCCCTGTTGGTTGTTTGGCCTGAGGCAACCCAACACTGGAACCTACCTGGGCTCTTTGGTGGGGCTAATGACAGACACTTAGCTCACGCCAAGGAGTACTTCCCAGAACTTCTGCTGCCAGTGTCCTTGTCCCCACATTGACCCACAGCCACCCCCCACCTCTGCAGGAGACCCTCCAACACTAGCAGGTAGGTCTGGTTCAGTCTTCCCTGGGTTCACTGCTCCTTCCTCTGGGTCCTGATGCACACGCTACTTTGTGTGTGCCCTCCAAGCGTGGAGTCTCTGTTTCCCCCAGTCCTGTTGAAGTCCTGCATTCAAATCCCACCAGGCTTCAAAGTCTGATTCTCTAGGAATTCCTCCTCCCGTTGCCGGACCCCCAGGTTGGGAAGCCTGACATGAGGCTCAGAACCTTCACTCCAGTGGGTGGACTTCTGTGGGATAAGTGTTCTCCAGTCTGTGAGTCACCCACCCAGCAGTTATGGGATTTGATTTTACTGTGATTGCACCCCTCCTACCATCTCATTGTGGCTTCTCCTTTGTCTTTGGGTGTGGGGTATCTTTTTTGGTGAGTTCCAGTGTCTTCCTGTCAATGATTGTCCAGCAGCTAGTTGTAATTCTGGTGTTCTCACAAGAGGGAGTGAGAGCACCTCCTTCTACTCCGCCATCTTGGTTCCTACTCGCTAGTTTTATTATTATTTATTATTACTCCTACTTTGAAAAAAGCCAAATATATCTAGGATGCCCAAATTTCATGACTCTTTCCATTTTAAAAATTTTCTTTTGTGCTGAGACCTTCCAATGCTTGCCTACTGGTAACAAAATAATAGAGATTTTCTTCTTCATCCTTTAAGGGTGTCTCTTTTAGACTTTATGGAATGTTCATCTTCTCAGGTCTGTTTTTGATGGGTCTTTCTGCCTAACCAGCGTGCAGATATCCCTCACTTCCTGTCTCAGTAGGTAACCACAATCTCAGATCAAACCCTTTATGATGACTGTTTCTCAGGGCAGTCTTTTTCTCATTTGACTGAACATGTCAAAACCTTATCTTTGCTTCCATAGCATGACAGGCAAATGGTTAAAAAGAATATAACTAAAATTGTAAATTTTCAAACATTATAACCCATCTATAAGCTGGATTTTTCTAGAATCATGTTTCCTTCTTAAAAATGAAAAGAAATTATATAAGATCAGATGTGGCATGCCCAAAAGAGAAGTATAATGTTATTTAGATAAATATAAAATTAGTCACTAATATAGTCAATATTGTGTTTGCAGGTAAATAAAAATATCCACTTGTTCCAGTGACTTAAAGATCCTTTTCCTTTCACGTTACAGATCTAAAAGTGTCTTGGTACAGCAAAGACAAGAAAATCAAGCCATCTCGGTTCTTTAAAATGACTCAGTTTGAAGACACTTACCAACTGGAAATTGCTGAAGCTTTTCCAGAAGATGAAGGAATTTATACTTTTGTTGCTAGTAATGCTGTAGGTCAAGTATCAAGCACAGCCACTTTGAGACTGGAAGGTACAGTAAAACAACTTTAAGAACCACATTTAAATATGGATCTAATCTCACAATGTCAGTAACAAATCACTAAGGATTTCACGTAAATCATCGTTGGTCCTACCATTCTCTTAATGTGACTAATTGTTTCCATGTTATATGTGACGTTCTCGCTTTTCAGTTACCCCTTCTCATTATGAATCACAAACCATCATTTTTTATTTTGCCCTGCTTTGTCTCCATAGAATTTTGTAATGTGTTGCTCTCATCATCAGCTTTCATGCTTCCTGATCAGCATGTATCAGAATGGGCAGAAATATGCTAAAGAATTAGATAGATCTGTTTTCTCATCTGGCTAGGATGCAAATTCTAAAAAAAATGTTTTTAAATCTAAGAGTGTTACCATCCCACCATTGTACTGACACAATTCTGATTTCACAGAAGCTACAGTGGGTGATTTCAGGTCTGCACACCAGCTGGATGTGTTTACTGTCATTCAAAGAATGCCTGAGGGTTGAGGGGCTCCACTGTAAGATGGTTTAACATCTCTGTTACTTGGGGCTCTTCCGCTGCAATCAGAAACACTTCCTCAGTGTCGGGGTGGGGGGCACTTTGATTCAAAATGAGATAGTATTTTTATAGAATCAGGCTGTTTTTCCTGAGCTAAAATAGTCTCTGTAATATTAAGCATATACAAATACATAAAGAGTTAGGGCAACTTTTGCTTTTTTCCTTGATTTTAAACACTTATTATAATAACCAGAGGTTTTCTTAATAATCAGTGTAGTGTGGTTTACAAAAAAGAAAAGCTGGTTTGACAACCGGAGGGGAAGAAATAACAACAGGAAACAAGAATACCTAAACTGAATTGCACACTCCACGACTGCCCTCGTACACAATGTAGTGAAGTTCCTTAGAGTAGTTATGTCTCAGCATGTTTGTCTGGAAAATGGAAGGGAACTTGTGTGACTTTGAATCAATGTGTGTATGTAGTGACATACGTTGACAAGGCATCAGGATTGGTCTGGATTCTAGTTCACCACTGAAATTGATAACAGATCTGTAGACAACTCCCAGTAAGTTCTGGTTTCAGTGCAGGGTAAAGACATTAAAGGTTGGCATGCTTCTTTTCAGGATTTAGCAAACTTGAAGAAGTTACATCAGACTCTCAATGGCATGTCTCTTCATCAGTTTCATTTAAGAAGGAGCCCCTTGGCCAAAAGCCCATCTTCATCCAGCCTCTATCAAGCCTCAGGGTGCACAGCGGGGAGACAGTCAGATTCCATGCCAGGGTTTCTGGCATTCCCAAGCCAGAAATCCAGTGGTTGCATAACCAGCAACCAATTCTACCAACAAAAGATGTAGTTTTCCATTTTGAGGAGTCCACAGGCATGGCTTTAATGCTTATAGTTGATGCTTACTCAGAGCATGCCGGCCAGTACTCTTGCAAAGCAGCCAATAGCGCTGGGGAAGCCATTTGTGCAGCTATACTCACAGTGACTCCAAAAGGTAAAGAAAGCCTGGCTTGCTTCAAAGACTTTGATCTGCTGCATCCCTCCTACTCCCACTGTTACTAATGAGAGTCTCTGCTGTGTGTCTTGGTGCATATTGTGGTCGGTCCATAATTTATTAACAAAGTAACACCCAGGTGCCCCTAAGTCCTCAATTATAGTTTAACCAGTGTACTTTAAATCTCACTGAAGTATGTGTTCTGGGCATTACACTAGTTATTATTTGGTTAGGCATCAACTTTGCTTGACATTTTTACTTTTCTAAACAGCATCTCATCATTGCATCATTAATGATTTATTTGCTACATATTTTTGATAAAGTATATGGTGGAGGGAGGACAAATGATATCCCGAATAGAGTCAGAAAAAAAGAGGGAGCGGCTATGTCATTCTGGATAGCTGCGATGACAACAAAAAGAAGGAAGCAGATACTGTATGGCATCCTCATGAGCCTTCATCATCCATCCCTCACTGGATCACTGGGAATGAATTTTCTTTTGTGTCACCCTGACATCCTGGAGCACACTGCATCTGGCATGCTGCTTCCAAGTAACAGTGACGTCTTTCATCTTCATCTTCCATGCCATTTTATGTTACTAACCTAGCCAGGTGACAAAACTTAGATCCTAATGTTCTTTTCTTTTTCTTGTCACTTGATCGTACAGTGCAAGCCCTAGCTAGGCAAAGTTCTGGGGAAAATGTAAGAGAGTCCACCAAGTCCCAGGCAGTGGCAGATCCCTGTTTCACAAAGCAGGAGAGCAAAATATCCCAAAGCGAAATTAAGTCATTTCAAGGATCATCATACGAATATGAATTTCAGGTTTTTGAAGGTGTATCTCAAAGTTCCGCCCACACAGCTACATCCATTCGAGATGTAGAGTTGCACCATACTGCATCCCTTTCACAAATTGCAGAAAGTACTGAGTTATCTGAGAAATGTGCTGAAGAGCCAATGGATGAAGCACCAAGGATTCTCCTGCATCTTCAGGACCTCTCTGTAAAGTGCGGCGACATGGCTCAATTCCTCTGTGTCTCAGAAGAACCTTCCGTTGATGTAACCTGGACTCATGAAGGTGTAAAGATAGAGGAATCTAAGAGAGTGAAGCAGTCACAAAATGGCAATGCTCAGTTACTTACCATATGTAATGTTCAGCTGGTAGACCAAGGATTGTACAGCTGCGTTGTCCACAATGAGTACGGAGAGAAGACAACATCAGCAGTACTAAGAGTAGAAGGTGGTTATTTGATATTTAGCTCTGACTTGCTTCATTTCATCCTCATCGCTTTATGCAGCTTTTCCATCATGCAGATTGAATCAATGAATATATTAAATAGAATACCCTTAAATTAGCACTCTATTCATAAATGACTTATGAAAGTCAGCCAAGTCGTTGGCCAAACTTAAGAACGTGTAACTTTCCAGTCTAGATTCAAGGAAGTTTAACTTTCAAATCTGAGTTCAGGAAGTCAAGGTTTGTTTCGTATGTGCTCTTTTTTCTAATACTTACCAAATGTGCCACCTAGGAAGTGTACCAAAGAAGGTTCAGATGTTAGAGTTCATCAAGTGTTTATTGAGCATTTATTATTGTGCCTGGCACTGTCTGGACCAAAATTAGTAGTCTTTAGATATTTCTCAATAAATGCTGCTGCTTTATAGTCTCAGATCCTCCCAGAATTGTAGAATTATCTCACAGCAAGATCATTATTTTTGTTGTTGTTGTGCTTGATTCACCACTGTGTCTAGAAGGGGCACAAATATATTTGGGCAAAGGTTAACTTCTTCCTTCCTTCCATGGACTTTCTTCTTGGATGCTAATAAAATGAGAAGAGTATTCTTCAGGTACTAGAAGCCTGTGCTGTGTGTCTGCAGCAAAGGACCTTTGCTGAATCCCATGGAGGGAAGCTGGTGGAAGAAGTTTAGGCATCTCCAGGGGTCTGTGGAGAGCTGCGGCCTCTAGCTCTTCCCTGATCCGGCCATATTATTGTTGAGGCGTCAGAGATGAACAGGGGCAATACAGTGCTGTGTGCACGGCCATCTCTGCAGTGAATTTTGAGATAGATTCATTAATTCACTTAATGTATCTGCAATCCTCACTCACCAAAAGGAGGATTTGTTTTTTCTTAATCTGACATTTTGGTCTATAGCTATTTCTGATTAATTTTCAAAGCCTAAGAAAGGGATAGCTCAAGAACTGAGGTCTAATTATGCAAATTAGGTAGAAAATTCCACCATCCAGAAAGTTGACCCTCAGTTTCACCATAGCTGCTGGCTAGCACAGTAATCACACAAGAAACTATCTATCTGGAGGCGTTGTCTACAAGTCACGTAGGTGACAACTGTGACGGTTTCCGCAGCAAGATAATTGGGAGCTGGTGTGTTGTGGAGGTGGGAGAAATGTAGGTCTTTCAACTCGCTTCCTAAAGAACCTAGTGCTCTAGGACAGTCCTTCGTCATCATGTTCCCAGAGTGGATTTGAGCTGGACATTTTTGCCTCAGGATTTCCAGTTCACTCAGTTCCAACAATTATATTATTAAAATGTTCTTGGTGCGTGAGCATTTTTTTTTCCCTTGGGAAGTCCAGACTGCCTTACTGAAGAAAGTTAAAAGAGAAGCCACTTTTCAGTATTTGAAGAGTGAAGGATCAGGCACAGTTATCTAATTATCTAATATAGGCCAGTCTTTATCTGTTCCTCTTCGATTTGGGCCTAATAATCTTACATAGGCTAGTTATCCATGAAAATCAGGTAGGAATGGGAACCCCCATAAGTCTGTTTGAGTAGAGTTCTTATGTGCATAGTAAGCATAGATATATCCTAGTTTGGGGACTAATGTGCTGCTTACCCTCTCATCGTAATGACATTCCATCGTCTCTAAATTCCACGTGTGTTTTACTCTTACAAACACAACTAATTTATTCCTTTTCCAAACTTTATTCTTACCTAGCAAAAGAATTGCAAACCAGACCACTTACCAAAATTACCCTTGGTTCAGACACTAAAAGTATTAAAACACTCAAAGAGTCCCAAGTTAAAACAACCCATGAAGTAAAGAGAGCATCATCAAAGAAAACATCAA
This sequence comes from Phocoena sinus, assembly GCF_008692025.1. Taxonomy (NCBI): domain Eukaryota; kingdom Metazoa; phylum Chordata; class Mammalia; order Artiodactyla; family Phocoenidae; genus Phocoena; species Phocoena sinus. Next base: position 55,205,484 of record NC_045769.1, read on the forward strand.
GTTTGTCAGTAACTTCATGCCAAAGACCACAAGGAACTGAGAAGCCAGGGCGGCAAGCACACTGACTTGTGTCACACAGGCGGGAGAATGAGAGTGTTACCTGAGCACCTGCTTTCTCTGAAGCCACCCAGAGATGATTGTGTCTAAAGGCTGTGACTTTTCCTTATGTAATAAAAGTAATTTTGAGTTGAGGACTCTGTTCTGCTCTTTAACATATAATTGGACTTTGCGTGAAGTTTTAAAGGTGGTTCAAATCAAAGGAGTGTTTACTAGCAGAAAACTCAATTCTGCAGGGAAATCTGAGAATGGCCCTCAGTTAAAAGTGGCAAGTTAGAAAATGCATGTTCCTTCTAAATGTGATTTCATCTCCTAGCAAGTAGTCAGTCAACAAGACATTAAAAAAGAAATATTCCTTTTGTTTGTGGATTGCTTTTCTCAGTGCATGTAAAAGGCATGGGGAATTGTGGAAGTACAAGTGGAAATTTCATAGAGAACCTAAAATAAAAATGTTTAAAAATCTTTCATCATTGTCATGTACTTTATCAGCTCATTGATCTGTTTGGCATGGATTTTGGGGGTTGCATTTGGGGGATGTAGTTTTCTATTATAGTAAAGAGAAAATTGTAATTGTGTGAATCATGAATTGAGGCAGAAAGTACATGGAATTAATCATGAAAATCTCTTGTTTTTGCACTCTAGCTCCTGAATCAATGTTGCATGAGCAGATTGAGATGGAGATGAAAGGTATGGTTATATTGAATATGAGATTTAAGTAGAAATTCTGAAGGATTAATAGAATCCTTGAGCTGCCTTCTGTCAGTAGTATTGAGAAAAATGACATAGATGTACAAATATATCTCTTACAGTATATATTACTGTGTTGCATGCCTGGTTTAGTATGCTGATAGTTACATGCATTTCACAGTAATTTGTTTTATGGTAATTTAAAATCTTATATTTAAAATTTATCAGCCATAATCAACTTCATGTTTGCAGCCATTTTCAAAAGCGTGTATTAGAAAAGGTTGTCATCTTAATGCATGAAATCATGAACTAGAAGTTTGTTTTCAAAATCACTGTGAATTAAATTGAACAAGAGACAATAACCTAGCTGTCATTCTCAGAATGCAACATCATGAATGAATTATTATTGAGACGCTTTTTTATTTAGGGTGTGTGAAAATGTTACATTCCCATTCCGGTTTACACTTCATGCACATACATCATTTTAACATTGATATGTCTCTTACACTGGCTTGCAGATAGCTGCCTTATGTGATCCTTATTGCCTGCTTTTCTTTGCATAACATCGTGACTTTATGGCTGTATTAGTTCGAATAAACGCCTTCTCATTTTATTTTATTATTTTATTTTATTTTAGCTAATCACTTATGGTTATAGTTCTCGTATATATATCTTAAATAGTTAATTCTCCAAAAATACAATAATTTAATCTATAATCAAAAGGATCAGAAAGGGCGTTTATTCCACTCTCTGCAAGTCAGGTAAGATTTTCCTCTTAGCCATCAAAAGAACAGTTTTCCTGCTCTCAAAACAAATATGCACAGGAACATGTTATTTTGAAATTCATTTGTGCTTGTTCAAGAAGAAATTTCAGCAGTTTGAAGAAAAGACCAGACAACGAACGATTTTCGTGTCAGAATCTTTTAAACAGAGCATGGTGTTGCGTTTATTCGAACAAATATGGTGAGTGAAATTTTTTATGGATTTGTGAGAATCTGTAGCATGCACTTTATTTCATTTCCTATTTTGCAATTTCATTTATTTTCAACTTTTTCAAGTACTATGGAAAATAGTAAAATGCTTTATAATTGAACTTTTTTTCAGAATTGTTCTCTGAGGAAGCGTCTGAACATTCAGAAAGAGATACCTGCGTTGCCTTCTCAGATCCTGAAGACATAGATCACAGCTCCATGGCTGCTAAAAGATATGCAAGTAGAATATCATCTACAAGCTCCTGGCCCAAATATTTCAAGCCTTGTTTTACCCAAAAGCTTATGTTTAAATATGTTTTCGAGGGTGAACCTGTTGTTTTTACGTGTAGATTAATTGCCTGTCCAACTCCAGAAATGACTTGGTTTCATAACAATCGACCTATCCCAACAGGTCTTCGACGAGTTATAAAAACAAAGAGTGATTTACATCATCACTCTTCCAGCTTAGAGGTTAAAAGGGTCCAAGACAGAGATACTGGAAGTTATAGATTATTAGCAATTAATAGTGAAGGGTCTGCTGAGTCAACTGCATCGTTGCTTGTTATTGAAAAAGGGCAAGATGAGAAATATTTAGAATTTCTGAAAAGGGCAGAACAGACACATGGAAATATGGAGGCTTTAGCTGAAAGGAGAGAAAATAGATTAAAGGTTGACCTGAGGTTTACTGGCTCTCCCTTTAACAAGAAACAAGACGCGGAACAGCAGGGAATCATGCGAACTATACACTTTAAGACAGTAAGTCCTGGCAGGAAAACAGATTTAATGTATGATGAAGAATATTTAGAAAGTAAATCGGACACAAGGGGATGGCTTAATGTAGGTGAAAGTTTCCTGGATGAGGAGACCAAAATGAAGTTGCAGCATTTACGGGAGGCTAGAAAAATGTTAATGGAGAAAAAGAAATTATCTTTGTTAGATATGTCATCTGAAATAAGTTCAAGAACTTTGAGAAGTGAAGACAGTGATAAAGACGTTCTGTTCTCTCGAGAGGAAATAAAAAGCAGGTCTGTATCTGACCTAGCTGACAATAGGGATAAGGTAGATAATTCAACTGAGGGTATTGTCCAAGATCCACAGGTCCTTCCTAATCTAATGGATCAAAATGTAGAATCTGGAGAACCTCCCACAAGCTTTCAAACTACTGTTGATGAGGAAATTCTCCAGACTGAAATGAGAGTGAGCCAAGAGGCATTCCTAAGAGAAAGTCTATCAAGGGACCATTTATATGGTAGGATTCTAGTAAATGAGAATATCCAAGCAAGAGAACAACTTGAAAAACTTATGACCCCAACGGAAATTGTAGAGTCATCTAAAGATATCACAAATGTAAGTAAGAATGAGGAAATACATGAGACCCCTGAAAAGGTGTCTCAAGTTACTATACCATACACCAGTGAATCTTCTGGTGCAGTTGTAAATATTCAAGAAAGTGAAGCATTAGATATTGACCAAATAAGAAAAGATGATCTGAGAGAATTTCAACACTCCACTTCCACAAAAGTCGATGAATTCAAAACTGAACAGGAAGAAAAAGCCACAAGATTTTTCGAAAATTCTTTCCAGAAACATCCACCACGTTGCCCACCTTCATTTCTTCAAGAAATTGAACCTCAAGAAGTTTATGAAGGTGATAGCTGTGAATTCGTGTGTCATTTTCAAGGATATCCTCAACCCATAGTGACATGGTATAACAATGATGTACCAGTCCCATGTAATCGAGGCTTTATCACTCAGACCTTCAAAAACTATTCAACGTTAACCTTTTCTTCTGTCCATCCTCAAAATGAAGGTTTCATTACCTGTGTGCTGTTTAACCAATACGGAACAGTAAAAACAACCGGTGTACTTAAAGTGAAGTCAAAACAAAGGCATGATGTCGAAGCACATAGGGTCCCAGTGTTGCATGACTACACTGATGAAGAAGAGGAGCTGACATTGGTGTTTGACCAAGCAAAAGGCGTTCCTCCATCTCTGAGACAGGAAGGCCAAACAAATCTCCATATGTTAAAAGCTAACCCACCAGTTCCTCCCTCTGCAGACATAGAACTTCTTTCCTTTCCTGTAGAAATTCAGATAACGGCAGCTACTCCTACCCCAGAACAGGATAAAGAGTCAAGAGAGTTGTTTCAACTGGAGGAGTTGGAACCTAAAGCAACACCTCAAGATGAGGCTACTCGGTCACCAAAGCACAAATTTATATTTTCATCTGATATTACTAACGAGCCGCCAGAAGTGTTACAAGAAATGCCAAAGCATGCCAGTTGTAGAGAAGGGGATTCCGTAGTCCTTGAATGTTCACTGTCTGGTGAGCCTAAACCAGCTGTGACATGGTTCCACAATGGAGTCCTTTTAAAGCAGAACCAGAAGTTCCAGTTTGAAGAAGTTAATTGTAGCCACAGGTTATATATTAATGATGTTAATTCTCAAGATTCTGGAAAATATGAATGTGTTGCTGAAAACAGTTCAGGAATGGTTGAGAGTGTTTCAGATCTAACAGTGGAACCTGTCACTCACAGGGAATATAGTCAATTAGAAAATATGGGTGGAGTTTATGCCAAATATTCCAAAGATCAACACATTCAGGGAGAATCTGTAAGGGCACACTTTCGTGATTATCCAGCCGGTCCTTTTACTCCCCAGTCCAATATAAAAGAATATTCTGTAAGAGAATATTTTCAAAGCCTTGAGACAATTGAACAGATAGACCAGAAAGGCCAGGTTTCTTGCACATCTTCTAGAGAAAAACTGCCCATATTTATGCAGGGTGCTTCTAGATCCATAACAATCAACAAGCCTCTCCGAGCTGAACTCATACAACGTCAGGATGAAGAGAAAGAGGAACATGTAAATGAAAAATCAAAGCTACACCAAGCAGAGGGGACTGTCTATCCATCTGTTGATGATTTCAGTGAAGTTAAAATTAGGAAAGAGGTAAGAAATGATCTGGGGAAACTTGGTGGACCAGAAAGGGAAAACGTGCAAGAATATGCCCAAAGTGACTATTTATCAAATATCCACTCTGAGAGAACTTCTGATGGTTACAATACGAAAGAATCGTCCATAATTGTATACGAAGAACCCTTTGGGGAAGGGAGATACTACCCAGGAAAAAAGGTGAGGCATAGAATCATTGCATTTGAAAAGTTACAACATATAGAAAAAGGTGTTCTAGAAAAGAGACCTACCAAGAAATCATTTGTGAATCCTCCTCAAAAGAAGCTTGATGACAAAGACTTTCCCTTAAAGCAAAGAAAATCAAGATCAAGTAACCTAAACACAGATATGCATCAGGCAGAGGAAATGCCTCCAAACACTGAACAAGATTCATCTAACATTGTAATGAATTTAAAGCTGCTTTCTTCTCAAACTCATAAGGTACTTGAATTACAAGAGAGGGAACAACAGAAGGAAGTAGGTCTTATAGATCAATTTGCAGTTGCTGAAAGGGCTGAACATGAAGCACCTATTACATTTGACCTAAAGCAATTTCATGCTCAAATAGAAAATGGGGATGTAAAATTTCAGGAAGTTAGACTAGATAGTGATCAATCAGAAGAAGCTTATTTTCAAACCCAGCATCCTGCTTCTGAAACAACCGAGGCTGAGAGCATTGTATTTGATCTGAAGCAAATGTATTCTCATTTAGGAGACCCAGCTAAGGAGTTTCAAGAGCAAGAAACTAGGCAACAGCAGGAAACACCATATAAAGAGGAAGTTCCTAGCACTGAAACATTACAATCTGATACACAGAATACCTCTCAAAGCGCACAAAGTAACATATTTACCAATCCAGAGATTTCTTCCAGTAAGGAGTTTTTAGATAGGACTGTGAGGGAGAAAAGTGGTAGTGATGAAAATGCCTCTTATTTGGAAAAACATATGCAGGAACAAAATTTAGAAATTTTAACTACTGATATTTCTCTTAAAACTATTTCTGAAGAGATCCATAGTGAACCGTGTGCCCTACTTTCAACCTCATCCACAGATGTAGGAAAAACTGATATTTCTGAGAAAAATGGGGATAGGAGTTTCATTTCACATGTGAGAAAAGCAAGTGAGGAAAAACTTATAGAGGTTTGTAAAAAGGAGGAGGAGCATTCTTTGGAACCAGAGTTGGAGTCATTTCAAAAGCAAGATGGAGGGACACAGGGATATGCTGCTGGAATTTTGGGAGACCACATAAGTGAGGTTCAGGAAGCAGACACATGCCACAGAAAAATTTCCCTGAGTCAGCACTTTCCATTCTTGATGACTGAGGAACAACGGAATCCAAATGATCAAATAAGTGAGAAAATGGATGCTCCTGGAAAAGAAAAATGTTATGAAGAAATTCAAGTTCAGAATGAAACTTCTTTCTCCAGTACTGAAAAACAAAAGATAGAAACTTGTTTTTCTGAAAACCCTCCTAAGTTGGATGAGGCACATACAACAGAGGTAATGGAATGTGAGACCTCCCTAACACAGTACTTACTGGCTGCTGGAAAGCATGAAGTTCCTGAGACGGCAGACACCAAGCACAAGGCAGATCTTGTCCACAGTGAATCAGTCACATCAATGGAGGTCGAAGAAGTAACTTTCAGCACTGTGTATGAGTACTACAACCAACAACAGGAATCACTGGGACGCCCATTTTCTCCTGAATCTGATATTTCAATTGATGTGGGAAGTACAAGCAGTGAAGCACTCTCTGAGCTAGATCAGTTTTATACCCCACCATCCTCTGTTGAACATCTTGAAACTCCAAAGTCTCCTGATTTGTATCTTACTCCTGTAGACACAGCTAAAAAATCCTCAACAAATTTAGGAGGTAAGACTATTGAAAGGACCACACCTTTAGAGGAAGCTACTGAAAGGTACTCAACACCTTCCGAAGGCAAGGTAGCAGAAAGGTGTTCTACACCCTCAGGAGAGACCCTGGAGAGATACTCCACACCTCCAGGAGACACCCTGGAGAGATATTCCACACCTCCAGGAGAGACCCTGGAGAGATACTCCACACCTCCAGGAGACACCCTGGAGAGATATTCCACACCTCCTGGAGAGACCTTAGAGAGGTATTCCACGCCCTCAGGGGAGACACTAGAGAGATATTCTACACCTTTAGGAGGAGAAACTGTTGAAAGATATTCTGTTCCTACTGGAGGACCAAACCCCACTGGAATCTTTAAAAGGTGCCCATCAAAACTAGAAAGGGAGGACAGTCCATCAAGTGAGCATTTCCACACACCTACAGAAGAGAGAAGCTCAGCTTATGAATTATGGCGTTCTGATTCCTTTGGCACGCCCAATGAAGCCATTGAACCAAAAGACAATGAAATGCCGCCATCTTTTATTGAACCTCTGACCAAAAGGAAGATCTATGAAAACACAACCTTGGGCTTCATTGTTGAAGTTGAGGGCCTTCCAGTTCCTGGTGTGAAATGGTATCGAAATAAATCTTTGCTAGAGCCAGATGAAAGGATCAAAATAGAAAGGGTGGGTAATGTGTGTTCTTTGGAAATTGCTAACATTCAAAAAGGAGAGGGAGGCGAGTACATGTGCCATGCTGTAAACATCATAGGGGAAGCAAAGAGCTTTGCACATGTAGACATTGTGCCCCCAAAAGAGAGAGCAGTGGCCCTTCCGCCTCCAGTAACACATCAGCATGTCATGGAGTTCGATTTGGAAAACACTGGGTCATCAAGAACCCCTTCTCCTCAAGAAATTGTCCTGGAAGTTGAATTAAGTGAAAAAGATGTTAAAGAATTTGAGAAGCAAGTGAAAATAGTCACAGTTCCTGAATTTACTCCTGATCATAAAAGCATGGTTGTGAGTCTGGATGTTCTCCCATTGAATTTAGCAAATCCAAGTATGGCTTCAAGGGAGGAAGAAGACAAAGATTTAACAATTGACTTAGAAGTATTTGAAATGCCTCCTCGCTTTATAATGCCTATTTGTGATTTTAGAATTCCAGAAAACTCAGACGCTGTGTTCAAATGTTCAGTCATAGGCATCCCAACTCCTGAAGTGAAATGGTATAAAGAATATATGTGTATTGAGCCAGATGACGCTAAATATGTGATTAGTGAGGAGAAGGGAAGTCACACCCTTAAGATTCGCAACGTCTGTCTTTCTGATAGTGCAACGTACCGGTGCAGAGCTGTGAATTATGTAGGGGAGGCTATCTGTCGGGGATTCCTCACCATGGGAGATTCCGAAATGTTGGCTCTGCTGTCAAAGAAAAGTAAAGTGACATTGAGCAGTGTGAAGGAAGAATTAGTCTTAAGGAACAAATATTCAGACAGCTTTTTTGAATTTCAGGTGGAGGAAGGGCCTCCCAGGTTTATCAAAGGTATTTCTGACTGTTCAGCACCGTTAGGGACAGCAGCTTATTTCCAGTGTTTAGTCCGTGGCTCTCCGAGGCCCACAGTTTACTGGTACAAAGATGGGAGATTGGTGCAAGGAACAAGGTTCAGTGCCGAGGAAAGTGGCATAGGGTTCCACAACCTGTTCATAACAAGCTTAGTGAAGGAGGACGAAGGTGAGTACAGGTGTGTAGCTACGAACAAATCGGGCATGGCTGAGGCCTGTGCAGTGCTCACCCTAATTTAAAGCTCCTCATGCAAGGTGTTAGTGTCCCCATAATGATGAGAATGGACTTGAATGCTTTCACACTTTCCAGATTATATAGTTCTAATAAATCTCCAAATACGTCTACTCTATTTGAACAAATTACATTGATAAACCCCAGGGAAAACAGTTTCTCTATGTGGAAATCTCATGTTTGTAATACATGTAAATATTCTATTATCTAAACTGTGGAATTATCACCTGTGTCAATTCTGCTGTGAATCATCAAACACTATTAAACATCTCCTTGGCTACCTAATCGTTGGTACTTCTACTTTACCCTCCTTCTACTCCATAAAGTCCTTCAGCAGAATGCATTCTCTTTTAGCAGATAAACTGTATGTCAAGTAAAATGTGAAATGGAAGACCATGTCAGATGACCACACAGACAAATTGGTAAGGTAAAATCTCTCTGCTCTGAGTATAAGTCATTTTGGAAACGATAACTCTTTTGCACCCAAATACATGCTTATTTACTCAGAACAAACCAAGCAGCAACAGAAACCAGCTTTGCCCAACTGGTAACTAACTCTATAATCTGTTTTACCTTGCAATCTTTATATTTATTTTTAGCTCTTTAAAAAATATTTTCATTATTAATATCCCTCTTCTTAAGTGTTTTAACTCTTGCTGCTTTTGAAGGGACCAGTGGTGCTCTCTTGGTGGGTAGAGTTCACCTAGACATTTGCAGAATATGCAAATAAATATCTTTCCACTTTTGGAACTACCTTATTTTCTCAATTTCTGAGATAGCATTAAGTGTAAAATGCAGCATTAATTTGATACTGGACTGGGGTTGGGACAAGAAACTACTATATTACATTTATATATAAATTTTAAACTGCAGTACAATTTCAGAATCTTTAAAATTAGAAAAAGATGGTGGGACATCTCTAGTCTTGAAGCAATATGGTAATTTGTATTTCAGATTATATACAAATAAGAAGATAATTAGCTTTCCTGTCCTTTTCTCTGAATTTTATTTTTAAAACTAGAAATTAATAAGCACTCAAATTTAAGATGTATAAACGTATATGTTTCTAAAGTGGCTGTTTTTGTTTTTCAAAATTATAATTATAGTAAGTTCACAAAATCCTTAACGTACCTATGTGCCACTGTGAACTAAATCTTCTCATATAAGCTGTAATAAACATAAAGAAACTTAGTTTTTTCTTACCTGAAAACGAAGGGTTAGACCAAAAGACCACAGAGGTGATTGTTCAACTATGATTCTGTGTCATCCCAGTGGTAACTTTTCTTAATATAATTCGGAATACATTTCAGTTTTGCAACAGATAACAAGAGGAATAATAGAATATAGTAATTTGATTGTGAGACTTCTCTTCCTCCCACTCTGTAAATTACTCACTGTCATCTAATGGCTATTTTCTCCCCTGCATTGAGCAATTTTTACATAACATGATCATATTAAATACATTAATTTTACTTTAATTCTAAAACATTAATCATTTAATTTAAATTTAATTTTCAAGAGAATCCATATGTCCAATCATGTTTATTATGCTTCTATCATCTGTCAAATTTTTTATTCCCACAATGGGACTTCCCTAAAAGCCTTTCAAATTAAAGAAGAAACTAGGAGAATGTGTAGGATACAGACAGACCAGTCAGGCTTACACCCCACCCACCCCACCCCCCAAAGAACATTCGCTTTGCTTTCTTTGAGTCACCATAACTTATCAAGATAGATACACTATTGTGAAACAATCATTTCTGTTTCAACCAGTGAGCAGACAATATCTGTGATCATAATTATAGATATGATATATATCTATATACCACATCATAATATATATTATTGTATATTATATATATTATATGCATATAATATATATATATAATATATATATATAATATATCACATCATAAATCCCTGAAATAAAACTAATTCTATAGTTTAGGGACTTAAGGATTTATTCTACTCTGAGTCACATAATGGATGTTTAAATAAATTAGAAATTCAGGTCATGACAAACATGATAAGCACACTTTACCCAAACATTATACAGCATAACAATAGTTCAAACCTGTTCTTGAAAAGAAAAAAAAGTTTTAATGCCATATTGGATTGGCAGCAAGGGCTGAAAACTATACCTTTATGCTTATAAAAAGGTGGGCTTTATTTGATTTTGCTCATTAGAATTCTGTTAGTCTTAAATTCATGGCGCTTGAGGAGATTCAGAATGAAAGTGACTGAATAAAGAAAAATAAGCTTTGCCCACCCTTGGCTTACTTATTAATTGTTGTAGATAATTAAATGGAATTTTTTATTTTCGGACTCAACGGCATACAACTTAAAAGCCTGAAATATGAATTTCTCTGATGCTGGATAAAGAATTCATTGTTTTATGCATAGTAGAGTTTAAACATAATTATTAGCTGCTATTACTACATGTATTTTTAACTACACCTTTCATGTTTCGGGACTCTTGAATTTCATCTGGTATCTTTCATATAGTTAATATACCATGTTTAGAAGAAAGGAAAAACAATTGAAAATATTTCAACACGTTAGTGAGTAGGGGTATTTTCGCTATACTGACATTCACTCCCTTTACAGATACTTTGGGAGTTCAAGTGAAAAGGGAAAGCTGACATGAGTGATACATCATAGATTAAATGTTAAGTGGTCACCATTAGTATGTGAAATTAATCAATGTTTTTACAGCTTACTAACTGAAATAATAATAACTGAGTTTGTATTCTACATGCTATAGGTAAGTTTTACCAGTATATTTATATAAGCCAACAGATACTGGAGTCCTGCCTTTTACTGCTAATACATTTGAATTAAAGCATAAGACTATTCCACGTGATGCAAGTAAACTAATACAATAGTAAAACTGCTCTAGGTAAGGTAATAAAACTATTATTAACCAGAGCTGTTCTATTTACCTAATAGATTTAATGAAAAGCTGATTCCTTGTTATCAAATTACGTCTTTCATCCTGTCCATGATACTGTTTAAAGAGTATCTGTTATTCACCCTTTGTTTTCCTGTTCAATAATACTGTGTAGGTATTTCTCATGCAATAAACTATAATTAACTTTTTAATGTTGGAGTTTTCTCTCATTTCTGATTCTCCCATTTTCTTAACATAAGCCTCATTATAAAAGCTTTGTTGAAGTAATAGGGCAATTTACACAGGCAAAGGAAGGCTTGCATTTCTAGTAACTGAAAACAGTTATAAGCAGTAGCTAGAACATAGATGTTTTAGTTTGAAAATAAACAGTCTTCAATTTGACAATGAAGATCACTCTTAAACTCAAGAAAATTCTAAATGTAAATAACAATTCTGGATCTTTTTAGAAATTTATTTAAATGATCCTGAATTCTTTTTTAATTAATATTTAGTGGAATTTTTATTTAAAAGTTATGTTTTAAAGAAAAACATTTGGAGCCTGAATTATTTGATTAGCAGTATTTAGCCAGCCAGCAGTTTCTCAGACTTTAGAATTGGGACTGTATCACAAAGGAAAACTCATAAGAACATCTTTAAAATGTATAAACTCTAACACAAATGAAATGGACTGAAAGTTGCATCAGTACAGTATTTATAATCATATAATATAATAAGCTAAGGTTAAAATTTTAGAAATGTGCCTTTTGATAAATTAATCTCAAGATAATCTAATGATTTCAGGAATAAAACAGAAGAAGGCCATCAATTGGTGCATAATTATTTGACGACTTCTTTGTTTGTTTTAGTAAAATAATAATCATTTTTCCCCATACAGAGTTTTCTAGTTCTCTTCTGTCTGCTGAGGAAGAAGGACCTCAAACCTCTAGCTCTGGCCTTCAGTTATCTAATAGAAATGAGACACTGGAACTTTTGTCTGAACCTCCAGTTCATTCAACTAAATTCGATTCCAAAAAGGAAGGCAGTGTCCCAGTTTTCATCAAAGAAGTGTCAAATGCTGAAATAAGCATAGGGGATGTGGCTAAGTTGTCTGTTACTGTCACTGGTATTCCCAAGCCTCAAATTCAGTGGTTCTTTAATGGAGTAATGTTAACCCCTTCAGCTGACTACAAATTTGTTTTTGACGGTAATGACCACAGCTTGATCATTCTGTTCACCAAATTAGAGGATGAGGGAGAGTATACATGTATTGCCAGTAATGAATATGGACAGGCAATATGTAGTGCCTATCTGAAAATAAATTCCAAAGGAGAGGGGCTCCAAGAACCAGAATCAGCAGAAGAGAAATCTCTGAAAAAGCTCGAAGGTCCTTGTCCTCCTTACTTCCTTAAGGAGTTAAAACCAATTCACTGTACGCAGGGGCTCCCTGCCATCTTTGAGTACACGGTGCTTGGAGAGCCTGCACCCACTGTTTCGTGGTTCAAAGAAAACAAGCAGCTTTGCACCAATGTTTATTACACTATCATTCATAATCCTGATGGTTCCGGGACATTCATCGTCAATGACCCTCAGAAAGAAGATAGTGGTTTATATGTCTGTAAAGCGGAGAATGTGTGGGGTGAATCCACCTGTGCCGCAGAGCTGCTCGTGCTTCTGGAAGACACACACATGACTGATGCCCCCTGTAAAGCAACGTCCACACCAGAGGCTCCTGAAGATTTTCCCCAGACGTCGTTAACGGTCCCTGCAGTTGAGGCACTTGACTCAGAGCAGGAGACTGCAGCTTTTGTCAAGGACACCATTTTGAAATCCGCTTTAATTGCAGAAGGAAAACAGCAGCTTTCTTATGAGCATATTGTTAAAACCAATGAACTGAGCAGTCAAGTGACTTTCATAGCTGAGCAACTGCAATCCACAGTCATGTTACAGCAGGATATGCCCACTCCTGAAAGCATCAGTGAACTTCTTTCCATCAGTGACACTATTCATGTCCAGCCTATCAAGGAACCACCTCCCAATGTACAGCTGCAGATTGTCCAGTCCCAGGACACCCTCCCCAAAGAAGATATTCTAATGTATCAAGAGCCTGAATTACAGGTGGTTCTATCAGATACTGAAAAAATCTTCCCAAGTGCCATGTCCATAGAGGAAATTAGTTCATTAACAGTTGAGTCTCTGCAAACTTTAGTAGCTGAACCTGAAGGGAGTTATCCACAGTCATCAATAGAAGAAACGCCAGCCCATTCATATCCAACCTCTGTGGCTGAGGAAGTACTTTTACCAAAAGAAAAGATAGTATCCACAGTGGACGAAGAGCAAAGAGTGATCCTTCAAGAGCAAGAGGTGCAAAGTGCTCTCATCCTGAATCAGAGCTTAGCTGAGGGACACGTGGAAAGTTTCCAGGGTCCTGACATCATGATCTCCCGGGTCCCTTCAGAACACACGTGCACAGAAGGTGAAATCTTAATGGAAAGTGTGGATCAACTGGACAGTGCAAAGCAAGATTTCGCAGCCAGCGTTGAGGAAGGCAAGTCCTTAAGGTTTCCGTTGGCGGGTGAGGAAAAGCAGGTACTGCTCAAGGAAGAGCGTCTTGACAGCTTGGCAATGCCCCCGAACCAAACCACTAAGTATAAAAAAGAGCCCATGGCAATAAATGGTGTGCAGGAGGTGCAGGGAAGTGACCTGCTTTCTAAGGAAAGTTTGCTTCCTGCTATTCCTGAAGAGCAGCGGTTGAACCTGAAAACTCAGATCCGCAGGGCTTTGCAAGCAGCAGTGGCCAGCGAGCAGCTGAGTCTTTTCTCTGAATGGTTAAGAAACATTGAACAGGTAGAGGTCAAGGCCATAGACTTCACCCAAGAGCCCAACCGCATTATGTGCACCTACTTTATTACCTCAGTGAAGTCTCTAACAGAAGAATTAGCCATCACTATTGAAGGCATTGATCCTCAAATGGCTAACTTGAAAACTGAACTTAAGGAGGCTTTGTGCTCTATAATATGTGAGGAAATGAACATCTTAACAGCTGAGGAACCTGGAATTCAGAAAGGAGCCACAACAGACTTGCAGGAAGAAATGGATTCTTTTTCTAATCCACAGAAGGTTGAAGCAATCACCGAACCAGAGGTTGAATCTAAATATCTTGTCTTAAAGGAACAGATAAGTTATTTTAAGGTGGAAAGTCAGGTCAAAGCTGTGGGTGCCACAACTGCTTCTGCTGCTGTCTCTGATGAAAAACTGGATGAGATACCAAAACCATCAGAGGAAAAAGAGAAATCCCCTGAAGGTGGTACTGAGAAGGCTGGTACAGTAGAGATACGGGAGGCTGAGGGTAGCTCACTCAGAGAGGGTGGTCCTGACGTACAGACGCCCTTGGTGGACACGATTGCCAAGGAAGGTGACACCGTAAGACTCGCGTCATCCATAACAAATGCCAAAGAGGTGAATTGGTATTTTGAGAGTAAACTGGTGCCTTCAGATGAAAAGTTCAAGTGTTTACAAGATCAAAATACATATATGCTAGTGATCGACAAAGTAAATAGAGAAGAACATCAAGGGGAATATACGTGTGAGGCCTTGAATGATGACGGAAAAACAGCAACTTCAGCAAAACTCACTGTAGTCAAAAGAGGTTGGATTTTAAGGATTCAGTGAATCAAGTTCTAACATTCACTGGGTTGTAATGATTTAGGTTTCCTCACTGAATTTTCACTTATCTGCCATTGCCAGAATGCAGTTTATTTAGAGTAAGAATGAAATCACAGACATAATCATGGTTATTAACTTTCCCATTTTCCCTTACTGCCTTACTGGGTGGTATGTTATATCTACACTACTACTTATTTTTAAAATGAAATGTATTTTCATATATTTCATAATACTGATAAATGCTTTTTAGTGTCTTTCTATATGAAAATACTTTAATGATATGTAATAAAAAGCTGTCAGTGAATACCTAGTTACCCTGAAATCACCACTCTCATCCTTAAATTCAAAATAACCATGATTAATTGTCCATTTGTGTTTCTTGTTTCGATTATCTTTTTTGCTATTGTTTCACTTCATCACTTTATTTAGTAGATCATGTTTTTTTCACATCATTCGCAGTGTTCCTAGTCAGCATGGTATATTTAAAGAATATATCATGTTGTTATGCATGTAAGCCAAGAGCATCACATCATTTTAATCATTTTTTTCACAATTCACTGAAAAGTAACAATTGAATATGTTGAAAGCTGCTTGCTGTCTTCTTTTGCCTTCAGTGATCTTCCTCATTTTCCAGTCACTTGTCTTAAACTGCTGCAATCCACTTCACTAATTTCAACTGTTTCACTCCATTAACAGCAACAAAGGTTAGAAGGAAAAGAAAAATGTGGGGTACCTGAGAAGGAGGTGTGCTAATGGGCTCTGCTTCCCTTTGCAGCTGCCCCAGTGATCAGGAGGAGAATTGAGCCCCTGGAAGTAGCCCTGGGCCACCTCGCCAAATTCACCTGTGAGATCCACAGCGCCCCCAATGTCCACTTCCAGTGGTTCAAAGCTGGCCGAGAAATCTCTGAGAGTGACAAGTGTTCTATTCGGTCTGCAAATTATGTCTCCACCCTGGAAATCCTGAGAACCCAGGTTGTTGACTGTGGCGAGTACACCTGCAAAGCTTCCAACGAGTATGGCAGTGTCAGCTGCACAGCCACACTGACTGTGACAGGTAAATGCCATACACTGACACAGATGTTATTCCATTTCATATTATTGCCTAGGCTAGGTAGTGCAGAGCCTATGAGAGACATGAAGTCATTGTTTACAGTCACATTTCTAAAAACAGCTAAAGAAAAAAAAATTTTTTTTTTTCTTTCTTTTTTTCTTCTTTGTGTGAAGGAATCACACAAGCAGTGGCTCCTCATAGTTTGGTTTGGGTTTTTGTTTTGTTCTGTTCTTTTTATTAAATGGTCTGGCTTGACCTCTAGCATAAAATATTTCAGGACAGTTTGGTGCTACTAAAAAGCAAATGATGTCCGAATGTGTGTAATAATTTGGAACCAGTTAACCAATTAAGAACAGAATTACAAAATGAAAAAAGCCAAAGCATAAGACTAAAGTCAAACAAATCCTAATAAGAGACAGGGAGCTAGTACAGAACTACAAACTAGGATTCTCACCCTAAGCTTTATTACTAATTGAAAAATAAGAGTAACTACACAAATATTCTGTTCTCCATTTCCTGAGGACACACAGGATGACTGTCAAGTAGGTAACACTCATCAGGAGTTTGAATTCCCTCATTAGCAAAAAAATAATAATAACTCTTTCCTACCTCTTTTTCTCACTCTTTCTTTCTCTTTTGCTCTCTTCCTACAAAGGGAAAGTGTGAGTATGAACTTATGAACTATGGTTTAGGGTCAGAAGTAGCAATGACTTGTGCTGTTGACAGAAGCATGCACGAAATGCCAGGGTGAGGCTGTCGCTTTGTCTTCTTTTTCTTTTTGAAGTATAGCTGGTTTACAGTATTACCTTGGTCATCTTTTTCAATGACAGCATGGAGGGGAAGGGTAAATGCAGCACGCATCTTTGACTTGAAAAAGCCAGGGTTTCCTGTAGCTTCCTCTCCTCTACAACTCTTTTATATCAGAAACTCCACACCCCCAGGCCCATGGTGACCCATTCAGTGGATTTCGCTTTGTGATCAGTCTCCGTACCGCCAAGTGCATGGCATTATTCTTAATGACACTTTGGGAAATTTCTTCACCCAAAATAGGCCAGTTCAGTAATGGGACTAACACTTGAGATTCAGATCACAAGAGGAAAGAAGAAAGAGGAGGATTTTTTTTTTTAATCAGAAAGAGAGGTTCCTAAGTGTTCGCTTCCAAATGCAGAATGGACATGGGAAATCACTGCTATAAATATTTTTACAAGTTTGGAGTGATTTAGTGGATACTTTTAAAGTTGTGCCATTTAAGGATTTGCTAGTGGTCATCGACATGAGGGTTAGAGAGACTTTATAAAACTACTGAAACTTTTTATTACTTAATATCCCTACTCTTCAGAAAAGTCAAGTACGTTTTCTTTATCTTCCTTATACGGTCTTCTAATTTGCAGAATTAACATACCAGCTGAATTGCTTATCAGATAATTCAAACAAATAATCAGCTCATAAAATGGACAAAGCTTTAGTAATAGTGAGTCAATGTTGCGAAATAAAGGAATATTTATTCTTTCCTTTGATAGAGACATTTAAAGTGCTGTCTTGCTCCTCTATAAAAAAAACTCTCATCCCTTTCCTTTGACACATCTTTTCACCTTAATACATTACCCTACTTTGAGTAATGTCTCATGTCTACCTAAAGCTATTACTCATCTTTTTTCTTTCTTGGAATATGTAATTACAGCAAGAGCTTTGTAGGGACAAAATATAACACTGAAAACTTTTCTTTTACAGAGGCATATCCACCAGCCTTTCTCTCCAGACCTAAGTCCATAACAACTTTTGTGGGTAAGGCAGCCAAGTTCCTCTGCACAGTGACAGGGACCCCAGTGATTGAAACCATTTGGCAGAAAGACGGCGTGGCCCTCTCACCTTCCCCTAACTGCAGGATTTCAGATGCAAACAACAAACACATTTTAGAACTCTCAAATCTTACAATTCAAGATAGAGGAGTTTACTCCTGTAAGGCTTCTAACAAGTTTGGAGCCGATACTTGCCAAGCTGAGTTGGTCATAATCGACAAACCACATTTCATTAAAGAGCTAGAGCCTGTGCAATCAGCTGTCAATAAGAAGGTACACCTTGAGTGCCAAGCAGATGAAGACAGAAAAGTCACAGTTACATGGAGTAAAAACGGGCAAAAGCTCCCCCCTGGGAAAGATTATAAGATCTGTTTTGAAGATAAAATAGCATCCCTCGAGATCCCTCTGGCCAAACTAAAAGATACAGGAACGTATGTTTGCACAGCTTCCAATGAGGCTGGAAGCAGCTCCTCTTCAGCGACAGTAACTATCAGAGGTAAGAAGTGTGTGAATAATATTTCCACTCCCTTCTCTCATTTTGTGATTAAAATAATTTCATCCAAGCAGCCTTTTTGGTTTGGGGAAATCCTGGCATTGTTTGATTTTATTTTTTCAGTCTTCTTCACAATGCACTTATTCTTGTTTGTTTAAAACTCTCTGCCATTAACAAAGCTTGCTTAAAACTTCTTCTAAGAACTTCGAGTGTCTAGGCAATCCTTAACTATCTTCTTTCATACAATTGCTCTTTGTATAAGTAGAATTTGGTTGGTTTTGTTTTTGTTTGTTTGTTTGTTTGTTTTAACCAAGAGTCTGGGAAAATGTTTTGGAATCATAGAAACATGGAAAGCTATTGAGTATGCCACAGCCTTTTCAGAAATTTCAAGAAGACATTTTATGTGTGTTATGTGTCTCTTTGTTGTATGATGTCTACTTTTCTTTTGTGTAGTTTATGATTCAGATATCTTTTCCCTTCTCATTTTTGTTAACTTCATGTAGAGCCACCATCCTTTGTGAAGAAGGTGGATCCCTCTTATTTAATGATCCCAGGTGAATCAGCACGCCTCCACTGCAAGCTGAAAGGCTCACCTGTGATCCAGGTTACTTGGTTTAAAAATAACAAAGAACTTACTGAGAGTAACACAATCAGAATGTCTTTTGTCAATTCTGAGGCTGTCCTTGATATTACGGATGTAAAGGTTGAAGACAGTGGGAATTACTCGTGTGAAGCAGTGAATGACGTTGGCAGTGACAGTTGCAGTGCTGAAATTGTTATCAAAGGTTTGTTTACTCTGTCGTAGTCCATTGTTTTCCTGAGAAAATATTTTCTTTTCAATTGCTTGTAACACATGCTTTATACAATGCTTTCATGCTTTTGTAGAACCTCCTTCTTTCATCAAAACTCTCGAGCCTGCAGATATAGTGAGAGGAACAAATGCCCTCCTTCACTGTGAAATCTCAGGCACTGGACCATTTGAAATTCGCTGGTTCAAGGATAAGAAGCAAATTCGAAGTAGTAAAAAGTACAGGTTGTTTTCTCAGAAATCTGTCGCGTCCCTGGAGATCTTTTCGTTTAATAGCGCGGACGTTGGTGAATATGAGTGTGTTGTTGCTAATGAAGTTGGGAAGTGTGGCTGCCTTGCAACCCACTTACTAAAAGGTTAGTGCTTGAAAAACTGGCATCTCTTTAATAAATTGTCAAAATAGCTTTCTTAAACCAAGGAAGGAAAACCGGTACTTTCTTTTCTTCTCCTAATCTTTGAAAATATTTTTTTTGCCTTTGGTTTGACCTGGGACCCTGGGGAAAATCCAGTCTTTATCTTGAGACCAGTATAAATATATAATCTCTGATAACAAAAGTGAACTACATAATAAGCGATTTTGTCAACTGATAACCGTTTATCTTCCTTGCTTCTTTCTCTTGGATGGAATTGTAATTCCTCTTGAATTTGATTTCTTCTTCTAATTAACCAACACCATGGGATAGATAAATGTAATCTAGATAAAGTTCTTAAATGCATATGGTGTTGAAGTGTTTGGGAATTAAGAAATTTTGGATGCTCTCTTTCTTTAATTAGAACCACCAATCTTTGTAAAGAAAGTAGATGATTTTACTGCACTAGCAGGACAAACGGTTACCTTACAAGCTGCTGTGAAAGGGTCAGAACCCATTTCTGTCACATGGATGAAAGGACAGAAGATCATTAAAGAAGATGGAAAAATCAAAATGAGCTTTGCCAATGGTGTTGCGGTCTTGATAATCCCTGATGTGCAGATTGGTTTTGCTGACAAATACACATGCCTGGCTGAAAATGAAGCTGGAAGCCAAACGTCTGTTGGGGAACTAATAGTTAAAGGTTCGTGTAAGAACGTTTTAACTTGGAGTTGATATTTCCTTTTAAAATGAAACCTTACTACACACTTCAGAATTCCAACTATTTAATACCCTTGTAGAACCTGCCAAAATCGTTGAGAGGGCAGAACTGATCCAGGTGACGGCAGGAGACCCAGCCACGCTGGAGTATACAGTCACGGGTACCCCAGAGCTCAAGCCCAAATGGTACAAAGACGGGAGACCTTTGATTGCCAGTAAAAAGTATCGAATAAGTTTTAAAAACAATGTTGCCCAACTCAAGTTTTATTCCGCCGAACTGCATGATAGCGGCCAATACACATTTGAGATTTCCAACGAAGTGGGCAGCAGCTCCTGTGAGACAACTTTCACTGTCTTAGGTTAGTATCTTTAGAAACCTGTGCTTCCATATTCCTCTGAAACCCAACAAACAACCAAAACTAAAATCACTGAGCACTGTTCCACATTGTTCTTTCTTCTCTTCTTGTGCTGTGAACAGATCGAGACATTGCTCCATTTTTTACCAAACCCCTACGCAACGTGGACAGTGTGGTTAGTGGGACCTGCAGGCTGGACTGCAAAATCGCTGGCTCCCTCCCCATGAGGGTGTCCTGGTTTAAGGATGGTAAAGAAATAGCTTCCTCTGACAGATACAGAATAGCATTTGTGGAAGGCACAGCCTCTCTGGAGATAAGCAGAATAGACATGAATGATGCAGGGAATTTCACCTGTCGAGCCACAAATTCCATGGGAAGCAAAGACTGCAGCGGAGCCCTGATTGTGCAAGGTTGGCTGGAACCTGTGCCTTTCATTCTTACGTAGACGGTGTTCAAATTAAGCCTTCTTCCCTTCAGTCATGCCTCTTAACTCTTTGAAATTCTTTCTTATCCCCCTTCTTTAGAACCACCCAGTTTTGTAACTAAACCGGCATCAAAGGATGTTCTGCCCGGCTCGACCATCTGCCTGAAGAGCACCTTCCAAGGGTCTACCCCTCTCACAATCAGATGGTTTAAGGGTGACAAAGAGCTGGTTTCCGGTGGAAACTGCTATATCACCAAAGAAGCTTTAGAAAGTTCCCTGGAATTGTATGTAGTAAAAACCTCCGACTCAGGCACATATACCTGTAAAGTCAGCAACGTGGCTGGAGCCGTGGAGTGCAGTGCAAAGTTATTTGTAAAAGGTTTGCATAGTTTTCTTGACATCTTTGTGCCACCATTGTCAGAAGTTCTTCCCTCTTTCTCACGTTTCTGGGTGATTTCTTTCCTTCCACAGAACCTGCCACATTTGTTGAAAAGTTAGAGCCATCACAGCTGTTAAAAAAGGGAGACGCCACCCAGCTAGCCTGCAAAGTAACGGGCACCCCTCCAATTAAAATAACGTGGTTTGCAAATGACAGAGAAATTAAGGAGAGCAGCAAACACAAAATGTCTTTTGTGGAGTCCACCGCGGTTCTAACACTTAAAGATGTTGCCATTGACGACAGCGGTGAATATATGTGTGAGGCTCAAAATGAGGCTGGCAGTGACCACTGTGGTAGCATTTTAATAGTCAAAGGTTTGTGTTCACATTGCCCCTTGTGATACCAAAGTTGTGGCCCAGGGCACAGACTCCACCCCCATTAACTCACAATAATTCCTTTTCCGCTATAGAGTCACCTTACTTTACCAAGGAATTTAAGCCTGTTGAAGTGTTGAAGGAGTATGATGTCATGTTGCTGGCTGAGGTGGCAGGCACAGCTCCCTTTGAGATCACTTGGTTCAAAGACAACACAACACTGCGAAGTGGTAGAAAGTATAAAACCTTCATTCAGGATCAGCTGGTTAGCCTGCAGATCCTGAGGTTTGTAGCTGCGGACGCGGGTGAATACCAGTGTCGGGTGACCAATGAGGTGGGCAGCAGTGCCTGCAGTGCCAAGGTGACCTTAAGAGGTTAGTGTCAGTTCTAATGACGGACTGGCTTTTCTGCAGTGTCAGTGATTTTATTTTTTTAAAGCCAGTTTTGCTCTAGAGCTGGTATTCATTGAGAATTCATTCTTCTACTAGAACCCCCAGCTTTTGTAAAGAAAATCGAGAGCACCAGCTCCCTTAGAGGAGGTACCGCTGCCTTCCAGGCCACTCTGAAGGGCTCCTTGCCAATCACGGTGACTTGGCTGAAAGACAACGATGAAATCACTGAAGATGATAACATAAGAATGACCTTTGAGAACAATGTGGCCAGTCTGTACCTCAGTGGCATTGAAATCAAGCATGATGGGAAATATGTCTGTCAGGCCAAAAATGATGCGGGAGTACAGAGATGTTCCGCATTACTCTCAGTAAAAGGTTGGTTCAGAAAGTTTGCCATGGGTTTCAGGGAAAAATGCAGATGTAAGCCTTTCAGCAGAGCAGTTCACAACCCACACCTATCCCTTTGTTTTCTACAGAACCTGCAACAATCATTGAGGAGGCTGTGTCTATAGATGTCACCCAAAGAGACCCAGCCACTTTGCAGGTTAAATTTTCAGGGACTAAGGAGATTACAGCCAAATGGTTTAAAGATGGCCAAGAACTGACCCTGGGCCAAAAATATAAGATCAGTATCACTGACACGGTCTCTATACTGAAGATTATTTCTACAGAAAAGAGAGATAGTGGAGAATATACTTTCGAAGTCCAAAATGATGTCGGGAGGAGCAGCTGCAAGGCTAGCATTAATGTATTAGGTTGGTACAGCTTTTCTATGGAGAGAAACTGGGCATTTCTGTGCTCCTTCATCTCTTACAATTTTAGAGAAAATAAAAATTGGTAGATTGACCATTTTTTTTCTTTTTCATTGCATAGATCTTATCATACCTCCCTCATTCACCAAAAGGCTGAAGAAAATGGACAGCATTAAAGGGTCTTTTATTGACTTAGAATGTATAGTGGCTGGGTCACATCCCATGAGCATCCAGTGGTTCAAAGACGACCAAGAAATAACAGCTAGTGAAAAATACAAATTCTCTTTTCATGACAATACTGCCTTCTTGGAAATCAGTCAGCTGGAAGGTACAGATAGTGGAACCTACACTTGTTCTGCCACTAATCAGGCAGGACACAACCAGTGCAGTGGCCATCTGACAGTCAAAGGTTGGCAATTTTTATCCCCGCCTCTCAAGAACTTATTGCTCTCTCATTTCTTAATTCTTACCTTGACTGATCATTCTAAAATAAACCATTCCTTCCCCCTTTTGCTTCTTTTTCTTTCACCCAGAACCCCCCTACTTCCTGGAAAAGCCACAGTCACAAGATGTCAATCCCAATACAAGGGTTCAATTAAAGGCGCTTGTGGGTGGCACTGCACCCATGACAATAAAATGGTTTAAAGATAACAAAGAGTTGCACTCGGGAGCAGCTCGCTCAGTTTGGAAGGATGACACCTCCACCATTCTAGAGCTCTTTTCAGCCAAAGCTGCCGATTTGGGGACCTACATTTGCCAACTGAGCAACGATGTTGGTATAGCAACCAGTAAAGCCACTCTCTTTGTCAAAGGTCTGGTCTCTACATTTTCTCATTGTCTCACTTGCCTAGATTTTCTTGGAGGGAGGGAAGAGGCTTAAGAAAACGATTCTCATTGGCCTTTGGGTTAAAAAATGTTCAATATCACATGTTTTCCCCCATCTTTAGAACCTCCTCACTTCATTAAGAAGCCCAGCCCAGTCCTAGTGCTGAGGAACGGACAATCCATGACATTTGAATGCCAGATAACAGGCACTCCTGAAATCAGAGTTTCTTGGTATTTGGACGGGAATGAAATAACAGCCATTGAGAAACATGGCATTTCCTTCACTGATGGTTTAGCCACTTTCCAAATTTCTGGTGCCAGGGTAGAACATAGTGGGACTTATGTCTGTGAAGCTCGTAACGACGCTGGCACGGCAAGCTGCAGCATTGAGTTAAAAGTGAAAGGTTCGTTACTGCATCTTCTCTCCTTTCTGGCTGTGCTGCTGGCTAGTCCTCGGGTCTTCCTTTGAGTGAGCTATTCTCTGTCTTCCTTTTGAATCTTTAGAACCTCCCACCATTATTAGGGAGCTGAAACCCGCGGAAGTAGTCAAAGATAGTGACGTGGAGCTGGAGTGTGAAGTTATGGGAACATCTCCATTTGAAGTCACTTGGCTGAAGAATAACAAGGAAATTCGAAGCAGCAAAAAGTATACGCTGACTGACAGAGTGTCAGTGTTTAATCTCAATATCAACAAGTGTGACCCCTCAGACACTGGTGAATACCAGTGCATCGTATCCAACGAAGGCGGCAGCTGTTCTTGTAGTGCTAGAGTCTCTCTGAAAGGTCAGTTAGACACACAAGGAGCAGGCTACCTGATACAAATTCTGTAATGCTCTTTAACCTTGTATGATGGGGAGGAGTTCAAATATACCTCTTCTTTTCACACTGTCTACTTTAATCACAGAGCCACCCTTGTTCACTAAGAAGATAGAAAACGTCACTACTGTCTTGAAAAGTTCTGCCACCTTTCAGAGCACTGTGGTGGGCTCTCCTCCCATTTTTATAACCTGGCTCAAGGATGATCAGATTCTGGATGAAGATGATAATGTTCACATCTCCTTTGTGAACAATGTGGCCACAGTTCAAATCAGATCTGTGGATAATGGACACAGTGGGAGGTACACGTGTCAAGCCAAGAACGAGTCAGGCGTTGAGAGGTGTTATGCTTTCCTTTTAGTACAAGGTGTGTAAGCTAATCCCTTTCAAGAGTTATTCTGTGAAGACAATTTCACAAGCAGTTCCTTGGTTCCATGGAATTATTAATGCAACTCATCCACGTTTTCATTCTTACTACAGAACCCGCTCAGATCCTAGAGAAACCTAAGTCTGTTGATGTCACTGAAAAAGACCCCGTGACCTTGGAGTGTCTTGTGGCCGGAACACCAGAACTCATAGTGAAGTGGTTTAAAGATGGGAAACAAATGATGCCCAGTAGATATTATTCAATGAGTTTTGAAAATAACGTGGCCAGTTTTAGGATTCAGTCAGTAATGAAGCAAGATAGTGGGGCATATACTTTCAAGGTGGAAAATGACTTTGGAAGCAGTAGCTGTGACACCTACCTGAGAGTGCTAGGTTTGTATCTTGGCCCCAGTCAGCTTCCCTTACGTATATTATTGTCCTTGGTAAACAAATGGCAACATATTAATGGATGTGTTTTGCTGTTTGCATTGGACAGATCAAAATATTCCTCCATCATTCACCAAAAAATTAAGCAAAATGGATAAAGTTCTAGCCTCTTCCATTCATATGGAGTGCAAGGTTTCTGGCTCACTCCCTATTAGTGCTCAGTGGTTTAAGGATGGAAAAGAAATAACTACAAGTGCAAAATACAGGCTCGTCTGTCATGAAAACACTGTGTCGCTGGACGTTAGTAATCTGGAATTAGAAGATACTGCGAATTACACATGCAAAGTCTCAAATGTAGCAGGGAGCGAGGCATGCAGTGGCATCTTAACTGTAAAAGGTTAGAATTTCTTTACCTCTTTCTGACCCTTTTCTGCGATTGCTTTTCAAATGTAGCACTCTTTTCTGGAGTCCTTTAAAACTAAAAGTCTCCATAATTCTGTTTCTTTAGATACATATATGTTGAGTTCAAGAAATATTCAGTCATTACCTCTTTTCAGTAATGTTTTTTTATATGTCCATAAAACTGTCAAAATAACCCAACAAGAAGGAACTTAATTATATGTATTTCTCTTAAAATCTATAGAACCACCAAGTTTCCTAGTGAAACCTGGGCGACAACAAGCCATACCTGATTCTACAGTGGAATTTAAAGCTATACTAAAAGGAACACCACCGTTTAAAGTAAAGTGGTTTAAGGATGATGTGGAGCTTGCCTCTGGACCTAAATATTTCATTGGCTTAGAAGGCTCAACTACCTTCTTAAATCTCTATTCAGTGGATGCTTCCAAGACTGGACAATATACTTGCCAAGTTACCAACGATGTTGGTAGCGACT
This sequence comes from Phocoena sinus, assembly GCF_008692025.1. Lineage (NCBI taxonomy): Eukaryota > Metazoa > Chordata > Mammalia > Artiodactyla > Phocoenidae > Phocoena > Phocoena sinus. The sequence continues at coordinate 55,231,543 of NC_045769.1, forward strand.
CTTGTACCACAGTGTTGCTTGTGACAGGTGTGCCAGTTTGATTGTTTTATGTTTTTGTCTGACCTGTGGCTCCTGTCCTTTCTGTAATCTTTTACAATATATGTACCCAGTCAAGAAAGTACCCTTCTTTCTAACACGGTACACGCTGTTTGCCAGGCATTGTTCATGTTTTTCTCTTTCCTATGTAGGACCTAATTGAAGTTCGTTATTTATACCTGCTCTGTTCCCTCATAAATCTCCTCTTTTCTTCACTCTCTAGAACCACCAAAGTTTGCAAAGAAACTAGAAGCAACCAAAATAGTGAAAGCAGGTGACTCAGCACGACTTGAATGCAAGATAACTGGATCCCCAGACATCAGAGTTGTGTGGTACAGAAATGAACATGAACTCCCAGCCAGTGATAAATATAGAATGGCTTTCATTGATTCAGTGGCCGTCATACAGATGAATAGTCTTGGTACTGAGGACAGTGGGGATTTCATTTGTGAGGCTCAGAACGCTGCTGGCAGCACAAGCTGCAGTACCAAGGTTATAGTAAAAGGTAGAAACCTCTTTCCTCTGTTCCTCATTATCTGAAACCCACCTTCTTCTCCCCGGGCTATCATAGCTCTTCATTCTTTTGCTGTCATTTTTAGCTTCCATTTGAGATCATAGAACATTTTCCCAAACTAGTATTATTTCCATTTTTAGATGTTTTTTCTTCTTAAGATTTGCCTACATGTAGACAATCATTCTGAGATATTTTTCTTGTTATTCCAATGTCGTAATTCTACTCACCTCAACATATTAGCCAAGCAGTTCAAATTTGATGTTTCCAAAATGCTCAAAAAAACAAAGTGGGCATTTTAAAATTAATTTTTACCTTCAATCAACTTATAAATATATCATCATCCTCACTATAATCTTTATCATTAAAAGCAAGGAATATTTACCACATATATACAAGGTTCAAGCAATACAGATTTTAACCTTACATTTACAACAGGACAATTATGTATATTTTTCTCTCTCAAATGTCAGTTCCTATTTTTTTTTAATTATATCACTATACTTTGTTGCAAGTAGTACTAGTGTTTTCCAGAATTTTTTTCACAAAGTCCAAGTTTGTCATATTGTAAGGTGATTATTGCAAAAACCATTTGTTGACATGGAAGACTTAGAGCACAAATGTTGTGATAACTTCCAAGTGTCCCAATTGTAATGTGTATACAAAAAATTTCATCCCTGAAGTCAGGACTCCGTACCTCATGCAAATCATATTGATTCTTACACTTGGGTTTGGGGGTTTGTTTGGTTATTGTTTTGTTTTGCTTTACAGTTTTGTGCATCAATCTTTATAGTCCCAGAAAAAGTAGTAAGGTGGAGTAGACAGAATGTCGAACTGCTCAGTAAGGTCACCTGAGGTCTAGCCCAGGTTCTCGGCCAGTGAAGCAGAGTGATTTTGTAAAGGCTGATGACTTCTCTGAAGCTGTTACTCCTAAAGTGATAGTGCTAGACCTATTATAGTATCTTGATTCATTCTTCCAATTTAAAAACAAAGAAATAAAAATATGAAGTTAGGTAGCCCAGTTCATGAGGAATTCTTGCTTTTTACAGAACCACCTGTTTTTAGCAGCTTCCCTCCTGTGGTAGAAACCCTTAAAGATGCTGAAGTTAGTCTTGAATGTGAACTTTTGGGAACACCACCATTTGAGGTGGTTTGGTACAAAGATAAGCGACAACTCCGAAGTAGCAAGAAATACAAGATCGCATCCAAAAATTTCCATGCCAGTATTCACATTCTCAGTGTCAACACTTCAGATATTGGTGAATACCACTGCAAAGTACAGAATGAAGTAGGAAGTGATACCTGCATTTGTACTGTAAAATTAAAAGGTATGCATTATTTCCTACTCATGGCAGAAATGGCAGGAACGTGCAAAATGCTTATTTGTTTTCTCTCTTCCATTATCTCGACAATCTTTCCAACAATCTCCATCCGTCTTTCCCTCTTCAGAACCACCAAGATTTGTCTCCAAACTGAACAGCCTCACGGTTGTAGCTGGTGAGCCCGCTGAGTTACAAGCATCTATAGAAGGCACCCAGCCTATTTCTGTCCAGTGGCTTAAAGAAAAGGAAGAAGTGATTAGAGAAAGTGAAAACATCAGAATTACATTTGTGGAAAATGTGGCAACTCTGCAGTTTGCAAAAGCAGAGCCAGCTAATGCTGGGAAGTATATCTGCCAAATCAAGAATGATGGTGGAATGAGGGAGAACATGGCCACGTTGACTGTTTTAGGTTGGTACAATATGGCGCGATAGTTCCTTGATACAAGGAGGTGCCAAACGCTGAGATGACTTACTAAGAGATACTGGTAGAGTCTCCTGTTTTGAATTTCTAGAACTATGTCAGTCGTCACCCATTTCAAAGGTTTACGGGAAAGGACCTTTCAAACACTCCTTTCTGTGTCTGTGAGCCTAACAAAAATGAGCCGTCTCTTATTATTTTCTTGATGGGTTACAGATGTAATCATGACTATCTTTTGTTGAAGCATGAAAAAATTGGGAGCCCAGCATATGCTACAAGGAAATTTTTTCCGAAAGTAATAGTTGTTAAAGCTGACAAGAACTCCAAAGATCAAAGTTTGATAGGAACGACTTGCACTTTCATCTTTGGGCATATTCATTTTCAATTTTGCCATTGTTTGGATAACAACTTTCAAAAAACTGTCTTTAGCACCTCAAAGTAGAACAGAAATACTGAGTAATTCATAACAACATGCAGGCTTTGTTCTAGAGAGGGTCAAGTGCAAATCAATATATGTCAACATTGATTTGTACATTGAATTGTTTTGGAAGTCAACTAATGCACCAACATATTTCTTAATAATAACTCGTATAATTTCGTGACAGTGTGTAATTATGGAATCACATTTTAAGGTCTAGAGAAAGAGAGAGAGAGAGAGAGAGAGAGCCCTAAGATATCCATATCATTGGAAGAAACAGTGTTAATGAATTTGATAGTAGAAACAAGGTAAAGTTAACAGGCTTTGACAGATGGCTATCACATTTTATTTCAGAGCCTGCGGTCATTGTCGAGAAGGCAAGTTCGATGGCAGTGACTGCAGGAGAAACGTGCACTCTGGAGTGTAAGGTGGCTGGCACTCCTGAACTCTCAGTCGAATGGTACAAGGATGGAAAGCTGTTGACCAGCAGCCAAAAACACAAATTTAGCTTCTACAACAAAATCTCTTCCTTAAAGATTCTCTCCGTTGAAAAGCAAGATGCAGGCACATACACTTTCCAGGTTCAAAATAATATCGGAAAAAGCAGCTGCACAGCTGTGGTTGATGTTTCAGGTTAGTTCCGATATGTTCTTCCCATTGCTTAAGCAAATTCCTTTCACACGCTTTCTTCTCTCAAGTGTCTTCTATTCTTTCAAACCACGAGTCTCTTGCCTCTCCTCATGCAGACCGAATGGTTCCTCCCTCTTTCACACGAAGTCTGAAAGATACAGTTGGGGTCCTGGGTACATCTTGCGTCTTGGAGTGCAAAGTAGCTGGATCATCACCTATCTCTGTTGCCTGGTTTCATGAGAAAACCAAGATTGTCAGTGGAGCAAAGTACCAAACTACGTTTTCAGATAATGTCTGCGCGTTGCAGCTGAATTCTCTGGACTCATCGGACATGGGCAATTACACATGCATGGCTGCTAATGTCGCTGGGTCTGATGAATGCCGTGCTGTGTTGGCTGTACAAGGTCAGTGTTAGACGCTCACACCCTTTCTTATGAGTTCCTCTTTGGGTACATATCCAGTTTGACACACATTCAAAAGTGCTCTTCTTTTTGATTCAAAATTGCAACTAAATTCGATGCTTACAGGATCTTATCATTGTCCTCCTTGTCTGTGTAGAACCACCCTCTTTTGTGAAGGAACCTGAACCTTTGGAAGTACTACCAGGCAAAAACATCACCTTCACAAGTGTCATTAGAGGAACACCTCCATTCAAGGTTGGCTGGTTCAGAGGTGCCAGAGAACTGGTGAAAGGAGACAGATGTAACATCTATTTTGAAGACACCGTGGCAGAACTGGAATTATTTAATGTCGACACATCTCAGAGTGGGGAATATACCTGTGTGGTTTCTAACAATGCCGGCCAAACATCCTGCACTACCCGTCTCTTTGTAAAAGGTTTGCTTCAGTGCATTTGTGCTTCCTACTTTTTAAGGGACATCTTTGTTTGTGTTTTCACTGTGTTTAACTGCTGTGCTTTGTCACTCCCCAGAACCAGCTGTATTTGTGAAGAAATTAAGTGGTCACTCTGTAGAGCCAGGGAAGTCCATCATTCTGGAGAGCACCTACACTGGAACACTCCCCATTTCAGTTACCTGGAAAAAGGCTGGTGTGAACATTACACCATCTGAAAAATGCAACATAGTCACAACAGAGAAGACCTGCATCCTGGAAATTCTGAATAGCACAAAAGGAGATGCAGGACAGTATTCTTGTGAGATTGAAAACGAGGCAGGAAGGGATGTTTGTGAAGCTCTGGTATCTACATTAGGTGTGTTTCTTATTCTCAAATGATTGGCATTTGTCTAACATGAGGCATGGTTTGTGTGCTTTTCTTTAATTCCAGTTGCTGACTGTGAATCTTTCTTCTTTAGAACCACCTTATTTTGTTACGGAACTGAAGCCTCTGGAGGCATCAGTTGGAGATTCGGTTTCTTTACAATGCCAAGTTGCTGGGACACCAGAAGTTACAGTGTCTTGGTACAAAGGCGATACCAAGTTACGGTCAACTCCTGAATACAGGACCTATTTTACAAACAATGTGGCCACACTTGTTTTTAATAAAGTGAACATCAATGACAGTGGAGAATACACATGTAAAGCAGAAAACAGTATAGGGACTGCTTCTTCTAAGGCTGTCTTCAGAATTCAAGGTGATGATATTATTTAAGAAATTAAGAAGTTTCTTTTTTCCTTGTCTTCACTCTTATCTTTATGGGGAAATTTTTATTTCATCTACTAATGCCTCAAGTATTACTTGTCTTCCAACAGAGTCCCAGCTCCCACCTTCCTTTGCAAGGCAATTAAAGGATATCGAACAAACTGTTGGGTTACCAGTTACCCTCACTTGTCGACTGAATGGCTCCGCACCCATCCAAGTGTGCTGGTATAGAGATGGGGTACTTTTACGAGACGATGAAAATCTACAGACATCATTTGTAGATAATGTGGCAACTTTAAAAATTTTGCAAACAGACTTGAGTCACTCTGGCCAATACTCCTGCTCAGCTTCTAATTCACTTGGAACAGCATCTTCCAGTGCTAGACTGACAGCAAGAGGTTTGTTCCTATGTTACTCTCTCTCTTTGCAAACCATAGCTTCTTTTTTTTTTTTTTTTTTTTGCTGTACAATCAAAATTTGTATTTTATAACTAATAAACATCTTAAAATTTTGTATTTTCTTTAATAGAATGGATCAAAGATAAATTACATAATTAGGAGAATCTCCTTTTACAAACCATAACTTCTTAGTCATTGTCAAAGTAGAAATGGCCAATAAAAAAGAGAAAAAAAAACCCATGTTGCCTTTTCTTCTCATCTTTCAGAACCTAAGAAATCTCCCTTCTTTGACATCAAGCCTGTATCTATAGATATTATTGCTGGGGAAAGTGCTGACTTTGAGTGTCATGTTACTGGTGCTCAACCAATGCGAATTACTTGGTCAAAAGATAACAAGGAAATCCGTCCTGGAGGAAACTACACAATTACATGTGTGGGAAACACTCCCCACTTGAGAATTCTTAAAGTAGGCAAAGGAGACTCTGGTCAGTATACTTGCCAAGCAACCAACGATGTTGGCAAAGACATGTGCTCAGCTCAACTCAGTGTAAAAGGTATCTTCACATGGCATTTACCAATATCGTTCTTTCCCATGTTGTGTAATTTTCTTTGAAAAGTTTCTTTAGTTTGTAAATGTTCGGGATAAAGTAACTGGATCATGTTGGAATTTGTATGTTAGTGGTGGAGGCAACATTCATCGAAGTTCTGTTTTCTCTTTATTTTGTTCTTTAAGTTAGTGAATCTCTAAGAGTAGTCTTATCAGAGGGTTGTTTAATTGAAATTTGTTAAATGTTGTTTCAACTCTCTCTTTTTTCACTCTTTCCTATTATGTGGCATTCTGACTTACCATTTTGATCAAATACCTCTATAATACATTAACTTACATGTTTTAGTTTCCGTATCCAAACTACAAAGATTAACTTGCCAATTAAATTCTCTATTAAAATATTAAAAGTTTATTTAATAGAAAAGATAAATATATTTTACCACAAAGCTCTCAGAAAGTACATATATTCTTACTAATAAAACAGATTTTAAATGTATTTATGGACTCTTCAGCTACAAACGTAAGCTGTTTTTTTCCTTTGACTTACTAGAACCTCCAAAGTTTGTTAAGAAATTAGAAGCTTCAAAAGTTGCAAAGCAGGGAGAATCCACCAAACTGGAATGTAAAATAAGCGGTTCCCCGGAAATCAAAGTTTTGTGGTTCCGAAATGACGGTGAACTTCATGAAAGTTGGAAATACAACATGTCATTCATGGATTCTGTGGCATCGCTCACCATCAATGAAGCCAGCACAGAGGATAGTGGGGACTATATCTGTGAAGCCCATAATGGTGTTGGGGACGCCAGCTGCAGCACAGCCCTGACGATTAAAGGTTAGACATGCTAAGCTGCTTTCTTTCTTCCTTCTCCTCTGATCTGGATTCTTTCTCAGCAATGTTCTGAGCTCCAAAATAAAAAGGCTAGTTAAGGGGATTTGCTTGCAATTCTTAAACTAGTTTTTATGACTAGACATTTCTTATGTTAGTATACTGTCATATGGTCACACCAGGCACTCAACGATTTAGACTCTAAAATATTTTTTCCCTTTCATTAGGCAAATGCTCTCATTGCTTATCTTCTTTTCTTCTGGTAGCACCTCCTGTTTTCACCCAGAAGCCTTCTCCAGTAGGAGCCCTTATAGGTTCTGATGTTATCTTCCAATGTGAAATTTCGGGAACCCCCCCATTTGAAGTGGTGTGGGTTAAAGATCGAAAGCAAGTTCGGAGCAGCAAGAAATTTAAAATCACTTCGAAAAATTTTGATACAAGTCTCCACATCCTTAATCTGGAAGCTGCCGATGTAGGAGAATATCACTGCAAAGCTGCTAATGAGGTGGGAAGTGACACGTGTGTTTGCACTGTCAAGTTCAAAGGTTTGTATCCGTGGGCACAAAAATATTTATCTCTTGCTTTCATCTTTTCCTGCTTGACCAATAATGTATGTGGCTGTCATTCTCATCTTTTTTCTCTAACCACAAATTTCTTTCATTAGAACCCCCACGGTTTGTGAAGAAGCTAAGTGACACCTCAACCCTCTCTGGGGATGCCGTTGAGTTACGGGCCATAGTGGAAGGCTTCCAGCCCATTGCTGTCATCTGGCTGAAAGATAAAGGTGACATTATCAGAGAGAGTGAAAACACTAGGATTTCATTCATTGATAACGTTGCAACACTCCAACTTGGAAGCCCAGAAGCATCTAACTCTGGAAAATATGTGTGCCAGATCAGAAACGATGCCGGAATGAGAGAGTGTTCAGCAGTCTTGACTGTCCTAGGTTAGTAACAAAGTACAGCCTGAGAAAAAAATCAGGTTGATTGACCCATGATCATTGCCTGCACATATTACTCTTAGCCAATAATATACTGATTACACTCTTAGTTTGAAAGAAGACTTTGTGTTCAATGCAATATACTTCTTTCAGAACCAGCCAGAATCATAGAGAAACCAGAACCCATGACTGTCACTACCGGAAATCCTTTTGCATTAGAGTGTACAGTGGCTGGGACACCAGAACTTTCAGCCAAGTGGTTCAAAGATGGGAGAGAATTATCTGCAGACAGCAAACATCACATCACATTCATCAACAAAGTGGCTTCACTTAAAATCCCTTGTGCAGAAATGAGTGACAAGGGGTTATATAGCTTTGAAGTGAAAAACAGTGTTGGTAAAAGTAACTGCACTGTGTCTGTCCATGTTTCGGGTGAGTAGTATGAGGTTTTTGTGAATATACCATTTTTCCTGGGGTAGAAAATAAGGCTTCTCTTTCAACGGAAAACTACCTTTCTCCACGTAGATCGAGTCGTGCCTCCTTCCTTCATCCGCAAGTTGAAGGACACCAACGCCATCCTGGGGGCCTCGGCGGTTTTGGAGTGCAGAGTCTCCGGCTCCGCGCCCATCTCCGTGGGCTGGTTTCAGGATGGAAATGAGATCGTTAGTGGGCCTAAATGCCAGTCCAGCTTTTCGGAAAACGTCTGTACTTTGAATCTGAGCTTCTTGGAGCCCTCTGATACAGGCACATACACGTGCGTGGCCACCAACGTGGCTGGGTCAGACGAATGCTCGGCCGTCCTGACTGTCCAAGGTCAGTGCACAGGCACCAGGCTGCTGCTTGACTTAGTGACTGCCTCACAGGGGATTTCTTTATTTTGTCTTCGTGTGTAGTCTTTTTTTTGTTGTTGTTGTTGTTTGTTTTTTAACATCTTTATTGGGGTATAATTGCTTTACAATGGTGTGTTAGTTTCTGCTTTATAACAAAGTGAATCAGTTATACATATACATATGTTCCCATATCTCTTCCCTCTTGCGTCTCCCTCCCTCCCACCCTCCCTATCCCACCCCTCCAGGCGGTCAAAAAACACCAAGCTGATATCCCTGTGCTATGCGGGTGCTTCCCACTAGCTATGTACCTTACGTTTGGTAGTGTATATATGTCCATGCCTCTCTCTCGCTTTGTCACAGTTCACCCTTCCCCCTCCCCATATCCTCAAGTCCATTCTCCAGTAGGTCTGTGTCTTTATTCCTGTCTTACCCCTAGGTTCTTCATGACATTTTTTCCCCTTAAATTCCATATATATGTGTTAGCATACGGTATTTGTCTTTCTCTTTCTGACTTACTTCACTCTGTATGACAGACTCTACGTCTATCCACCTCATTACTTCGTGTGTAGTCTTTTTTTTATTATTAATTAATTTGTTATTTTTGACTGTGTTGGGTCTTCGTTTCTGTGCGAGGGCTTTCTCTAGTTGCAGCAAGTGGGGGCCACTCTTCCTCTTGGTGCGCGGGCCTCTCACTATCCTGGCCTCTCTTGTTGTGTAGCACAGGCTCCAGATGTACAAGCTCAGTAGTTGTGGCTCACGGGCCTAGTTGCTCCACGGCATGTGGGATCTTCCCAGACCAGGGCTTGAACCCGTGTGGCCTGCATTGGCAGGCAGATTCTCAACCACTGCGCCACCCGGGAAGCCCTCGTGTGTAGTCTTAATTCCCTTTTCTTCAAGGAGCAAAAGCACTGCTCAATTGGATTTCTTTTTTCTCTTGATCTCCCCCACTCCTGGGGTATCTAGAACCACCATCTTTTGAACAAACCCCTGATTCCTTGGAAGTTCTCCCTGGAATGAGCCTCACATTCACCAGTGTCATTAGAGGCACCCCGCCTTTCAAGGTCAAATGGTTTAAAGGCAGCAGGGAACTGGTGTCAGGGGAGTCATGCAGCATCTCTCTGGAAGATTTTGTCACAGAACTGGAATTGTTTGAGGTGGAGCCATTGCAAAGCGGGGAATATTCTTGCCTCGTGGCTAACGACGCTGGCAGTGCTTCCTGTACCACGCATCTTTTTGTGAAAGGTTTGCTCTTTTCTCCAAAAACATGTATCTTTAGCATTCTTTTCTGATTCTTTATTTGAAGATGCCACTTCTGCTCTGCTGTTTTCTCCTTCTAGAACCAGCCACCTTTGTGAAAAGATTGGCTGATTTCAGCATCGAGACAGGAAACCCCATCGTTCTCGAGGCCACGTTTACCGGCACACCTCCCATCTCGGTGAGCTGGATGAAGAATGAGTTCCCCCTTACACAATCTCGGAATTGCAGCATTACCATGACGGAAAAATCTACGATCCTAGAAATTCTTGATAGCACAATAGAGGATTATGCACAATACGGTTGCCTCATAGAAAATGAGGCCGGTCAAGATATTTGTGAAGCGCTGGTATCTGTCTTAGGTATGTTGACAGTTACCTCTTCTTATTGCTCTCTTTTCTTTCTTTTAATACATCCTCTTTTAGCTAGTATGATTGATTGATTACCATCCTTTCTACCTTAGAACCACCTTATTTTATTGAGCCTCTGGAACACATGGAAGCAGCCGTCGGAGAACCTGTAACTTTACAGTGTAAAGTGGATGGAACCCCAGAAATTAGAATTTCTTGGTATAAAGAACACACAAAGCTACGATCGGCTCCTGCGTATAAAATGCAATTCAGAAATAATGTTGCCTCCTTAGTAATCAACAAAGTGGATCCCAGTGACGTGGGAGAATACACGTGCAAGGCTGAAAACAGCGTGGGGGCAGTGGCTTCCTCAGCTGTGCTCGTTATCAAAGGTGATGATCATTCTCCTAACAAGTCTTGCTGTGTGTTGACAGATCCACTTTCTTAAAAACGTCACAATGTTAATGGGTTGAAGTATGCTGTGGGTGTTTTCTCTCTTGTAAATAAGGATTGTCTGTGACTCCCTTCCAGAGCGCAAACTTCCACCTTCCTTTGCAAGAAAACTGAAGGATGTTCAGGAGACCCTTGGCTTCCCAGTTGCATTTGAATGTCGCATCAATGGCTCAGAACCTCTTCAAGTGTCTTGGTACAAAGATGGGGTGCTTTTGAAAGACGATGCTAATTTGCAAACATCTTTTGTTCATAATGTAGCAACTCTTCAGATTTTGCAAACTGACCAGAGCCATGTTGGTCAGTACAATTGCTCTGCTTCTAATCCTCTTGGGACAGCTTCATCCAGTGCGAAGCTCATCCTCTTAGGTGGGTAGCTCATCACATTACCCTCTTCATCATAAAGCAGTTTCACTGCTCCGGGCCACCAAAGGTCTGGTGCCACTTAGTTTCTGCTCCACGTCTGGGAGCATGAAAACTGAAGTCACCATGTTGGTCTTCATTCTTTTCAGACCATGAAGTGCCTCCTTTCTTTGATCTAAAGCCTGTGTCAGTAGATCTTGCTCTCGGAGAAAGTGGTTCTTTTAAATGTCACATAACTGGAACTGCACCAATCAAGATCACCTGGGCCAAAGATAACCGAGAGATTCGCCCTGGAGGCAACTACAAGATGACTTTGGTTGAAAATACTGCCACTCTGACGGTTCTCAAAGTAGGCAAAGTCGATGCTGGGCAATACACCTGCTATGCAAGCAACGTCGCTGGAAAAGACTCTTGTTCTGCTCATCTGGGTGTACAAGGTACTTGTTCAAGTGAAATAGTAAGGTCTCATTTCAACATCTGAAAATATAGGAGAAAGCGTGTGCTTGAAAGATACGTTTAGGACTGTGGTCTAGGAATTGGAAGTGATTGAACAGATCCAGGGTCTTCTAAGTGGGAGCAAGTTTTTTATAATGTTTATTTAAAAAAATATAAAACATGGACTGAAGGTCCATTTTCAAAGGCTGAAATTGCAAGAAAACCCAAGTTTGAAAGAAATTATCTTAGGACAATAAAAGGAAGTTGTCTCGAATGACTTACTTTCCACATTAGTTTATAAATTAATGGATTTTGTTCCTCGAGGGGCTAGCAGAGCCCCAAACTATCAAGCCCTTCAAGAAGAGTCAGATTGTGTCAACTTCTTTTCCTCTACTAGCTCCACTTAAATAACAATGGAAGCCAGGGGACTGGGGAGTACATCAATATCTGACATCATGGAAGGCAACCATGTCTCTCTGTAGCATGTTCAAGGCTGCTGTGGTCAGAAATCAAACATTTAACTCAATGAGCTGCTGGTCTAACCCATGAGAGCATTTTTAAGGGTTTTAATGGTGATAGTTTATAAATAACTTCAAATTAAAACAGAGTTAGATTTAGCAGCCCACGTGCTCTGTGATATATCGCTAGTTATTTTTATCTCCCTAAACTTGAATTTTTTGATTCAGTTAATGAAGAAAGCAGTCGCTCTCCCCACTTCAAAGGAATATTATGAAGGTTGAAGAAATATCTATTTAAGGCCTATGAGAGAAAATAGCTCTTTAAAATCTTAAGATATCTAACCCAATTTTGCTACTCTGACTCTTCATGGTACATAACTGATATCTTTGCAGCCACAGGAAATAGACCGTCCTGTGCTGGTTCACGTACAAGAAAGTAATCAAACTCTCTCAATCCCTGTAAACCATAGTGTGATTTCACCAACAGATACACACTCTGACTGTGTTCTTGCACAAAGTGATTCTTTTGCTGGTAGGAGGATTGCACAAAAGGGATTAATGTCTCTTCCTCTTTCCTTTTGCAATAATATTTGATGTGGGTGCTTACAAAAATAAATATATTTTATAGGAATTTTCTAGTTAAGTTTCACCTAACTATTCTTCCTGGAACTGCAGCAAATAAATTTGTTTTCCAGAGCTAAAGACCTCTCTGTTTGATTTTTCACTTCATCCTGAATTACATGTGTCTTCCCATCTCTTCCCTTGTGTTTTCTGTCTTGCTTCCATAGAACCCCCCAGGTTCATTAAGAAGCTAGAACCTTCAAGAATCATGAAACAAGATGAATCTACAAGATATGAATGTAAAGTAGGAGGGTCTCCAGAAATCAAAGTTTTATGGTATAAGGACGAGACTGAAATTCAAGAGAGCAGTAAATTCAGAATGTCATTCCACGACTCGGTGGCGGTATTGGAAATGCACGCGCTCAGTGTAGAAGACAGCGGAGACTACACGTGCGAGGCCTGCAACGCAGCGGGCAGAGCAAGCAGCAGCACCACCTTAAAAGTTAAAGGTCAGCTCCTACCCTTCTTTCATGTTTTTCACGTTAACTTCCTCCTAGTTGTCCTCTCAATTCCCTGTTTGACTCTCTCCGTCGAGGTTCTAAAAATTTTAAAGGACACAATAGAAAATCGAGTGTAGTGTTCTCTCTCTATGGTGGAATGGAAAACTGATTCTTACTTGTAACTACATAGTTACAGAACACATCCTAATGTTCCTTTTTTCCTAACTTTAGAACCACCCGTTTTCCGCAAAAAGCCTCATCCCGTTGAGACACTGGAAGGAGCTGATGTTCACCTTGAATGTGAGCTTCAGGGCACCCCCCCGTTTCAAGTTTCTTGGCATAAAGACAAGAGAGAACTTAGGAGTGGCAAGAAGTACAAGATAATGTCTGAGAACTTCCTGACGAGTATTCACATCCTGAGCGTCAGTGCTGCAGACGTTGGGGAATATCAGTGTAAAGCCACGAACGATGTGGGGGGAGACACCTGTGTTGGTTCCATCACTCTGAAAGGTTAGAGTGACTCCATCCTCTTCTGCTTACAGTTTTCCTTCTAACTTTAATACCCTGTTGGCCCCTCAGCTCTTGCCCCATCCTTTACCACTAGCTGTCTTGTACTTTTCCCCTCTCTCCTTTCTAAATCCTTTTATAGTTAGCACGCATCCTATTTCCAAATCCTACTAATTACCCTTTTAGACAATTTTCCCAGTAGGTTTTGATTGGATTTAGAAAGCTAGAGAGGCCAAGATGTTCGACTCTTTCTGCTTAGTACAAACTCTAATGCATCTCTGCTCCCATTCACCAAAAATGCCTCTTCTTTAAGAAATAGAAACAACACATGATCACCAGTTTGATTCCTAGCATTCATAGCTTTGAGGGAAATACCCATAGCCCCACACATTTTAAATCCCTGATTTTGCCTCTTTTTCATCAGCACCACCAAGATTTGTGAAGAAGCCCAGTGACATTTCTGCCATCGTTGGTGAAGAAGTTCAGCTTCAGGCTGCTATTGAAGGCACTGAGCCCATTTCCGTGGTGTGGTTCAAAGACAAGGGGGAGATGGTCAGAGAAAGTGACAATATATGGATCTCTTATTCAGAAAACATTGCAACCCTACAGTTTTCAAGAGTGGAAACAGCCAGTGCCGGGAAATACACCTGTCAGATCAAAAATGATGCTGGAATGCAAGAGTGCTTCACCACAGTGTCCATCCTCGGTTAGTGCAGATAGAATGTCATCATGAATAGAAGGCACGCACTTACCAGTACTCGTGTCTTCTTTAGTTTTTCAATGTGATTTTAACATTTGAAAACAATTTACATCTCGTTCCAGAGCCTGCAGCAATTGTCGAAAAGCCAGAATCCATAAAAGTGACCACGGGAGACACCTGTACCTTGGAGTGCATGGTCACTGGCACACCCGAACTCACTACTAAGTGGTTTAAGGAGGCAAAAGAGCTGACAAGTGACAGCAAATACAAAATAAGCTTCTTCAACAAAATATCTGGCCTTAAGATTATTAACGTGGCCCCCAGTGACAGTGGGGTGTACAGTTTTGAGGTGCAAAACCCTGTGGGCAAAGACAGCTGCACAGCCTCAGTTCATGTTTCAGGTTGGTTGGTTGGGCTTTTGTTTCAATGTTATTATAGTATAGTTCCTGGTTTACATACGTGTGTATAAGAAACTCCACATTCTACAGCGTGACATGAGTCTGACATCCTCTGAATCAGCAAAATCAGAGGTAATAGACCTATAGAGTTAGAAGAAAACCAAGTCCCAAAGTTCTATCCCTTTCTTTTGGAGGAATTTCCACAATTCAGGGTGGTAGGAGTAACACTTAATCCCTGGATATGGAATAAGGATATGTAGTCTTCTACTGTCACTTATGCTGGAGTAATTCTCCACATAATGATTCATAGCAAAGAGAGACCAAAATTCCTACCTAATAAGTCAACTAGCATGTCTTGTCCACTGATTCTCAAGGCTTTCCATGGTGTGACCCCACTGGGAACTCTGTGATATCCTCACAGAAGAGCCAGATGGATCTAGGCATACTCCATCAAAAAGACAATAATTCTCTCTTCAAATCATTTTATAACTGATGTCCTTGTTTGTTTGATTTTTATCACATTCAGACCGAATTGTGCCTCCTTCATTCACAAGAAAATTGAAAGAGACAAATGGTCTGTCTGGTTCCTCAGTGGTAATGGAGTGTAAAGTCTATGGATCACCTCCAATCTCCGTCTCCTGGTTCCATGAAGGAAACGAGATCAGCAGTGGAAGGAAGTACCAGACCACCCTGACGGATAACACTTGTGCCTTAACTGTGAACATGCTGGAAGACTCAGACACCGGCAACTACACATGTATAGCTACTAATGTGGCTGGTTCTGATGAGTGCAGTGCTCCTTTGACTGTGAGAGGTCAGCTAAAAATAACAGCAAAATAGAATTGCATTTCATTATTTATTCAACATTTTTGTCATCAAAATTCAAAAGTGGTAAACTTTTTACGGTATGTGCTTTTTTGTTTAGAACCACCATCTTTTGTTCAGAAACCTGATCCCATGGATGTTTTAACTGGAACAAATGTAACTTTCACAAGCCTTGTAAAAGGAACACCCCCGTTCAGTGTCAGCTGGTTCAAGGGTAGCAGTGAACTAGTACCAGGGGACAGATGTAATGTGTCTTTGGAGGATTCAGTTGCTGAACTGGAGCTGTTTGATGTAGATACATCACAAAGTGGAGAATATACCTGCATCGTTAGTAATGAAGCTGGCAAAGCTTCTTGTACAACACATCTATATGTAAAAGGTTTGTTTGACTGCCATTCTGCATTTTTACAATTAATATACATGAAATAATAGGTGTGCCTGTATCTGTGTGTGTATGTGCTTTATTTCATGTTTTCAATTCGCCTGCTACAGCCCCAGCCAAATTTGTGAAGAAGCTCAATGATTACAGCCTAGAGAAAGGAAAACCCCTGATCCTAGAGGGCACGTATACTGGAACTCTTCCTATTTCAGTTACATGGAAGAAAAATGGCGCAAATATAGCTCCTTCTCAGAGGTGTCATATAACCACAACTGAAAAATCTGCAATCCTGGAAATTCCAAGCAGCACAGTGGAGGATGCAGGACAGTACAACTGTTACATTGAAAACGCTTCCGGGAAAGACTCCTGTTCGGCACAAATCCTGATACTAGGTGTGTTATGATTGCACATTCGTATCTTTATATACAAATAACCATCCTGGCATGTCTCATTCATGACTGGTTATCTCTCTTGGCTGCAGAACCACCATATTTTGTCAAGCAGTTGGAGCCTGTGAAGGTGACCATTGGAGATTCTGCCTCTTTGCAATGCCAACTTGCTGGGACCCCTGAAATTGGGGTGTCCTGGTATAAAGGAGATATGAAATTGAGACCCACGACTACCTACAAAATGCATTTTAGGAACAATGTTGCTACACTGGTTTTCAACCAGGTTGATAGTAATGACAGTGGAGAATATATCTGCAGGGCTGAAAACAGTGTGGGAGAAGTTTCTTCATCAACTTTCCTGACTGTTCAAGGTGATTGCAATATTTTTTAAGTGAATGAATGTGTTTCTTTTGAAAAAGATTTAAAATATCTGGCGAGGATCTTCTTTTTTGGAAAATCTTCCCAAATGCAAAACTTTCTTCTTAAGTAGTTCTGCCTATAAATTAGCAGTTTCTCTTTTTTGATCACCTTTACAGAGAGAGGTAAAATGACTAATCTTCAGTTGGAAGATCATGTCATCATTTGTCTCTATAATTAAATCTTTCAGAAAAATGAGTAACCATATTTTTTTAAATTCCACCCATGGGTGTCTCATGCAGATCGCTAGAAAGCAGTCTTAAAAAGTAAGAAAATCTGCTACATGCCGGAGATGTACCTTAAGCCAATGAGTTTCTCTGCTGGCTTACATATTTTTACACCTACCATGCGTCAGCGTGGCATCAAAGTAAAACTTTTGCTCCAAAAATTTACCTACTTTTCTTTGAGTCCAAGTTAATTCAGGATATGTGAATACCTCCTGATATTTTTATAGGAATCCCATTATTTATATAACAATAATTGTGAGAAGAATATTCAGTAAATTCAAAATGTCCAGAATTATTCATTACTTTAATTCCATTCCTACAGAGGAAAAACTTCCACCATCATTTTCTCGACAGTTGAGAGATGTTCAAGAAACGGTCGGGCTGCCAGTTGTTTTTGAGTGTGCTGTCAGTGGATCAGAACCTATCTCGGTGTCTTGGTTTAAAGATGGCAAGCCGTTGAAAGACAGCCCCAATGTACAAACATCATTTTTAGATAATGTAGCCACTCTCAATATTTTTCAAACAGATCGGAGTTTTGCAGGCCAGTATTCTTGCACAGCTACAAATCCTATAGGTTCTGCTTCTTCCAGTGCCAGACTCATTCTCACAGGTGTGTGGATTCTTAAACTTCTATTTCTGTAATTAAATTTTTTATAACCAAATTTGAAATTAGAGGAGGATGATTTGTGTGAACTGGGATGGTCAAGTATGGAGCCTGAAACCGTCTTTCTGCTCTCCTCTCAGAGGGGAAGAACCCACCCTTCTTTGACATCCCTCTTGCCCCTGTGGTTGCTGTGGTGGGAGACAGTGCGGACTTTGAGTGCCATGTGACTGGGACACAACCAATAAAGGTCACCTGGGCCAAAGACAACAGAGAGATCCAAAGTGGCGGAAACTATCAGATTAGTTATCTGGAAAACAGTGGCCACCTGACAATCCTGAAAGTAGACAAAGGAGACTCTGGACAGTATACCTGCTATGCTGTCAATGAAGTGGGAGAGGACTCCTGCGTGGCACAGCTCAATATAAAAGGTATCTTTGTATATCACATCCTAAGGGTGTGGTTTTATTAGGACAAATGAAATTTAGCACATTTTTAAACCACTGACATAAAAATGTTTCAGAAGAAATGTTTCTCTAGAGAAAAGGTGATCTTTTAAAATCTGTATTTCTCTAAGTTTTTATATATCCTACATAACCCTAAGACCACTCCTTCCCCCCCTTTTTTCTTTTTTTTTTTTACAAATATCTGGTTCTGTAAATGACCATAAGTTATTCTTATCATCCATCCCATAAATCAGAGAACAGTTTAAAATAAGCTTGTGAAAATAAAAGAAAAAAACCCACAACATTGTAAATCAACTATATGCCAATGTAAAATTTAAAAAAATTGTTTTAATTTAAAAATAAAATAAGCTTGTGGAAGGAGGCCAAAATGTTTAGCAACATTACACTGATATGCTGTATTCAGTTGGTCAGCATTGACTTTGAACTTAAAATATGACTTTTCTTTCTTGAAAAGCCTCCTATTAGTAACCTACTTCTGGATTCCACTTCATGTATCCTTGAACTATCTTACAGAGCGGCTAATTCCACCAAGTTTCACTAAAAAACTCTCGGAGACAGTAGAAGAAACAGAAAGGAACTCTTTCAAACTCGAGGGCCGTGTTGCTGGTTCCCAGCCTATTTCTGTCGCTTGGTACAAAAATAACGTAGAGATCCATCCAACGTCTAACTGTGAAATCACATTCAAGAACAACACACTTCTGCTGCAAGTCAAGAAGGCAGGCATGGACGACGCTGGTTTGTACACGTGCAAAGTGTGGAATGATGCAGGCTCTGCTCTGTGTACATCTTCAGTCGTCATCAAAGGTAAGTCACCTTCAGAGCCCCTGGCATGATGTGTTTTTCTTTACTGCCTATTAGACAGCCGTGTGTGTTTCTTCTGACATCTCGACAAAGTAAGTTATAACAGATATGAATATATATTATTTAATTGGCTTGCCACAATTCCACATATGTTTACTAAAAAACATACATTAGTTGTAATTTAATTATGTGGCCCAGGAAAGTAGGTGTCACATAATAAATGGACTGTACCTTAGCTTGTAAATCACATCTCGAAATTCTCTCAGGTAGTTAGAAGTCTAAGTCTACTTTGAAATTCATACATAAGTGACATAAATTTTTATGAGGCACATTTGTTTTGAAATTTTTTCAAATTCTCATAATTGAATATTGCGTTACCTTTGCTTATTATGAGTCTATCACATTCTGAAACATTCTCTTTTCTAAGGATATTTCTAAAGGATTATTGTCTGACATATATTGCCCAAAGCTTTTAGCCTGTAAATGAATATTAACCTCATACAGAAGGGTAAAATTTGCTCAGAAAGAAAAAGAAATGGGTGGAAAGATGTTACATATCATTATGAATACACAGTCATAGCTTGAGGCAAAGAAATAGACTGTATTGTTTAAGGAGATCTTCTCAATCTGATCCTCTAACCATAATGGCTTCATCCATATAACTTTTTTTTCTTTCTTAACATCTTTATTGGAGTATAATTGCTTTACAATGGTGTTAGTTTCTGCTGTAAAACAGGGTGAATCAGCTATGCACATATATATATATATCCTCATATCTCCTCCCTCTTGTGTCTCCCTCCCACCCTCCCTATCCCAATCCTATAGGTGGTCACAAAGCACTGAGCTGATCTCCCTGTGCTATGTAGCTGCTTCCCACTAGCTATCTGTTTTACATTTGGTAGTGTATATATGTCCATGCCACTCTCTCACTTTGTCCCAGCTTACCCTTCCCCCTCCCCGTGTCCTCAAGTCCATTCTCTATGTCTGCATCTTTATTCCCGTCCTGCCCCTAGGTTTGTCAGAACTTTTTTTTTTTTTTAGATTCCATATATATGTTTTAGCATATGGTATTTGTTTTTCTCTTTCTGACTTACTTCACTCTGTATGACAGACTCTAGGTCCATCCACCTCACTACAAATAACTCAATTTCGTTTCTTTTTATGGCTGAGTAATATTCCATTGTATATATGTGCCACATCTTCTTTATCCATTCATCTGTCGATGGACACTTAGATTGCTTCTATGTCCTGGCTATCGTAAATAGTGCTGCAATGAACATTTTGGTACATGACTGTTTTTGAATTATGGTTTTCTCAGGGTATATGCCCAGTAGTGGGATTGCTGGGTCATATGGTAGTTCTATTTTTAGTTTTTTAAGGAACCTCCATACTGTTCTCCATAGTGGCTGTATCAATTTACATTCCCACCAACAGTACAAGAGGGTTCCCTTTTCTCCACACCCTCTCCAACATTTATTGTTTGTAGATTTTTTGATGATGGCCATTCTGACTGGTGTGAGGTGATACCTCACTGTAGTTTTGATTTGCATTTCTCTAATGATTAATGATGTTGAGCATTCTTTCATGTGTTTGTTGGCAGTCTGTATATCTTCTTTGGAGAGATGTCTATTTAGGTCTTCTGCCCATTTTTGGATTGGGTTCTTTGTTTTTTTAATACTGAGCTGCATGAGCTGCTTGTAAATTTTGGAGATTAGTCCTTTGTCAGTTGGTTCATTTGCAAATATTTTCTCCCATTCTGAGGGTTGTCTTTTCATCTTGTTTATGTTTTCCTTTGCTGTGCAAAAGCTTTTAAGTTTCATTAGGTCCCATTTGTTTCATCCATATAATTATGAGGCAGTTCATCAAAATCACTTAACAGTCTAACTTCCTTGAACAACTGGGAGTTAATTACCAACTCTGATGATCTAGCTGGCCATGTTAGGGTGCACAGACAGTAGGTTAATATCATCAATAGATTAATATTACTAATAAGCTAATATCATTGAGTTAACTTTTTATAATTCTAATTTCATCACTCACTTAATAGTACTTAAATGCGTTTGATTTTTAAAACATTTAGTTAAATGAAGAATGAATACTTAACCATTCATGATGGTTTTACATTGAGTAGATAAATACTCTCTATAGAATTCTGAGGCTTTTTATCCATAGAGTTTAAAAATGGATATCAGAAGTTTTCATCTTTGCAATCATGAATATTGCTTATTTTCCTTATATGTAGGTCTCAAAACCATTCAATAAAATCATTACATAACACCAAGCTATACATGGCCTTCCCATCATGTTACTGATATCTTCTTCATGGGTTTTCATTTGAGCACTGAGCTTCAACGCCTCATTCCTTTGGGCAAAGGTTGGATTTTAAATGCTACTGTAGCTGCATATAATAGCTAAAGATGATCATAAGAGAAAGTCACGTATTAACATGTGGGCTCATGGTTACTCAAATGTTGGCTTTCT
This sequence comes from Phocoena sinus, assembly GCF_008692025.1. NCBI lineage: Eukaryota > Metazoa > Chordata > Mammalia > Artiodactyla > Phocoenidae > Phocoena > Phocoena sinus. The sequence continues at coordinate 55,252,582 of NC_045769.1, forward strand.
TTCCCAGAGGGTAGCAAACATTGTATATCAGGAGCAGAGTTCTCCAATAGGCCCTTCGTTTTTAGGGTTCAGTGAAAATACAGCTGCATGCAGGTTTGAGAGAATCAACGGTGTGCTATATGACATCGAAATTTATAGGAACGGCCAGTGCAGTGTTTGCAGGGCCTAATGTTTGCAAAACACAGATGCTTGGGTAATTCATGGGCAGCATGGCATCTGTTCTTTGCTTGTTTTTAAACCTTTTTCTATTTATAAAATCCAACACATGTAACTATTGCTTTCAGAGACAAAGGCACATGATTCAGTTCTATTATAGCAACCAGTGCTACCTGTTAGAGGCAAAACTTGTTTCTGTTCTGGAGTTTAATATTTTTTTGTTTTTGTGTTCCTCACGAAAGTCCCTTTCTAATTCTAGCACCTAAGAAGCCACCTGTGTTTGATCAGCACCCTACTCCAGTAACAGTTAGTGAAGGAGAATTCGTGCAGCTTAGCTGCCACGTCCAGGGATCAGAACCGATCAGGATCCAGTGGTTGAAGGCTGGCAGGGAAATAAAGCCCTCAGACAGATGCAGCTTCAGCTTTGCTAATGGGACTGCTGTGCTGGAACTCAAGGATGTGTCTAAAGCAGATGCGGGAGATTATGTGTGTAAAGCTTCAAATGTGGCTGGAAGTGACACTTGCAAATCAAAAGTGACCATTAAAGGTACAGACACCTCAAAACTATTATTTGGATTAAGTCAACTGCTTGTGTTTATTTGCTTATTTGCTTATTACAGTTTAAGTAAGAATGGAATTAGATTTTTAGAATTATCAGTTACTGCTCATTTGCAATTTATAGTCTCCTTATTATAATTGAAATATTAGGTAATTTAGTGGCAATAATTTCCACACAAATTTTCTGAAAGTACCCCAAGTTCACCATCACACTTCTTGACCCTTTTTTCACCATATCCAAAAGGATGTAACTAAATGGAGTTCCAAAAATGATCCTGTAATAATGTGACATAAGGTAGCCTGATATCATATCCCTAAAGGAAATCTATATAATAAAACCAAGTTGAGAAATATAAAACTTGATGCTATTAATGTGATTGCAGTTCAATCTGCATGTAATAGCTACAACTAGTTATAAATGTCTATGAAACTGCTTTGTCTTCTATAGTCCACTCTCATATAGGGTGTGTAATATTTGTGACATTGCCAAATTCTTAAAGCCTGTTTTTCAAAGGAAATTATTTATTACAATTTGAAGGTAATTGTGATTTTTTAAAAAAACATGTAAACGTGTTGTTTTAGACAAACCAGCTGCCGTCCCAGCAGCTAAGAAAGCAGCAGTAGATGGAAAACTCTTCTTCATATCAGAACCTCAGAGTATGAGAGTTGTAGAAAGTAAGTACTTCATGAAAATTACATCTTCATCTGTCTTGTACATTTTACTGCTGATTTCATTTCAGAAAAACTGGTTTTGGAAAATTAAATTTTTATTGATTTGTTTTCATTGTTCCTTAGAAACCACTGCAACATTCATTGCGAAAGTTGGAGGTGATCCAGTTCCAGGTGTTAAGTGGACAAAAGGGAAGTGGAGACAACTGAGCCAAGGAGGTCGAATTTTTATCCACCAGAAAGATGGTGAAGCAAAGCTGGAGATCAGAGGCACCACAAAAACCGATTCTGGATTATACCGATGTGTTGCATTTAACAAGCATGGTGAAATTGAAAGTAATGTTAATCTACAGGTGGATGAAAGGAAGCCACAAGAGAAAATTGAAGGAGATCTTAGAGCAATGCTGAAAAAGTAAGTTCAATAAAATACCGTGCACGGTAATGTTCCATTCATGGACCATCCCCTCCAAGATTCAGATTGTGAAAGAACATTAGCATATAGACATTTTAACAGAAACAGATAAGCAAATACACAGTATTTGAGTGGAAGTTAGTGGTGCATTAACATCAATTTCTGAATAATCTTGAGAAAATTTTGAGAATGAGGTGAATTTTTATTAAAATTTTGAACAAAGGAAATGGCCTGTAGAGAAACCTGTGTGTCTAGGCATGAAATTTTTGTTTCTATGTGTAATTTCTCTTGCTCTGAATGGCTTTCTAGATAAACCATTTTAAACATTTTCCATAATTGCCAATAATTTCAGAACCAATTATGTTTGAACATCACTGTTAATCAATTAATCAACATTTAATTTCTACATATTTTCCTCATGATATATGTATTCTTTCTTGATGCTTTCCATGGCTATTATTATTTTTCCTTATAATTCTTTGATTAGCCTCTTTTGTTGTAAAGCTTACAAAAATATTTTTGTTATCCTTTCTTAAACTCTTTGATCAAATTTCCATACTTTGTGACTATAGTCTGATCTTAATCCACTCCACCTCCAAACCCACAATTTTGTTTGTTTGTTTGTTTCACAGTTAACATGGTAAAATTAGTAGTTCTTAAATAAAGGACACAAAACTATTCCTTTGTGAAAAAAATTTTATTACATTTATAATCTTTGAATGATGATAGACAATTCAAAATAAGTAGAAGACAGGTGATTCATGTTTATTTCTTATTTCATTTAGGACTCCAGCCTTAAAGAAAGGAGCTGGGGAAGAAGAGGAAATTGATATCATGGAACTTCTCAAAAATATTGATCCAAAAGAATATGAAAAATATGCCCGCATGTATGGAATCACTGACTTCCGGGGTCTTCTTCAAGCATTTGAAATGCTAAAGCAAAGTCAAGCAGAAGAGACACATAGATTGGTATGATCTTTTATATATAGTATCATCTTTAAAAATTCACACTTGAAACGTCTAACATACGCCTTTTGAGTTTCCAGAACCCTACAGTTGTATAAGATCAGTTAATATAACCTAAGCAGCATCAAAAATGGAGGTTAAATATAATCATTCGTCCTCTAATTCAAATTTTATTCCATATGTAATACTTACGCTTTTTTTCCTCCCTAGGAAATTGAGGAAATAGAGAAGTCAGAGAAGGAAGAAAAGGAATTTGAGGAACTTGTATCATTTATTCAGCAAAGGCTGTCACAGACAGAGGTAAAATGAATTATGCTGATCACAAAATGAAGAAATTATTATTGGGAATTACAAGGGAAGGAGTGACTAATGCATTTTAATTCTTTATTCTCCTAGCCTGTCACTTTGATCAAGGACATTGAAAATCAGACAGTTTTGAAAGATAATGATGCTGTGTTTGAAATTGACATTAAGATTAATTATCCAGAAATCAAGCTTTCGTGGTACAAAGGGACTGAAAAACTGGAACCCAGTGATAAATTTGAAATAAGCATTGATGGTGATCAACATACCCTCAGAGTCAAAAACTGTCAACTTAAAGATCAGGGCAATTATAGATTGGTGTGTGGTCCACACATCGCTAGTGCTAAACTAACTGTAATTGGTAAGGAAAAAGAGTTTTACTATTTTAAAAAAAACTTGTGAGATGAATTTACTACTGAGTACATCACATGTGATATCGTACAAAATGTATATTGTATCATACCCACAGAGCCTGCCTGGGAACGGCATCTTCAGGATGTTACTTTGAAAGAAGGCCAGACTTGTACCATGACTTGCCAGTTTTCTGTGCCAAATGTAAAATCCGAATGGTTCAGAAATGGCAGAATCCTTAAACCCCAAGGTAGATACAAAACAGAAGTGGAGCACAAAGTCCATAAGCTGATCATTGCAGATGTTCGAGCAGAGGACCAGGGTCAGTACACCTGCAAATACGAAGACCTTGAAACTTCAGCAGAGCTCAGAATTGAAGGTGGGTGAAAGACTGTGGCTGGAGTTATCACAGCATTGGTCAGTGGCAAATGTTGTGCAGGACCTCTGCAACCCTGCCATCACATGTATCTTAAAGCGCTTGTGTGGTCTCATTTCCCAACACACATACTCATAGCATTCACTCACGTCTCAAAATCCATTTGAAATCAAAACGGAAGTATTCACATAAGTGCCGATTCTGTTGCATAGTTCTTTTTGACCTGAAGTAGATTTCAGTCTAAACCATGACTTGACTTTCTAACACTTATTTCTGTAAAATTTCATAATTATGCTAAATTCAGTAATTTTTTACAATTCTGTTAAATGCCATAATTCTCACATCTATGATTTTGAATTCTAGAAATAAATCTTAGAAAGGACCAGATTTCATGGCTATGTATCTTGAGGATCTTGGCTAGGAGCTGACATTTTGTTTACACGAATCAATTTGACTCTATCTGTATGAAACTTTATAGATAAAATTAACAACATATGTGATGTGTGATTAGCAGCTATTTTTCAAAAATTATTGTTTCATAGGAAGATCATATTCCAACCTCTGAATCTCTGAAATGAAGTGGAATCCTAGGACGTAGGAGCAACAATATTTATTTCCTAAAGACCTACACCTTTAGACTGCATTCAGCAACATTTGGCTCTAATCATGGGCTCTACTTCCAGGCGTTGCCATTTATAGCTGTTGAAATAACTATGTGACTTATTTACATAAGCATTTCAACATCTCTGACTTGCTTTATAGTGGATATCAAGGCCTGGTTGTATTTTTTTGTTTTGTTTTGTTTGTTTGTTTGTTTTACGGTACGCGGGCCTCTCACCGCCGCGGCCCCCCCCCGCCGCGGGGCACAGGCCCCGGACGCGCAGGCCCAGCGGCCATGGCCCACGGGCCCAGCCGCTCCGCGTCACGCGGGATCCCCCGAGACTGGGGCACGAACCCGCGTCCCCCGCACCGGCAGGCGGACTCCCAACCACCGCGCCACCAGGGAAGCCCGGCCTGGTTGTATTTTAAAGTTCATAAATTTTAAATCTTTTTTCATTTAAAGGATCCAGTTGAAACCACTTATCATTTTTTAAATAATTGCCTCCTTTTATATGATCCTTCAAAGAAAAGCTCACCAGAGTACATATGACATCTAAGCTATTCATGATACTGCAGTACGTTGAATCCCAGCCTTCCAGATAAAATTTTGCAGAAGGACCTCCACGCCAGCCTATTCTCTTGCTACATACCCTGCCATTCCCAGTGGGTGGACTTCATGCCTGCCCACGGGTGCTTGCAAGGCAGGTTTCAGAACTCTTCATAATGAATCCTTTGAAATTTAGAAGTGCAGATTTCCTACTGAGTTTGAAATTATTTTTACAGGGAAAGTTATACAAGCCAAAAAATAAACAATTCTAGATCCTGAATAGCAGAATTATTTTACAGAGGAAAGAATTTCAAAGGGGAATGAGAAGTATACAGTAAAACTTTAAGTTTATGTTCCCTTTATTTTGAAGCCCCCATTTCACTAACATTTTTAAAGTTTAAATGTTACTTTTGGGTTATAAGCACCCTTGACTATTGCCTTCATGTAAATATTGTAAGGACTTTCAGGGATTTCTTTAAACTTTCCCACACTGATCCTGTAGGAATACACTTAAGTATTGGGATAATTTTTTGTTACTGATGCGAAGAAGTGCACTTTCTTCTTGTTTTATCTTTTCAGCCTTTTTCTGCTATTTTCCAATCGGATAAAAAGATAAGAGACTTTAAACATCTGTGGGGAAAGCACAGTGAAAGAAATTCCTCCCCAAACAATCTAAATTTGAACTGTTTTTGTACTTAAACAGCTGAACCAATTCAGTTTACGAAGCGCATACAGAACATTGTGGTGAGTGAGCATCAGTCTGCCACCTTCGAGTGCGAAGTGTCCTTCGATGACGCCATTGTAACGTGGTACAAAGGACCAACAGAACTGACGGAGAGCCAGAAATACAACTTCAGGAATGACGGTCGCTGCCATTATATGACCATCCACAACGTGACCCCAGATGACGAAGGTAACTTAATTGACAGTGTCCCTGTGACTATATAATTTCAACTTTGCCTGTTTTATTTATTTCTACTCTAGTTTACGCTTATACTCTGTAGTTCTATCTAGATTACTTTTTTTAGGAAAGAGAAATATAAATAAATACTATGTTTAAATAAAGAAGCATTATTTACAGACATATCAGAAAGCAAACATTTCACGATTTTTTCCTTAGGTGTCTATTCAGTAATTGCTCGACTGGAGCCCAGAGGTGAAGCAAGAAGCACAGCAGAGCTGTACTTAACAACCAAAGGTCAGAAAACACCACATTCAAATCACAGTGCAATCTTGGAAACAAAGTAGCCTGCCAAGACAATTCTAAATTTTAAAAAATATCTTTTTTTTTTTTCTTTTGCAGAAATCAAACTTGAGATGAAGCCTCCTGGTAAGTTAAAAAAAAATCAATCCTTACAATACATTCAGTGTAATTTTGTAAATGATAGAAGCCAAACTAACATGTCTAAAAATATTATTTCTTTTTTTCAGTAAAATATTATTCAGTAAAATTATTTTCAGTAAAATAATACCAACGTTAGGCTTTGTGAGTTTGGGAAATTAGAGATAATGAGGTCACATTCAGCTGATATCTAGGATCAAGTTTGGCCGTAGAACCAATTTTCACAGGGAATAAATTTGCATGTGTGTCTGCCTACAAAAGAATCTTAATATCTTTGTTTCTATATGTTAAATTCTGCGGTTGGAAATGCCTGACAATCAAACACATCTTAGTTGTCTAATAAATATCTGTGTTTTCAGTCTCTCGGTGCTTATCATTACTAAATGTCCCTTTTCAGATATTCCTGACTCCAGAGTTCCAATTCCAACCATGCCTCTCAGAGCAGTACCTCCAGAAGGTAAGATCCAGCACCATGACCCCTGGGCTTGAAGCTGCAGTATCCTACCACTAGGAAGTTACCAATGCCAAACCGTAGCATACAGCAAGAACAAACTCTTTCTCATCATATTCTTCACTGTGTAATTAAAAATCAAAGCAAAAGAGTAGTTACAACTTAAATAGATGCTAATTTTGTTTGTTCTGATTGTTGAATGGCTGCTATAACACCTTTGAAGTACTGAAAGAAATGCATGAGACTTTTCATCATATTTCACACAAAATAAGAAACGAAAACTATGTTACTTCTGATGGCATTTATTTTCTTCAGAAATTCCTCGTACGGCGGTTCCTCCCATCCCCCTGTTGCTACCATCACCTGAAGAAAAGAAACCACCAGCAAAACGTATTGAAGGTATTATATGTTATCTACCTAAATGTCAAAATATAGAACTATTACAGACCTGGAAAATGTCGTTTAAGGCAACATGTTGGCCCCCTAGTGGTCAGCAGTTTGAATTGCCTTTCAAAACGTAAATTATATGCTCTGAAGTATTAACTAAATATGTAAGACGTGTGCGTAAAAGTCTGAAAATCATCAGAAAAAAACCAAATATGATACTTAATATTAAAATATGTTATTTTAAAGGAATCACTTAAGCATTAATGGCAAACTGATTTCACATTTCACATTTTCCTAACTACTACATAAAGCAATAAAATAATACAGTCAAATTCTAGTGAAGCTTATAATAAAAAATACTAGTGTATAGTCAGATTTAAATTTATAGATAGTGTTTTTCCCAATTACACTGTTAGCTACGCTAAAATTCACTATTTTGTTATAAAAATATGATTTAGAATATCTTTGATTTTTTTTTTTTAAGCTAAGGAAAGAGCTCTCCAATAAACTCATGAGTGTGCCAGGAAATTATCCTTCTCAGATATTTCAGTAGATAAACTGTACTATTTGTGCCCCCAAACTGCTCAACTAATCAGTCAACAGACTGCCTGGGACTTTCTAGAGTTCTGGGGAGTTCAGAATTGCTGTCAGAATTCTCCTAGCATCATCAGGAAAAAATTCTGCATGTCAAAGTCACATTTTTCCAAAGCCAAGCCACCATTACTGTAGTAGTTTCCATGGTTTGACATGCTAGTTCCCTAATATCTACTACAATTGGTGTCAAAAGCTTGAGCTAGTTTTCAGCCAGCCTCAGGGGAAATTCAGTTAAAAAAAAACAAAAAGCACTTCCAGTTTTATGACTACTACAATCTCAATAACAAAGAAAAGCATTTTTATAATTTATATGAACATAATTAACTATATTTCACCTACTTATGATAGCAAAAATGAATAAGAATCAAAAATCATAAAATAGATTTCCACTTATATTTGTTGTCAGAAATAATAATTTATCTTAATGAATGATTTATGATTTGAATGTTAGTGTCAACATGACTTAAGTTTGAATGCCCACTGGGAAACTTGAGAAATTAAATCATATTTTAAAAATGCAAAAGTGTTATTTATTCATGAATACTAGGAGCCATAATCAAGTTACGATCAGGGGCCAGGATCAAGGTATAATGTCAGAAATGACAAAAGAAAACTTCCACAATATAACATAGGTGGGACTTTAATTTTACTAATTCACTTGTTAATTCTTTTTCCTGAAAACTATAAAGTGTTCTTACCTAAGTGAAATGAACATGAAAAGCTGTACCTCTGCTATTTATGATATCACTTGGGTCTACTCTAGATGTTTGAAAACTTTAAGCAGGCATAAAATCAGTGAAGATGTAAGATCACCCTTCATATTCTATCTCCCTCCAAAAAAATGGTTCTGCTTTGTAGTCCAAGATCTTTCTGAAACAGATATCTTGCAATAATGTGCAGAATCTCTTGTTACCATCAAAACATATTAAAAAAAAATATTTCAGGACTTACCTTGTGGTGCAGTGGTTAAGAATCTGCCTGCCAATGCAGGGGGCATGGGTTCAATCCCTGGTCCTGGAAGATCCCACATACTGCAGAGCAATTATGCCCGTGTGCTACAACTACTGAGCCCGCGGGCCTAGAGCCCGTGCTCCTGAATAAGAGAAGCCACTGCAAGGAGAAGCCCGAGCACCACAACTAAAGAAAGCCTTTGCACAGCAATGAAGACCCAATGCAGCCGAAAATAAATAAATTAAAAAAAATTTTTTTCAATAAACCTCCCAGTTTCATGAAAATATTTTAGTAAAATTTACATCTGACATCTCATTTTTTAGTGACCAAAAAAGCTGTGAAGAAAGATGCTAAAAAAGTTGTCACAAAGCCCAAAGAAGAGGCACCACCACCTAAAGGTATTATAATTAATCAAAATTCAGTCTTACTGCTTTTCTCTTGGTTAAAAAATTTTAATCCCAAATAGAGGAGGATAGAGGAAGGTTAAGAGTGTGAATTCACAAAATGGTACCTCTTCCTTTACTCACCCTCACCCTCTTCTTTGATTCAGTCCTCACTTTCTCTCTACTTTCTTTCTTTTCCCTTTTTTTCCTCCCCTATCCTCCTGTGCCTGTGTCTACCCATGGCACCCAATGGCAACACCAGAGAGTTCTCATTATCTCTGGATAGTGATTTAAAGAAGGTACTGTCCTCTGGTCCAACAGCTGGTCTTGATCAAGTCGCACCAACAGAAGGTCAAGGGCTGGCCCTAATTTTAAGTGGCCACTCCAGCCCAACTCAGCACCCTTCCTGGTTCACCTGAGCTAAATGTCAATACTTGCAGGGAAAAATAAAATACTTTTTGCAGGGGGATGAATTTAGTTACTTTAAATTTTTATTATATCCTGGAAAATTTTTAGGAAGAAGATGGGATAACTAAATTTAAGCAAATAGTTTTATCCATCTGGCTAAGATTAAAGTACAGCAACCTCCTAAGAAAAGGAGAATCCAGGAGCATAGGGCACGATTCACTGAGACTTTTTTTTTGTGGTCATTTGTGAGATGTTATAGAATAAGAAGAATCTCAAAAAAGCATGGCTATTTCCCAAACTTTATTGTTAATCACTGAAAAAATTAAACATGCATTATTTTTAGCATCAGACATACCGAATATTCTCTTTATGTTTCATGTTAATTTAAATTGTTTTAAATCAACATAAAGTAGAATAAAATTTCAGCCTTCCTGCATTTTCGTTAACATGGCATTGCGTAGCATTTTTGGTGAGCTAAATTTGGATCTTATAAAAGCATTTTATATATGGGTAGTAATCACAGATCATACAAATGGCTAACAAGGGTATACAGGATTAGTAAGCATTAAAAAACTTATAGTCTAAAGATAAACATGTATTTTATGTTTTCAAAGTTCCAGAGGTTGCCAAGAAGCCCCCACCTCCTACTGCCTTAATTCCAGCAGAAGGTAAATGAAATATTTTATTCTATTTATTTCCGAGATTTGCATCTCTGCGTTGTATTCTTATTTTATGTATTAGGCTTCCAACTTATTATAAAGTTGTAGAGTCTCCTCTGCTGCAGTAAAATTAGCAGTGGAAATGATGGCTACTTCATACTGGTCGAATTCCAGGAAAGAAAAACCCAGGCAAATGTTTATGCAGCCTCAGTGCAGTGGACTCAGGGAAAGAAATGGTGAGGGCTAGAATGGGAGGGGATCCCTTATTGTTTCAACTGTAGCTAACACAAATGTTAAGGATCATATGAATAATGTTAGCCTTAATATTTTTAAAGTTGTCATATGAAAGCAACTGATTGATTTGGTTACATGGCTTTAAATATCGTCTTTATCAAATTGACTAAAAAGTTATATTCGATAGTCAAAAATATAGCTTTAAAATTAGTACTGTTTTTGAAAGAATAGTTTGGAATTTAAGTAACTACAGAAATATTAGAAATAAATTCCACAAAATGATCAAATATTAAGATATTCCATGGGGAAAAATAACTAAGGGTTTTACAAACTGGAGCTCCCATGAAACAATGGAAGATGTGTTCATTTGATGATATTTACTGAATGCCATTTTGTTCACACCAGAAAAATCCTCAGGTTAAGAGTAGAGTCTCTCTTGACCCTACTGACTGTGTTCCATAATCAACAGAAATTTAAACAGAACCAACACAAAGAAAACGTAAATGATCAATATAAGGCTGAGATCTCAGATACTGATATTGCTTGACTACCTAGACTTTCATTTCGTGAAGTAATTGTATGGATATAATTAACATGCTAATATTATCTTTTCAAATTAATTAATTTATTTATTTTAGCTCCTGAAGTGATTGATGTATCCTCCAAGGCTGAAGAAGTGAAAATAATGACCATAACCAGAAAGAAAGAGGTCCAGAAAGAAAAAGAAGCTGTGTATGAGATAAAGCAAGCAGTCTACGAGGAGAAGAAAGTTTACATAGAATCTTTGGAAGAACCTTATGACGAACTAGAGGTAGAACCATACACGGAGCCATATGAAGAGCCTTACTATGAGGAACCAGATGAAGAGTATGAAGAGACCCAGGTAGAAGCTAAAAGGGAAGTTCATGAGGAATGGGAAGAAGATTTTGAAGAAGGCCAAGAATACTATGAAAGGGAAGAAGGTTATGAGGAAGGGGAGGAAGAGTGGGAGGAGACTTACCAAGAAAGAGAAGTCATCCAAGTTCAAAAGGAGGCTTATGAAGGTATGTATTAATTGAGTGACTTTTTTCTCTCTTCCTCATTTTTTGCTCAGTTCTTTATATTTTCAAGGTTATTAACCTGATGTGCAATGGATATGAAATAGATGAAATGACCATTTCCATTTTTTAAAGTTAGAAATCTTTAGAATCTTTAAAAGCATCATTGTCTTCAGAGTTACTTTCATGCTTTGATATTGTAAGTTGAATCATGTAATCGTATTACTAAGACTGAATTCCAAGTGCTCTTTTCTAATGCAGAGGTTCAAGTTTTAGTTTCACTGCCTCACTGCATCTCTGCTTGATCCTGCTTCTAAATCCAGCATGAGTAATCCTGTTAGCAATAAAGATCCCAAATACAATCATTTACACAGTTGTATATGATTCTTAACTTATATCATTTGCCAATTGATACAGTCTATTAGAACTTAACCTATTCAAGCATCCCTTATTACTGTGTTTTTGTTAAAGAATCACGTGAGAGGAAAATTCCAGCAAAAGTACCGGAAAAGAAAGAAGTACCGCCTCCTAAAGGTATGTAATTGGAATTATTTAAATAGATTACATCATCGATGTCATTATCATGGCTTGCTGGGCAAAAATGTATGAATCACCAGTTCAATCCAATAGGCACAACTTCTTCTGGAAGCTTCATTGTATCAGTGATTTTTTTCCTAAGAATATCTACCTACTTCATTTAATTCAAATGTAAAATGATGATAAAAAGATTGTTGTGGTAAATATAAAAAATAACCAAAATACTTGAAGTACAGAGGCTTGTACTTAAAGTTCACTGCAACAAACTTGTCTCTCTTTTAAAAATGAGAGAAAAAGAGACAGACTATTTTAATAGAAATTCTAAAAGTACTGCAATTTTTTTAAAATGCTTGCAGTTGTAAAGAAGCCCGTAGTTGAAAAAATTGAAAAGACTTCTCGAAGAATGGAAGAAGTTCAAGTCACCAAAGGTATTATCATTTAAAACATTTCTCGTACCATGTACACAAGTAATTGTTTACTGATATATAGTCACATGTTATTTATATAGTCATCTAAACTAAGATATTTTTAAATTTTGTGCAAAGCAATATTCTTCACAATACAAATATATTTGTACATATTTTTAAGTACCCGAAGTTTCAAAGAAGATTGTTCCACAAAAACCTTCTCGGACTCCAGTGCAGGAAGAAGTTATTGAAGTGAAAGGTATACATCTTTGTCTTTCAGCTACAAGTTTTAAACATTTTTATTTATGTGTATGAATATGTATACATATATTACTGAACAACTCACAAATCTGAAATCGCCAAAATAAAGACATATTATATACATTTTATGTCGCACATTTATATAATTTAAGTAAATAATAACATTATCTTTGTTTTTAGTATCACTTTAAAATTACATAATTTTTTTTAATTAAAGAAGGATTTGTGTTTAATCAGTAGTCTTCTAACTTTACTGTGCCATGCACTCCATTCCATATAATATTCCTCATCCCCTCATTTATATGAATAAACCCTAATGGATTTGGGAAAGCACCACATCACGTGTGAAGAAGTTGTGTCTATTTGATTCCCATTTAATAATGTTTGATAAAGGCTGCATGGATTGTGTGTCCCTATAGATCAAAATGTGATTTGTTTTCTTGTCAATACTGAATCTGTTCTCAAGCTATTATATTAACCCACTAATTCTGTGTCTAAACAAGCCATGTATTTGATCTGATGTCTTGAACTGGAAAAAGAAATACTAATGTGAAATACTCTCTTTAAAGTACCCGCTGTACATACAAAGAAGATGGTTATTTCAGAAGAAAAGATGTTCTTTGCTTCTCACACAGAGGAGGAAGAAGTGTCAGTCACAGGTATAAGGCAAATTTGAATATGGGGCTCAAATGGAAGGGCTTCAGATGGATTTTTATCCCTCTTCTTATCTAATTTGTGATTATGTAGATATCTCTGTCTCCTTGTGAATATTTGTCATCTTTTTCATTTCACATTTGTCTGTTTTAATTTGTATTTCAATATTCTTTGTAAATTGCAACACCACCCGTAGTATGGCATAACAGGAACTAAAATGTACATTTTTTAAAGTCCCTGAGGTACAAAAGAAAACTGTTACCGAAGAGAAAATTCACGTTGCTGTTTCCAAAAAGATTGAGCCTCCGTCTAAAGGTATTAGTGATTTATTCTAAGTTTAAAATCTTTCAAAAGTTCCAAAGTAAATATCTGAATATGTTAATATTAAATAATAAATTTAGTCGCAGTCCACAGACCTTTAGCCACTATGTGCAAATGACATCATAGGGAGATGAGAAGACCATGAGGAGGGTATTGGAGAGAGGAATGACAATTCCTGGAGGCTCTGTACCCTGCTTCATGGAGCTTACAATCTAGTGGCCAGCTGTTTAGAAAAAGAAATAGTGTCCTGGGGGCTTCCCTGGTGGCGCAGTGGTTAAGCATCCGCCTGCCAGTGCAGGGGACACTGGTTCAAGCCCTGGTCCGGGAAGATCCCACATGCCGCAGAGCAACTAAGCCCGTGCGCCACAACTACTGAGCCTGCGCTCTAGAGCCTGCGAGCCACAGCTACTGAAGCCCAAGCACCTAGAGCCCGTGCTCCGCAACAGGAGAAGCCACCACAATGAGAAGCCTACGCACCGCGACGAAGAGTAGCCCCCACTCGCCGCAACTAGAGAAAGCCTGTGCGCAGCAACAAAGACCCAACACAGCCAATAATTAATTAATTAAATCTATTAAGAAAAGAAATACAGTGTCCTGGAGCCAGCTCATACCCACTCACCAGAGCTGATGGTTAAATTTTCAGGAATTTTGCTACCCAGCATTTAACGCCTCCATGATTAAAAGTTAAATTATATAAAATTAAATAAGTTTTATTTAAAACTATGGTAATAAATGCTCAAAACTCATTACTATTTTCCTATTATCTGTGTTTCTGAGGTTATGTTGATTGCCTCTGTGTTGTGGAAATACTGGATAATTTTGTGCTACCTCTCATCCCTTCCCAACTCTGAGACAATGACATCATCGTTGGTAGCCAGGATGCATGTATTTGCACCACCACAGAGGCTGGAACTTGGAAACTGGCAGTGGCTACAAATTAGGGCTCCCCTCCCTCCACCGACCCTCTCCTACACCCAGTCAAATTGTTAAACATTTAGGATACAAAAATTATTTAAGATAATTGAATGCAGTTGTTCTAATGCTGCGGCTTTATAAAAGTAAAGTTTCTAAAACTGGTGTCTGAGGAACAGGCACTGGCACCTCTGAGGAAGGGGTGCTCCTACCTGTTCCTAGGAAAGTGGAGGTTCCTTCAGTTAAAAATGAGTAACAGTCACATTTTCTAATTAGCCACTAGTTCCTTGCCCTTAATCCTTGATTAACATGTAATTTTCTTGCATTCAATTGGTACAAAACCAGAATGTCTACTCTTTAAGTCTTGCAACAACATATGCCTTGTCAAAATGAACAATTTCTCAAAATCGACCCATTTTTTTTTTTAAAGTCCCTGAGCCACCCAAGAAACCAGCCTCAGAGGAAGTAGTCCCTGTTCCCCACCTTCCTAAAAAGGTGGAGCCCCTACCAGCCAAAGGTAGAATCATATTTTTGAAAAAAATTTCTTAATGTCTGTCTTCTTGTACCTTTTTCTGTTGGCTCTGTGTGTTAATGAGATAGTATCTGTAAACCATTTGTAATGTAGTTTAATTCTGTGTAGGTTGATTTCATTAACTTGTGGTAATATGTTACACAAATGTCAGGAATACTCCAGACATGCTGATTGGGTCTTTGTCCGCTTCATGTAATGTATGTAATGTCTGTATGGTATTGATGTATTTAGCATGTATTTTCATCACAAGTTACATGCTTGATGTTAAATTACTTCCTAAATTCTTTCACTCTCGCTGAGGATTTATGATTTAATGTAATCTTAAATGTCTCACAAGGAGGCTAGAGTTCTCAATTGTTTCAACAATGGTGTCTTTAAAGTTCCTGAAGTTCCCAAGAAACCTGTACCAGAGGAGAAAAAGCCAGTTCCTGTGCCTAAGAAGGAACCTGCCGCTCCCCACAAAGGTACACCAGAACTGATCACAGGCTGACCCTTTGCCCCAAATGCCAGTGCTTTGTTCTATACAGTCTTCGTACTTACTCTGCTGTCTATTTTGTGTCTTTTACATGCCCCTTGTGTTTTTCATTTATTTGTCAGCTTCCAGGGCTACACTCCACATATGTTATTTGTGATACTGAACATTAAAAGAAGTTATTTTTCAAAAGTAACTATATCAAACTGCTGTCTTAAATTTTTAATATCTTCCCTCTCCTAGAGAAAGAAGAAATATTTGTGAAACTCATTTTCTACAGGGCATGTTTCTAGGAAAAACTCTTTCAGCCCTCAACTATGTGACTTTTTCTTAATAATAAAAAAAATACTTTCATGAGTTATGACAAGATACAAAGACTAACAGGAGAGTGTTTGGCAGAACTGAATGTTAATGAGGTAAAGATGTACACAGTGCTTCTGGGAACTGCCACTCTTCTGAAAAGTCAATAATGCCTACCCTTAAATAGTTGGAAACATCAACTTTTGGCATTTACTTTCACCATGTTTCTTGAGATATTAACTGAACGTTGACATTTGCCATAAATGTTGCAATTATCTAATTAGTGAGTCAAGGGACCTTTCATATAGGGATGTTTGGATTCAAATGTGCTAATTCTTGCTTTAATTTTTTGGATTTGGTTGGTTTTGGTGGTTTTAGTGATAAAAGACACTACTTTATAGAGGCAATGAAGTAACAAACTGCACACATCTGGTCAGTTATAGAGAGATCCAGTATCATCCAGCTTAGGAGAAAGCAGGCTCATACATTTTAAGAAGTGTTCTCTTTTGCCTGATTTCTCAGTGTTTCCATTTTCTTCCTTAATCAAATCTGCTTCTCTCTTTCTCAAACTCTTGGCTGTTTCAGAATTCTGGGTCTTTTTCTTTTATTCTTTTTTTTTTAATTGAAGTACATTTGTTGCACAATATTATATAACTTACAGGTGTACAATATAGTGATTTACAATTTTTAAAGGTTATACTCCATTTATAGTTATTATAGAATATTGACTGTATTCTGTTGTACAATATATCCTTGTAGCTTATTTTATACCTAATAGTTTGTACCTCTTAATCCCCTACTGCTCCTCCCCACTTACCTCTCCCCACTGGTAACCACTAACTTGTTCTCTATATCTGTGAGTATGCTTCTTTTTTGTTATGTTCACTAGTTTGTTGTATTTTTTAGATTGTACATGTAAGTGATATTATACAGTACTTGTCGCTCTCTGACTTATTTCATTTAGCATAATACCCTCCAAGTCCATCCATGTGTTTGCAAATGGCAGCACTTCATTCTTCTTTATGGCTGAGTAGTATTCCATTGTAAATATATACCACAACTTCTTTATCCATTCGTCTGTTGATGGACACTTAGGTTGCTTCTATATCTTGGCAATTGTAAATAATGCTGCTATAAACACTGGGGTGCACGTATCTTTTCAAATGAGAGTTTTTATTTCTTTAGGGTCTTTTTTTTAACCAAATGATTTTTAAGAATGATTTCTGATTATCTAATCATTAAAATATAATGATTATATGAAAATAAAATATGATTATAATGAAAAGGTTATATTACTAAAACCAGTACTAATACCAAAGCCTCTTGGTCACTCCTGGAGGAGACTCAGAGGCATGTCTCATTTATGCATGAAAATAAATGCACTTAGTAACATGTATGTATAAACACCCCATGTATACATAACGTAATATATACATGTATCAATGTGTATCTGTATAATTACATCAAGATATTACAAATGCAAGTGTAGAGGTGCAGATGTTCAAAAAAATTGCCAATATCTTATTTAAAATGGAAAAAATTACCGATAATGCATGCTGTTAGAACTACATAAGCCACTTAAAAATTCAACACCATCAACACTTAGAATAGGTAAATTAAACCCATTGTAAACCTTCTTTGGGTCATAGACCCTATTGAAAACTATGGAGCCTCTTAGAGAAAAGCACATATATACATACCCACAAAATTTTGCACACAGAACTCCCCAAAGTCACTGACACACAGATGTCATACTGAGAGGGCTACCCTAGCAAAAGAGTGTTTCCTGAGTTTTATAGACACTACAGGTGCACCAAAAAAAAAAAAAAAAAATTCAGAAGAGAAATATAAAAAAAATAATGATATAGATGCAACCATTCTAATGAGATCTTAGTCTAAGATAGTCTTAGATAAAGTATACCCATTGTTGTCATGGATTCCACTCTCAATACAAAGAGTAAAGGAATTTTTCTATATACTATATCCACACTCTATATTGTTTATATAATTACTAATTTGGTATTTTTATTGGAGTATAATTGCTTTACAATGTTGAACTAATTTGTTTTTATCAAAAGCATACCAATATATAAAGAAAGAATGAATTCTGTGCACATCCTTCTGTGTATATAACTCATTTTTAATCGCCTAAATGCCTCTGTAACATTACTTGGGACATTTACCACATGTGACCTTAAGAAAACTATAGTTTAATTTTGTGCATTATTTTGCCAATGCATAGAAAACCTATAACATTAGTAAACTACGTAAAGATTTGTTTGTGTGTGCCTATATCCATTCATAAAAGTGACATGTGGCTGAACTAACATTCTATTTTAAAAACTTTAAGTCCCAGAGGTGCTCAGGAAACCTGTCCCTGAAGAAAAGATTCCTGTTCCTGTTGCAAAGAAAAAGGAAGCTCCACCAGCTAAAGGTACAATGACTTGCTTAGTAAGAAAGCCCTGTTTTCATGTCTTGAGTATAAAACATTTCTGTGTTTAATTATCTAATTTAGTTTGTTTCATTCAAAATGAATGTTTTATGGTGTAAGAATTCAACAAAACTGTCTGTCCACCTACCTACTTTCTTACAAAATAACTGTCCATTAGCTACTTTGGAAAATATAAAGTTAACTCTAAAAGTTAATGTCTTTTCAAGTTCCTGAAGTACAGAAGAGGGTTGTTGCAGAAGAAAAAATAATCATCATCACTGAAAGGGAGGAATCTCCACCACCAGCAGGTAACCTCATCCCATCTCCACAAAATAACCTTGTCTTCCCTTCAAGCTTCTTTAATTGCATATCCTCTTTAATGGGCCTGCAAGTTCTATGTTGCTCATTTACTTTGCCTTCCTGAGAATTTTAAAATCAAATACTATCCTTTAAGTGCCAGAAGTACCAAAGAAGAAAGTTCCCGAAGAAAAAAGACCTGTTCCTTGGAAAGAGGAAGAAGTTCCACCACCGAAAGGTATTGTCTCTCCGTCTTTCCAAGAACCATCTTTATAATATTATGTTCCTAGGCAAACAATGATTTTGTTAGTCTTGTGATATATGTGCATCGTGAGTGTGTATCTGAGTTTTGTGATGGTCTTCGATGAGGTAACACTGAAGTTCTAAAAGTACACAATGTTTTTAAAGTACCAGCTCTGCCTAAGAAACCTGTCCCTGAGGAGAAAGTTCCCGTGCCAGTTCTTGCTGCTAAGAAAGCCCCTCCTCCCCGAGGTAGGATTTGTCTCAAGCCTCTGACAAAAGTCTTTTAGCTGGTGGATTCTTTTTCCTATCTGGTGTCTTCTTGTACTGACCCTTTGTCTCTCTTGGAAAGAATTTTTGTGTGTATATACTCGTGATAAGTTATGTAATTTGCTAGTGAAAGTGGTGTACTGTGCAAATCTTCCCCAAACTTTAGGGAGAGAAAATTGTTAAGATTCTTGATTTTTAAGCTTCAACTTTAATCCTTTCTTAAAGCTGAAGTTTCTAAGAGAACTGTCGTAGAAGAAAAAAGATTTGTTGGTGAAGAAAAACCATCCGTTGCAGTTTCTCAAGGAGTGGAGGTCGTGCAGCACGAAGGTATATAATCGGAAGTGAGGGGAGAAATGAGTTTGCATGTGTTTCCTCCAAGTCTTTTCTTCTTACCACATAGTTTACTTTAGAAGTTGTTCTTATCAGTGTCTGTTGTAGCCTCTGAGACTGAATGTTTTGTGTCTACATTGGTCCTGAATCATTGTAAGAGGGTGAGTGAGATGCTGAACATGTGGTAATTGTGAAAGTGGCCTCATTTGGGCATAATCTGAATATTCTTCTCAGTCTTGCGCTGTACTGTCCCCTCACCTGAACTCAGCTCTCTCCTTCTTGCAATGAAGAAGCAGTGTGAAACCACCCCCTAAGCAGATAGAAGAACATTACCCATCTATAGGGAACACACGGTTATAATCAGTACTTCAATGGGCTATTCGGGCTGAATTTCAAGTATATCTTATCTTTTAAAGTATCCGCAGAGGAGGAATGGAGTTATTCAGAAGAAGAGGAAAGAGTATGTGTTTCCGTTTATAGAGAAGAGGAAAGAGAGGAGGAAGAAGTGGAGGTTACAGATTATGAAGGTAAATAATGCAGATAAGCTAGTGGTGACCTGGCGTCTTGATGAGCTGTTTTCCTTCACAGATTATTTATCAGATTAATGAAAGTGACAAAAATTCAGTGAATGTCTACTGGTCTTATTTGATGTATCTTTTGATCGAAACACAAGACTCAGGAGCATTAATTAAACATCCAAAGTATTTCTTGTCCATTCCCTCTAACTTGACTCTGTAGGAAACAAGCCTTCATATTTATAGGTAACTAATGGTGCAAGTATCTCCATACACATTTATCCTTTCAGTAGATGGGACTTGGTTTCAGTATGGTGGACTGCCATAATCTTCACCTTGGTAGTCTAATGTCTAAAACATGGGTAACAAATAGCGGTGTTGATAGCACAACTCACTAATGTGTCCTGACTCACAGATTTTAAATGAATAAGAAATTATATACATTATTACGTTCCAGAAGTCAAGGCCAGGTTTGAGAGTGAAGCACTGAACACGGAGGGCTTTCCAACATTCCATGTATGGAGAAAACAATCGTGTAATATCTTTCATTAGATCAATTTGTTCTTCAGATGTTCACATACCTATAAAGCTAGTTCTCTATAGCTTAGGATTGAACAACGAGCTTTATTTCAATGTTGGGATACCCTTTTAATGAATTAAGACACCCCTGGGTTTACTGCTAAAGCTCAGCATTCTGGCTAAAGCTATATATCTGAAAGAACTTTACTAAGAAAGTTTTAATGTAGCTCTGCTTTAAAGATTAATCCGTAAGTGTCTCAGTAAATTAACTGTCTTCCCAATGAAAAGATGAATAGAATTGTACAGGCAGATGCCCTTGAGTGTATCTCTGGCTAATAAAAGGGGCCCCACCTCTTCTCCACTTGGAAGAAAAGTCCATGTGAAATCCAGATGTGCAGTCTTAATGGAATGGCTTAGAACAGAGCAAGACTTGACTCCCTAGAGGAAGCTCACCAGTTCTGTTGTGCTTCCTGGGAAAGGCCAAGATGGGCATAAGCCAGGAATCTGATGCATTCAAAGAGGGTCCTATCCCTTCTAGAAATGTTTGGGAAACCATAACATGTACACAAGGAAAGTTCTCATTGCATGAATATAATTTCAGTTTTTTATACATTATAAATTTCTTTTAGTACTATAGACTCTGATTAAAAGGAAAGACATTTTATGATATTCTTATGTTTCCATTAAGCCCAAAGATTTAGGGGAAAGATGGGTAGCCTGTTAAGTTTACTCCTGGTGTTTGTAACTAGATCGTCCTCTTCTATAATTAATCTTATACCCAGACTCAAAAATCATAGGAAGGCTCTTTCCTCGTCCACCATAGCTACTCTCGCAAAACTTGGGGGAAAAGTCTTGTTTCCAAGTCCTCAGTAGGTTTTTCATATGTAATACAGGTCTTTCCTTTCTTTCTTATGGACCTACTTATGATTCCTCAAGTATATTTTTGAAACTTGTCTTCAAATTCCTGTGTTCTTGTTAACTTAGCCGCTAGGATTGTTTTTACATCTTGCACTTGTCCTGTTCTTCCTGTGAATACAAGCATTGTTATCTTTATGTTATACTTACTGAAACTTATTTTCTATGCTCTTTATTAAGGCATATGCTTTGATTAAAATCTTCTTCTTTGGGTATTTTAAATGAGAACAATCAGGGAGTTGGAAAGTGTTAAACTTTTACTATTTTACTTACTTTTTGACATAATAAAGTACAGCTAAAATTAAACATGAAAAACACTACAACCTGTCTTCTTTGAAATTGATATCTTTAAAGTGATGGAAGAGCCTGAGGAATATGTTGTAGAAGAAGAGCTGCACTTTATTTCTGAGAAAGTGGACGCTGAACCAGCCGAAGGTAGACCAACTCTTAGATTAATTCTAGCCCCATATGTGTTTGGCTTGTCCCATTCTTAATGTCCTCTTGTAGTTAATTTTTTGTCTGTATTGAAAATGTTGATAAATATCATGTGTAATAAAAATATTCCTTAAATTTTCATTAAAAAGAAATCTGGACATTTCCACAAATGTATTTTATAATCTTTTCAAGTGCCTAAGAAGAAAATTGTACCCAAACCGAAAACTCCTGCTAAAATAGAGGAGCCTCCACCAGCTAAAGGTACAATTCTCTCTCGAAGCAATGGGATACCATTTGTCTTAATAGCTATAATAATGCCTTTAGTTTGAATAACTGCCTCAGTTTTGTCAGCATATACGTGTAAACATTTTTACTGACTATAGACATTAATGTTTGTGTAAATGTGTGATCTTCTCATAAAGTGAGTTCTTTGCCCCAAAATTACACTTCTCCTGTAAGCTAATATTCTTAAACCTAATATTTCTAAAGTTCCTGAAGTACCTAAGAAAATTGTGCCAGAAAAGAAAATTCCTGCTGCAGTTCCCAAAAAGGAAAAGGTGCCACCAGCCAAAGGTATATTGGGCTTTCCTTTATTCTTGAATAATACCTGTCTTTTTAAATCTTAAATTGATACATTCTTCAAATTTTTATGACATTAACAAGAAAATAAGTGTGCCTATGTTTAGTGTTTTTCACATTTGTATGTCTGATCGTGTTGTGCAATGTCTTTTAAGTGCCAGAAGAGCCAAAGAAACCAGTTCCTGAAAAAAGGGCTCCTCCCAAAGTGGCTAAGATAGAAGAACCTCCTCCCACCAAAGGTAAACGAAACCCCCCAGCACAACAACTAGAAACATGTCTTGTCTTTCTCGTCCTCTCACTGCTGTCCTTGGGTCACCCCTTCTGTATGGAGGTTATTGGTGTATGTTGGCCGCAAGGATATATTATTGCCTTGTCTATGGTGGACTATTACTTGTTGTGAAGTTCATTTGTGCGTACCTTGTAAAATTGTTATACTCTAAAATCACAATACTTTCTGGCTAATACATTTTTTTAAATTCCACTTTAAGTAATATAACTCCGTAATCCTAAAATTATCTTTCAAGTGACTGAGAGGCACATGCAAATTGCCCAGGAAGAAAAAGTTCACGTTGCTGTAACTAAAAAAGTGGAGCCTCCAAGACCAAGAGGTACATGGGGCCTTTCAATACACAGAATATTGTACCTACCCTATTCTCTTTACCAAATACACTAGTTATGGGTGTTGGGGTTTTGTTGTCATTGTTATAGTTGTTTTATGTTTGAAATCGTGAAAATATCAAGTCTTTTATGTTTGAGTTACTACTATACAACTACCTTTTTGTTGTTTGAATGAGGAAAACAGTTCTTTAAAGTGAAATCTGTCTTTAAAGTGCCTGAGGAACCCAAGAGAGCTGTTCCAGAAGAAAAAGTTCCAAAACTCAAGCCTAGAAAAGAGGAGGAGCCACCAGTAAAAGGTATACCAACTTTTCCAAAAATCAAAATAAGCCTTTAGGTATCAAAATAAGCTTATAGGTATAACTAACCTAGTGGAATTGGGATCCTTAGAGAAAATAATTTAAATATGTATTACAAAGTAAGTAATATGCATATGCTATTCCGTATCATCTCAAAACTAAATATTTCTGATACCAGAAAATATTCTGTCTTTTCTTCTCAAAAAAAAAAACAAAAACAAAAATGAAACTCCATACAAACGTGTAGATACTTTCCCTTAAAACGAATTTATCTTCTAATGGTTCTTTGTCTATATACTAAACTCCTTTGCAGAAATGCTTGTTTTGTGTGGCAACATTTGATGAAATTTAAATTTTTTAAATCCTCAATTTTCTACATTGTGCCAGTAGAGCTTATGAAAACACCTTAGAATTAAAGTGAAGAAACTATTCATGTGATGCAACCTTCTGTCTAATGCTTGTTTGATAGTCATTGTTTATACTGTCTAGTTGTCTTTTTTATTTCTTTTATAAATACTACTTGATCTTCTTAAAGTTATTCAATGTCTTTTAAGTATTAAGTAGCTTAGAAAAAAGTATTTATATATATATTAGAACATGTTTATTTCCAAGTCTATTGATTTTTCTTACCACTTAAATGAAAAATTTAAACAACGAGCATGGTTATGGTCATCTTTGTCCTCTTTGTCCTTGGATTGCACACACAAGTTCTCTTAACACATGTTATTCTGAATCTTGCAATTCACTTTTAATAATTATTCTTTTTAAAGTGACTGAACTCAGGAAAAGAGCTGTCAAAGAACAAAAGGTATCCATTGAAGTTCCAAAAAGAGAACCTCCAGCAGCTAAAGGTATATTGTGCTTTGACTAGATAATAAAATGAAGCATGAACCTACACAGCTCTTTGCCTGTTAGTTTCTAATTTGACTCTCATTCTTTATTGGCTTATTGTTGCCTAAAGGCAGGGAATCTAACATTTGAAATTATAAATAGCAAATGTACACTCTGTAATACCTTGGCCAGCAAAGGACAGTCAGGCTCTCCCATAACCAGTGCATGAGACCATCAGCAAGGAATGAGATCACAGCACATTGTCACTATGGTCCCTAAATGGGCTTCAAGTAAAATGCACCTGTTGTCAATATTATTCCAGAAGTAACTGTAACAGCAGAGAAAGAATGGGCTTACACCCAGGAAAAAGAAACTGTTTCAGTACAATGGGAAGAGGAATATGAAGAACATGATTATAAAGAATTTGAGGAGTATGAACCAACAGAAGAATATGATCAATATGAAGAGTATGAGGAGCATGAATTCGAACATTACGAAGAGTATAAAGAACATGAAGAATATGTCACAGGTATGAGCAGATCTGCAAACCTGAAACCACATTAAATATGAGTAAAATCCATAGACAGGATAAAATTTTGAATGCCCAAAGAAATTTGGAAAGAACTTTGTTTTGTTTGGCAAATTCAGAATTTTTTTTTTCTTGGATAACTTCTAGAAAAAAAAATCTCTATAAATCGTAAAGTTGTGTTAGAGTTTGGTTCTGGGCATAATCTATTTCCTCTCCTTTTTGCTTATAAGAAAATGTCATTACGTTTCTTTCTCCAAAAGGTCAAGAGTCTATCTTCAAGTGCCCTTGATCATTCTAATACATGACCACAAATTTCTCAACATCTCTCATCCTGAACCTTGTTATTATCAAACATAATAGGCTATTGAGAAAACACCCTACCCTCGGGGTTCCCATCATCCAAACTTCACAAAGACTGCTTCAAAAGTAAACACAGAGAAAGCCAACACAAGCCATTGGGTTTTATCTTTGTGAAGATCAAATCTGTAGGAATAAGTTTCTATTGGAATTTCAAAATGAAGCAATATTATTTCACTTATTCTATTTTTGATGTTTCACAGCCTAACTTTGAGAATGTTCTATGTAGTTTTACAAATAGAATTAAAAAACAATATTATGTGGAGAGGAGTTTAACCATGATTTTGTCTACCTGAAGTGAAATGATAATATAATATGTAAAAGGGAGTCACAATTACCTAACTGAAGTAAATAGCAAGGAAGAAATAGCAATAAAAGCTTTTTTAGGTCTTATACACCTTATTCTACTCGGATCTCTGATTCTCACTCACCTCTAGAGTCTATGCCTATGCTGTAGATAAGATATATTGTTTTAATTCTTCGTATCCATTGAAGAAATATGTTCTAACAAAAATGTCTAACATTAGATACCCTGTATATATTTTTAAAGAGCCTGAGAAGCCCACCCCAGTAAAGCCTGTCCAGGAAGAACCGGTTCCCACAAAACCAAAGATCCCACCAGCTAAAGGTAGAGTGAGAAAAACATTATCAGTCATGAGACCTGTGGTCCCTACATGTCTGTCCAAGTATAAATCCATGTTGAAGTGGCAGAGTACCAATCGTGTGTGTGTTTGGGGTCATTATGTTGTACATCATATTCTTTTTTTCTTCTTACTACTCTTAAGAAGTTTGATTCAGGTTTTTAAATCTGTTAATATTGATGTTTTAAAGTGCCGAAGAAAGCGGTCCCTGAAGAAAAAGTACCAGTGCCCATTCCTAAGAAACTCAAACCTCCACCGCCCAAAGGTACATGGCAGCGTAATAACTACCAAAAACATCTTTTTTACTTATGTTCTATAAACGTGTCTTACTACCTTGTCTGATGTTCTTTGTCTTTACTGAATATATTGTTTGGTGCCGATTCTTACATTTCTCGGCATTTCATGTATTTTTATTTACATATTCGTGTGGTTGGTTTTAATGGTCTCTAATAATTAATATCTTTAAAGTGCCTGAAGAAGCAAAGAAAGTTGTTGAGGAAAAAATACACATTTCAATTACCAAACGTGAAAAAGAGCAGGTGACTGAACCAGCTGATAAAGGTATAATTTCCTTCCTCGATTGTGGTCTTTTATAATGTCTCTTTTAAAACTAAAGCAGCTGTGTTTTGCTTTTTTTTTTTCTTCATTGTTTTGTGTCTTTTATATTAATAGTTAGGTGGATGTTGGATGTAAAAATCTGTAAATACAGGATTAAAAAGATAATGTTATCTTAAAAGGAAAAGTTATTTCGAAGTTATTTCAAAATATATCCATAGCTTCTTATACAGTGGCTGTGTCCTAACACATGGCTACAATACATATAAGATAGAATGTTTGGATTTAAAATCGGTGACCATTTGGCACATTCCTGACTTATCTAAATTGATGTGATGATATAACAGTATTCACCACAGTTTAATACCTGATTATTGATCCTAAAGTCATTTTGAAGATTGAAAAAAAGAGTTAACTCAATGTCTAACCATTTTTCCCTGCTTTTTACTATTAAGTAACTTCACTGCAATTTCAGAAAGTATACGTATCCAGAAGTAAATTTAGCTTTTCAGTAAAGGATGTTTCCTACAAGCAGAGATACCCAAACACTAAACATCATTTCACACTTGGTCTCTGCTACCTCAGACCTCCTTGAGTACTTTTGTATGTTTTTATTCCAGTAAGGTTCAGAATCCTTTCCATGGAGAATCTGAAGTTTCTTATGAATGAACAATCACATATCTCTTATATGAGAGGCACTTGCAGCGTTACTCTATTTCCTTAAAATACAATAAAGCAAGCATTCACTGGGTACCCTGTTTCTGACAATAAAATTTCCTTATACTTAATGTTTTAAGTGCCCATGAAGCCCAAGAGGGTTGTCACAGAAGAAAAAGTACCTGTTCCTAAAAAAGAAGTAGCAGCACCTGTTAGAGGTACCTATATTCACTCTTTTTAATGTGTTGTTTGTCTTTTTTGGTATGAAATTCATGTTCAGTTCTATGTGTAAAGTTCTGTGGGAAAGATAAAGCCTATTCCTTCTTCTATTACAAATGGCTATGTTCCTAACGTGTCTTAATCTTATTGAATAATTGGAAAATATCCAACCTAAAGATAATATCTTTAAAGTGCCTGAAGTACCTAAAAGACAACCAGAAGAGATTGCCTTTGAAGAGGAAGCTGTAACCCAAGTAGAGGAATATTTTGAAGAAGAAGAGTACATTCATGAAAAAGAAGAACTCATAACTGAAGAAGTGGTACCAGTGGTACCCATCAAAGGTAGATTATGTCTCCTGCCAAGGGATAAGCAGCAGCATCTTTTGTATCCAATTTGGTCAGATTCTGGGATTTATTAGCACTGATGACCAATTCTGCTTATTTTAGAAAAAGACACTTTAAGATGCTGAAGTATGATTTCTGTAGTTGCTTTTCACATTTTATATCTTTTCTGTGACATTTCCAAAATTCTTCATAATATCTTTAAAGTGCCTGAGGTACCCAAGAAACCTGTTCCAGAAGAGAAGAAACCTGTTCCTGTTCCCAAAAAGAAGGAAGCCCCACCAGCAAAAGGTACACCACCACTCTTATCATGAGCATATAAAAGACTTCATCTGCATATAAATAGCTAATTATCCTGAATTCAGAACCTTGTGTGTGTTACTGTCTATTCTTTGAAACTGTCCTGTTGTTTGTTAACTATCCTTTGTGTGGATGTGTTGTTACTGGTAGTAAGAACTTATCAGTAAACAATATCTTTAAAGTGCCTGAGATTCCTAAGAAGCCAGAGGAGAAGGTTCCTGTGCCCATTCCTAAGAAAGAGAAGGCTCCACCAGCTAAAGGTACATCTCTTTGTAATCCATCAGTGGAATAGTGTAATAATTTACCCATGCATTGATAGTGTAACTTGGTGAGCCGTATCAGTTCTTTCCACCATGATGATATTAACAATATCAATGCCAAGACAAGCTGGTTACTGGAGCAGTTTATTGTGTATTCATCTCTGAAATTTTACCTTCAAAAAAGCATGCTGGTGCTTCATGCTTGGTTCCTCCTCTTTAGTGGAAAGTTCTTAGAGTAAAGCAAATTCTAATTGTAATACCAAAAATGGACAAAATCATCATTTACCAGACATTGTGTGTTGTCTTTATCAGTCTATGTTTTTTCAGTGTTTTTTAATCTTAATTTTTGTGCATTTTCTGGCCTTTGTTTTGTGGCTGTTATAATTATTATTTTCATTCTTAAAGTGAAAGTGTTAGAATATCTATGATGCTTCAATAAGGCCTAAAATTGCTAGAGTCTTCTCTATGGGTGAAAAATTTGACACTAACCCTATTTGATATCTTTAAAGTTCCCGAAGTACCCAAGAAACCTGTACCAGAGGAGAAAGTGCCAGTACCGGTTCCTGAAAAGGTGGAAGCTCCACCTGCCAAAGGTACATGAACTTGCAATGTCATAAAATTTTTTAAATTTCAACTTTGCATATGAGTAAAAAATTAAATGGTTCAATTACGTGCTCTTTGGGGATGCAACGCTTTAGTATTCCTTTATGGAAAAGAAAAAATTTTATTTTAAAGGTAAAATGCTTCTTGAAGTAACTTGGTCATACTCTTATGACCTTAATCTTTTTGAAACTACACCTAGACTCAAAATTTTAGGTTGTGTAAAATGTTTCTCTAAATCATTTCTTTAAAGTGCCAGAAGTGCCCAAGAAGCCTGTGCCTGAGAAGAAGGTGCTGGTTCCTGCTCCTAAGAAAGTAGAGGCTCCATCTGCAAAAGGTACGTCACTTCATCATTTAAAGTCCATGGGAAAAAACCTTACATTTACATATATTCACATACAAATTCCCTTATAACATTACATGTTTTAAACAAGTGTCTATCTTGTTAGAAATATAAAAGTCAGATATTTCATGATTCCTTTTTATGTCTATTGCTCTAAGACATGTAAAAGAGCACATTCTTAAAGACAAATAATATCTTTAAAGTGCCAGTGGTGCCCAAGAAGGTCATCACAGAAGAAAAGGAGCCAACACCTGTTCCGAAAAAAGTGGAAGCTCCATCACCCAAAGGTACATTAATCTCGAACAAAACCAAGGCAAAAAAGGAAAACTAACCGGCATTATACAGCCTCACTAATTATAATTACTTATGTTGGTGACAGTTGATGCTTTATGATCACAGAATATTTGCTTTTCATGTTGTCCCACTGTTTTGAATATTGTACATAAAAGTGATGCTTGTCCTATTGAAAAATATCTTTAAAGTGCCAAAGAAACGTGAGCCAGTTCCAGTTCCTGTAGCTCTACTTCGGGAAGAGAAAGTTGTATTTGAAGAAGAAATTGTTCTTGAAGAGGAAGTTCTACCTGAGGAAGAGGAAGTTCCACCAGCAGAAGAGGAAATTCCACCTGAAGAAGAGGAAGTTCCACCTGAGGAAGAGGAATTTCCACCAGAGGAAGAGGAAGTTCCACCAGAGGAAGAGGAAATTCTATCAGAGGAAGAGGAAGTTGCTCCTGAAGAAGAGGAAATTCCTCGTGGGGAGGAAGAATTTGTACCTGAAGAAGAGGCAGTTCCTCCAGAAATTAAAGCTAAGGTGCCAGTACCTGCACGAGGTATAGCAGTTCTTCTTGAAGTCATCAGGCCTCTTTTGTGTTGAATTCTGCCTTTCCATCTTTTTTGTTCATCTCTAATTTTATCTATGTTGCTTTACTCTCTGTGTCTTCTACCATCTAAATCTTAGAAAACATTCCGGACGTGTGCTCTTATTGTTTTGTGTCTGTCTTATGTGTCTATTTATTGTAAATCGTCTGAATGTCTTTTCAAATTTTATGATATGAAATGTTATTTAGTTGTTTGTGGCCTTATTCTCATGTGTCTTTTTGTTACATATACAGTGCTGTACATGTGATTTTTAATGTCTTAAAATGAATGTTTTTAAGTGCCTGAAGTGCCAAAGAAACCTGTACCAGAGAAGAAAGTCCCTGTTCCAGCTCCTAAAAAAGTGGAACCTCCACCACCCAAAGGTACACCTCCCCAAAGTGAATACACATTCTTCATCCATACGTTCACCAGAAAAATTATAGTTGAACTGGGATTTAGGAAAATTTATGTTTGTAAACTAGATAGTCACATTAATTTCTAAAAATGTTCAGGAACACTGATATCCACTTTTTATTGGCTGCAAAGCAGTATTCAAGAGCGAAGATGGAAGGAAGTATTGTCCCAAAACTGCCCCCAAAATTCTATCCAATTCCCTATAATTTTATTAAGCATAATAATTTTCATATAGATATTTTACAAGGCTGAATTATCTACACAAAAAATACCTGAAAAATATGATGAACAAATCTTCCTAAATGTCATCCTTCAACCATGTATATTAAGTGCCTTTATAACATCAGGATGAAAAGGTAAAAGAAAGATTAATGTATTTATGAAAGCATTGCATAAGAGCTTATGTCTTCTGATACATACATACAGATGGTAGCCCAGCAGGTTTTGATTTTAGCCTTGAATTTGTATCTTGCTGTGTTAGCCTGAGCAAGTCCTTTAACTGATCTGAGCCTAAAGTTCCTCTCCTATAAAATGGGGATACTAATGTCAGTTCTAGCAGGCTCAGATATTATTGTGAGGATAAAATTAAGATATATAAAAGTACTCTATCACTGAATGAATAGTATCCAGATTTATCATATTCAATCAGTTCATAGTACAGGACGTAATATATTTATGCCTTAAAGCTCAATAATACTTTCTGCAAAAGTTTATGACATCACTACTTAAAATAAGCATGACCTCTCCACTAGGTTAAATAGTCTTATAAGCAGTGAAACAGTAAAGCCGATCCTTTATTGGATTTCAGGAATTCAGAAATATTTTTTAGGTAATGATTTAATTAATTTCTAGTGAAATTTAAGTGGATGAAATGACAGCATCTGTCCTCTGGTATTCAAATAGGTTGCTGATCCCTTCCTCCACAAAACCTAATTATATCGTCACACTTGGGCTCCTGACTTGCATTAGGTCCCTACCCTGAGCAACTGTTGCATGTTGGTCTTTCTCTGTGGACTTCCTGTGTTCTCTCTTTTTTGTCCCTCACAATAAATTCTTATCATGGAATGATGTCTTTAAAGTGCCTGAGGTTAAGAAGAAGGTGCCAGAGAAGAAAGTGATCACTCCCAAGAAAGAGGAGGCTCCTCCTGCCACAGGTACTGCTATTCCCAAGCGAATTAGACACTGCCATTTCTTTCTTCACGTGTAAAAGCCAAAATGTCCCATTTCCCAGTATTTGTTAACATAACTTACATTATCGTGGTGTCCATTATCTCTGTGTCTGTGAAATGAACTTACAAAATAAAATAATATCTTGAAAGTGCCCGTGGTGCCTAAGAAGCCTGATCCAGAAAAGAAGGTGCCTCCTCCTGGTCTTAAGAAAGCAGTGGCTCCTCCTGCCAAAGGTACATCACTCCCAACAGGGGTGTGTTTGCTTCCCCGATGTTGAACTGTGATGCTCTTCACTTAGGGATGTTCCATATAGACGTTTGCATTGTGTGGTCTGTGTGTAGTCGTTAGTTGGGGCTCTGCTGCATCCGTGTTTGTGCTGTGTCAGTTCTTCTACTTTGTGTTTGTGTAGTTTATGTTGATTTGTCTATGTATGTTGTTCCTACAAAATAAAAATACTAAACTTATATATCTTTAAAGAGCCTGAAGTACCTAAGAAACCAGTCCCTGAAGTACCCATTGCTCTCCCTAAAAAAGTAGAGGCTCCAGCAGTAAAAGATAGAATGTCTCTTTAATGGACCCTTTATCTTAAACCACAAACCTCTTATTTTTGTCTCATTAACTGATGCTATGAAATGTCAATGTTTCATCTGGTGCATGTGCATTCTGTTATTAACTCTCTTGTGTTGAAAAACGGGGAACTTGGTCTTTATGTACTCCTCTTGGTTCCTGCATTTTGAGCACCTAAAACAATCAATATCTTTTAAGTTCCTGAGGTGCCTAAGAAAGTGGAAGAAAGACGAATCATTGTTCCTAAAGAAGAGGAAGTTCCACCAGTTGAAGGTAGATGACTTTCTAAGAAAACAGCATTTTCAAAAGCATCATTGTCTTATTTTTGTGTAATATTTTCAGGAGGTAAATGCACATTTCACTCCAGAAAATAAATGTATTCACACTGTAAAAGAAATTATTCTTTACCTAGTAGAAACTGGAAAGGCAAACTAAAACCGATCAAATCTCTCTTCTTACATGCTTAGGCTGTTTGTTTCCTTGTTTGTTTTGTTTGTTTTACTTTAATGAGAATCTTTGAAGGGAAACCATATTTGCCATGGGAAATTTTTCATCAGGTGACTTGGTGGGCAGTTGTGGGATTAGCTTCTCCAGGAGAAGTTCCAGTTAAGCCTAAGTAACTGGTGCAGAAAATCTGACTTCTACCCCTAAGTGAATGTTTGACTTCAAAAAAATCCACCTCCATTAAAAATAATAATTTAAACTAAATTCTTTCTGAAGTCCTTTCCAGTTCTAAAATTCTGTGAAGGGCCTAACATATTTTGAAGACATAGTAAGACCTTTTCCAAGGATGAGTGAGTTTTCACATGCACTTAGAAGGCTGAGTTAACTATGCTGATAAGACAACCTCAGTTTTCAGATGTATCATTTTAGTCTAATATTCAAATGAATTATAAAAATAATTTACAAAATAATCATCTTTTTAAAGTGTTTGAGGAGCCTGAAGAGCCTATTCCAGAAGAAGAGATCCCAGAGGAACCACCTCGCATAGAGGAGGTTGAGGAGGTGGCACCACCTAGAGGTACAGCTGCTTTTATGAGTTGGACATTTAAAATGTCTGGTGTTCCGAATCTTTCTCAGAATTCATCTAAGCCTGATATTCGCCAGTATACTTTTCTTACATCATATCAATGATAAATTGAAGATTAATTACAACTGGCACCTGAAACTTTGTGTTCCTTTTCTTGACCCAACATTTTCTACTGCGTCTACAATTCAGTTAGAATGAGAGAGAGAATTTTATGCTATTGACACTTTAATGTTTTTTTGGCCAGATGCTATTGTAATACTTTCTCCTAGTTTTCAATCCTTAGTTTTTTTCTTCAAGTGGGGAAAAATCTATTTCTATGGTGTTTGCTCTTTAGAATAATTGTTAGGCTATCATTGCTAAAGACTATGACAATCTTTTTATAGTTGGTATTATGTTTGCTTATAGGATTTCCAAGTAATATCCTTCTCACTTTTAGAGTCAATACTTCATATATGCAATTACCATTTAGGTTGCTAATATATTTTTAAACTAAATCAATGTTTTGTGTTTGTGGGTTTTTTGGTATATGGTGGTTGTTCTGTTAATTGCATGTCATTTTTCAAAATGTCCATGAAATATCTTTTAAGTGCCTGAAGTGGTTAAGAAAGCAGTACCTGAAGCACCTACTCCTGTTCCTAAGAAAGTAGAGGCACCACCAGCTAAAGGTATAACAAATCCTTTTATTAAAGACAATATCTTTTTTTTTTTTTTTTTTTTTTTTGCATTACGCGGGCCTCTCACTGTTGTGGCCTCTCCCGTTGCGGAGCACAGGCTCTGGACGCGCAGGCTCAGTGGCCATGGCTCATGGGCCCAGCCGCTCCGCGGCATGTGGGATCTTCCCAGACCGGGGCACGAACCTGTGTCCCCTGCATCGGCAGGTGGACTCTGAACCACTGCGCCACCAGGGAAGCCTAAAGACAATATCTTTAAATTCCCATATATTTTCTTTTTAAAAAACAAAAGTATCTTCATTCATTACTTTCTTAGAGTCATTTATTTTTTGTGTGTGTGTTTTGTTTTCGAAATTTATTTTGATAATGGGATTTATCGGATTTTCACTGCTGCGTTTATGCTGCTGTACACACGCTTGATTCTCTTACGGAGACATTCTTAGAGTCATTTAAATAGGAAACTCATGAAATTGATTAAGAACCTGTCAAATATAATTCGTTCGATTGTTTTAGCCTTTTTTGGAATGTTAATGAATGATTATGTGTGTGTGTGTGTGTGTGCGTGTGCGTGTGTGTGAATTATTCCAGAATATTCTTATTTTAAATAGCTGAGAATTTTAATGTTAATAGTACATCTCTCTATACTTATATACATTACAATGGATCCTTCTTCCCAACATTCCATTCCTAGATTTTATTCCATTACATAAATCGAATTTTCTCGTGGAATTATTATAATAATTATGTCTACTGTGTTATTTTATGGAGGGGGGTTATCTGTTCTAATGCTTAGATAATAATTATTTTAAAGAGCCTCGTGTCCCTTTTGTAATATCTGGCCAGAGCATTCAAGGTTATTAGAAAACGTCTATCTCTCATTGTTCCTAATTAGGTTAATGCTTCAGTAGCACTCCTAACTGATTAAGTTATGCTGCCCCTATTGCAATAGACATCCTCAGCAGACACGATAGTGCCCAGCAGAACGTGACACCTGTATCAAGGCTTAAGTACTCTATGATGGCAATCACTTGAAAAAAGCCTTCATCAAATTAAAAATAGTAGAAGTAGGCCCAATATTGGTAATTCCTGCTATTTAAAAAAAAAAAAAAAAAGATAGCACAGGTTCTTTGTGGACATACCTTCTTCTAAGGTGTGGCTAGTACAAATGAGTGATTTGGAAAAATATCTTTATAGCCTCTAAAATTGGTGTCCAATTTTACAATAGAGTGACTTCTTAGACTTCGATTATTTGTAATGTTGATGTTGTTTCTGATGTTTTTATTTCATGTTTATCATTGAGTACTGTCAGCTAACTGAAATGCCTCATATCTTTAAAGTGCCAAAGAAGGTTCCTGAAGAAAAAGTACCTGTTCCTGTTCAGAAAAAAGAGGCCCCTCCTGCCAAAGGTACATCTCTTTTTAACCTGAACTTTCTTATAATCTTTTTCATTAAGATGTTTATGTTTTATGTCTACATGTCTTGATTGTTTTTGATGTCTTTTGCCTATGGAATCTTGCTCTTGACAGTCTCAAATATTAAAACTATGTCTTTAAAGTGCCTGAAGTTCAAAAGAAAGTCCCAGAAAAGAAAGTCCCTGAAAAGAAAGTCCCTGTGCCTAAAAGAGAAGCTGTTCCCCCAGCTAAAGGTACTTTTGGGAAGATCTTTGATTTTCACGTGTTGTTGCATGAAAGCCTTTCTCAGCTGTTTTTATATTTTGAATTTACGTCTTCATTTCTGCTGTGTTTAAAAAAAATAGATCTCTTAAAATAGATACTCTTTCAGGGAGAGCTGTTCTTGAAGAAAAAATATCAGTTGCTGTCCACAAAAAGGAAGTAGTAAAAGAAAGAGCAGAATTAGAAATAGTGGAAGCACAAGTGGAAGAAGCTCGTGAAGAAGAGTTCCATGAGGTTGAAGAATACTTTGAAGAAGAAGAGTTCCATGAGGTTGAAGAAGTCCTCAAAGTAGAAGAGTATAGAGCTGAAGAAGTACACGAAGTTGAAGAAGTCCATAGGGTAATAGAAGTCTTAGAGGCTGAAGAAGTGGAAGTATATGAAAAACCCAAAGCTCCACCTAAAGGTATAGGGAATTGTGCAGATATTACAGATTGTTATATGTTGCTCTAACTTCTTTTTTAAAGTACATTTCATATTCAGTTTGGACATTAGAAACCCACTTACTTTCCATGATAAAATCATGAAATACTTTAAGCATGAGTTTAAATTACTTGATAACAATGTTTGATATGGAGTAGAGATTAACCACAGAGTATAATTTTAGCCAACAAGATAATAATGTTTGATATCTACTTACCTAAGGAGATAACATAATTCACGGTATGAATTTGTGGATTTCTTTTTAAATCCAAGTAAGAGTGTTACGTGATTGTTACACGTACCAAAATATCTGGCCAGTGTCATCAGTTGAGTGAGAAAGAAACTCCTCAGTTCACTGAGGAATTTACATGTCCAGGCAAAAGAACCATTGCTTTGTTAGCATTTCAGTCAACTGTTCACAAACTGATAATTACTTATCCAAATCTTCTACCATTTTATGATATTTTCAGGAGAAATAACATTAAGGAAGGAAATGAAGTGTGGTAGTAGCACCTGCATTCTAGTATATTCTGAGGATAAACGTACAAATACATTCTCTGCAAGACTACTCCAGCTCTTGAACAAATTAATAATATGTGTGTAATATGAAGGAATGTGTGTGTGCTTAGTATACACAGTAAATTTACAATGCAGATGAAATTTCGCAAAATCAAGTTTTTTTGGAAGTAGGTGTGGTATAAACTTTTAAAATATGAATAGAGAAAGCATTTTATGAGCCCTCATTGTACTAATTTTAGTCATCGTGGGCCATGATACTTCAGGAGTTCATTCTAAACCAAAACACCAATATCTTTAAAGGGCCTGAGATATCCAAGAAAATCATCCCTCCAAAAAAACCACCTACTAAAGTTGTTCTTCGAAAAGAGCCACCAGCTAAAGGTATTTTATTGGTGAAAAATTGCTTAACCTAATTTTACATATAGTAGCACCTTGGCTGCTTTACAAGTTTGAATTCTGCTTGATGTTTTTCTTCTGTGTTTTGTGTTTCTGGAATGTCTAAAACAAGCTAATATCTTGAAAGTGGGTGAGGGGCTAAAGAAAGTTCTATCAAAAAAGAAAGTCACTGTTATACTTAAAATACCCAAAGCAGTATCACTACTAACCAAACAGTGAACCCAGTTTTCCTTCTTTGGTACTCTTTGATTATATATTCACTCACCTGTTTATTGATAAATCCTTGTTTTCCTGTTAATTATTAATTTTAATGACCTAATAAATATAAATACATTGTGACTGTGTGTTTAATGTCCCTGCTTTGTTCAGTTTTTGTTTTTTGTATTTTTTATTTTTGGTTGTGTTGGGTCTTCGCTGCTGCGCAGGCTTTCTCTAATTGCAGCGAGCGGGGGCTACTCTTCGTTGCTGTGCGCGGGCTTCTTATTGCGGTTGCTTCTCTTGTTGTGGAGCACAGGCTCTAGGTGCGCGCAGGCTTCAGTAGTTGTGGCACGTGGACCCAGTAGTTTTGGCTCGCAGGCTCTAGAGCGCAGGCTCAGTAGCTGTGGCACATGGGGCTAGTTGCTCCGTGGCATGTGGGATCTTCCGGACCAGGGCTCAAACCTGTGTCCCCTGCATTGGCAGGCAGATTCTTAATCACTGTGCCACCAGGGGAGCCCTGTTCAGTTTTTAAACCTCTTGAATTTCACAATAAAAATGAAAAACAGTAGCTTATAAATAATATATACTTACATTTTTAAGTCTCTGAAGCATTTAAGAATGTTATCACTGAAGAGAAAATATCAATTATTCCACCAAAACAAGCAGAAAGAGCACCAGCTGAAGGTGTCTTATTCATTTTTCTTGTCAAGTTCTTATGATTCTTACATGGGAAGTTCCCTTGGATTTTTGTTGTTGTATTTGTTATCAAAATTCAACTCATTTTAATAACTGTAATGTATTTGGTAAAGTGATGTCTGTATTTTATACTGTGGCTATGTTCTTTTCTGTCTTTACATTTCTATTATGCTCTACTTGTTAAAAAATCTTTATGAATGTTTAAAAGTAAAAGAAACTATTACTACTGTCGCCAAAGTACCTGAAGTACCCAAGAAAATTGTGGTAGAAGAAAAAGTACATGTTTCTGAAGAGCCCAAAGTTCCACCAGCTAAAGGTATCTGCCTTTGCTGATTCGCCACTAATACAAAACTCCCTTTTATTCGTTTATTATGAGAAGAAAGAGAGAGAGATTGTTCTCCCCTCAACGCCACAAAATGGCTGAATTATGTAAACTTCAATTTATGTCCCATAACATAATCCTCCCTTTTGTGACTACCCTCTGGGAACACAGGCCTGAGCCTAAAAGTTGGTTTTATTTGTATTGATCCTCTTCTTAAGCAATATTTAAATATTGACCCCCCCAACTTCTTTTTCAAAAATAATTCATTTTGGAGGCTATTTTCAAGTAGCTCTGGAAACAAATAAACATGTTCCAAGTGACAATAGAAAATGATGTTGTATCCAAAGGGCAAAGTCCTTCTAATATGACAAATCAACAACTCATCAACAAGTCCGTCTAGAGAGGTGCATTGATTGTGTGTTTAGATGACTTATAATTTGGGGATTTTTGACATTCTCCTTGTTAGATGTCCCTTTTTGTCTTGATATTTTACACCCAATGATGCAATTTTTTAAAATAAAACAAATATCTTTAAAGCACCTGAAGTACCCAAGAAAATTGTTCCAGAAGAAAAAGTTCGTGAAGCTGTTCCTAAAAAGCCTGAAGTTCCACCAGCTAAAGGTATACACTGATACTAATCACAACATGAAATAACTCTATGTTTAGTTATTCATGGTTTAAAGTGAATGTGAGTGATGTAAATATTTGTCTTTTGTTTCGTTATATTCTTAATATCTTATATTTGGTATTTATTACAATTAATATACTAATATCTTTGAAGTTCCTGAGGTGCCTAAGAAAAGTATTCAAGAAGAAATATCACCCATAGTTCTTTCTGAAGATGCAACAATGTACAGTGAGTGTAGAAAAACTGGTGGTTCTCTTTGGTTCATCTGTGTTTGTCTTCATAGCTTTTAAAAGTAAATATACTAATATCTTGTAAAATCCTAACATGCCAAAAATATTCGGCTAAAATTAGACAATTTGAATGACTATTAGCTTCAGACAAGTTATATTTCCTCACCAATTTAAAAAATAAAGAGTCCTGTACGTATACCGTTGCCCAATTTTAGAAAAGTCATTTGTCTTGTTGAATTTGTCATTGTCTTGTTAACCTGTTCTGTGTACAAATGTCTTCTGCTTTTCAGCAATTCATTTCCTCAGACCATAAGGCAACTTTCTTTAACTTGATGATAATATTTTACTTGGATATGTAGAATCAAAATACTTCAGCATTATATTTTTTACTCTTTGCAACAATCGTTGTAAACATTTTGGCAGTGCTATTCAAATACCCATAGATTTACAAGGCCATTAGAACCTCAAAAGAATTCTCAAGCCATTTTTGGTTTTGCCTTCATGCAAAATTATAATGAATTAATTTGAAGAGTAAAATAATATGAGTAAAAAAATATTCTGAATAGAATACTGTTTAATAATCTGAATAGTGAAAATGCCAGCAGTCAAGATATCCTTCCATTTATTTGAATGTAAAATTTAAATACAATTTTTGTCACCCTATAATAATAGGTTTGGATAAAAATATATGATGACTCCCACCTTTGAATACCCTTTCTATACTTGAGTTTGCTTATTATTATCAGCCAGTCTTCCTTTCTGAAATCTGGAGAAATCTTTATTTTTCAGTTGCCTTATTTTCCAAATATTTAATCATTCTTATTTTTCTTTTCTTCTTCCAATCTCTGAATAGTTTTCACATTCATATTGAATATGAAGCCATAGACTAGATTTGGTTTGAAAATATAGATAACTAGTTTCCTGGAACAGGAAAAGACTTGGATGAATTTCCAGTAAGTCAAATATTGGAGAATTCTTGATGTGCAACTCAACATCAACCCTGTTCCTTAAGAAAAAAAATCCATAAAAATTAAAAACAATAGGGAAATTTTACCAGTATCTTTCTGCAGACAAAGTAAAAGAATTATATACTAGTCCCTGACCAATGAATTCCTCAGTTTTACCGTCATGATCATAAAGAAATGCTGAAAAGTCCTATATCATAAAACTGGGAATGAGGCTTTTTCCTAGCCAGTGTGTTATTGTCACTAACTTGGATCTGTGTAGTACTAGTCATTTGAGTTATCGATGTGTATTATGTATTATGTTTTTCTTAACACTATTCTTCATCCACCTTGAAATGCCTCTAATTGTATAAATACTAACATCTTTAAAGTTTATGAAGTATCTGAAGAATCATCTCCAGAAGAAAAAGTACTTGTGACTCATCCTCAAAGGACAAAAACCAAAGTAGCAAAAGGTATATAATACCAATGACCCAGTGAAGAAAATTTATTTTTGGATCATTTTAAAAGCTCAGTACTTTTCTTCAGCATTTATAAATATAACTATACTCATATCTTTTAAGTGCCTGAACCACCCAAGAAAGTTGTTCCAGAGGACAAGATATATGTGACTATTCCTAAAAAGAGAGGAACACCAGCAACTAAAGGTACATTCCAACAACATCAAACTTGGATGAATATCTTTGGCTTCAAGACTCAAAAATTGCGTGTTATATAATCTACTGTTTTTATAACTTCTAAGTGTAAACCTACTAATATCTTTAAAGAGCCTGATACAACCAGAGAAGTATTTCCAGAGGTGGAGTTACCTGAGGCTGTTCCCAATATTCCAGAGCATCTTCCAACTGAAGGTATAATTCTTAGTTGCGAAAATCTAAATAAGAAAACCTTTCTTCATCAGTCTGCAAAATGTGTTCACGGCTTTGTGTAGATTTTCATGACCTCTAATGCTAAAATACTAATATCTTTAGTGTCCCTAATGTACCCAAGACAAGGAACTATCTATGACTTGCTCCTAAAAAGTCAAATCCCACTCATATAATGAATAAACATTAGAACAAAAATAAAATTTCTAATTAAAGGTTATAATATCTGCTAATATCCCTAACTTTCTTTGTAAGTCATATCTTCATGTCTTTGCCTTTCTCAATTAAAAAATACTAATATCTTTAAAGAGTTGGAAGTCTCCAAGGAAGATGTTCCAGAGAGACAACCTCCTGTTACCAAAAGAAGAAAAATACCACCACCAAAAGGTACAAGCCAGAAGAAGGTTGACTTTCTTATCTCATGACTGTAGTTGTACTCACCACATGTAAAAATAGTAATACCTCTAAAGCTCCAGATGCTACCAGGGAGATCACTTCAGAGAAGTGGGTCCCCCAAAGTAGCAGCTCGACTGGGTATATACATGTCCCCATGAGTCATAAGGGGGAAAAGTCCATAACTTTATACACATGGAGATGCTTGGGCTATAAATTTTATCTAGGAGCCCTCCAGGGAAAAAAAAATATATATATATATAATGTGCAGATGTGACCCAGATGGAAATAGCTATTGCTGTTTCCTTAAAAAATAAAATTCAGACTAGCTAGAAAAAAAAATCTATATGAGAGATCACCTATAACATTTATATCCCTGAAACTAGACTGAATAGGCACACCCCACAGTGCTCTAAAGCAGAAATCAGTGCCGTAAAATGACAGAGGTGCTTGGCTGTAGACTATAGGTTAGTACTTCAAACACTCCATGGGGTTGAAATTCCAGGATATAATACAACTACCTGTTGAATTGCTCTTCTATTAAAATAAACTTACTACCAAAAACAAGCGCATAATTTTGAAATAACTGAATTCCCCTAAGACTTAAATATCATAAAAATATTTTTAGAAAACCATGACTTAAAGAAAATAAAATATTAAATTCACTGTGGAACTGTTCTATCTGTAATATCATCTCTACCCGAGAGCCTTCTAAAACCAGGGCAGTTAAAACCAAAACCAGTTAAAGTTGGAATTCTGCCCTGAATATTTATTTGCTCCTCTCATTGTCTTTTATTTTTAAAGAGTCCTACATTTTCTCATGTTGAATATTTTCAGATAAATCAACAGATGAGAATGTTTTAAAACATCTCCAAAAATTCGTCACAATACCCATGATATTCTGTAATTTAAAGAATATCTGAACATTTTGACAATATTTTCTCTGTCTGAAATATTTTAGTTGTTCTCCTTCCTCCTTTACTTGAAAAACAATCACCTTTTTAAAGTGCCTAAGGGACTTCCCTCGGGGTCCAGTGGTTAAGACTCCATGCTTCCACTGCAGGGAACATGGGTTCGATCCCCTGGTCAGGGAACTCAGATCCTGCAAGCCGCTTGATGCAGCCAAAAATAAAATAAAATAAAGTGCCTAAGGTGAGGGTACAAAATAAAGCCAATCCAGGTAAGGAGCTGTTTTATCCTCTTCGAGCTAATAGCAAAAGGTACATTGTTAATTATTTAAAAATCAGTTTTTTTCACTTAAAGGTAAATTTTTATCTCAGTTCCTATGTATCTACCATTCAAAGAAATAAAATTACTAATATTGAGAGTGCCTGAGGTGACCAAGAAAACAGCTCCCGATAATCAAGTATTCATACTTTTACCAAAGAATCAGATTTGGGGAGCAGGGAGGTCACCCAGTCTGTGACATTCCTGTAGGTGGGGTTTTGACTAAAACTCTTCATTGCTCTTCATCACTCTGAAGTACAATGAATTCATATTTTAAAGTGCTTGAATCACCTCAAGAAGTTGTCCCTGTAAAGGAAATACTCATACCTGCTCCCCCTGAAATTGAAACACCTTCCACTAAAGGTATCACTCATTCTATCATTCCTTCCTTCATTTATTTAACAAATGCCTACTATGTGCATGGTGCTGGGGAGCTGGGGAATAATAAACAAAGACAAGATTTGATTCCTTCCTTCAAGACTTTGTACCTCATCCAGTTCTTGAAGGAAGCACCCTTGTAGACATAAAAGTCACTTTGGTTCAGTTAATGTCATTAATGTCTCCACTGATCCCTTGACCTCTAAGTATAATATAATACTAATATCTTCAAAGTAGCTGAAGCTGTGCGAGAAGTTGCTCCTGAAATGAAAGTATCTGAGGATGTTCCTAAAGAGGCAGAACCTCCACCTGTGAAAGGCACCTGTCACCTCTGAACAGATACTGAAGAAATTGTCTGTCTTCGGTTCTTAAAACTATGTGTTTCTAATGTTCTTCCTAACTCCTAAATGTAAATATACTAATATCTTTAAAGCACCAGAAGCTCCACAAGAAGTTCCCTCTCAAAAGAAAATATGTGTGACTGTTCCTATCAAAACAGAAAACCCTCCTATTAAAAGTGTTCATTCAACAAATACTGCATAAGGAGGGTCTACAGGGTCATAGGACATCCACTAGTTGCTGGAGAAGGGTGAGCCCATCTTCTCAAGGATGCTGCTAATCCCATTCAACTTAGTTGATTGGTGGGGCAAGGGGAGAATAGGCAGAGAAGAAACTTCTAAAAAACTACATTTGCTAACATATTGTGGTTATTGTTTTCATTAATCATTTTAACTCCTAAATGTGAAATACTAATGTCTTTAAAGTGCCTGAAGCTGCTCAAGAAGGTGTTCCTGCAAAAAGAGTTCCTTCCAAAAAAAGAGAACCTCCATCAGTTAAAGGTACAAGTCCCCATGCCGTCAAGTTCAAGAAGAAATAGCTCCTGTAGTCTTTGAAAATATTTTGCTGTTCCTACTGATCTTTGCAACACTAAATGTTAAAATACTGATTTCTTAAAGTGCCTGAAGCTCCCCAAGAAATTTTCCCTGAAAAGAAAACATATGTGGTTCGTCACGAGATGACTGAAGCCCTTCCTGATGAAGGTATATGTTGCTGGAAGCTTAGACGTTTGGAAAAATGTCTTTTCCTGTATAAATGTATTTCCTGTTTGTATTGATTCTTGTAGCTCCTAAACGTAAAAATATTAATATCTTTAAAGTGCCTGAGGTGCCCGAAGAAGTTGTCTGGGAAAAGAAAGTGCATGCTCCCCAAAAGCCTGAAGTTTTATCTGTCAAAGGTACATCCTAACAACCCCTCAGGAGGGAATAGAGAGGGCTATGGAAAGAACTGCCTTGCTAGCCTTGAAAGTGCTTTTGCTGTGTAAATGTGATTCTTGTCTGTGTTGATCCTCATGACTCAAATGTAAATGTACTAATATCTTCAAAGTGCCTGAGGCTCCCAAAGAGGTTTTCCCTGAAAAGAAAGCACCAGTGGCACCTCCTAAAAAGCCAGAAGTCCCACCTGTTACAGGTATTTGTCACAAACCTTAGGCCTAAAAAGGCATAGCTCTTCAGCTCTTGAAAGTAATTTGTTCCAGTGATCTCATAACTGCTAAATGTAATTTTACTAATATCTTTTAAGTGCCTGAGGCTCCCAAGGAAGTTGTCCCTGAAAAGAAGGTGCCTGTGATGCCTCCTAAAAAGCCACAAGTCCCACCTGTTACAGGTAGCTGTCACTCACCTTGGATTTAAGAAGATAAAACTCTTCTGCTCTCAAAAACATTTTGATCTAGTGGTCTCATAACTC
This sequence comes from Phocoena sinus, assembly GCF_008692025.1. Lineage (NCBI taxonomy): Eukaryota > Metazoa > Chordata > Mammalia > Artiodactyla > Phocoenidae > Phocoena > Phocoena sinus. The sequence goes on from NC_045769.1 coordinate 55,296,802, forward strand.
CTAAATGTAATTTTACTAATATCTCTTAAGTGCCTGAGGCTCCCAAGGAAGTTGTCCCTGAAAAGAAGGTGCCTGTTATGGCTCCTGAAAAGCCAGAAGTCCCACCAGCCAAAGGTAGCCACCTCCATGTTGCTATGTTTGACACTGTCTGTTTGTCTTTACTCTGGCTAATCATGAAAATACTACTCTCTTGAAAGTACCGGAGGTGCCAAAGGCAGCTGTCCCAGAAAAGAAGGTGCGTGAAGCTATTCCTCCCAAACCGGAAAGTCCTCCCCCAGCAGGTAATGACAATGCTGTACATACCAGGGAGAAAAATAACTGCTATTTTAGCTAGAAAAAAATGATATGTATAAATCCCAGTACATAAAGGCGATATAATTCTAAAGAAAGAAGAGTTGTCAGTAATCGAATATATCTTGGTGTATGATTGCATGATATAGTCGTTCATTATTTCCACCTTTTCTAAACACAAATTACCAATATTTTTTAAGTGCCTGAGGTGCCGCCAAAGGAAGCCATCCCTGAGAAGAAAGTGCCTGTGGCTCCTCCTAAAAAGCCAGAAGCTCTACCTGCTAAAGGTATTTATCCTTCCGTGTTGTTGGTCTCCTGTTTTGGGGACTGGGAAAAAGTGTTTAGAAGTGTCCGCCAGTTTCATAAATGATACTTGCTTGGGCAAATGTGTTGTCGATATTCCCATTTTATAGTTTCAACTAATAGATACTAATATCTTCAAAGTTCCTGAAGTTCCTAAAGAAGTTGTACCTGAAAAGAAAGTGGCTGTACCCAAAAAACCAGAAGTCCCACCTGCTAAAGGTATTTATTCCCACTGCTGTGTTAAGAATATATATTGTCTTGTCCTCTTCATGAATATTGTAACATATGCCTACACTGTTCCCAAATTCTAAAAATGCTGATATCTTTCAAATACCTAAAGCTGCTCAAGAAGTTGTCCCAGAAAAGAAAGTTCCCGAGGCACCGCCCAAAAAACCGGAAGTCCCACCAGTTTCAGGTATTTTTCACCCCAGTCTTTATTCTATAGAAGAAATGCCACCTCTGCTCTTGGAAATACTTTTAGTCCATTGATCTCTTTAAGCTAAGCATAAAACTACTAATATCTTTTAAGTGCCTGAAGTTCCTCAAGAAATTGTCCCTGAAAAGAAAGCACCAGTGGTACCTCCTAAACAGCTGGAAGCCCCACCTATTACAGGTACCTGTCATTCACCTTAGATTTAAGAAGATAAAACTCTTCTCTTGAAAATATTTTGTTCTAGTGGTCACATAGCTACTAGATGTAAATTTACTAATATCTTTTAAGTACCTGAGGCTCCAAAAGAAGTTGTCCCTGAAAAGAAAGTACCTGTGATGCCTCCTAAAAAGCCAAAAGTCTCACCTGTTACAGGTATTTGTCATGAACCTTAGGGTTAAAAAGACATAACTCTTTTGTTCTTGAAAATGTTTGTTCCATTGGTCTCATAATTACTAAATGTAATTTTACTAATATCTTTTAAGTGCCCGAGGCTCCCAAGGAAGTTGTCCCTGAAAAGGTGCCTGTGATGCCTCCTAAAAAGCCAGAAGTCCTACCTGTTACAGGTAGCTGTCACTCACCTTAGATTTAAGAAGATAAAACTCTTCTGCTCTCGAAAACATTTTGATCTAGTGGTCACATAACTTCAAATGTAATTTTATTAATATCTTTTAAGTGCCTGAGGCTCCCAAGGTAATTGTCCCTGAGAAGAAAGTACCTGTGATGCCTCCTAAAAAGCCAGAAGTCCCACCTGTTACAGGTATTTGTCATGAACCTTAGGCTTAGAAAGGCATAGTTCTTCTGCTCTTGAAAATGTTTGTTCCAGTGATCTCATAACTACTAAATGTAATTTTACTAATATCTCTTAAGTGCCCGAAGCTCCCAAGGAAGTTGTCCCTGAAAAGAAGGTGCCTGTGATGCCTCCTAAAAAGCCAGAAGTCCCACCTGCTGAAGGTATTTGTCACTGATCTTAGGCTTAAAAAGACATAACTCTTCTTCTCTGGAAAATATTTGTTCCAGTGATCTTATAACTCCTAAGTATAATTTACTAATATCTTTTAAGTGCCTGAGGTTCCCAAGGAAGTTGTCCCTGAAAAGAAAGCACCAGTGGCACCTCCTAAAAAGCCAGAAGTCCTACCTCTTCCAGGTATTTGTCACAAACCTTAGGCCTAAAAAGGCATAGCTCTTCTGCTCTTGAAAGTAATTTGTTCCAGTGATCTCATAACTTCTAAGTGTAATTTTACTAATATCTTTTAAGTGCCTGAGGCTCTCAAGGAAGTTGTCCCTGAAAAGAAGGTGCCTGTGATGCCTCCTAAAAAGCCAGAAGTCCCACCTGCTGAAGGTATTTGTCACTGATCTTAGGCTTAAAAAGACATAACTCTTCTTCTCTGGAAAATATTTGTTCCAGTGATCTTATAACTCCTAAGTATAATTTACTAATATCTTTTAAGTGCCTGAGGTTCCCAAAGAAGTTGTCCCTGAAAAGAAAGCACCAGTGGCACCTCCTAAAAAGCCAGAAGTCCTACCTCTTCCAGGTATTTGTCACAAACCTTAGGCCTAAAAAGGCATAGCTCTTCTGCTCTTGAAAGTAATTTGTTCCAGTGATCTCATAACTTCTAAGTATAATTTTACTAATATCTTTTAAGTGCCTGAGGCTCCCAAGGAAGTTGTCCCTGAAAAGAAGGTGCCTGTGATGCCTCCTAAAAAGCCAGAAGTCCCACCTGCTGAAGGTATTTGTCACTGATCTTAGGCTTAAAAAGACATAACTCTTCTTCTCTGGAAAATATTTGTTCCAGTGATCTTATAACTCCTAAGTATAATTTACTAATATCTTTTAAGTGCCTGAGACTCCCAAGGAAGTTGTCCCTGAAAAGAAGGTGCCTGTGATGCCTCCTAAAAAGCCACAAGTCCCACCTGTTACAGGTAGCTGTCACTCACCTTGGATTTAAGAAGATAAAACTCTTCTGCTCTTGAAAACATTTTGCTCTCATGGTCTCATAACTCCTAAATGTAATTTTACTAATATCTCTTAAGTGCCTGAGGCTCCCAAGGAAGTTGTCCCTGAGAAGAAAGTACATGTGATGCCTCCTAAAAAGCCAGAAGTCCCACCAGCCAAAGGTAGCCACCTCCATGTTGCTATGTTTGACACTGTCTGTTTGTCTTTACTCTGGCTAATCATGAAAATACTAATCTCTTTAAAGTACCTGAGGTGCCAAAGGCAGCTGTCCCAGAAAAGAAGGTGCGTGAAGCTATTCCTCCCAAACCGGAAAGTCCTCCCCCAGCAGGTAATCATGAAACTCTCCAAACCAGTATTTTTAAAAAGAAAAACTCTCTTCTTAGTGCTGTAAAAATCTTTTTGCAAAATATTTCATATACTTTAGTCAATTCTAGCATTAAAATGAGCTTGTGTCTTTAAAGTGCATGAGGAGCCTGAGGAAACTGTCTCAGAAGAGCCTCCAGCTGAAGTCGTGGAAGAGCCAGAGCCTGTTCCTCCTCCAAAAGGTACTGGCCAGCTGCTGGGTTGCCTTTGCCAATCTTAGCTCTTCTTGTCACGAAACTTCTAGGCATTATGGGCTTTTCTCTTGTTTCTCACTCCTCTTCACTGATTCTAAAACATAAATTCTAATATCTTTAGTGACCGTGCCACCTAAGAAACCTGTCCCAGAAAAGAAACCACCTGCCGTCATTGCCCAGAAACCTGAACCACCACCAGTGAAAGGTATTTCCCACTGCCACTGCTTCCTACAGAAAAATGTCTGTCGTTAAAAAGCTATGTTCTGCTGCTCCGCTTAATGATTTCCGTATGTCATTGAAACTATGAGCTAATAACTACTAATGTCTTTTAAAGTGCCCGAGGTGCCCAAGGAAGTTGTTCCTGAAAAGAAAGTGCCTCCAGTGGTTCCCAAAAAACCAGAAGTCCCACCTGCTAAAGGTACTCGTAACTGTCCACTGTTTCATGGAGGTGGATACAGCCTTTATCTCTTGAAAAGTGTTTTGCTCTGTGTAAATGTGATGAGCATTTACAAATGATTCTTCATAATGTTAAAATACTAATATCTTTTAAGTGCCTGAAGTTCCAAAAGAAGTCCTTGCAGAAAAGAAAGTAGCTGTTCCCAAAAAGCCCGAAGTCTCACCAGCTAAAGGTACATGTTACTAATGAGATTCTGTAGAAAAGCACTCACTCTTGGTCTCAAAAGTCACTTACTATAGGAAACCCTTTTGTTTGTCAAACATCTTATATTAACAACTACAAACCTACTATACTGGATGTTTAGGGTTTTAAATGTTTTTAAATAGCATCACTAAAAAAAAAAACTGGTACATCTGTTATAAGTATTAGAAGAGTTTACTAACATGGTTTTGTTAATCTTAATAGGCTACATTGTCTTCCCACTATGTGGATCCAAGAACAGATCACTGGCCTAATCGTGAATTTTGTTCTTGGATCTCTCCCTGGGTTATTTGAACTAGATGTGAACTAGATATGGTATAAATTTCATGTATTTCTCAACTACCCAGAAGTAAAACCAACTCATATCTTTTAAGTGCCAGAGGTACCAAAGAAACCTGTCTTAGAAGAGAAACCAGTCGTCCCTGTTCCCGAGAAAGTAGAGTCCCCTCCTCCAGAAGGTATAGGTAATGCCATTTATGAGCTTACCACTTATGACTGTTTTTAATTTAAGCTTTGTTCCTCTTCTTTTCTAATTCAGTATCTCTTGGCCATTTTCTGTCCTTTAATTATTTGTCTTACTTCACTATTCTTAATTAGCTCCAATCTCAAATCTAGTTTGGGTCATCAGTCAGCGGTATCTACACTGGCCATCATAAGGTGTTTCAACAAAGCTTCTCTAACGCACACAAAGTAGGACAGGAAAACTAATGACTATAAATGACATTAAACACCAAAAGGGCTTTTCAAGCATTCAAATCAATAGAAACAGAAATCAGTCAAACAAGATGGATTTCATCTTAACAAAAACAAGAAACGATATTAATAGAAACAAGGGAAGAAATCAAGATGACTATTTATTGTGTGTTGCATTTTATGCATTTTAGAATATTGTTCCATACATTCAACTAAAATTAACTATATCTTTAAAGTATATGAAGAACCTGTAGAAATTGCTCCTGAAGAGGAAGAGCCAGTTCCTGTTGCAGAAGAGAAGGAACCAGAAGCCCCACCTCCGGCAGGTACAAGACAGGATTCACTGAATGGGAAAATACATCATTTGATTTTTATGTCTATTATATATCTTATTTAAGGTAAAATCTGTCTTCTGTCTCCTTCCTTAACATTTGACCTCATTGGCAAGAACAGAAGTCAATTGCACACATAAAACTTTTGTCCTACAGAGTTTAACAACGTGCATAGCAAAGAAATGTGTGATCTTTTTTATTTATTCATAGCATTAAACTTTTCATTGTAATCATCTGACTCTAAAAGAAATTCCTATCTTTCAAGTGCCTGAAGAGCCCAAGAAGATTGTTCCAGAGAAGAAAGTTCCTGTCATCAAAAAAGCAGAACCTCCACCACCTAAAGGTACTTACAGTAAAATAAATATTTACTTCATTTTTGTGTGCTGTCTAAAACTTGACATTCTTTCCTTATTTTGTATTGTGCTGTATCGTGTGTTGAACTGTTATCTGTATGTTACAGTGCTGAACAGACTTGTCAAGTTTATGTGTACATATTGCATCTTGCAATTTTATATTATTAAACGCTACTAATATCTTTAAAGTACCTGAGATGGCAAAGAAAGTTGTCCCAGTGAAGAAAGTCCCAACTGTTAAGAAGCCAGAAACACCAGAAGTTAAAGGTATTCACACAATCATTGACATCATAATTTTGTTTAAAGTACTCTGATATCTTAAACTGGAATCCAATAAGTTGTCTTCATTGTTAGGGACAAAAATGTCCTTAGTTTGCTTTCATTAATTTTAATTGCTGCTCTGTTAATTATAGTTTCTTTATTCTTAACATTTTTTTCAATGTCTTTAAATATTCTTTTAAAAATAAAACTAATATCTTCAAAGTGTCTGAGCTGCCCAAGAAACTTGTTCCGGTAAAGAAGGAACCTGTGCCTGTTACCAAAAAACCAGAAGTCCGGCGAGAAAAAGGTACCTACCATGAAGAAGAAAATATGTATTTCTCTGAATGCTGTCTGCACATCTTGATAGTAGTTCTTAGAGCAAAAATTACTGAAGTATAAGTATATGCAAAAACAAATTTTACAGAAAAAAAGGGGGAAATAATGAAGACAAAGAGAGAAAATGAGACAGACAAGTAGGAGAAATCCAGCCTATCCTGAGAGATAAGGCTGGATATAAAGATGACAGTCACATTTTGGAGTTCTTTGAATGCCAGTATAAGGCATGTACTTTAGTCTGTGGGCAATAGGAAGCTTCAGCGGTGTATAAATGAAAAGGAGTTGGGCTTCAGATAACTGGCAGCAGTTCAAACTCTTAGAAAAGGATGATAATAGGAAAGAGCCACTGCAGTTACTTAAGGTCTTCAAAAATTGGACAAGATCAGTGGTGATAGAGATGGAAAAGGAGATTGGATATAAGAGAGGTGGAGATTGAGTTGGTGTCTATTCTCAAAGCAATTAGGGAAATAGAGGAGCCCAAGATGATTGTAAGGGTTGAAGCTAAGCCATGAGGATGGTTCATTGGGTCCCCAAGCTAAATTAATATTAGAAAGAAGATAGTAAATATATTGTCCACTTTTCAAGTATGGAAGTTGGGGACATGCATCTGGAACTTAGGAAGGAGATCAGGGCTGGAGATGTAGATCTAGAAGTTATCACCATGGAAATAAGAGTTGAGAGTGCAGGAGTGATTGCTCAAAGAATGTAGAGCCAATTTTTCAAAGCATCAAAGTAGACCAGTGGAGAACATCTACACTTAAGGGTACACAGAGGAAGAGAAATAAATGAAGAAGGCTGCAAAGACTCATTTATAAAAAAGGGTGCCTTGCCTCCAAAGCCAGTTTCCCCACAGAGTCTTATAAGATGAAGTACTTTCCCATGTATTCTTTGCCTGCTCTTTGCAGTATCTTACACACCTTCTAAATTCTTAATAGTAAACAAAACCAATATCTTTAAAGTGCCTGAAGTTCCCAAGGAAGTCATCACAGAAGAGAAAGTGTCAGTTCCTACCCCTGAAGAACCAGAAGCTCCACCCGTCCAAGGTACATGACTGCTCTATAAATCTTGGAAAGATGACAGTTGTCTTCATCATCTTGCTTTGGTTGTAGATGGATCATTTGTATTTATCTGTTGTCTGTCTTATGTAGTGAAATTATTGGTATCTTTGAAGTCTTCTGAAGAATATGTTATAACGTGTAACTAAGTTGATATGTTGAAACTTAGCAGTTGCAGTATTCTATTCTGAATTCAGTCTAAAATATTAAACACTGTGTTTTTTAAGTTGAAGAGTCTCCTGAGGAAATAATATATGAAGAAAGAGCATCCATAACCATTGGTAGAAAAGTGACTCCCCCTGTTGAAGGTAGATATATATTATATAAATATAATTTTTTTTAAATCTCTTGAAAACTCCTGTTAGAAATACAAAAGTATTTATAGGGTAACATTCCTTCTTGAAATTTTATATAAAAGCATTCTAGCACATGTTTGACTGCTTTGTTTTTCAAATCATTATACTTCTTTTGAAGTAGAATCTTTGATTATTCTTGATGGTAATTATAAATTCTAAAAGATACAGTTTACTGAGACAACACTGGAATAATTGTATTGGATCCTCAAATGATAACCCAACGTCAGATATTAAAAGTCATCTCATTTGCCATCAACATACATCAGATAGTCAGTAGAAAGCTTGAGTATAAGAAAATAGAAATCTTACCTCTTTTTCTATGTAAGTGAATTTGTGTATTTTTGCTTTTGTGACTGTCATCTTTGCATCTATGTGAAATTTCTATGAGTCTTTGTGAAGAACTTTATATTAGTCTCTTATCCTTTGTCACCATTCTTTAAAGAACGTGAAATTGAAAAGTATGTTAAGCCTGAAGAACCTGAACCTGAACCACAGCCTGAAGAAATACCAGTACAAGGTACTCAGTTAATTGGGCTTAAGTCTTCATCACCATATTCTTCATCTGATACATATGTGTTTTGCGTTGTTCTACGTGTGCAGTACGTCTCTTTGCACCTGTATGTAAGATATTCTGTTTTAAATGTGCATCTCAGTCTTATGTATTCATGTGATTTGTACTATTTATTTCACATCAATGTGGCTTATATGGATGCTTCCTTTGTTGTTTTTATTAGTGCCTGTGCCGTATTTCTCATTATCTATGTACAGTGTTGATATTCTTATATTTTATGCTGGACACTTTTACGTTTTATGTTGGATACCAATAATATGTATCCAAAAAAGCAAACTTTTTACTTCATAAATATACCAAAATTTCTACTGAATATACTGTATATCTACATACCAATTAACATATTCCTATACTAATACTCCTGAAATACTCTTTTAAGAACCTGAACCTGAAAAGAAGGTTATTGAGAAACCAAAACCCAAACCAAAGCCCCCAGCTCCTCCTCCAGCTCCACCTAAGGAAGACCTGAAGGAGAAAATGTTCCAGCTTAAAGGTATAAAATGCCACTTCCAAAGTTTTATTAACCTGCTCCAATCTTCTATCCAGACATCTGAAGTGTTGCTTGCAAGAAATGTATTTTTAAAAGATGTACTTTCGGACATGATCAATCTGTGGGAATTCCTTAGAGACCTGTGTTTTATGCTGCCCTGGGTGCCTTGTTGGGCCATGCCTGCTGCCCCAAGAGTCAGAAAGTACACCATTGTTAGCTTCATCCTGGCCATCTCAATCCAGGGGCTGTCCAACTAACTTTCTCATGCAGAGTCGGGTGAAAGGATTTTCTGATTTCAAAGCGTGGTTGCTCTGCATATCTTTGGGATCTTGTGCATGTGGAATGTAGAAGAAAACTCTGCAAGATATTTTTAATTTTGCAGTAGCAAATTTATACAAAAGCCAAAACTTTGTTCTTAAAGAATGACATATGCTTTAAAATATACTATAGATAATATATTTATGGCATCCAATAGCTGATGTGTTCATAAACCATGAAAGGAAGGTATATGAACGCTCTGGCACTGCTTCCCCACTTTTTTTTTTTTTTTTTGCAACTTAATAAAAACCCAATTGTGTTCCCTGGTTGTCCTCACCATATCTAGAAAGATACATTTGATATCCAGCATCTCTTCCCATTGTTAAACTTCCTTTCTTTCTCTTTGCATTTAGGTTTCTCTTTGAATTGATTCAACATTACTTAATTTTTTAAATAGCATCTTTAAAAGCTGAAATAAACTAGCAAAATCATATTATTCTTTTTATTTCAACAAAATGTTGTCTTATTTGTGGTGTCATGAGATTTCATGAGATTTCCCAATCTAAAATAATCTAGATATAATCTTAGGTGAGCAATTTTCCCATACTCACCTACACATGTACACAAAGCCAGAATTTTCCATGGTAAGACTTCTTTCTTGCCTCTCTACAACCCTCTTGGCCTGTAGGAGAAGCTTCTGGCATTTTTAATCAGACATGGAAAAAGTGATCACTTCTTAAAAGGCTACACATCTGTTGGTTAATATATTCCATGAGGACACACACTTAAATACATTTCCCTTCATGTAAAATTTATATGCAAAGGAAGATTTCTTCCTCCTGCAAAGAACAAAAATTATCTTCCTTCTCAGCCAGACTTTAACTTACTACTCAAGTTTGGAGTAAAACTGCAATCTGTTTTCATGGTTTGAACGCTTCTTGTATGTTCTTCAGTGGCTGTTTGTTCTTGGCTGTTATTAATGCTTTTGAGTTATAAGCAAAGCCTGGTTTTGATTCTTAGAGCACGTATTTAATCATTTGCTTCAGATAAGACTAAATAAACAAATAATGAAAGTAAGATCATCTTCTTTAAAGCTATTTCAAAGAAGAAAGTTCCTGAAAAACCTGAGGCTCTGGAAGCAGTGGAGCTTACACCTCTGAAAGGTATTTCAGTCTAGAAAACGCTCATATGCAGTATCCCTTCATCTGACTGCTCCTCCTGCTTTCTAGAATGTTCTTCTTCTTTCCTTTTTTAAAATAATCAGAGTAGTCTCATTGATTTCTTGTATTTTTGTAGCTTTTATGGTCCTGGTTCATGAGTATTACTTTCTTTGTCTCCCATCAATTTCATACATTCCTGAGTAGATGTTTTTTCCTTTGTCTCATCTACATATGTCTTCTTGAATTTTCCTAAACTCAGAAATATTAAATTTTACTGCTTAGCTGACATTAATATCAGGACATGTCTTAGATTAAAATGCTTTGCAATTTCACCTGAACAACAATATTTTAGCCAGTGTTATAAGCGCTAAAAATAAGCCCTGTTCTTCTATACTATTAAGGTGATTCATAGGGATTTCCTTGTGGCTTTCCTATCTCTTTTTTCTCATGGACTCCAAGACATTCTTTCAGGTGTACAGATCTCATGTTGTAGGGCAATTTCATTATCACTGCAGGTCATTTTTTCAAAATTTATTTCTCTTTAAACAATATTTTTCCCTATCTAAACTTAGACCCTAAAGGAAAATAAATGAATCATAAAACATCTATTAAAATTAAAATTGTGAACTTTTCCAGTAAGTATGGTGGGTAACCAGTGTTCTGTTTAATTAACACATCCAGACTCATAAGTTGAATCTGTTCTTGTTTCACTCTGGAATTTTGGAAAAATCACCCATCTGAATGTATATTTCCTGATTTATAAAATGGAGATTACAAAATAATATTACTATGGATGTTAACCAGTAAAGGATTATTACAAAGCCACGCAAATATTAAAATGACATGTAATGACATATAATGACTTTAAAAGTAATAACTACAATGGCGTGTTCTACACCTGAGTCTCATATGTCAGTAAGATCTTAAAAATAAAATAATAATGTGGAAAAACAAATACAAAGATATATTTTCACTATATCCATTAAATAAGAAAAGGATATTATGCCATTCCAACTTATGTTAATTAAATGCATGGGCATCTCCAGTTTGATCAATGAAAATTGATTACATTACGAATATTGGTAACTTGAAAATAGTATCAAAGGCCAGCAAAATTTATCATGGATAAAAAAATTTAATGTTTAACTGTGAAATTTTACTTAAAATATCAGTACTTGACAGAAAAAAGTCATTATTTAAAGTGAAATATTTACATATTTCCCTTCTGCATGTTTAAAATTTGAAGTAAGAGACAGGCATGGCTGTGTTTTCACATAAAACAAAAACTTTTTAATGAATTGCAAATGTCTTTTTTAAAGCACCAAATGGGAAATTTAGAAATAGCTAAGAATTCAGATTGTAGGTGTGTGAGCAAATATAATGTTACATGATACAAATAAATAATGCTTTAAATTAGATTTTTTTTTTTTTTTCGCGGTACGTGGGCCTCTCACTGTTGTGGCCTCTCCCGTTGCGGAGCACAGGCTCCGGATGCTCAGGCTCAGCAGCCATGGCTCACGGGCCCAGCCGCTCCGCGGCATGTGGGATCTTCCCGGACCAAGGCACGAACCCGTGTCCCCTGCATCTGCAGGCGGACTCTCAACCACTGCGCCACCAGGGAAGCCCTAAATTAGATTTTAATTGACATTAGTAGAGAGGTAAAATGGTTCAGTAATCAGTAAGTGTTTCTCTTTTTTTTTTCCCATTCAAAACCATTAGGGCTACAGTAGTAATAGGAGGCTGCTGTATATAGTATCATCTGCCATGCTTGATATCCACTAAAGATGGGATTAATTTGGAATTCCTTGGGTCCGTTTTAGTTTAAATTCAAGAACATTTTCTTATTCATTAAAAATAAGCTCTAACACCAGCTTTCAAATTCTATAGTTCTATAATTTCAGGTTAGTATTAGTTCAAAAAGGGAACCTTAAGAAAGGATGCTTCTTAAGAAACTTATCAAACTCCAGATACTTTTGGTTTCTTCTCTCATCAGTGGAGAAGATTGAATAATGTCACTAACACCTACTATAGTTGATGGTCGGGGAGATATCAGAGTAGATTTGGGCAATCTACAATTGCAGATTGGGGCAAAGATGCTGTCAAGAACCTTGTATTTGATGAAAGATTCATAAAATCAATATAGACACTTTTAAGATGAATGAATATATTTGCCTGTAGTTAATGCAACTGAATTTCATCACAAGGTTATATAGATGTTTGCAGAGGAAACAACTTGAAGTGTATTCTTTGCTTTCAAATTCTGTGATATTTATACGTAACAAAAATTATTACTTATACAGTAGTTACTAGTTTTGAAAGAGACATTTTTCTTGTTGAAATTTACTTTTTATATGAATTCACTTCAAAATTTAAATCATATTCTTTTAAGTGCTTGGAGGTGAAAAGAAAGTTCGCAAATTACTTCCTGAACCTAAACCTCAACCAAAGGAAGAAGCTGTTCTCAAAAGCGGTATAGTATTTTTCAACTGTTATATCAGCTTCAAATACACACACAAAAAGGACTTGAAAGCTTACAAAATGTTTCTGTCCTTTGGTTTTCTTTTAACTTAGATTCCCAATTTATCAAAATTCATTTGTAGTTGTATTGAAAATTAAATGTAATCATTTCCATCTTTTTAAAAGAAGACAAATTTTGTGAGCAGAGTATCTTGAAATTTACAACATTAATAGACATGACTAAATTGATAATATTCTAAACTAATGACTGTAGCTGCCATTTTCATAATCAAATTATGTAGTAAAATACACTAAACCTCTTAAATACTCTAAATTACACCAAACTATTTAAGCCTAAACTCAGCATTCAGTTTTAAAAAGTGTAACACAGGATTACCACAACTAATAAATAACATTTTCTAAAAACTGAACTTTTTTTTGACTTACAAAATATTAAAGAATTAGAAACAAGATATTTGAATGAAGAATCAAATTCTAACATTTTCTTCACATACAATTACTTATTTCTAGGCTACATTTCTTTGACCAACTCCACTTCAGTAAACTTTATACTTACTTAAATGCTTCTTTTCTCATTAAATTATGACATTGGATTGTGATTAGAATTTGTTGCTATTCAAATTATTCATTTTGTGTTTGGGTCATTCCTACCAGGGATTTAACTCTGAACAGACTATCTACATAGATATAAAGTGACTCTGAGTGTTGTTTTAATTAACGTAACAACCTTTGATTTTTTTTTAAGCATTTTTAGTGTAAATACCAAGTTCCCAGGTGCACTAGGTTGCATGCTTTTCACTTTCTTTGCTTTGTACATTATTTGCATTTGTCAAATGTATTCAACATCTTCATTTGTTTGTCTTGGTTTACATATAAATATTTTTGTCTTTTAAGTTCTAAGAAAGAGACCTGAAGAAGAACCTAAAGAAGAACGTAAAGAAGTAGAAAAAATTAAAAAACCTGCAGGTAGGAATCTCAGTAACAATTTGTGAAATTACCTTTTAACAAAATGGACATTTAACAAAAAGTTTATCTTGTAAACATAAACGGATTTAAATATAAATGTAGCTTCATATTTCATGTGTCACATAGTCTATGTTTTCCATTGTCTGCTTCCTGTTTAAATATTTTTATAGTACTCAAATATATTCATGCATTTCCCTGCACTTCATTATTATTATTATTTTGTCACTTAAGTTTTCCAGTAGAAACAGTTGTGAAATAATCAAGTTGGCTGCAAAATGACTTCATGGGAAGGTGTCAGAAATGTTTCATAAAATTTGGGGGCTTTTAAGGGGGCTGATTTTTATCATTCGCCTAGTCACAAAGAGTATATTTGGAACTATTTTGAATCGATTTAGAAAGGGAGAGATAATGGAGTTGGGAGGCAAGTATAGGTGAAATAAAAGAAAGAAAAATAAATTGAAGCAGAGTCAAGAAGAGAAAATAGAAATTAATTGATAGAATATAAGGGTTTTTTTAAGCCATCAATAGAGCTTTTGAAAAAAGTTTGATCTGATTATTTCAGATCAGTTGATTTCGAAGGATTCAAATCCTAAAATAACGCTAGAAAATCATCTTATTATCTTAAAGTGCCAGAACCACCTCCAAAAGCTGTTGAAGAGGTTGAAGCACCTCCAGCTACTGTTAGCAAAAGGGAAAGGAAAGTTCCTGAACCAGCAAAAGGTACAAACTTTCTGGCATTTTCTTAGTTGTCTCTAAAAATACAAATATGCATCAATTAAAATATCATTACACTGGCATTGAGATTTGAACACATGACCTTGACCTGCTCATCTCATCCAGCTTAATTTTCTTTACCATTGCACTCTCATGTGCAATTGCCTCATGTCCACCCATTTGTTAAATTTTTTTTTTTTGCGGTACGTGGGCCTCTCACTGCTGTGGCCTCTCCCGTTGCGGAGCACAGGCTCCGGACGCGCAGGCTCAGCGGCCGTAGCTCACGGGCCCAGCCGCTCCGCGGCATGTGGGATCTTCCCAGACCGGGGCACGAACCCGTGTCCCCTGCATCGGCAGGCGGACTCTCAACCACTGCGCCACCAGGGAAGCCCCAATTACTAAGTTTTAAAAACTAAAACAATTGTATTTATGGGCAATGAGATGAAAAACATTAGAACCAGTAAAACTGCCTTACTATATTTTCTAAGTATTTTGTTTAAAATGCAAAATAAACTTGGAGTATTTGATTTGGTGACTATATGTGTACAAGTTCTAATACCTTCCAAGATATGTTAAACATGCCCAATTTTGGTCTGACTTTGTGAAAAACTTCAAAAATACTGTGATAATCTGCTTATTACTGTGAATTGTTTTAGTGCCTGAAATTAAGCCAGCAATACCTCTCACTGCACCTGAACCAAAACCAAAGCCTGAACCAGGTAAGCAAGCTTATCCTCAATGTCGACAGCATCTTCCTTCCTGTTTCACACAATTAATGTGTAGCTAATAAGAAAAAGGGAGTAAAGCCCGCATGCATCAAATGATTTCTAATGTCCCAATGTATTATTAGATTATAATGCTATATTTTATTTAATATAATGTTACATATATTCAAATATATTATTATATTGTACATAGATTTTATTACAGTTAGGATATATTGTTCTCTGAAAAAACCAGTTATTAGGAGATTTTAAAGTTACATCAGAGAAGGCAAATAGGCCACCAAATGATGTTTTAGGAAGTGACAAAGGATACATTAATGCAATGGACATCTTTCTACAGAAGTGAAAATAATCAAACCACCTCCTTTGGAGCCCACACCAGCCCCTATCGCTGCCCCAGTGACGGTGCCAGTCGCTGGAGAGAAAGCAGGTACTTATTCTGTGGTTTTCTTTTTGCTGGTTTGTTTTGATGGCTTAATAAAAACTTCGTTAAAAATCAAGCTCTCTTTTTGTTGAAACATAGGCGTCATTTCAATTGTGGGAGCTTATATAAATTCTCAATTAAATTTTCTTCAGCTGCTAATCTATAGCAACCTAATCTCTCACCCATGGCTGCCTATTGTGTTTCAATTGAAATGTGCATTCCTGCAAAAGACCATTTCTTTATATGCTTTTGAGATTAAGTAATGAATATGTTCAGTGCTGATGAAAATTAAGATGTACGGATACTCTCTAAGGACATACATATAGGAATCCCATGGAGATTCAAATTTCCCATATGCCCTGCAGGAATCATTTCTCATTTTTTAAAAAGATTGCATTTTGGGCTAATGAAAAAGTTCTGGAAATGGATAGTGTTGAGAGTTGCATAATATTGTGAATGTACTTAATGCGACTGAATTAAGTTGCATTAAAAATGGTTAAGATGGTACATTTTATGGTTAAAATGGCAAATTTTATGTTAGGTGTATTTTACCACAATGAACAGGAGAAAAAAACAGGACTGCATAGTTCAGCCTTTAAATCTATATAAGAATTTAGATCAATAATAATTTTCTTAAATGTACTAACTCAGTGATACAGCTGTCTCAGGTACAAACAAAATACTTATTATTGTACATGAACTATTAGTAGTTCATCACTTAGGTGATAATCTCAAAACCAAAAATGATTTGACATGTATTGATCATTGATAAATACACGTCCTAACTATTTGATCTTTGGCTACTTCCTTCATCTCTTTACATTTTAATTTCCTAGTCTGTAAAATCAGAATAATAACTATAACTACCTACTAGGATTATTGTGAGGATTAAATATATGCAAAGCACTTAGCACAGTGCTTGGTACATAGTAAGCCCTATAGAAGTATATGGGTTTTTATTGTGTTTAATAACATGAGACAATATACTATGTTCTTCTGGCTGTAGTTTAATTTTAATATTTATATTAACATATTTTGTCACTGATATTTGTGGTTTGGGCGTTATTCTTTTAAGCTTTTGTGATTTCTATGTGATAACTTTAATTAGTTCAGAAAAAGACGATAACTGCCATTGAGATGATTAAGTATGTGTAAAACTATAGCTTTTCTCACATCCCCAGGGCCTGACACTAGGGAATTGATTCTACAGTTTATACTGCCCCTGAGTGAACTGAATTAAACTCTAAGTGTAGGAACTGTCTTGGTTCTGCCTTAGTTCATTGTCTAATTAAGGTAAATCTTCAAAGGAATCCATGCATTTGTAGAACATAGACCCTTTCTTTTTCCTTAGTCTTCTCCGGATTTATCTGCCCAACTTAATAAAGAAAGCCCTTTAGTAACTTCTGGGTCATTTCCCTTTTGCCTACATTGATTCCTTGTTGACAAAAACGTATTTCCTTGGTTCACATAACCAGCACATACCTAAACATATAAAATACTTTACATAGCTAGGCAAGAATAAAACTCTTTTTCACAAGGAAAGAGTAAGCCTTCCAGAAATGGGAGAAGAATTACTTGCTGAAAGTAATTTTTTAATCCTAAAAACATTGGCAATTTAGCTTGGTCACATCATTCTCAGAATATGCCTTCTTGGAAATATCCACATATTCTCCATGGAAGTCATATAAATCTAACTTTTTTGTTACGCATTAATATTTATAATAAAGAGCATGATTCATCCCACGTGGTTTACTACTAAGCATGAAATAAGTCTGAAAATTGTTTAAATGCTGAGTTTTATTTTTATTTCAGAAGCCAAAGCACCGAAAGAGGAGGCTGCCAAGCCAAAAGTTCCCATTGCAGGTAAGATTCATTTCCCTGTACCTGAATTGTAACCTTTCACTCTGGGAAACTTTACATTCAAGGGAAACTCTCTGTACGAGGGGGAAAAAATTCAAAATTTACATCAATCTTTATGACTTCTAATTGATTCTGCACAAACTAGTATGTCTTCTGATATTGCAACTAATATACCTCTAATATTATTCAAGTGGGTAATACATATATAAAATATATACTTTAGCATAATAAACCCTATAAGTTCCTAGTTTCATTCTTCATATACATGATACTTATACATGACAGATAAAATACTTAGACGCTAATCTGGACATTATATATTTGGCTTTAAAACTTGAGAAAACGAAGAGCGTTTATTATTCATGGATTCCTTATGCCACCTCATTTTCTTTCTGAAAGAAAGCAGGATAACTTCAATTGACCTTTCAGTTGCCTAGTCTTTAATTTTCTCTTCTTGTCTTCTGGTCGCTCTATCACTGGTTTCATCCAGCAGACAGCCAGATATGCACTTTCTGACCCTTACGGAAAAGCCAATTCAACTTTTAATTTTATTTTGAATTAGGTGTAGCCAAAAAGACTCCTTCACCAATAGAAGCTGAAAGGAGAAAGTTAAGACCAGGAAGTGGTGGAGAGAAACCGCCTGCCGAAGCTCCGTTCACCTACCAGCTGAAGGCTGTGCCACTGAAGTTTGTGAAAGAAATCAAAGACATTGTTTTGACTGAAGCAGAGTCAGTTGGCTCTTCTGCAATCTTTGAGTGTTTAGTCTCCCCCTCCACTGCAGTTACAAGCTGGATGAAAGATGGTAGCAATATCCGTGAGAGCCCAAAGCACAGATTCATCGCTGATGGGAAAGACAGAAAGCTGCATATCATTGATGTTCAGCTTTCTGATGCTGGCGAATACACCTGTGTTTTACGTCTGGGAAATAAGGAAAAGACCTCCACTGCGAAACTGATTGTCGAAGGTAATTTCCAGTCTTATGAATATGGTCTGTATTAAACTTTAACACAGTAAACCTCAATAGCAAATTTTACTGTCATTTTGGACAAAACCTCTTATCTCCAAGCTTTATTTCATTGAAAATATTGTACGTATTGAAAAGTCTCTGCAGATTCTTAATACCACAATTCTCCACAGAACTTCCTGTGCGTTTTGTAAAAACGCTTGAAGAGGAAGTCACAGTGGTCAAAGGACAGCCATTGTACTTGAGCTGCGAGTTAAATAAAGAACGTGATGTGGTCTGGAGGAAGGATGGCAAGATTGTGGTGGAGAAACCCGGCAAAATCGTGCCCAGCATCATTGGCTTGATGCGGGCCCTGACCATCAATGATGCAGATGACTCCGATGCAGGGACGTACACAGTGACTGTGGAAAATGCCGACAACCTGGAGTGCTCATCCTGCGTGAAAGTAGTAGGTTAGTACTTTGCTGGGAAATTTAGTTCTACTTATATTAAGAAAAGAGAAGAGAGAATTTTATTTCCCAGTATCAGGATATCAGTAGTCTTATGCCTTATCTAAGGGGGGGGAATATCAAATCATAACAGATTAATCATGTCCAGTTTCGAGAATTTTTTCCTATTTCTGAAATTTACTAAGGAAGTTATTTATATTACTTGTTCAGATCATAATTATCTTTCTGACCTCACTGTCATACAGAAGTCATTAGAGACTGGCTGGTGAAACCCATCCGAGATCAGCATGTGAAACCCAAGGGGACAGCTGTTTTCACCTGTGTCATAGCAAAGGATACTCCAAACATTAAGTGGTTCAAAGGATATGATGAAATCCCCTTGGAACCAACTGATAAGACTGAGATAGTAAGAGATGGAAATCATATACACCTCAAAATTAAGAATGCTATGCCAGAAGATATTGATGAATATTCAGTGGAAATTGAAGGGAAAAGATGCTCTGCAAAGCTGACACTTGGAGGTATAAAAATCTTACCTTTTATTCTCAAAGATAAGTTTTGTATATGAGCCTGAGGCAAAACAATGTACATACACACACACACACAAAAGCATATTTAGGTTGCTGAAAGCCTTATGGTATTTCATCGTTTACCAATACAGATCGTGAAGTTGAATTGCTTAAACCAATAGAGGATGTTACCATTTATGAGAAAGAAAGTGCAAGCTTTGATGCAGAAATCTCAGAGGCAGACATTCCCGGAGAGTGGAAACTGAAGGGAGAACTTCTAAGACCCTCACCTGTGAGTAATTTCTAATTTTAAGTTGTTAGTCATATACACAAATGAACCTATCTACAAAACAGAAACAGACTTGCAGACATAGAGAACAGACTTGCCAAGGGGGAGGCAAGATCGGGGAGGGATGGATTGGGAGTTTGGCGTTAGCAGATACAAACTATTACATATAGAATGGTTAAACAACAGGGTCCTACTGTATAGCACAGGGAACTATATTCAATATCCTGTGATAAACCAGAATGGAAAAGAACATTAAAAAACGTATACATATGTATAACTGAATCACTTTGCTGTACAGCAGAAACTAACACAACACTGTAAATCAACTATACATCAATAAAAATAAAATAAGTTGTTAGTCATATAAAATAACTACATTCTATAATCAGGTTTGACGTTCAGATTTGGTTCAGTAATGATTGAGTTACTTCCAGCTTCTGAAGTGTCAAAGAGGGGAAGAAATTTGATGCATTATTTGTGGACAGCTCAGCAATTTTTTAAAAATTTTATGACAAAACACTTTTCCTTATTTTTATTAGTATTACAGTTATTTTTATGACTCTGCAGAAATCTGTATCTGAAACATTCTATCTCATTCAAATGCTAACTAAAACTGCCATTTTTCAGACGTGTGAAATCAAGGCAGATGGTGGCAAACGCTTCCTGACTCTGCTCAAAGTCAAACTGGACCAGGCCGGTGAAGTTCTTTACCAGGCACTTAATGCAGTCACGACTGCCATTCTGACAGTAAAAGGTATTGACCTTTAGAACTCGTGGAGTGTGCTCAACTTCATCTTATAAGTCCTCTGCATTCTGAAAAACCTCATTCTTAATGTTTGATTTTCAGAAATCGAACTTGACTTTGCCGTGCCCCTGAAGGATGTCACGGTCCCAGAAAAGCGACAGGCTCGATTTGAATGTGTCCTCACTCGAGAGGCAAATGTTATATGGTCTAAAGGACCTGATATAATCAAGTCATCTGACAAGTTTGATATCATTGCTGACGGAAAGAAACACATTCTTGTCATCAATAATTCTCAGTTTGATGATGAAGGGGTCTATACTGCTGAAGTGGAGGGCAAGAAGACCTCAGCAAGATTATTTGTTACAGGTGAGAGCTGGTGAGATCTGCCTCTAACATCCCATAGTTAGGCACATGAATGTCTGACTTTAAAGACAGAACACCAAGTTCTAACAGCTGTAAGTGACCATCGGCCCCATGACTTTATTTTCACATTGCCATCAAAACAACCCCCTTAATTTTTTTTTTAATGGAGGAGAGCTCCATTTGAAAAGGTGACTCAATAAATGCCACGTGAAACAGATTCTTTCTACCAGACAGATTAGAGTGGAATATTTCTGAGAACTAAATTGTATTTCTGAGCCTATTACCTTGCATTGCAGGTATAAGATTGAAATTCATATCACCTCTTGAAGATCAAACAGTGAAAGAAGGTGAAACAGCAACTTTTGTCTGTGAACTTTCTCATGAAAAAATGCACGTAGTCTGGTTCAAAAATGATGTCAAACTCCACACAAGCAGAAGTGTACTCATCTCATCGGAGGGCAAGCTTCACAAGCTGGAAATGAGAGAAGTGACACCGGATGATATATCCCAGATCAAAGCGCAGGTTAAGGACCTGAGCTCCACAGCAAATCTGAAGGTCTTAGGTATATGTGACCAACTATAACCAAAGAGCCAGTTTTTGGATGGTGGGAGTGGGTAATAGTTAAACATTTTGCAACCTGTAACTCTTTAATTACCTTTCATTTTCACGTTCTTCTGATCATCTGCTGAATGTCTTTTACAGAGGCCGATCCCT
Organism: Phocoena sinus; assembly: GCF_008692025.1. Taxonomy (NCBI): domain Eukaryota; kingdom Metazoa; phylum Chordata; class Mammalia; order Artiodactyla; family Phocoenidae; genus Phocoena; species Phocoena sinus. The sequence continues at coordinate 55,318,064 of NC_045769.1, forward strand.
ACTTCACTGTGAAATTACATGATAAGACTGGAGTCGAGAAGGATGAGATTATTCTGAAGTGTGAAGTAAGCAAAGATGTGCCAGTGAAATGGTTTAAAGACGGGGAAGAGATTGTACCTTCACCCAAATACTCTATCAAGGCAGATGGCCTGCGCCGCATCTTAAAAATCAAACAGGCAAAACTGAAAGACAAAGGCGAATACACGTGTGACTGTGGCACAGACAAGACAAAAGCAAACGTCACTGTTGAGGGTGAGTTGCGTAAAATTTTTAAATGTACCCTATCTGAACCTGCAGTTTATTTGTTCAGTCATTCGAACAAAAGTCTGTATAATTTCAGCCCAACTAATAAAAGTGGAAAAACCTCTGTATGGAGTAGAAGTGTTTGTGGGTGAAACAGCTCGCTTTGAAATCGAACTTTCTGAACCAGATGTCCATGGCCAGTGGAAATTAAAAGGAGAGCCTTTAACTGCTTCCCCTGTAAGTCACAATGATCTGATCACACAGGTGGGGGGCTTGCTTGGTTGTTGGTGGAAAATGATACATTTCTGGTATGAAATCTCTTGATTATTTGTAGGGATAACCAGTGATGAAAATGATGTTCTCCTTTCTCTTTCCTCCTCACCTCACTCCAAACAGGACTGTGAAATCATTGAAGACGGGAAGAAGCATATTCTGGTCCTTTATAACTGCCAGCTGGATATGACAGGCGAGGTCTCTTTCCAAGCCGCCAACGCTAAATCTGCAGCCAATCTGAAAGTGAAAGGTACACTCCACCTGCCAGCCAGCCTTCTGTATTTTCTTTGCCAGGCTTCCTTATGGGACCCAGAATTGATGAATGGAATCATATTCTGGCTTCATTCACACCCTCTTCTTTTTTCAGAATTGCCACTTATCTTCATCACGCCTCTCAGTGATGTTAAAGTCTTTGAGAAAGATGAGGCTAAGTTTGAGTGTGAAGTATCCAGGGAGCCCAAAACATATCGTTGGCTGAGAGGAACCCAGGAAATCACAGGTGATGACAAAACTGAGCTTATTAAGGATGGCACTAGGCATTCGCTGGTGATCAAATCTGCTGCTTTTGAAGATGAAGCAAAATACATATTTGAAGCTGAAGATAAGCACACAAGTGGCAAACTGATCATTGAAGGTAAACAGTTTTATCAGGCCAACTTTAATTGCTTTTTTTTTTTTTTTTTTTTTTTGCTTTTATATATCCTCCTTTAAGGACTGGAATTAATAAGGGTTGTTTTTTTTTTTTTCTTGATAGGAATCCGACTCAAATTCCTCACCCCACTCAAGGATGTAACAGCCAAAGAGAGGGAAAGTGCCGTGTTTACTGTGGAGCTGTCCCACGATAACATTCGTGTTCGCTGGTTCAAGAACGACCAGCGCCTGCATACCAGCAAGTTGGTCTCAATGCATGATGAAGGGAAAACCCATTCCATCGCATTCAAAGACCTCTCTATTGATGATACCTCTCAAATTAAAGTAGAAGCTATGGGTTTAAGTTCAGAAGCCAAACTCACTGTGCTAGGTAGGTGCTTTTTTTTTTTTCAATTTAATATTATTGCATTCAATTCATCAGAAATTTGTGGAGTATCTACTACATAAAATTCTTTCAAGGGTTATATTGCATGAAAGCAACACCTATCCTTAAGGAACTATCACATATATTGTTAGGCTTGTTTCTCAAATGTTTTTACCTAAAAATACGAGGATTTTAAAGGGATAGACTCTGGCTCACAAAATAGCCAGCTCAAATCAGAATTAAAATTCAGTTAATTATTGAGCCCTGTCATGTTTAAAATAGGGATATAAACACTTCTTCTCCCCTCACTTTATCAAAATTATTTCAGAAAAATGTTTTTCAAGTCCCTAGGAATCACAGAACTTACATTAATAAAGCTCATTGTTTTTCCTGGGCCCTTAATATTAGGCAGATTATATATAAAGCCTAACATATATAGAAACTATCAAAGGCAAACAATTGATATAAGAAAGACTAATGATGTGAATCTGAAAGCTTACAGGTAAACGAGGCATAAGAGATTTGCTAAGAAATTAAAAATTCATCTGAATAATGAAGGAACACATAATTAGGTTTGAAGCTAAATTTCATTGTATCTTTCAAACTACTGTTAATAAAATACTTCAAAATATAATATAGATGGATTAGATTTTGATAAATCCCAGGCATTGATTCTGTTTCTGACTTTTAGAGAACTTTTGAACATAAACATGTTAAATGTTTGTGGAAGCATGGTGCAATTTCTAAACATACCCAGATCTCTGTGAGCTGTCCCTTAAACTTTCCAAGAGACTGTCATCTCCTTAAGTGGTTAATAAAATTTTTTCACTTATGCTTTACTTGCAGAGGGAGATCCATACTTTACAGGAAAGCTTCAAGATTACACTGGCACAGAGAAAAGTGAAGTGATTCTACAGTGTGAAATTAGCAAAGCAGATGCACCGGTGAAATGGTTTAAAGATGGACAGGAGATAAAGCCATCTAAAAATGCTGTTATTAAGGCAGACGGCAAGAAGCGCATGCTAATCCTAAAGAAAGCCTTGAAATCAGATATTGGACAGTACACCTGTGACTGTGGGACAGATAAGACCTCAGGAAAGCTTGAGATTGAGGGTAAGGAAATTTCCACGAGTTTCACTCTTGAAGCTGTTGGAGTTATTTCTGCCAGAGGCCAATGACACATGCTGACCCTGCACTTTTTCTAGATCGGGAAATTAAACTGGTGCGACCCCTGTACAGCGTGGAGGTGATGGAGACTGAGACGGCCCGCTTTGAAACCGAAATCTCGGAAGATGATATCCACGCCAACTGGAAACTCAAGGGAGAGGCACTACTCCAAACACCTGTAAGGCTATTTCTGAACTTGTCAACACCTAGAGGAGCTGTATGAAATAGAAAAGGACAGGAGAAAAATCAGACTGCATGCAAGGCATTTAAAACATACCAGGTTCTTTACCAGACCTCAAACCAAAGAGAGCTATTAGGGTCTATGAATGGGCTTGGACAGGTACACTTGCAGTATTTTTGATCCAGCATAGTGGTATGAGGCTGTAGATATTCTGTGATGCTGCTAGTTGGTTCAAAATGATGTGGCTAAAATAAACACTGCCTTCATGAATAATATTCGTTCGCTTTCTTTCACAAAACACAAAATTATATAGTCGCCTCACCAGTTATTTGTAAATTCCTTTAATTAAGATATTATATCCTCAGAAAAAAATACCAAAGAAGATGACTTCCTACGAAAACTTTTCTTTCTTTGGGTACAGGAGTGTGAGATCAAGGAAGAAGGCAAAATGCACTTCCTTATTTTGCACAACTGCCGACTGGACCAGACCGGTGGGGTAGATTTCCAAGCTGCCAATGTTAAATCTAGTGCCCACCTCCGAGTGAAACGTAAGTATTATGTGTTTCTGCTGAAAACAAATTGTATAGTTCTGCAGCAAATGGATGTGAGTGAAATTAATTGGATTTATTCAATTAATTAGAAAACATTATTAAAGTATAGAAACTGGCTTTCTTGTACTTACTTTTTGTCATCCTCATACAACTGTGGTTCAGATTCTAAAGTTTTGGAAATTTCACTGACCTTGCCATTTGAACAAAAGAAAATTAAGTCAGAATCTCCCACTTCGTAATTCTTTCACTCAAAGTAGGTATTCATAGAAAAAGAATCTAACTCAGAACACTTAAAGACCCTTAAAGAAATCCTTCAAGTGGCTGTACAAGTATAGCACCATAAAGAAAAACTTTGCTGCGTGGGCATTTCAGACTCATCTCAGGCTAACATTTTTGGAAGGTGCAAAAGTGTTTATGGGTTGGGTAGGCTATGACATTGAGCGGCCCTTGTCCTCTCCCAATCAGAGGCTTGGTTATTTTGGAAGTCACATACCTTCCGTAGCAAGAGGAACTTGATGCCCGGCACAGAGACAGATGCAGCACTAATTTCCTGCTGACCTTGTATATATCAGAACGAAAGGGCCCCTACAGATACCCACTCTCAGGCCACTAGCTCTCCCCTTCTGGGCACCAAGGGGCCACGTTCACATGGGAGTGAGAACAGTGGGCAGTCCTGTGGCTCTTTCCTTCTTGAAGAAAGCAACCAGGGAGATTAATAACTAAATCTGTATTTATCCTTTTGGAATTACAAAATGAGTCACTCAAAGCTTTTTCCTTCCTCTCGCAAAGCACGAGTCATTGGTCTTCTGAGGCCTCTAAAGGATGTCACAGTGACTGCAGGAGAAACAGCCACCTTCCACTGCGAGCTGTCTTATGAGGATATCCCAGTGGAATGGTACCTCAGAGGGAAGAAACTAGAGCCCAGTGATAAGGTAAGAAGCAGGAGTGCGGTTGCCTTGCCTTGCTCTTCCTTTTCCCTCAGTTCTTTTCATCCTCACGTGTGTGTTGTTCTTTGCTTCCCTACATCCGTCTCCCTTTCCCTTTCTTTTCCCTGCTCAAGCCTGATTTCTGCTGAAATTGTAAAGCAGATTCTTCTCATTTTTGTTGGGTTTAACCTGATGATATTTTTACTGAAATGGAAATTAACATTTTAAGTACGATCAAGTTTTAGGTTTTTGAAGAAAAGGCAAACGCTCATTAGCTATCAGTGATAGTTTAATTCATCGAAAGACAGGAAGGATCAAAAAGGTTTTCTGATTCGATGCGTGCTAACGAGGGTACAGATTTAAGTTTTATGGCTAATTCTCTCCATGCTATCTAGTGTTCTGCATATAAGAAGATTAAGAGGAGAGGATGGAAATGCCATTTCAGGCAGTGGATCAAGTAGTTGAGATAACTTCTGGGCAGATATCTGCTCTTCAAGCATTTCTCCAAAGCTATTTTTAACCCTCAAGTGCTTTGAGCTGTGCCAATTCTGGAATGCAAGTGGACTATTTAAAGTGCAACGGATGGTGCTGGCAAGAAAGAAGGGCTCTGTGATTACCCACATGTATGAGCAAATATACTTTAAGAAGTTTTAGGGAATAACTAGCTTCTGGTGTTACCCCAAATTTCACCCGTAAGTAAAAATCAGAGTGATTATTCAGATAGGCCCAAAATACAGTTTACCCAAATTGAGCTCCGTATTTTGCCCCCTAAGACAGTGTGTGTGTCTAAATTATCTTTATAATTCACCATTAATTTTGAATTCTTGAAATAAAATTATACAAAATGCCCAACATGGGTTGGAAAGAAAGCACAGGGCATTTCATTGTTCTCTGTCAGTTTTTTTTCAATATTTTTAGAAAGAGTATCAAATGTGGCATCAAGCTCTCAGTTTAAATCAAGCTGTTAAGAATTATAGGAATGTAATTTAAAAGGGATTCAGTTTAACAAAGAGCCACAACGTTGATTAAAGTATTAGAAGGAAAATGCCTTTGAACAACTGCTCTCAAACAAACGAACAAACAAAAAAAACTAGTATTCTGCCAAAGTGATTGAAGGGTGATTCAGTTAACAGTCATCTGAGAGATAAAATCTGCCTGCTATACTGACAATAACGACCAGTTGATCTCCTTTGTTACCAAGGATAGAAAAAGCAGCCATATGTTCAAATTGCAGCAAGAGAATTAAGTTTGATATGAGGAAACTGTCCTCACCGTGAGGTCTTCTAAATACTGAACTGGGTGATGGAGGCATCTCCACCTTCAAGTTTGCTTTTTAAAAATATACATTTGTCCAATTAAGTGTGGTTTAACTGCTTTCATGTCTAAAGGCAGAGACTTGGTTGACTTCAAAATCCTTTCTAGATCTATAAAATCATGATTTGAATAAAGGAACACTGCTTAAGGACAAATGATATTATTCTTCTGCTACTAAATATTTTTTGCTCAAATTAAGAGCTTTTATTAAAGATCAGTCATTATTTCTAATGTAAAAACTACTATTTTATTTTATTTTTTATTTTTTTTAATTTTTATTGGAGTATAGTTGATTTACCATATTGTGTTAGTTTCAGGTGTACAGCAAAGTGCATCTGTTATACACATACATATATCCACTCTTTTTTAGATTCTTTTTCCATATAGGCCATTACAGAGTATTGAGTAGAGTTCCCTGTGCTATACAGGTCATTATTAGTTATCTATTTTATTTATAGTAGTGTATATAAAAACTATGCTATTTTAAATTAAAATGTAGACTCCTAAAAATCTGAGTTACATTTCTTTTACTAAAATACACACACACACACACACACACACACACACACACACACACACACACATACGCATTTATCTTATTGTCACGGAACCTTTTTCTCAGGTTAGAAAGGATCACCTTACTATAATTCTATTGGGCCTTTTTGTGTCTCTCTTGGCATAGGAATTTTAATCTTTTACTTTAGCCACCTAAAATACTTCAGCCTTCTGTGAACTTGCTCGTATATTATTAAAAGTCTCTTTTTATAAAGAACTGAAATATAAACTGTGAAATAAGTCATTTTACTACATTTTGCAGGTTTTGTTTAAATTAAGTCTATCAGAACAAACTAGCTATTATCAATTTAATTCAGGCCTTTCATCTTCACTTTGGTATAGTTTTTGGAGGCTAAACATTCTGTAACCAAACAAAGACACATTATTAGAATAGAAAATCAAAAGAGAAAATTTCAGAAATGAGTTGTGGTTTTTTTACCCCCTTTGGCCATCAGTCCAGGAAAAGACTGCTAAGTCCTAAATGGCCATTGAGAATTTTGTATTTAAACTTTAAGAGCTTGGTCACAGTCATAATGCCTATTGTATTATAGTAATATGCTTCCATTATAAGTTAACAATATTTTAAAGGAATAATCTCTAACATTATCTTCACATAATCTACCACAAAATCTTCAGCATTCATATTATTGTTTTATTTTTATAAGGTAGCTGTTAGTTTTTTGCCCTTTAACATAATCAGTGTATACTGTATATGAGCTATTTCCTAAGAACCGCTGTGTTCTGAGGCAAGTTCTCAGTAACAGAATATTCTAGAGTAGCCTCAGAGGAATTTCAATGATAAAGCAACATGTTAACAGATAAGACATATCTGTTGGTGGATTAGAATCTGAGATATGTTTTAAAATAGCCCTAAATTACAGTCCAAATTTTAAATTCAAAATTTATATTGAAACGTCATCACAGAAACAATTTTTCTCCCATTCAAGCACCATGTCCTTGAATAAGTAGCTGTGTTCCTAGGACATATCTTAATTATCTTCTCCTACTTATTCTCCCTTATTATGTTTTTGGCTTTCTCAATTATTAAGGTAGTTATATTAATAACCATGCCCAGCTCTTCACTAAGGAAAAACCTTTATATGAAATTTTATTCCCGACTCTTTTTTTTACACCAACATAATAAACAGTTCCACTGCTGAAAAATTTTGACATTATTCTTAACTGTAAGTGAACTCTGAAGCAAAGTCGATCTGTATGACAGGGCACAGTGTCTTATGGAATTTGGGATGGTAGAACTAGAAGAACCTCCAATTGTCTTATAATTTACTGTCAGGATGGCCCTGTCTGTAGCCTGATTTTCAATTGCACATGCCACAATTATGGGACCTAAAGGCAGCCCATATCAAGGCAGTGTATTCTTTTTTTGTTTTTTAATTATTATTTATTTTTGGCTGCATTGGGTCTTCGTTGCTGCGTCTGGCCTTCTCTAGTTGCAGCGAGCGGGGGCTACTCCCTGTTGAGGTGTGCGGGCTTCTCATTGCAGTGGCTTCTCTTGTTGCGGAGCTTGGGCTCTAGGCGCGCGGGCTTCGGTAGTTGCAGCTTGTGGGCTCTAGAGTGCAGGCTCAGTAGTTGTGACACACGGGCCTAGTTGCTCCGCGGCATGTGGGATCTTCCCGAACCAGGGCACGAACCTGTGTCCCCTGCATTGGCAGGTGGATTCTTAACCACTGTGCCACCATGGAAGCCCAAGGCAGTGTATTCTTTATGACAATTCATTTTCCTACAGTCTATACCCCTTCAAACCACCTAAGGTTGCATTTACAACAAGAATTTATCATCCAAATATTAACAGTAATGGCAGCATTTGTCTTGATATTCTAAGATCACAGTGGTCTCCTGTTTTAGCTAGTTCTGAAGTTCCTTTATCCGTTTGTTCACTGCTATGTGAACAATTGTAGCCCTGCCTGATACCTGATTTTACCAGTCATGAGGTACAAATACATGAAAGGGAAGAAGAGGCAACATCTTCATTTGTGTTTTTGAACAAAATTAAGAAATTGTACAAATTATTTTAATCACAGTTTAATTGGCTTGTGAAATAATTTTAATTGCTAAAATAAATGGGAAGAATTCCAGCTCATTGCAAGGCAAACACCTTGCATTTAGAACATAAGTTTACTTTCAACTTACTATATGCAATCAATTTTCCCCCTTCCTTTCATGATTTAGCTATTCTAAGTTCTTCCTTTATATATATAAACCCAGCAGCAGAATGGAGGCAAATATATATGTATACATATAAATACACACATATAAATTTGCCTAGGCATTTCAACATAAAAGTCCTCCTAGTAACTATGTAAAGGTAACTGAGAAACTATAGAAGCCTAAAATTTCCTTAAAAGATTCCAAACTATTGGTTAGAATTATTTTCAAATACACATATGCTATACAAATGATTATAAAACAACTTGGAGAGCACTATTTCAAACTGTTTACCTGAATGAACTAAATGCACCAAAATATATATATACACACACACACACACACACACACACATACATATATATATAGTAATGCCATTTCATATATTTTTTTCTTCCAGTTTTATTGATATATAATTGACGTACAGCACTGTATAAGTTTAAGGTGTACAGCACGATGATGTGACTTACGTATATCATGAAATAATTACCATAATGTTTCGTGAACATCCATTATCTCATATAGATATTAAAGATACAGAAAAAAATTTTTTTCCTATGACGAGAATTCTTAGGATTTACCCTCTTAACAACTTTCATATGTAACATAGAGCAGTGTTAATTATATCTATCATGTTGTACATTACATCACTAGTACTTATTTATCTTATAAACAGAAGTTTCTACCTTTTGACTGCCTTCATCCAATGACCCCCCATCCTCACCCCCCACCCCCAGAAAACAAAGATCTGATCTCTTCTTCTGTGAGTTTGTTTGTTTTTGAAGTATAATTGACCTATAACACTATATTAGTTCCTGGTACATAACATAGTGATTCTATATTTCTATAGATTTCAAAATGATCACCATGATAAATTTAATTACCATGCATATATTCTTAAACTGCACCTTTTTTTTTTTTTTTTCAAAATAAGGTGGTCACACGTTCAGAAGGAAGAGTTCATACACTTACTCTGCGGGATGTAAAGTTAGAAGATGCTGGAGAAGTCCAACTAGTAGCAAAAGATTTCAAAACGCAAGCCAACCTCTTCGTGAAAGGTAATCACATGGCTTATTTTTTAAAACATGTATAATGCAGAGGTTCATAAATAATGCCAACTCTCAACTATCTGTATATGGTAAATACCACAGATCATTAAAATTCACCAAATATCAGAAAGTCTAATTTTACTTTTTGGCTTAACAAAATAGTTCACAGACTACTAAAAAAAAAAAAGCCAAAATTGGCTAGAATAGGTTTTACTTCCTTTTTCCATCCCCACTGTTTTTACTGCATTTAAAAAACTGCTGGAGGAAGAATTATTATCAATAGGTATCTATCACTCTCTTAACCAAGAGTTGGCTGTTATTTCCTTGATGTTTCATATTCTCTAAAAATGCTTTTTCCTCTGTGTATAAAAATAATGATGAAACATCATTATTAGACGAAAACATCTGAGTGGAATCAAAACTTACAAATGAAACTTAAAAACAGAAAAGCCCTCAAGATACAAGAGGAAAATTGAGGAGGTGCTGAAACTCTTGGAGAAGGAAAGGAGAAGTACCTTGGCTAATTAGTATGATTCTTTCAGAACCCCCAGTTGAATTCACTAAACCTCTTGAGGACCAGACGGTCGAAGAGGAAGCCACTGCGGTATTGGAGTGTGAAGTATCCCGAGAAAATGCTAAGGTGAAATGGTTCAAAAATGGGACAGAAATTCTCAAAAGCAAGAAGTATGAAATTGTTGCTGATGGCAGGGTCAGGAAACTTATTATACACGGCTGCACCCCAGAGGATATTAAAACATACACTTGTGATGCTAAGGATTTTAAGACTTCCTGTAACCTGAACGTCGTGCGTAAGTATTCTTCTTACACAGCACTTTTCACTTGCAACTCTTTGATAACAACAACAAAAAAAAAAACCCCACTTTTTTGCATGCCCTTCTTGGCCTAACCACATTTCTTGGCAACTTACAGTATCGATACTGATGTAACATGATATTTTATGTGTTTAAAAAAAAGAGAGGTCCTTCCACTACATCTGGTCTGAGAAGGGCAGAGTGATCACTTTTTGCTATGCTTCTCACTGAGTAGTGAGAGATGTGCTCTTTGTCTACATGGGGTAAGCCTACTGCAGGAATATCTCAATACAGATGAGGACAAATTGAATTTAAAAAGACAAGAAGGGTGTCATAAAAAAAGAAAAAGGAAAGGAAAGGAAAGCCATTGCCACTTGGAAGGAAAATGAATTTTCAGGTATGAGGAACCACTAGAAAATGATCATGAAATTTCAGTCTGAATAGGAGCACACTGGAGGTCTGCTGTAATATGATAAAGCCCATTCACATAATGCTGTCTCTGAGAATAAGAATGGAAAAGAAGACGGAGAGAAGCCTGTATCCCTTGAGTCCTATAAATGAAGAGAGCACTAATGGTTTTTAGCACTACTTCTTCCTCTGGTGGAAAATAAAACGTCTTTTTTCAGAATGCCACATGCTAGCTCATTTTTTTCATTCATTCATTTGTCCAGCAATAATATTCTAGTGTCTTTATTTTTGTGCAGTATTTGCTATTGGTTTAGTTGCTTCCCATCTGTCAACAGCTCATAGTGGCTTTGATTGTGCTTCCATGCATCTTGGTCTGTTTTATTCTTTCCACTTTGTGGCTGTTCTGCTTTCGCTTATGACAGAATAGCTTCTTGGGTCTCCTTCTTCCCTTTGTTACCTACTTTATCTCTATTCTAAGAAGGCTCAGCAACAATGAGCATATCTTCAAGCCTATTAGCCAGCACTTGTGTCCCAGAATTTCATTGATCAAGAAAGGGCATCTTGGGAAGGACTCACAAGGAACCCTGAAAGAAGGAAGGGCATGTGGGCAGCTCTCCAATCCTATATATCCAACAACTTAATTCTGGAGATAAATGAAACCAGAGATTTAAAAAAAAAAATCACCCTTCCATTCAAAGCATGTTGTTTTGTCACACTAATGGACTTTATACCTGACTTATACGTGACCTCTTTGAAGCTGACACACAGCAAAAAAGCTGAATGTATGTGATTTCAATTGCAAGCTCATGTCTCTTAGCCATAGACAAGACTGATCATAGCTTTTCAAGCTGCACTATCATTGAATTCTCCTAATTTCTCAAAGATTATGCTGCCTGCCTTAAATAAGATAACGATTCTTTGCTACTGGTATTTCCTTTGACAATATCAACTTTCAACTCTGGAGAAGTATCAATGAAGATATTTCCTTCAGCTTTCCTTCAGAACTGAGCTGGCGATACTTAGATAGATAGATAGCAAGAATTAGTTGGACATATATTATGCCACATAATTTTATGAAAACGAAGAGATATGTAAAATGCAAAGTATCACAATGGAATGGCAGCTCCAAGTGATTTCCAAATCAGCTGTAGCCTGCTAATATGAAAAAGCCTGCAAAAGCACCACAGTATGTCAGAGTGAATTTCTAGAAACCTCACTGAATTCTGATGACCTTCTCTTACAGCTCCTCATGTGGACTTCTTAAGACCACTCACCGATCTTCAAGTTAAAGAAAAAGAAATGGCTCGGTTTGAGTGTGAAATTTCCCGAGAAAATGCCAAGGTCTGTGATTGTGTGGTTGCCAACTTGTGTTTTCTGATAACTTTGTTTACTTTTGGTCTGACCAAAATGAAAAAAACAAAAAAAAAATGAATCAAACATCTCTGTCGTCATCACTTTACTTTTAGGTTAATGATTATTACTTTAGTGTGAGATACATACTTGATTTAATTGTTCTCTTTTTAGTATTACTATTATTCGTTTGCTATTACTTGAAAAACACTGGCCTTGCAATCAGGAGATTTAGATATTATTAATTTGAACCATATGAAATTGATGTTTTCTTAGGTTAAAAACAATCAAATTAAAAAAACAACAATCAAATATCAGCAATTTCATATGTCTCGACTGAGTACTCCTGGTTGCCATTAACTACCATTGGCGAGTCGACTTTGAGTCCTGGAAAACAAAGGAGTTGGTCTGCATGAAATCCAAGGCCCTCTACGGCTCTAATACATGATCCCATTATTTTTAATAACTGATAATAGTATCACAGCTGCTCACTTAATAATTGAAGCAGTCTGTTCTTGTTTTTTGGGGTTTGGTTATATTTACCACTTTGGTTCTTCTTCATAATGTAAAGTCTTATTGACTGCTTTTAGAAAAGCTTAGGATCATAGTTCCTCTTAAGGACACACATGTGAAGGAACAACAGAACTGATAAAGGTATTTTTTTATCTTAAATATAGGTTCAGTGGTTTAAAGATGGTGCTGAAATTAAAAAGGGCAAAAAATATGACATCATATCTAAGGGAGCAGTCCGCATTCTTGTCATCAACAAATGTCTAGTGGCTGATGAAGCAGAATATTCCTGTGAAGTAAGGACGGCGCGAACTTCCGGCATGCTGACAGTCCTGGGTAAGAATGAAGTCTTTCTTTGCAGGAGTATATGTGTTGGGAAAAAAAAAAATTCCAGTTTAATTCAGTGTTTTTTGTTTTTAATTCTTCTTGCAGAAGAAGAAGCTGTCTTTACAAAAAATCTTACCAACATTGAAGTTAGTGAAACAGACACTGTAAAACTGGTTTGTGAGGTCTCCAAGCCCGGAGCAGAAGTAATTTGGTACAAAGGGGATGAAGAGATCATTGAAACAGGAAGATATGAAACACTTACTGTTGGACGAAAGAGAATCCTGATCATTCAGAATGCTCACCTGGAAGACACTGGCAACTACAACTGCCGACTCCCAAGTTCTCGAACCGATGGCAAAGTCAAAGTTCATGGTATGAAAATTACAGTGAATACTATTGTATTTTAAGAAAACCATACCTGTTGCATGTAAGGTACAAATGCTTAATATTTCAATATCTTGCAACTTTTTCTTTCCAGAACTTGCTGCTGAATTTATCTCAAAGCCTCAAAACGTTGAAATACTTGAAGGAGAAAAGGCTGAATTTGTCTGCTCTCTATCAAAGGAAAGCTTTGCAGTCCAGTGGAAGAGAGATGATAAGACACTTGAATCTGGAGATAAATATGACATAATTGCTGATGGCAAAAAGAGGATCCTAGTTGTGAAAGATGCCACATTACAAGATATGGGCACTTATGTAGTCATGGCTGGGGCCGCCAGAGCAGCGGCTCACTTGACAGTAATTGGTAAGTTTGTTTGTGCTTCTTGGATTTACTTATATTTGCATCTACCACATTAGTACTTCTTCATACTACAAAATCTTGTTGATTGCTTTCAGAAAAACTCAGGATCATAGTTCCTCTGAAGAACACCCGTGTGAAGGAACAACAAGAAGCTGTCTTTAACTGTGAGGTCAATACCGAAGGTGCCAAAGCCAAATGGTTCAGAAATGAAGAAGCCATATTTGATAGTTCAAAATACATTATTCTCCAAAAAGACCTGGTCTACACCCTCAGAATTAGAGGTGCACAATTAGATGATCAAGCCAACTATAATGTGTCCCTGACCAATCACAGAGGTGAAAATGTTAAGAGTGCAGCCAATCTAATTGTAGAAGGTAAGTCACTTATTTGACATTAGAGATTTAAAAAATCAATTTCTATGATGAAAACAATTAAAATCAACACTCTTCTTCTCCTTTCCAACAGAGGAAGACCTTAGGATCACTGAGCCTCTTACAGATATTGAAACAATGGAGAAGAAATCTGTCACATTCTGGTGCAAGGTGAACCGTCTCAATGTAAGACTGAACTGGACCAAAAACGGAGAAGAGGTGGCTTTTGACAACCGTGTTTTATACAGAATTGATAAATATAAGCACTCTCTAATCATTAAAGACTGTGGCTTCCCAGATGAAGGTGAATACATTGTCACTGCTGGACAAGATAAATCTGTTGCTGAACTTCTCATCATAGAAGCCCCTACAGAATTTGTGGAACACTTGGAAGACCAGACAGTCACTGAGTTTGACGATGCTGTCTTCTCCTGCCAGCTCTCCAGAGAGAAAGCAAATGTAAAATGGTACAGAAACGGGAGAGAAATCAAAGAAGGCAAAAAGTACGTGAGAGCTTCTCAGTCTCTATTTCTGTAGCTATATGTACAAGTTTGCCAATTTAGTGGTCATTATGCAAGCTAACCAATAATTCAATCTCTTCTTTTAGATACAAATTTGAAAAAGATGGCAGAATACATAGACTCATTATAAAAGACTGCAGGCTGGATGATGAATGTGAATATGCTTGTGGAGTAGAAGACAGGAGGTCTCGAGCTAGACTCTTTGTGGAAGGTACATATTAAGTGAAAGGACGATTTTTAATTCTCGTACGTTTTTAAATGTTGTTAATCCCAATACAAACATGTTTGTATTTATTTCACATTTTCTTTTCAGAAATCCCTGTTGAGATCATCAGGCCTCCCCAAGACATCCTTGAAGCCCCTGGTACTGATGTTGTCTTTTTAGCTGAGCTCAACAAAGATAAGGTGGAAGTCCAGTGGCTAAAAAACAACATGATTATTGTCCAGGGTGACAAACACCAGATGATGAGTGAAGGAAAGATACACAGGCTACAGGTCTGTGACATTAAGCCCCGTGACCAGGGTGAATACAGATTTATTGCCAAAGACAAAGAAGCCAGAGCTAAGCTTGAACTGGCAGGTAAGTCCCTTTCTTTTATTTTCAAACATCCTTACAATACCACAGATGCTGGGTAGGTTTCAGATTTCACAGTTAATTAATGAGAAAATGTTTGTGAAAGCTTTTTATTCCAATTAAGCCTTGTCCACACGTTAACTATTCTAATTCCTCTTACCACCAAGTGTCCTGACTAAGAGGAAATTGACAGCATTGCTCTTTACATGCGATAACCTTGCACAGCTCCTGGCACATGGCAGCTGTTCGTTAACTCCTAGAATTAACCTATTGCCCTGAGAGTCTTCCCAGCAAACCCAGACCTAGAGACAGGCCCATTCTTTTCTACTTTCCAAATCCCTGTGAGGCCTCTGAGGTCTGTTCTCATCCTGACCCAAGCTTCCAAGACATCCTTAGAGGTTGGCATTTTGAAAGAGCCATTAATGTACCTCTTGTGCATAACAAGTTTATCTGCTTTATCTTGAACTAAGTATGAGGTGCCTATTTTATATAAAAAACAAAAAACCGAAAACATGTTCTGTGCACTATATTCAGGCCTCTGTTATTACTATTGGCAAAGAATGGAGATTTTGTGGTTTCATATCATACTTAGTCCTCTGTTCTTCAGAGTCTGATAATTTGCAAAATAAGCCGTGAGAACTCTAAGTCAGCTAGTGTCCTCTCCTGTAAAGTTACTGTGACATGTAACCAGTATTTGCTAACAAATGCATAGTAAAGAAGCTATGGCATAGCTGGACTATGATAAATAACTCAAAAGCATTCACATATTATTTTTCTCACTAGCCGCACCTAAAATCAAGACAGCTGACCAAGACCTGGTGGTTGATGTTGGCCAGCCTCTGACCATGGTGGTGCCCTATGATGCCTACCCCAAGGCAGAAGCTGAGTGGTTTAAAGAAAATGAACCTCTATCTTCAAAAACTGTTGATACTACAGCTGAACAGACTTCTTTCAGAATTTCAGAAGCCAAGAAAGGAGACAAAGGAAGGTACAAAATTGTGCTTCAGAACAAACACGGAAAAGCAGAAGCATTCATCAATTTACAAGTTATAGGTAAGCCCTTGAGTCACTTGGACTTTATTGGCAAAGCACAACTAAAAGCGTGATAACACACTAAAAAAAAAAAAAATGTATACGTGAATTCCAGATGTTCCTGGGCCAGTACGTAACTTAGAAGTGACAGAAACATTTGATGGTGAAGTGAGCCTCGCTTGGGAAGAACCATTAACTGATGGTGGAAGCAAAATCATAGGTTATGTTGTTGAAAGACGTGACATCAAGAGAAAGACCTGGGTTCTGGCCACTGACCGTGCAGACAGTTGTGAGTTTACTGTCACTAGACTACAAAAAGGAGGAGTTGAGTACCTATTCCGTGTGAGCGCAAGAAACAGAGTCGGTACTGGTGAACCAGTAGAAACTGACAGTCCTGTAGAAGCAAGGAGTAAATATGGTAAGAAGAAGTTTTTAAGTAAATTGTAAACTAGCTTATCTTTGCTTTTATCCCTGAGATAACCTAAAGCCCGTGTTTTCTGGATATCCAGATGTTCCAGGCCCTCCCTTGAATGTAACGATCACTGATGTGAACAGATTTGGTGTCTCATTGACATGGGAACCACCAGAGTATGACGGAGGTGCCGAGATCACAAACTACGTCATTGAATTAAGGGACAAGACTTCTATCAGATGGGAAACTGCCATGACAGTAAGAGCTGAAGACCTGTCTGCAACTGTCACTGACGTGGTGGAAGGACAGGAGTACAGTTTCCGGATTAGGGCCCAAAACCGAATTGGAGTTGGAAAACCAAGTGCGGCCACACCCTTCATCAAAGTTGCTGATCCGATTGGTGAGTCCATCAAAAAAAGGGAAATAAGTAATCCATTTAATCAAGAAATTAAGCTTATCGATTAAAATAAATCAAATTAAACAGAAGTTAATGAAAAGAACATCAGAAAAATTAGAACAAAATTGTAGAAATCCAGACTGGGCCTGCTTGTGTCCAGTGAATACGGGGATGATAGAAATGATTACAGCATTATCTTAATAAGCTGTCACTGAATTAAATGGTATGCTCCAACTCTTTCTTCCAATCCAGAGAGACCAAGTCCTCCTGTGAACCTAAACTCCTCAGATCAGACTCAGTCATCAGTTCAGCTCACATGGGAACCTCCTCTGAAAGATGGAGGAGGCCCAATATTGGGCTATATAACAGAACGATGTGAAGAAGGAAAAGATAATTGGATTCGTTGCAATAAGAAACTTGTCCCCGAACTGACTTACAAGGTAGGGCATGTGTATCTAAAATAAATAGTCGGTAAATGATCATGGACTTAAACGTATATGTATTTTACAAATATTGATTCATAATTTTAGGTTACTGGATTACAAAAAGGAAATAAATATTTATATCGAGTATCTGCAGAAAATGAAGCTGGTGTTTCAGATCCATCTGAAATTCTTGGTCCTCTAACTGCTGATGATGCATTTGGTAAATGGATATTTTATTTTTAGATTTGGGAATAGCACAAAGCTACTTTGGGGTACCAGGGATTTAAATACAGTACTGGAAACTCATTAAGTTTTCTTTTTGGTAGTTGAACCAACCATGGATTTGAGTGCATTTAAAGATGGCCTGGAAGTTATTGTGCCAAATCCTATCAAGATCCTGGTTCCAAGTACAGGCTATCCAAGGCCAACTGCTACCTGGTCTTTTGGAGATAAAGTACTAGAAGCCGGAGACCGTGTGAAAATGAAAACCCTATCTGCCTATGCTGAGCTTATCATTTCTCCAAGTGAACGTCCAGACAAGGGCATTTACACGCTGAAGTTAGAAAATCGTGTGAAAGCAATTTCTGGGGAGATTGATGTCAGTGTAATTGGTAAGGAACGAAACTTTTGTGATCTAAGGTGATTTGACAGTATTAACAAATATTGGTTCAAGCTATTAATGACTTCTGACTGCATTTTTTTTTTTCAGCTCGCCCAAGTGCACCCAAAGAACTGAAATTCGGTGAGATAACCCAGGACTCAGTACATTTGACTTGGGAACCACCAGATGATGACGGAGGAAGTCCATTAACCGGATATGTTGTTGAAAAGCGAGAAGTCAGCCGGAAAACATGGACTAAAGTGAGTTTTGAGCAGCAACTACAGAAAAGAGAGTGGGGGAAATCCCGAAACGTCGAGATGCCTTGCGAAGTTTTTATGTTTTTACCTTTACCTTGCTGAAAAAGTACCTACGACTTTTTTAAATGTATTGATGCTAATGCTTCCTGAGGTAGTTCAACCAAGATTTGGTGTAATTGCCTCATTTTGTGAGCCTTACCAGATTTTCAACTAGGTTTATTAAAAAATAAAACAAAACTTACCTACTCAGTTGGTACCTGATAAGTATCCAGTATGCCCTTTTAAGCTATAAGCCATTCTTAGGACACTAAGTACTTAACTCCCTGGTGGTCATACTTCTTCTCACTCCATTAAATTACCTTAGTTGGCCTAATCTGCCATTTTCTCTCCTCAGTTTATACCATTACTGTTTTTTACCTTGATTTATCATATTTCTAATAACCAAGCTGGTAGAAAGAATCAACACCTTATTTGCCGACTTTTTAATGTGTACAAACTATGAAGCAGTTCCACCTTACATTAGGCGTCAAATATTATTATGTCTTACTTTGCAATTTTTTCCTTAATATAAAATCAGCGTAAGAATAATCCTTAGCATTCAAAACAACTTCCATTTGTAACCCTGCTCATGGTAAAAATATTTTGACTTAGGCAGAGTTTTTGGAAAACAGTTTATTAACTGTATTGCTTTGTCCCAGGTTATAGACTCTGTGAGCAACCTAGAATTCACAGTTGCTGATCTTGTTCAAGGAAAAGAATATTTATTTAAAGTCTGTGCTCGTAACAAGTGTGGCCCTGGAGAACCCGCATATGTTGATGAACCTGTAAATATGTCAGCTCCTGCAAGTGAGTACATTCTTGATATTTTCTTACCTAGCCTCTTGTTACCTGTTTTTCCTTTTATTTTTATTTATGTACGTATTTATTCATTTGGCCGTGCCACGCAGCTTGTGGGCTCTTAGTTCCCCGACCAGGGATCGAACCCATGTCCCCTGCATTGGAAGCACAGAGTCCTAACCACTGGACCACCAGGGAATTCCCACCTGTTTTTGCTTTTAGACCTGGAGTTGAAGTTATGGGGGAAATACACAGGTTGGCAGTATGGAGATTTCATAGATGGCCTATCTAAGACTGACTCTCTCTTTAAAATGCTACAGCGGTACCTGACCCACCAGAGAATATTAAGTGGAGAGATCGAACAGCCAAGAGCATCTTCCTAACATGGGATCCACCTAAACATGATGGTGGTTCACGCATCAAAGGATATATAGTTGAAAAATGTCCACGTGGTTCTGATCGATGGGTCGCTTGTGGAGACCCAGTTGCAGAAACAAAGTAAGTTTTTAAATTATTTGGCACAAAAGTAAATATTTACTCTTACTAAAATGGGCTTTCTTTTGGAAAATCTAAATGTTAAGTTTAGAACTTCCTTGGTGTGCCTGTCTTTTTTTTTTTTTTTTTTTTTTTTTTGCGGTACGCGGGCCTCTCACTGCTGTGGCCTCTCCCGTTGCGGAGCACAGGCTCCGGACGCGCAGGCTCAGCGGCCATGGCCCACGGGCCCAGACGCTCCGTGGCATGTGGGATCCTCCCGGACCGGGGCACGAACCCGTGTCCCCTGCATCGGCAGGCGGACTCTCAACCACTGCGCCACCAGGGAAGCCCCCGCCTGTCTGATTTTTAAAAGTGCTGCTGAACTTACCCTTTAATCAAGGTTTTCATTAGTTAAAATGTTGAAGCAATCCAGAATTAATTTAAAGGATAGTATTATACCAGGGGTATGAATTTTGGAAATATTATGAATACTACACAATGGAACAGATTAAATGCATTAAGTAAAATATCCTATTTTGTTTTCTGACAGAATGGAAGTAACAGGTCTTGAAGAAGGCCAGTGGTATGCCTATCGTGTGAAGGCCTTGAACAGGCTAGGAGCTAGCAAGCCAAGCAAACCCACAGAAGAAATCCAGGCTGTGGACACACAGGGTACTTACTTTTGGTTTTTGCTTTATCAGTCAGACTTTTGACTTTAATTCTACCCAAATTTGGTAACATCGTAAATAATCTTTTCCAATTCAGAGGCTCCAGAAATTTTCCTCGACGTGAAGCTCCTTGCGGGTCTCACTGTAAAAGCGGGAACTAAGATTGAACTTCCTGCCACTGTAACTGGCAAACCTGAACCTAAAGTAACCTGGACAAAGGCTGATATGCTTCTGAAGCAGGACAAAAGAATCACCATTGAAAACGTTCCTAAAAAATCCACAGTGACGATCGTGGATAGTAAGAGAAGTGACAGTGGCACATACATTATCGAGGCCATGAACGTTTGTGGTCGGGCCACCGCTGTGGTAGAAGTGAACGTCTTAGGTAAGGGAGGCTCTCGTTTTAAAAATGGGCAAACTCGTTCCGGCTACTTTTGAAAATAAAACATATTAAACAAATGCTTTTCGCTGAGTGTGTACTGTCATCCACAGATAAACCTGGACCCCCAGCTGCTTTAGACATCATGGAAGTGACCAACGAGTCATGTCTTCTCACATGGAACCCACCACGGGATGATGGCGGATCTAAAATCACAAACTATGTCGTGGAGAGAAGAGCGACCGACAGTGATATGTGGCACAAGCTCTCGTCAACTGTCAAGGATACAAAGTTCAAGGCAACCAAATTAACACCCAATAAAGAATACATCTTCAGAGTTGCTGCAGAAAACATGTACGGTGTTGGTGAGCCAGTTCAGGCCACTCCAATAACAGCCAAATATCAGTTTGGTAAGTTTCTCATTAATCGAGTGGCTTAAAAAAAAAAAAAAAAAAAAAAAGATACTTGTGTCAAAGTTGGATTTAGGTGTCATATTTATATACAGGACATATAACACATATGATTATCCTGTCTATAGATCCACCTGGACCTCCAACTCGCCTAGAACCTTCTGATATCACTAAAGATGCAGTGACCCTCACATGGTGTGAGCCAGATGATGACGGTGGCAGCCCCATCACGGGTTACTGGGTTGAAAGATTAGATCCTGATACTGATAAATGGGTTAGATGCAATAAGATGCCAATAAAGGATACAACATACAGGTACGCCCAAGCTCTCCATTAAGGATGTCAAAAAAGCAGTGTATATAAATTTTCATTCTTTAGCATTCCTTTTGATTATACCTGATTATATATTACTATAAAATTTTAAATTATTTTTACTTATCTTTTCTATTACCACATAATTTCAAAAATGATATAAATTCCATTGAAGGGCACATTTCTTAATTTCTTACCATAAAATATAAACTGTCTGGAAGTTCCAAAGTGTTTGGTCCTCTAGTATATTATGGTAATGATTATTATTATAGATATTATAATTAGATTGGTACATGTGACCAAATCTAAAGTGTGTGACAGTTAAAAGGCAATTTTTAATTTATATTGAAATATTTCAGTTAAATATCCAAACCAGTTTTTCACAATTTAAATAAATTAGCTTCTTCTGTGTGAAATAAACAGAGGTTTCGCCTTCTTATCGTGGTATTCAACTCACACTTTGTTCCTAATTCAGAGTGAAAGGTCTTACCAATAAGAAAAAATACAGATTCCGTGTGTTGGCTGAAAATCTTGCTGGACCTGGAAAAGCAAGCAGATCAACTGAGCCAATCTTAATAAAGGATCCCATAGGTATTATTCATATATTTTCTGTGATTATTTTGAAGCTTATATTAATTCCTTTTGGCAAACCTCAATAATGGTTTCATTTCATTGGCTTGCAGATCCTCCATGGCCCCCTGGAAAACCAACCGTGAAAGATGTAGGCAGAACATCATTAATGCTGAATTGGACAAAGCCAGAACACGATGGAGGGGCAAAGATCGATTCTTACGTCATTGAAATGCTAAAGACTGGAACAGAGGACTGGGTCCGAGTGGCCGAAGGGGTTCCCACCACCGAGCATTTGTTCCCAGGGCTCATGGAAGGGCAAGAATACTCATTCCGAGTTAGAGCTGTGAACAAGGCGGGCGAAAGTGAACCCAGCGAACCCAGTGACTCTGTGCTTTGCCGGGAGAAACTTTGTAAGTCACTCTTAATTATTTCATCCCTGCTATCTAATCTCTTAGTGACTACTAGAAAATTTAGTGAAGACTGAATATTGGACAATAAGAAATTGAATTTTTTTTTCCTTCAGATCCCCCATCACCACCTCGCTGGCTTGAAGTTATCAATATTACAAAAAATACAGCAGACCTAAAGTGGACAGTTCCTGAGAAAGATGGAGGGTCGCCCATCACCAACTACATTGTGGAAAAGAGAGATGTGAGGCGGAAAGGCTGGCAAACAGTGGACACAACTGTCAAGGACACCAAGTGCACAGTGACCCCACTGACCGAGGGTTCTTTATACGTGTTCCGAGTTGCTGCAGAAAATGCCATAGGACAGAGTGACTATTGTGAAGTCGAGGACTCTGTCCTGGCCAAAGACACCTTTAGTATGTTCTCTAACTTCATCTTTGTGACATCATTTGCAGTGGATTGTCACTTTTCTCCCTGGTTTTTCTAACCGCTGAATATTTTGCTTTCAGCCACCCCTGGACCACCCTACGCTCTGACAGTGGTTGATGTGACGAAAGGACATGTTGAGCTGAAGTGGGAACCACCTAAAAATGATGGTGGAAGACCGATACAGAGGTAGAATTTTAATTAACTCATAAAGAAAAATTTACGTTCGGCTGAAAATTCTTTATTCATGCTCACGAAATGCTTTGTTGTTTCAATAGATATGTCATTGAGAAGAAAGAAAAGTTAGGTACCCGTTGGGTGAAAGCTGCAAAGACCTCAGGACCTGACTGTAACTTTAAAGTAACTGACGTCATTGAAGGAACAGAGGTCCAGTTTCAGGTTCGGGCAGAGAATGAAGCTGGAGTTGGACACCCAAGCGAACCCACAGAAATCCTGAAAATTGAAGATCCAACAAGTAAGTAGTGTTGATTATACGAAGGATATTGTCTAGAGCTTGATGATGAGACTGTGGATGTGAATGTTTCACTCTCTTTTCAGGTCCTCCTTCACCTCCCCTTGACCTGCATGTGACTGATGCTGGGAGAAAGCACATTGCCATTGCTTGGAAGCCTCCAGAGAAAAATGGTGGAAGTCCTATTATAGGATACCATGTTGAAATGTGTCCAGTAGGCACTGAGAAATGGATGCGGGTTAATTCTCGCCCAATAAAAGACTTGAAATTCAAGGTTGAAGAAGGTGTTGTGCCCGACAAGGAGTATGTTCTGAGAGTGAGAGCCGTCAATGCTGTTGGTGTCAGTGAGCCATCTGAAATCTCCGAAAACGTGGTTGCCAAAGACCCAGACTGTAAGAACAGTTTCTTTTTATAATTAATAAATAAAGTAGGCTTTACTCATGCACTGCATTTTGACACACCCTTTTTTTCCCCTTTTGGATTATCTCTTACAGGCAAGCCAACAATTGATCTGGAGACTCATGACATTGTCGTCATTGAAGGTGAAAAATTAAGCATTCCTGTTCCCTTCAGAGCTGTCCCAGTTCCAACCGTTAGCTGGCATAAAGATGGCAAAGAAGTTAAAGCAAGTGATAGATTAACAATGAAGAACGATCACATCTCTGCACACCTTGAAGTTCCCAAGAGTGTCCATGCAGATGCTGGAGTTTACACCATTACCCTGGAGAACAAGCTCGGCTCAGCAACTGCCTCAATCAATGTCAAAGTCATAGGTAATCATTCTTTGATGAAACACCAGACATTCTTCACCTGTTGGGAAAATTGGTTAACTCTGCAATGTTAGTATAAGTGGCTTCATGAGCTGGCCATTTGTAAACTAAGTGTCCTTTCAGATTATTTCTTCCCATATGAGAAGCAAAGCAATTCTGAAGAGATGAAATTGCTATTTAAACTCTGATTACACTAATTTACTTCTGTTGTAATTATTTGCACGTGAAGTACTAATTTAAGTAAAAGATATGGCACACCCAAAGAATGTTTAAATAACCAACATTCATTTACTAATTGTATTTGCATGTTTTCATAGTGTTCTCAACGAGGAGTGGTAACATTTTCTGCCCCCTTCCCCCCCCCACACACATGGATGGTGTTTTGAAGTTTGGGGGGCCATTTTTGCTTGGAACAAAGACTAAGGGGGAAGTCACTGACATTTAGTAATTGGGAGCCAAGGATGCAAAATGGCCTGCAATGTCCTACTCAGAGTGTGCCCTTAATATGCTGACTTTTCAGGTTACAATGATAATTGTCAATTTGATTTCTAATAGGACTACCTGGACCATGCAAAGATCTTAAAGCAAGTGATGTGACCAAGAGTTCTTGTAAATTAACCTGGGAACCTCCAGAATATGATGGTGGAAGCCCAATTCTTCATTACGTCCTAGAACGCAGAGAAGCTGGGAGGAGGACGTATATACCAGTCATGTCTGGTGAGAACAAACTGTCTTGGACTGTCAAAGATCTCATACCAAATGGTGAATACTTCTTCCGTGTTAAAGCTGTCAACAAGATTGGTGGAGGCGAATATATTGAACTGAAAAATCCAGTAATTGCTCAAGATCCGAAGCGTAAGTTTGAGCATGAATGTAATAGAGCTAAGGGTTAATATGCATTTTTTTTAAGAAGATGGGTTTCCCTATATTAACAGGTTTTTTCTTGTTCTTCAGAGCCCCCTGATCCACCTGTAGACGTTGAGGTACATAATCCTACAGCTGAGGCAATGACTATTACATGGAAGCCACCTTTGTACGATGGAGGGAGCAAGATAATGGGTTACATCATAGAGAAGATTGCTAAGGGTGAAGAGAGATGGAAGAGATGCAACGAACACCTGGTACCAGTCCTGACCTATACAGCAAAAGGCCTTGAAGAGGGAAAGGAATACCAATTCCGTGTGCGAGCAGAAAATGCTGCTGGTATTGGCGAACCTTCTCGGGCCACTCCTCCAACCAAAGCGGTAGATCCTATTGGTAAGTTGTGTTTAACGGGTTTGCCATTTTCCCATCGTAAAAGAAATGAGAATGAGGTTTTGTCAGATATTTGAATCAGAATTGAAAACAATTACTGTTTTTAATCATTGCAGATGCCCCAAAAGTCATTATGAGAACAAGCCTAGAAGTGAGACGAGGTGATGAAATAGCACTCGATGCAATTATTTCTGGGTCACCTTACCCAACTATTACGTGGCTAAAGGATGGAAACGTTATCACACCAGAGGAAATCAGGAAGCGGGTAGCACCCCTGGTTAGGAGGAAGAAGGGTGAAGTTCAAGAAGAAGAAGAACCATTTGTCCTGCCTCTGACACAGCGTTTGAGTATTGACAGTAGTAAAAAAGGAGAATCTCAGCTACGTGTCCGAGATTCTCTCCGACCTGATCATGGCCTGTTTATGATCAAAGCTGAAAATGACCATGGTATTGCAAAAGCTCCTTGTACCGTCAGTGTGCTAGGTAAGTAGGTAAAACTACACTTTCCAATGGAAGAAAGTTAATGTAAGTGTTTTGTGGGCAGTTAATAGAAGTGGGAAATAGCTTCAGCAAGGTATCCTAGGTCCCAATTTTTTCTCCTGGCTATGCAGAAGAAATCAACTGACCTTGTTATTCATTAGCTAATGTGATACAAAGATAGACAGATGTAGAAAAAACAGAGGTTTATGTCACAGAAGCACACTGTGTTTAGAAGCTTAGACGCACACTAAACATTTACATTTTCCAGTGCTACACAAAATTTTAACCACTTCTGTCTTTCAAAATATCAGATATACCAGGACCACCAATCAACTTTGTATTTGAAGATATTAGAAAGACCTCAGTCATCTGTAAATGGGAACCACCCCTTGATGATGGTGGCAGTGAAATTTTAAACTACACTTTGGAAAAGAAAGACAAGACAAAACCTGACTCAGAATGGATTGTCGTCACTTCAACACTTAGACATTGCAAATATTCAGTGACAAAGTTGATTGAAGGAAAAGAGTACCTCTTCCGCGTCAGAGCTGAAAATAGGTTTGGGCCTGGACCACCATGTGTTTCAAAGCCACTTACAGCTAAAGATCCATTTGGTGAGGATCTTTAGCATTTAAACTTTGCCTTTTTATCATATGTTGGTATATATATTATCACAGCTTGTAAACTTGAATTTTCACGTCATGCTAGGGAATTAATTCAAATATGCCTTTTTAATTTTAATCAGAACCACCTGATGCACCCGATAAGCCCATTGTGGAAGATGTCACCAGTAACAGTATGCTAGTGAAATGGAATGAACCAAAAGATAATGGAAGCCCCATCTTGGGTTACTGGCTTGAAAAACGTGAGGTGAATAGCACACACTGGTCTCGTGTCAACCGAAACCTTCTGAATTCTTTGAAGACCAATGTAGAAGGCCTATTAGAGGGACTCACCTATGTCTTCAGAGTATGTGCCGAAAACGCAGCTGGACCTGGAAAGTTCAGTCCCCCCTCAGATCCCAAAACAGCACGTGATCCAATCTGTAAGTAATTCCTTAAGAAGAAAGTGGGGTATAGCATGGTCACTATAATTAACAGTACTGTTTTATATGCTTGAAAGTTGTTGAGAGTGTAGATCTTAAGTGTTACCAAACGTGGTAATTATGTGAGGGAGTGGTGGTGTTAACTAACGTTATTGTGGCAATCATTTTGCAATATATGCATGTATCAAATCATCACATTGTACACCTTAAACTTACATGCGTCGTATGTCAATAATATCTCAGTCAAGCTGGAAAAAAATCAAACTAAATACTAGCAATGACTGACTACAGACAAATGTTGAGGTTGCAGTGTAAAATTTTAAACATCTGTATTTATAACTTAAAAGCTTCACAAAGCAATAATTACCCATATTACATGCAACACACTGTGGAAAAAAAAAAGTGGGGTCACGTAAGCTACTGCGCATTTTAAAACCATCAGTGAGTTGTTTTTTTTTTAAATAAATATATTTATTTATTTATTGGCTGCATTGGGTCTTCGGTGCTGAGTGCAGGCTTTCTCTAGTTGCGGCGAGCGGGGGCTACTCTTTGTTGCGGTGAGTGGGCTTCTCATTGCGGTGGCTCCTCTTGTTGTGCAGCACAGGGTCTAGGCACACGGGCTTCAGCAGTTATGGCACGTGGGCTCAGTAGTTGTGGCTCGTGGGCTCTAGAGCGCAGGCTCAGTAGTTGTGGCACACAGGCTTAGTTGCTCTGTGGCATGTGGGATCCTCCCAGACCAGGGCTCGAACCCGTGTTCCCTGCATTGGCAGGCAGATTCTTAACCACTGTGCCGCCAGGGAAGTACCCATCAGTGAGTTTTGATTTCTGTGTCTGCATTCATTCTAGCTCCACCTGGGCCACCTGTCCCAAGAGTCAATGACACAAGTTCCACAACTATTGAACTAGCATGGGAACCCCCAGCTTTCAATGGTGGTGGGGAAATTGTTGGCTACTTTGTTGATAAGCAGCTGGTTGGCACAAATGAATGGTCCCGCTGCACAGAGAAGATGATCAAGGCCCGTGAGTACACTGTCAAAGAAATCCGAGAGGGCGCCGATTACAAACTTCGAGTGAGCGCTGTCAACGCTGCAGGTGAAGGACCGCCTGGAGAAACAGAACCCGTTACTGTGGCTGAACCACAAGGTACTTAAATAAGATGATGGATATTTTCCCAGTACGAGATTTTTTTTTTTTTCCATCTTTCTTGGGCTAATGTATGACTGTTCTCTCTCAACAGAGCCTCCAAATGTGGAACTAGATGTTTCTGTCAAGGCTGGAATACAGATCGTGGCTGGGAAGACTCTCAGAATTCCAGCTGTGGTAACTGGTCGTCCAGTGCCAACAAAAGTGTGGACCAAAGAAGAAGGAGAGCTGGATAAAGACCGTGTTGAAATAGAGAACGTTGGAACCAAATCTGAACTAATTATCAAGAATGCATTAAGAAAAGATCATGGCAGATATGTGATTACAGCTACCAATAGCTGTGGTTCTAAATTTGCAGCAGCCCGGGTAGAAGTTTTTGGTAAGGAATATTACATGGATTTCCACAGGATTTTTCCTAAGTGATACTATCTATCTTATTGCATTGATTTTTTTGTTGCCGTTTTATTTTTCAGATGTCCCTGGTCCAGTTCTTGATTTGAAACCCGTTGTAACAAACAGAAAAATGTGTCTGCTTAACTGGTCTGATCCAGCAGATGATGGAGGAAGTGATATCACGGGCTTTATTATTGAAAGAAAGGATGCTAAGATGCATACTTGGAGACAACCAATAGAGACTGAGAGATCTAAATGTGACATCACAGGTCTCCTTGAGGGACAAGAATATATGTACCGTGTGATTGCCAAGAACAAGTTTGGCTGTGGCCCTCCTGTTGAAATAGGACCAATTCTTGCAGTTGACCCACTAGGTAAAAAAGAAGGTTTTCATTGTGTATATAAAGTAAATACTGATTGCTTCTAGTTATGTCACTTATGTATAGAGCTTTATGGCTTCAAACTCCCAACAATCTCAAGATCTATAGCTGGAATAATGAGAAAGTAATGAGAAAGGTAAACTAAATAACTACCAGCAACTTTATACCATGTTTACAATAATTTCAATGTAATTTTTGCACAAAACTGGGCATAGTTTTGCGTGCTGAAAAACCTGAATCACTGGAGCTTAGCATAACCTAAAAATAGTTTAGAAATATTACATCTTAGTAAGAAAATACACTGGAGTAATTAGTCAAAGAGAGTTCATTGTTTTTGAAAGATTACAGGACAGAAAACTGCCTTAGTGTAAATGCTTTAGTCTTCCTTTAGCCCCTCAAGTAGTCCCCAGACTGGAAGGATGAGGGAGCACACCAAAACCAGAAAGAGCCACCAAAGAATGGAAACCCAACCAAAGGAGATCTCCTTGACCAGTATAAACAAACAGGAAGCCCTAATATTGCACACGCTTGGTAATGCATGCTGACATCCCATCCTAGAAAGCCAAGTCTTTGAGGATGCCCCGTTCCCCAAGAGACAGAGGAGTTATTCCTCCTCCTCCTCCACCACCACCACCACCACCACCACCACCACCCAAAAACAGGAACAAAATTACCTCCTCACTGTAACAGCTCATCTCAAAATGTCTACTACAGCTCAGGTTGTGCCAGAAAGAACAGAACAGGGTTGGACTTCTACCACTAAGCTCTGCTTCTGGTTGCGATAACAGTCAAGAGTGGATTGGGTCTAGTTTCACCATGCAAAGCTTATTCTCTCTATCTTGTCCTTCAGGACACAAAACTACAGCAGCATTACATAAATTCTCTTTCCACCCCCTGTTAAACCCACACTTGAGGCAACATGGTCCAAAGTGTGTTCAGTAGACATAGCCATTTTCTGTTAATAAGAAAGGAACACTTGCTCTCAGCTGGTCACTCAAAGCAAAACTTCACAGACAGCCCTCCTAGGTCATTAAAATTAGAAGCTTTCCCACTGACAGAGGTAAAATATCTAAAATGCTAAATATAAAAAAGCATACATGCACCTCAATTTTTAATCAATAATCTTGACTATAGAGTTTACTAAGAAAAATTCTGACTATATGAACGCCTATAATTCTGTTAACTGAGATATTCTGAGGATTTTAAAGACAGATGCAACAATATGCTGAACAGAAACCTATTTTTCACATAATTAATCCGAATTGAAATGTGATTTCTTACATGAATACTTATTTCATTCTTGTCATTTCAACCTGCCTCTGGTTAAAGGTCCTCCAACGTCTCCCGAGAGGCTTACATATACGGAAAGGACCAAGTCCACTATCAACCTTGACTGGAAAGAGCCCCGCAGTAATGGTGGCTGCCCCATCCAAGGCTATATCATTGAAAAACGGCGTCATGACAAACCTGACTTTGAAAGAGTTAACAAGCGACTCTGCCCAACCACATCTCTTCTGGTTGAAGATCTTGATGAACACCAAATGTATGAGTTCCGTGTCAAGGCCGTCAACGAAATTGGTGAAAGCGAACCATCCCTGCCTCTCAATGTGGTCATACAAGATGATGAAGGTGTTGAATCTGAACATAATAATCATTTTAATGCACTTTATCTCATAGGTTGAGCCAACATCCTTATGACTTTGCTATTTTTTCCCCCTTTCCCTTCTCTTTGCAGTGCCTCCAACTATTAAGTTGCGCCTGTCTGTTCGAGGAGACACCATCAAAGTTAAGGCGGGAGAGCCTGTTAACATCCCTGCAGATGTGACAGGCCTTCCAATGCCTAAAATTGAGTGGTCCAAGAATGAAACTGTGATTGAAAAACCCACCGATGCACTTAAGATAACCAAGGAAGAAGTATCCCGAAGTGAGGCAAAGACTGAGCTTAGCATTCCCAAAGCAACCCGGGAGGACAAAGGCACTTACACGGTGACTGCCTCTAATCGCCTTGGCTCAGTGTTCCGAAATGTCCATGTCGAAGTATTCGGTAAGTGACACGCTTTCTTATAAAAAAAAGAAATCCAGTGTCTAAGAATTTGCTTCTCAATCTCCTCCTTTGGTTCCTTTTCAGATCGTCCATCCCCACCAAGAAATCTTGCTGTTGTTGACATTAAAGCTGAATCTTGCCACTTAACGTGGGATGCCCCTCTAGACAATGGTGGGGGTGAAATCACCCATTATGTCATTGACAAACGCGATGCAAGCAGGAAGAAAGCTGAATGGGAAGAAGTCACCAACACTGCTGTAGAGAGGAGATATGGGGTAAACTCTTCTAAGTATTTTCTTATGCACACTTAAAGGACATAACCCTGAATTAACATCATTCTAGCATGACCTTGGAATTTAATGATTAAACTCAAAACCACACACAAAAAGCTTAAGTATAGTTTTTAGCATCTTGCACATAAAGCCACTTAGTAAATACTTTGATATACAGATCCTCTTTTACTTGAGAGAGCCACTATTAGGTGCAATAAATTTACACATTCTCATTTTAAATGACTTTCTCCATGTTTGAGTGGAGAAACTCAGATAACTGAGTTTATAGAAGTATTTCTTTTTACAGTCTTCCCTACCAAAATAACTGGAATTTTAAAACAAGTGAAAATCAATGTAAGTATATTGTTTTTAAGAAATTATTGTTCATCTGATTTCTAGCTCTGGAAACTTATCCCCAATGGTCAGTATGAGTTCCGAGTTAGGGCAGTGAATAAATATGGAACCAGCGATGAATGCAAATCAGATAAAGTGGTCATTCAAGATCCTTATCGCACTCCTGGACCTCCGGGAAAGCCAACAGTCTTGGAGCGCACCAAAGGGTCGATGCTAGTGAGCTGGACTCCTCCTCTGGACAACGGCGGCTCTCCAATTACTGGCTACTGGCTGGAGAAGAGAGAAGAGGGAGGTGCCTACTGGTCACGTGTTAGCCGAGCACCGATAACCAAAGTGGGATTGAAAGGCGTGGAATTTAATGTTCCCCGTTTGATTGAAGGTGTTAAATACCAGTTCAGAGCGATGGCAATAAATGCTGCAGGAGTTGGCTCTCCCAGTGAACCATCAGACCTAGCTGTTGCAGGAGATCCCATATGTAAGTATGCTTCCATTTCTGGAATTTATCAAGGGCAAAGCCACTAGATGGATAGCTCTGCTCTTAAATTTCTTGTGTATTTCTATGCCAAATTATTTCACTTATTAAAAAGTTTCATACTTACATAGACTATCAGAAGTATATGTGTATGTGTGTATACATATATACACATACTATGCACACATATCTAATATGTACATATACATGTATATGCATACACATACATACAAAAACTCATACAGTGTTTAAACACTTAGATTAAATCTAGTATTGTATGAGGAATCACAATAATAAAGACCCTGGACTATAAGCTCCTCTCTGCTCCCATACCTTAAATAAACCTCTCTCTCATTAATTAGCTACTGCGGAAATTATCTCCCTCACTAAACAGTCAGACCCTCCAGTAGGAGTTCAACAAAAGCAAAAGTTGTTAAATTTTCAATAGTATATATTGAATAAAGATATAAGATCTTCAAGCACAGTCTGTGAGGTCAAATAAAAGAAAAAAACAATTCTGAAAGATCTATGAGCAGATCGGCTCAAAAATTAAAATACCATGGCCTTAATGATTAACTTCATTTGCTATATAAATGGATTTTCTATGGGGAAAAAAATTCAGCTATTTGTTCAAAAGACTTAAAATAATCTAAGTTCTATACAGAGCATACATAAAAAATGAATTAGTCATTCATCCTGCAAGCTGGTAGTAAACATATGCTATGTGCAAAGAGCTGTCCTAGGCACTGGAGAGGAAAGAGCTATGGTTAAAAAGATGAATGGAGTAAAAGAATTTCCATAATCGTAAAGCACTGTCAGAAATGTGATGGATTGTCACCCGATGAGGGACAGGGTCAATGGCTACAGTAATGGGCTTAAGATTAGTTTGTGTTCAAAGGTTTACCAGCTAATGATGAAATCATTTTTTAATTTTAATTTTATGGTAGGTTCAATTAAAATAAGCTTTTAGTAGAGAATACTGCAGAATCTCTTCAAAGGGACCTCAAAAGTAAAATAGCTTTTCACCGATTGTGTGTAAATAGAGTATTTCTCTATCTAGAGCTAGTCAGTAATCTTTCTACTCCCAGTTAGTTGTTTGCTTTCTTTGTTTTAGCATTAATGCTAAATGAAAATAGATTTTCTTATATTTCTCTTCTCTAGAAGGTAATTTATTCCTTTGGCATTCCTATTTTAATATTTTAATAGATTAAAAATAAGATATGATCAGGTATAGTAAAACATTCTTATAGTATATAAATCTATCATCCCACCAGCTTCAAAATCTGACTTTTTTTAATTTATTTTTTTATTAGATCCACCTGGGCCACCTTCTCGCCCAGAGGTCAAAGATAAAACAAAGTCAAGCATCTCACTAGCATGGAAACCTCCAGCCAAAGACGGTGGCAGTCCGATCAAAGGATACATTGTAGAAATGCAAGAAGAAGGTACTACTGACTGGAAAAGCGTAAACGAACCAGACAAACTTCTAACTACCTGTGAATGTGTGGTGCCGAATTTGAAAGAGCTCAGGAAGTACAGATTCCGAGTGAAAGCTGTCAATGAAGCTGGTGAATCTGAACCAAGTGATACAACTGGAGAGATCCCTGCCACTGATATTCAAGGTACTAGTCCTTAATCCATTTATGTATTCATCTTTTGATCTTATTATGAAATTGATTCATTTGTTGAAGACACGTCAATTACGATTTTGAAAAAGGTGAGCTAAATCCTGTTATATTATCCATGGTATTACAGAGGTACCAGAAATTTTCATTGACATTGGAGCACAAGACTGTCTGGTATGTCAAGCTGGCACACAGATTAGGATTCCTGCTGTCATCAAGGGACGACCGACACCAAAATCATCTTGGGAATTTGATGGAAAGGCAAAGAAGGCAATGAAGGTAAGAAAATTATAATTCTCTGCATCTCCCATTGACTCACTCTAAGGAATATTTACACTATAACTGACTATCTTCTTTTCTAATAGGATGGGGTTCATGACATACCTGAAGATGCACAGGTAAAAAAAACAAAAAACTGAAATGATTCAGAATCGGATTGACTTCAGTACTGCTATGATTTCATTCAGTGTATGACTGCTGTTTTCTTTGTACAGCTGGAGACTGCTGAAAACTCATCCGTAATTATTATTCCGGAATGTAAACGATCCCATTCAGGCAAATACAGCATCACAGCCAAGAACAAAGCAGGACAAAAGACTGCAAATTGCAGAGTTAAAGTCATGGGTAAGAAAGACTTTAGAAGTTATTATGGAATAAGAACAAATTATTTAAAACAAGGCACCACTGTTTATATTGTGATTTGCATCCAACAGACGTACCAGGGCCACCCAAAGATCTTAAAGTCAGTGACATCACAAGGGGTAGTTGCAGGCTTACATGGAAGATGCCGGATGATGATGGAGGAGACAGGATCAAAGGCTATGTTATTGAGAAGAGGACTATTGATGGAAAAGCTTGGACTAAAGTCAATCCAAACTGTGGAAGCACTTCATTTGTAGTTCCTGACCTCATCTCTGAACAGCAATACTTCTTCCGCGTGCGGGCACAAAACCGTTTTGGTATTGGTGCTCCCGTGGAAACCATTCAGAGGACCACTGCCAGAGATCCAATATGTAAGTTTTTAAGTCTAAGATTAAAGTAGCTTCCTAAGCTTGAAATATATTGTTATAAATAATGATTAATACTTTCTTTAACTATTTTTAAAGATCCTCCTGATCCCCCTATTAAACTCAAGATTGGCCTCATAACAAAGAACACAGTACACCTGTCATGGAAACCCCCAAAGAATGACGGGGGCTCCCCGGTCACCCACTATATTGTTGAGTGCCTTGCGTGGGATCCTACTGGGACAAAGAAAGAAGCATGGAAACAGTGCAATAAGCGTGATGTGGAAGAACTGGAGTTTACGGTGGAAGACCTGGTAGAGGGTGGGGAATATGAATTCAGAGTCAAAGCTGTCAATGCCGCAGGAGTCAGCAAACCTTCAGCCACTGTTGGCCCCGTGACTGTCAAAGACCAGACATGTAAGTACCAATGCGTTATCTATCAGAGAATGTCCTCTTCGTGAATGCCTTCCTAGATACTCAAGAACAGTCCAAAATAAAGAGATGTCTCTGTACGTCAGAAGCTACCATGGGTTCAGTCTGGACGTGGGCCCATTACCCAATCACTCATGCCCTCAACTTGCACAGAATTATCATATTTCCATACATATTACCTTTCCCTTACTGAAAGGAGATACTGTTTGGAATTTCCTTACTCTAATTTTTCTCCATGGCAGGCTGTTTTACTTACCAGAAGTTAAAACAGTTCCTCTGCATGCTCCTCAAAAAGGGCAGAAAGTAACCAATTATTTGCTTAGCAACTGCTGAGACCCATTTATCTTCACAATCGAGTTTCTTTTTCTTAAGTAGAAACTTATATACCATCACAGCCATGAATAATCTGGGAACAGCATCAAAGGAAATGAGACTGAATGTCCTTGGCAAAGGTTATGTGGTTTTATTAAAACTACATGACTTTCTCTATTTGAGAAAAAGATATATCTACTTTAAGAGATAAAATATCCACACAAATATGGTAATAATTCTTCCTCTCATTATTGTTACCATCATTACTGCTGTGTATTTGTTAGTTCTCTCTTCTAAATATAGGAAAGCTGTAGTCACTACTCCCTGTGCATATTCTTATACTAAATTCATGAAAAATGGAAAATTGCTTTGCCTCTATTAGCAGTTAGTTATATTTCTTAACAGGGGAATTCACCTCAGAACGAACAAAGTAGGTCCCCTCATTAACTCTGCATAAATATTAGGGAATATCAGGAAAGAACTCCCAAGTCTAAGATACTATAGTTTCACTTCTCTCTGCCCTTTTTCAATATCTACAATCATAATGATGCCAGGTAAGAGAGAGACAGTAGGTGATACATAGCCACATGTAGATCAATAGAGGATGATGACCACATATGCCTGTTCCCTAAACTGGTATAAATTAACTGAAGACAGATCTGTTCTTTATGTCAGGTAGGGCTATAAAGCCTGCTTATAGTAGATCAAATAACTTTATCATCACTGTGAATTCTACTTTCGATCCTTTAGTGTTTTTTTATGTTCCTAATGACAACTTTTTTTTTTTTTTTAATAATCTAGGCCCACCTTCAATTGAGCTAAAAGAATTCATGGAGGTTGAAGAAGGAACTGATGTTAGCATCGTGGCCAAAATTAAAGGTGTGCCATTCCCGACACTAATCTGGTTTAAAGCTCCTCCAAGGAAGCCTGATAACAAAGAACCTGTTGTCTACGACACCCATGTCAACAAACTGGTGATGGATGATACCTGCACTCTAGTGATTCCACAGTCTCGCAGGAGTGACACTGGCTTATATACCATCACAGCTGTGAATAATCTGGGAACAGCATCAAAGGAAATGAGGCTGAATGTCCTTGGTAAAGATTACATGGTTTTATTAAAACTACGATTTTCTGTCCATAAATGTAATATCTGTCTTTAAGATCATTCTCCTAATAAAGTTTTCTTTTTTTAAATCATTTTAGGTCGCCCTGGCCCTCCAGTGGGACCAATAAAGTTCGAATCTATTTCAGCAGATCAAATGACACTATCTTGGCTTCCACCTAAAGATGATGGTGGGTCTAAGATTACAAACTACGTAATTGAGAAAAGAGAAGCTAACAGGAAGACATGGGTGCGTGTCTCTAGCGAACCTAAAGAGTGCACATACACAATTCCAAAATTGCTAGAAGACCATGAATATGTATTCCGAATCATGGCCCAGAATAAATATGGCATTGGGGAACCTCTTGACAGTGAACCAGAAACAGCAAGAAACCTCTTCTGTAAGTAGGACATGTTTCACATTCAAAGTCATTCTTATTTGTGTTTTTCAAAATTTCTTATAAATCACTGTGATTTTTGTCACAGCTGTCCCTGGAGCACCAGATAAACCAACAGTTAGCAGTGTGACTCGAAACTACATGACTGTCAACTGGGAAGAGCCAGAATACGATGGAGGCTCTCCTGTTACAGGATACTGGCTAGAAATGAAAGACACCACTTCAAAGAGATGGAAGAGAGTTAACCGAGATCCTATCAAAGCCATGACTTTGGGTGTTTCTTATAAGGTGACTGGTCTTATTGAAGGTTCTGATTATCAATTCCGGGTATACGCAATCAATGCTGCTGGTGTGGGTCCAGCAAGTCTGCCATCAGACCCAGTGACTGCTAGAGATCCCACTGGTAAGCCTTAAAACCATTCTTCCCCCCACCCCACCAAAAGTGCCATGGAAAAGTCAAGAATACTAACGCATACTGGTTCTTTCCAGCCCCTCCTGGACCTCCATTTCCCAAAGTCACAGACTGGACTAAATCATCTGCGGATTTGGAGTGGTCTCCCCCACTAAAAGATGGTGGATCCAAAATAACGGGATACATCGTTGAATATAAAGAAGAAGGAAAAGAAGAATGGGAAAAGGTAGCTAACACTTGGCATTATGGAAATGTACTATGAATAAACTGAACACTTAGTAGTTATTCTCAATCCCATTAACTCCTAACTGTATTTTTTTATTAAGAAATCAGAAAAATAACATATAATTTAACTGATAATCCAAACATCTCTTAGGTCAAAAAACCTAATCAAAAGTTAAGTCATGTTATTGTTAACTTATCTTTTGGCTATAAAGCCTGAAAAGATGGAATAAATGATGCATATATGTGGAATCTAGAAAAATGGTACAGATGAACCAGTTTGCAAGGTAGAAATAGAGACACAGATGTAGAAAACAAACGAATGGACACCGAGGGAGGAAAGCAAGTGGCCGGGGGTGGGGTGGTGGTGGTGGGATGAACTGGGAGATTGGGATTGACATGTATACACTAACATGTATAAAACAGATAACTAATGAGAACCTGCTGTGTAATAAAATAAAATTCAAAAACAGAACCTATTTTATCAGATTATATAATAAAATGTACATAGGTATATATATATATAAAAGGATGGAACAAGTAAAAAGTACAGTTTTTTTTCAATCACTTGACAATATTTTCAAACATAATTCCTTCCATTCAGTATTTACCTGTAATATCTGATCCCTAGAACCTAAATTGGCAACAATTTTCCCAAAGAGAGTAAATATGCTGTTGCTATGCTTTGGAAAGCTATTAAAACAAAAAACTACAGTAGTCCCCCCACCGCGATTCCCAAGGGATATATTCCAAGACCCCAGTGGATGCCTGAAACCATGGATAGTACCGAGCTCTCTCTATATATACTATGTTTTTTCTTTATTAATGGGCAGGTAGCATATACAGCGTGAATATGATGGACAAAGGGATAGTTCACTTCCCGGGCAGGGATGGAGCAGGATGGCCCAAGATTTCATTACATTACTCAGAATGGAACGCAATTTAAAACTGATGAATTGTTTATTTGTGGAATTGTTTTCCATTTAATACTTTTAGGTTTCCGTTGACTTCAAGTAAATGAACACAGAAAACAAAACCACGGATAAGAAAGGACTACTGTATTCTAATTATAAAATGCTTGTGATTTTTCCCTAGGCTAAAGAAAAAGAAGTGAGAGGAACAAAACTCGTTGTGACAGGATTAAAAGAAGGAGCATTCTACAAATTTAGAGTTAGAGCAGTCAACATTGCCGGCATCGGAGAACCTGGAGAAGTCACAGATGCCATTGAAATGAAGGACAGGATTGGTACTTACTAATATTTCTATTATTTTATCAATATTTGCATTTTGGATTGGAAATGAAAAGCACATTTGTTATTTTCAATTGTTTTCCAGTATTACCTGACCTTCAGTTAGATGCCAGCGTCAGAGACAGAATTGTGGTCCATGCTGGAGGGGTGATTCGGATCATCGCCTATGTGTCTGGCAAGCCTCCTCCAACCGTTACCTGGAGTATGAATGAAAAAGCTTTACCTCAAGAGGCCACCATTGAGACCACAGCCATTAGCTCATCCATGGTCATCAAGAATTGCCAGAGGAGCCACCAAGGCATCTACGCTCTTCTTGCCAAAAATGCAGGGGGCGAAAGAAAGAAGACAATTATCGTTGATGTATTAGGTAACAACTTTCAATTCGTCCATGCGTCTTTAAAAAATAACACTTTATTTCATCTACAATAAAGCTATATTAGTTTTTTAAAAAACTATGTTACAAATATTTTGGAAAATAAGAAAAATCACCCACAATCCCATTGACCACTATTAGCATTTTTTAAAATTTCCTCCTTTTTTTATCCTAACCATATTTTATATG
Source organism: Phocoena sinus (assembly GCF_008692025.1). NCBI lineage: Eukaryota > Metazoa > Chordata > Mammalia > Artiodactyla > Phocoenidae > Phocoena > Phocoena sinus. The sequence continues at coordinate 55,357,132 of NC_045769.1, forward strand.
GCTGTACTCCTATATAAAGTCTTATGTGCTGCCTTTTTATATAATATGCCACCATAAGCATTTACTATGTTATCATATAGTTTTCATAAAAGCAGCTTTCCTGCAAATGTCCATGAATGTTTAACAATTTGCTAAGGTTGACCATTTTCACATCATAGGACCTGTCAGTTATCATAATAAGACAAAAGTCCCTTTGAAGGTGTCAGTATTCTAATTGAAGAGAAGCATCATATTTGGTTATCAATATTGCATTTCTTGTCACTGAATATCGAGTTGAACTCTACGAGGCTTGTTCATGCCTCTCACTGGCTGCTCTACTCCAGTGATTTGCTCAGAAAGTGAAGCCCTCCCACTCAGATCTCTCTCTCAACACATCTCTAGGCACAACCATACTCCAAACACACAGTTTTTATGTGAAAATAACCAGTTCTCTATTGAACATAATATTATGAAAACATGTTTTGCTTTCATTAGTGAAAATGGCATGCGGAAAAAGATCTCATTGAGCAACGGTCCTTCAAGCTTCTAGGTTGTTTCAAACTCCTAAACAGTCTTCTGTCCAATGGCTATTACTTTAAGAACTGGTGTACTTCCAGGTTAAATTTCAAACCTCTCAAAGGTCATTCTGAGATTTGGGGTCTCCTGTGCTGCTCAGATTCACTGGTCACCCAGAAAAAAATTCTCTCCCACTTTCCCCTCTGGAGAGTAAACTGGACACAAAAAGTAGTCATGCCACTCTTCACCCCTCTCCTGTCTCCCTCTGTGCATTTTCCTCCCAACATTGCCCTCTTATCTGACTCACAAATTACCAAAAAAAAAATGTGTGTGTGTGTGTGTGTGTGTGTGTATGTGTGTGTGTGTGTGTATATATATATATATATATATATATATATATATATGTGTGTGTATAAAACTGTTCCTTCAGTTTCTACTAAAGCAGGGGCAACCAGTAACTACTGCAAACCTACTTCATTTTAAAATATGGTTGAATATAGACACAAGGAAAGAAAAAAACCAAATCAATTAATAAACACAAAATCTCACTCTTTTCGTAACATTTTTGTCTCCCTTTTAAAAACAGAGGGTAACAAGTATTGAGCCCAGTAGTCCATTGACGTCAAACAACTGAAAACCTTTTCCTCCTATTTCCAGATGTGCCAGGTCCTGTTGGAATACCATTCCTGTCTCACAACCTAACCAACGACTCCTGCAAACTGACATGGTTTTCTCCAGAAGATGATGGAGGCTCTCCAGTCACCAATTATGTCATTGAAAAGCGGGAAGATGACCGCAGAGCGTGGACCCCAGTGACATACACAGCTACACGACAAAATGCCACCGTCCAGGGTCTCATTCAAGGAAAAGCCTACTTTTTCCGAATTGCAGCTGAAAATAGTATTGGCATGGGCCCGTTTGTTGAGACAACAGATGCGCTTGTCATAAGAGATCCAATAAGTAAGTACAATTTAAAACAATTTCATCTTTAATCACTTTTTCACTCATTTAATAAAAGACTATAGTGACAAAGTAGGTACACAAATGCCAAATATTTCATTCATTTGGCAAGCATTCATTAGGAAAATACGTAGTCTCTGATGTTGGTAGTATTTGAACGTGACTGTGAAAGAGATTGCGGGAATATATATGATTCTTCAAATCCTCCCATGTAATACTACATGGATTCTTTTTTTAATTTCCAACTTAATGGCATGAACATGAAGTATTTTCCTAACTCTAAAACTACCAACTCTGGGGACTTCCCTGGCAGTCCAGTGGTTAGGACTCCGAGCTTCCAGTGTGGTGGGGTGGCAGGCGGGTTCGATCCCTGCTCAGGGAACTAAGATCCCACAGGCTGTGTGGCGTGGCCAAAACATTAATGTTTAATGGGGGACTTTGCTGAATTATTTGGCCTCAATGAACCTCTATTTCCTCATCTGGAAATTAGCTTGTATTGAGTGCCTTTCAGCTCTACTCATTTTATGTTGAGATTTCTTTTGTTACTTATCAAAACGAATAGTTTAATGTTTAAACGCAATCCTCGGGCTTCCCTGGTGGCGCAGTGGTTGAGAGTCCGCCTGCCAATGCAGGGGACACAGGTTCATGCCCCGGTCCGGGAAGATCCCACATGCCACGGAGCGGCTGGGCCCATGAGCCATGGCCGCTGAGCCTGCGCGTCCAGAGCCTGTGCTCCAAAACGGGAGAGGCCACAGCAGTGAGAGGCCCGCGTACCACACACACACACAAAAAAACGCAATCCTCAAAAGGCATTATTTACTACATTTTCTATTACATTCTTAACATGACATTCGTCTCACTGTCATTCCACACTTGCAGCTGTACCAGAGCGTCCTGAAGACCTAGAAGTCAAAGAAGTTACTAAAGATTCTGTTACTCTGACTTGGAATCCCCCTAAGTATGATGGCGGATCCGAAATTATCAACTATGTCCTAGAAAGCCGTCTCATTGGAACTGAGAAGTTCCACAAAGTTACAAATGACAACTTGCTTAGCAGGAAGTACAGTGTGAAAGGCTTAAAAGAAGGCGATACCTATGAGTACCGTGTCAGTGCCGTCAATATTGTTGGACAAGGCAAACCATCATTTTGCACCAAGCCAATCACTTGCAAGGATGAGCTAGGTATGTGTCAAATGCAGCTTACACTTTGAAAACGTGTACACTTATAGGTTTACCTTAAGACATCAAACTGACTTTCCTTTATACATTTCAGCTCCTCCAACGCTTGAGCTCGACTTCAGAGATAAACTCACGATTCGAGTTGGTGAAGCTTTTGCCCTCACTGGCCGTTACTCAGGCAAACCAAAGCCTAAGGTTACTTGGTTCAAAGATGAAGTTGATGTGCTAGAAGATGATTGCACTCATATAAAGACCTCGCCAACAACACTTGCTCTAGAGAAGCTCAAGGCCAAGCGTTCAGATTCTGGCAAATACTGTGTGGTTGTGGAGAACAGTACAGGCTCCAGGAAAGGTTTCTGTCAAGTTAATGTCGTTGGTAAGTATTATTTAGCAAGAATTAGAGACATTCTGTTCTTTCCAAAGCAGAAGTGGAAATAATATTTTGTGGTGTGATTTTTTTTTTTTTTTTTCCTCAGACCGTCCTGGACCACCGGTAGGACCAGTTGTTTTTGATGAGGTGACCAAAGATTACATGGTTATCTCTTGGAAGCCACCTTTAGATGATGGAGGCAGTGAAATTACTAATTACATTATTGAGAAGAAGGAAGTGGGCAAAGACGTTTGGATGCCTGTGACATCTGCAAGTGCTAAAACAACATGCAAAGTTTCTAAACTGCTTGAAGGAAAAGATTATATTTTCCAGATACGTGCTGAAAATCTGTATGGAATAAGTGATCCTCTGGTGTCTGATTCAATGAAAACCAAAGATCGTTTCAGTATGCATCATATTTCTTTTCAGTGATTCAATGTTTGATATTGTTAACGGGAAGAACTAAATTTCTAACATATTTTGCTAATGTTTGTTATAGGGGTTCCTGATGCACCTGACCAGCCAATTGTTACAGAAGTTACCAAAGACTCTGCATTAGTCACCTGGAACAAGCCAAACGATGGAGGAAAGCCCATCACAAACTACATCCTGGAAAAGAGGGAAACTATGTCTAAACGATGGGCTAGAGTTACCAAAGAGCCTATCCATCCATACACTAAGTTTACGGTTCCTGATCTTCTAGAAGGGTGTCAGTATGAATTCCGGGTTTCTGCAGAAAACCAAATTGGTATTGGAGACCCAAGCCCACCATCCAAACCAGTCTTTGCTAAAGATCCAATTGGTATAGTACTAAAGCATTCTTTCAGCTTTCATTTTATCCAACTTTGTTTTCAGCTATACTCTAACTCCTTTTTGGTTTTCTCTTTTATTATGTAGTGAAACCAAGTCCACCTATTAATCCTGAAGCAATAGGTACAACACGTAATTCAGTTGATCTAACCTGGCAGCCACCACGTCATGATGGTGGGAGCAAGATTCTGGGTTATATTGTTGAATACCAGAAAGTTGGAGATGAAGAATGGAAAAGAGCCAATCACACTCCTGAGTCATGTCCTGAAACTAACTATAAAGTCACTGGTCTTCAGGATGGTCAATCCTATAAGTTCAGAGTAATAGCAGTCAACGTAGCCAGTGAATCAGATCCAGCTCATGTTCCCGAGCCAGTGCTAGTAAAAGACAGATTTGGTGAGTGTAATGTTCTCAGCTGCCTTTGCAAGGAAGACAGGTTTCATTGTCTATGCTTAAGTGTAAAATATATTAACAAAACAAATCTGTAAGTACTGTTCTCTTCATTCTAGAACCCCCCGAGTTGATTCTTGATGCCAACATGGCAAGAGAACAACACATAAGGGTTGGTGATACTCTAAGACTTAGTGCTGTCATCAAAGGGGTGCCGTTCCCAAAAGTAACTTGGAAAAAAGAAGACAGAGAGGCTCCAACTAAAGCAAGGATTCATGTTACTCCAGTTGGTAGCAAGCTTGAAATCTGTAATGCTGCCCACGAAGATGGTGGAATGTATTCCTTAACAGTGGAGAATCTAGCTGGTTCAAAAACTGTCTCAGTAAAAGTACTTGTATTAGGTAAGAATTTTAGTACTTGTGATGTACTTAATGCAACAGCATATAAAAGTAACTCTAGGGCTTCCCTGGTGGCGCAGTGGTTGAGAGTCCGCCTGCCGATGCAGGGGACACGGGTTCGTGCCCCGGTCAGGGAGGATCCCACATGCCGCGGAGCGGCTGGGCCCGTGAGCCATGGCCGCTGAGCCTGCGCGTCCGGAGCCTGTCCTCCGCAACGGGAGAGGCCACAACAGTGAGAGGCCCGCGTAACGCATAAAAAAAAAAAAAAAAAAAAAAAAGTAACTCTAAATACATTTTTAGTTATCTGGATTACATCACTTATATAACTGCATTACTTAACACTTTTCAGATAAGCCTGGGCCACCTAGAGATCTGGAAGTCAGTGAAGTTAGGAAAGATTCTTGTTACCTTACTTGGAAGGAACCACTGGATGATGGTGGTTCTGTTATTACAAATTATGTGGTTGAGAGGAGAGATGTTGCCAGTGTCCAGTGGTCACCTCTTTCAACTACATCAAAGAAAAAGAGCCACTTTGCTAAACATCTTACTGAAGGCAATCAGTATCTCTTCCGAGTAGCTGCTGAGAACCAGTATGGACGTGGTCCTTTTGTAGAAACGTCTAAACCCATCAAGGCTCTGGATCCCCTACGTAAGTTGCTCTCTTTGGATACAAAAGTACTGTTTTACTGTTTTGAGAATATTGTTTATTCATCATAACTTCTTCTTCTTAAAAGATCCTCCAGGGCCACCCAAGAACCTACACCATGTAGATGTTGACAAGACTGAAGTCTCCCTTGTTTGGAATAAGCCAGACCGTGATGGTGGCTCTCCAATCACTGGATATTTGGTGGAATATCAAGAAGAGGGCACCCAAGACTGGATTAAGTTCAAGACTGTGACAAACTTAGAGTGTGTTGTTACCGGACTACAGCAAGGAAAGACCTATAGATTCCGTGTAAAAGCTGAAAACATTGTGGGTCTTGGTCTTCCTGACACAACTATCCCAATAGAATGTCAAGAAAAACTAGGTAATTTTTAGATTGGAATTATTTTCTTTCTTTTTAAAATTATTCATATTGTGAAAATCAAAATCTAATTTCCTCATGTTTCCTTTCCAGTGCCTCCATCTGTGGAGCTGGATGTGAAATTAATTGAAGGCCTTGTGGTAAAAGCTGGAACTACAGTCAGATTCCCTGCCATTATAAGAGGTGTACCTGTTCCTACTGCAAAGTGGACAACCGATGGGAATGAGATTAAAACAGATGAACACTATACAGTTGAAACTGACAACTTCTCATCAGTACTCACCATTAAGAACTGCTTAAGGAGAGACACTGGGGAACATCAGATCACAGTTTCCAATGCAGCTGGCACCAAAACAGTGGCTGTACATCTTACTGTTCTTGATGTTCCTGGTCCACCAACAGGCCCTATTAATATTCTGGAAGTTACCCCTGAACATATGACTATCTCATGGCAGCCACCTAAGGATGATGGAGGAAGCCCTGTGATAAATTATATTGTTGAGAAAAAAGACACAAAGAAAGACACATGGGGTGTTGTCTCTTCAGGAAGCAGTAAGACAAAGCTGAAAGTCCCACATCTGCAGAAGGGCTGTGAATATGTCTTCCGAGTGAAAGCAGAGAATAAGATTGGTGTTGGCCCTCCCCTTGACTCCATACCTACTGTTGCTAAACATAAGTTTAGTCCTCCATCCCCCCCTGGTAAACCAGTAGTTACTGACATTACTGAAAATGCTGCAACAGTGTCTTGGACTCTGCCAAAATCTGATGGTGGCAGTCCAATAACTGGTTACTATGTGGAACGTCGAGAAGTAACAGGCAAATGGATGAGGGTCAACAAAACACCTCTAGTGGACATGAAGTTTAGAGTGACTGGACTCTATGAGGGAAATACATATGAGTTTAGAGCTTTTGCTGAGAATCTTGCAGGACTAAGCAATCCGTCCCCAAGTTCTGATCCAATAAAAGCTTGCCGGCCCATCAAACCACCTGGACCACCTATTAATCCTAAGCTGAAAGACAAGACCAGAGAAACAGCTGACCTGGTGTGGACAAAGCCTCTCAGTGATGGTGGTAGCCCCATTCTGGGCTATGTAGTGGAATGTCAGAAAGTTGGAGCAACACAGTGGAGCAGGATTAATAAAGATGAACTCATTAGGCAATGTGCCTTTAGGGTACCTGGACTAATTGAAGGAAATGAGTACAGATTCCGTATAAAGGCAGCTAATATTGTGGGAGAGGGAGAGCCAAGAGAACTAGCAGAATCTGTGATTGCAAAGGACATCCTTCATCCTCCAGAAGTAGAACTTGATGTTACCTGTCGTGATGTTATTACCGTTAGAGTGGGTCAAACTATCCGCATTCTTGCTCGGGTCAAAGGCAGACCTCAACCAGACATAACTTGGTCCAAGGAAGGCAAGGTGTTGGCCCGAGAAAAGCGGGTTGACCTAATTCACGATCTACCTCGTGCTGAGTTGCAAATTAAAGAAGCTGTTAGAGCTGATCATGGCAAGTATATCATCTCAGCTAAGAACAGCAGTGGACATGCCCAAGGTTCTGCTATCGTTAATGTCCTTGACAGACCTGGACCTTGCCAGAATTTAAAGATCAGCAACGTAACCAAAGAGAACTGTACTATTTCTTGGGCAAACCCTCTAGATAACGGCGGCTCAGAAATAACAAACTTCATAGTGGAATATCGCAAACCAAACCAGAAAGGCTGGTCAATTGTTGCTTCAGATGTCACTAAGCGATTAATCAAGGCCAACCTTTTAGCCAACCATGAATACTATTTCCGAGTTTGTGCAGAAAATAAAGTAGGTGTTGGGCCAACCACTGAAACAAAAACTCCAATTCTGGCTATTAACCCTATTGATAGACCAGGTGAGCCTGAAAACCTTCATATTGCAGATAAAGGAAAGACATTTGTCTACCTAAAATGGAGGCGGCCTGATTATGATGGCGGTAGCCCAAATCTATCATATCATGTTGAAAGGAAGCTGAAGGGCTCTGATGACTGGGAAAGAGTGCATAAAGGAAGCATTAAAGAAACCCACTACATGGTTGACAAATGTGTTGAAAACCAGATTTATGAGTTCAGAGTGCAAACGAAGAATGAAGGTGGGGAAAGTGACTGGGTGAAGACAAAGGAAGTTGTTGTAAAGGAAGACTTGCAGAAACCAGTACTCGATCTGAAATTAAGTGGTGTGCTAACTGTCAAAGCAGGGGACACCATTCGACTTGAGGCAGGTGTTAGAGGCAAACCATTTCCAGAAGTTTCATGGACGAAGGACAAAGATGCGACAGACTTAACAAGATCACCAAGGGTCAAGATTGCTACCGGTGGTGATTCGTCTAAATTTTCTCTTACTAAAGCAAAGCGAAGTGATGGTGGTAAATATGTAATTACAGCAACTAATATAGCTGGCAGTTTTGTGGCCTTTGCCACTGTCAGTGTTTTAGATAAGCCTGGGCCTATAAGAAATCTGAAAATTTTTGATGTGTGTAGTGATAGGTGTTCTCTTCGCTGGGATCCACCAGACGATGATGGTGGCTGTGAAATCCAAAATTATATTTTAGAAAAATGTGAGAGCAAGAGAATGGTTTGGTCTACGTTTTCTGCTACTATCTTAACACCTGGTACTACAGTAACACGTCTCATAGAAGGGAATGAATATATTTTCAGAGTCCGTGCAGAAAATAAAATAGGCACAGGGCCTCCAACAGAAAGTAAACCAGTTATTGCAAAAACCAAATATGATAGACCTGGTCGCCCTGACCCCCCAGAAATCACTAAAGTAAGCAAAGAAGAGATGACTGTGGTTTGGACGCCACCTGAATATGATGGTGGAAAGTCCATCACAGGATACTATTTGGAGAAAAAGGAAAAGCATTCAACACGATGGGTCCCTGTCAACAAGAGTGCGATCCCTGAGAGACGTTTGAAAGTACAGAATCTCCTCCCAGGACATGAATATCAGTTCCGAGTCAAGGCAGAAAATGAAGTTGGAATTGGAGAACCAAGCTTGCCATCAAGGCCAGTGGTGGCAAAAGACCCCATAGGTATGATGTTCTTGCTTTTTCCGGTATTACACCAACTCTTAATCTCAGGCACAGAGGTATTAGACAAATAAGTTAAATCCACAGCATCAAAACTTTAATCTTAGCCAGCAGTTTTCCAAATAGATCTTTTACCAAATCGCCTGAAATGTACAGACAATGGTAGATTCTAATTTTATGAAGGAAAATAAGGAGGACTGAGTAATTGAGAAATTGAATGTACTATCTGCGGTTAATTAAGGATGGACTATATAGAATTACTCATTAACGTATCACTAGTAGTTGTTAACCGTGTGTAAATTTATTCTTATATAATTTACTTTCAGAACCACCTGGTCCACCAACCAATCTCAAAGTGGTTGATACAACCAAAAGTTCCATAACTCTTGGGTGGGGAAAACCGGTGTATGATGGTGGCGCACCAATCATTGGATATGTTGTGGAAGTGAGACCAAAGAGACCAGATACATCACCTGATGAAGGCTGGAAAAGGTGTAGTGCTGCAGCGCAACTCGTTCTCATGGAATTTACCGTGACCAGCTTGGATGAAAACCAGGAATATGAGTTCAGGGTTTGTGCCCAAAACCAAGTTGGCATTGGGCGCCCTGCAGAACTAAAGGACGCTATTAAACCTAAAGAAATCCTAGGTGAGGCCCTATGTTATCACTTGATTCATTCATGTTTCACTTCTCACATGATTTCCCCACATTCTGAAGTCAACTGACGGCTTTCGTGTCATTTGCAGAACCTCCAGAGATTGATTTGGACGCCAGCATGAGAAAACTGGTCACAGTGAGAGCAGGATGCCCTATTCGACTATTTGCCATAGTGAGAGGGCGACCAGCCCCTAAGGTCACTTGGCGAAAAGTGGGTATTGATAACGTGGTCAGAAAGGGACAAGTTGATCTGGTTGATACTATGGCCTTCCTTGTCATCCCCAATTCTACCCGTGATGACTCAGGAAAATATTCCCTGACGCTTGTGAACCTGGCTGGAGAAAAGGCCGTGTTCGTGAATGTCAGAGTATTAGGTGGGTTATAAACAAGGGTCTTCCTCCCCTTCAAAAATGCCTTAGTTAATAAGGAGGCTGAGGGAACTCGTATATATGATTTTGTCGTCCTTCACAGATACTCCTGGACCTGTGTCTGATTTAAAAGTTTCGGATGTCACTAAAACATCATGCCACGTTTCCTGGGCCCCTCCCGAGAACGATGGTGGGAGCCAAGTGACACATTACATTGTGCAGAAACGTGACGCAGATAGAAAGACGTGGTCAACAGTCACCCCAGAAGTCAAGAAAACGAGCTTCCACATCACCAATCTTGTCCCTGGAACTGAGTATTTCTTCAGAGTAACTGCTGTCAATGAGTATGGCCCCGGCGTCCCAACAGACATCCCCAAACCAGTGCTCGCAACAGATCCTCTAAGTAAGTTACATCCTTTCTCCCTCCTTTTAACTCCAGTCCCCGACCTCAGCAAAATCAAGATACCGAAACATTTTACTCCACTAATGAAAGGGCCTTCACTTGTAGAAACCTAAACAGTACAAATAAATACCTAACTCACTCACTGAAGACTTTTTTGATCTGACTCATCCGTGTCCTTTTTACTTTCAACATCCCGAACCATAGCTTCCAAATACTTTGAAGCAAGTGGCATACGAAAACATTTATGCATATTTCCAAAGGGATGGATTAGGTTACCTGGGTGGTTTTTTCTTCTAGGTGAGCCGGATCCCCCCAGGAAACTAGAAGTTACTGAAATGACAAAGAACAGTGCTGCGTTAGCCTGGTTACCTCCCCTGCGCGATGGAGGTGCCAAGGTCGACGGCTACATCGTTAGTTACAGAGACGAAGAGCTGCCTGCAGGTCACTGGACAGAGTACTCGGTGGTGAAAGACCTCAGCCTTGTCGTCACCGGCCTCAAGGAAGGAAAGAAATACAAATTTAGGGTAGCGGCCAGAAATGCCATCGGAGTCAGTTTGCCAAGAGAAGCTGAGGGAGTGTACGAAGCCAAAGCACAGCTGTGTAAGTAGTCAGAGTCGTTTTCCATGCGATAAAAGTTTGTGAGGATTTTCTTTTGACATGTAGATGTTTATCCCTGAAGAAGCTAGTTCCAGAAGTACTTGAAATATAGTAGAGAACAGTGGTTTGGAAACATCTGGACCCACGACAGGTAGTAAATACACCTTAAATCATGACACAGGACACACGTACATATATATGACTTAGAAAAAGTTTCTTAAAGCAACACCCATTCTTATCATGTATGCTGGCCTCAGATATTCTCAATTCGTTTTGATCCCATTCTCTTTACAAAGTTTTAGCAGTAATGCAAACATTAATTTGAATCCACTAACGGGTTGCAATCCACAATTTGAAAAGCACTAGTATAGTTCCCCATCAGAGGAAATTTAACCTCCCTGACAAATTAACGTATCTTTATCTCACTTTTAGTGCCACCCAAGATCCTTATGCCAGAGCAAATTATTATCAAAGCTGGGAAGAAACTCCGAATTGAAGCCCACGTGTATGGAAAGCCTCATCCGATCTGTAAATGGAAAAAAGGAGAAGATGAAGTTGTCACATCCAGCCACCTGGCAGTACATAAAGCAGACAATTCTTCAGTTCTGATCATAAAAGATGTTACTAGGAAAGACAGCGGTTACTATAGCCTCACTGCAGAAAACAGTTCTGGGACAGACACTCAGAAAATCAAAGTTATTGTCATGGGTAGGTTACGTGTTAGACAAATGGCCATCCAAATATGAGTATCAGAAACATATTTTACAGTCTGATCCCTATTCTTACATTTCTTTCCTCTCGGTTCATGCAGACGTTCCTGGACCCCCTCAGCCTCCGTTTGACATTTCTGACATAGATGCCGATGCCTGCTCCCTGTCATGGCACATCCCCCTGGAGGACGGAGGCAGTAACGTCACCAATTACATAGTGGAGAAGTGTGACGTGAGCAGGGGTGACTGGGTGACAGCGCTAGCTTCAGTGACAAAAACTTCCTGCAGGGTTGGAAAACTGATCCCAGGCCAAGAGTATATCTTCCGGGTCCGTGCTGAGAATCGATTTGGCATTTCAGAGCCTCTCACATCTCCAAAGATGCTGGCTAAGTTCCCATTTGGTATGTTTCTTTCAGGAAGAAAAAAAAAATTGTGTTTTCTTTCTAGTCTGTTACTTAGGCTAGAAACTGATATTTCCCTGAACTTCACCTCCAGATGTTCCCAGTGAACCCAAGAATGCACGAGTCACTAAAGTCAACAAAGACTGCATATTCGTGGCGTGGGATAGACCAGACAGCGATGGAGGGAGCCCCATTACCGGCTACCTGATTGAACGCAAAGAAAGAAACAGTTTACTCTGGGTGAAAGCTAACGATTCCCCTGTCCGGTCAACTGAATATCCCTGTGCTGGCCTGGTAGAAGGCCTTGAGTATTCATTCAGAATCTATGCCCTAAATAAAGCTGGACCCAGCCCACCCAGCAAACCAACTGAATATGTAACTGCGAGAACGCCAGTTGGTGAGTAATTTTTTTGAGTAATTTTTTTTTAAAAGTATTATGAGGACACATTTAAATCTTGGAGTCTCTGAAGGTTACTATTTCCATTCAGGAATATGTTCTGGGTGATACTGTGAAACACAGAGTTTAAATCTCTGCTGTTAAGATCAATGCTGAGAATATCTCTTTTGGTTTTAGATCCTCCTGGAAAGCCTGAAGTTATTGATGTTTCCAAGAGTACTGTGTCCCTCATCTGGGCCCGTCCAAAGCGTGATGGAGGCAGCAAAATTGCTGGCTATTTTGTAGAAGCTTGCAAACTTCCTGGTGATAAGTGGGTACGGTGTAATACTTCACCTCACCAGATTCCCCAGGAAGAGTACACAGCTACTGGCCTAGAAGAGAATGCTCAGTATCAATTTAGAGCAATTGCCAAGACTGCGGTAAACATCAGCCAGCCTTCTGAACCTTCTGATCCAGTGACTATCATGGCAGAAAATGGTAAGATTCTGTTGAACATCACAGGCAAAGGTGGACGGCACTCGTAATGTGTATTTCTCCTAATAAAAAACTAAATCTACACCTATGGAAATAAGGACAAGTAAAATGATAGGTACTTCGTATACAGACACTAAAAAATGATCATGGAGAATCTTAATAATATGCTAAACTAAAAAACAGGATACAAACCTGTGTGGACCGCATAATTTTAACCATACACAGGCACAGGCACAAGAAGGTGCCAAAGAAATGCACCAAAATGATAAGAGTGAAGCTTTAAGGATGCTGGAATGATGGGCGAGCTTTCCTTTTTTCTTTATACTTTCAGCATTATCAAATTTCGGCATTTCTTTTATAATGAATAATGTTACTTTAAAAAAATCCCACCTTGAAAAAGACAGCGTATGAATTTCCGACTTTATCAGTAAGAATTATATAATATAGCTTTGCATATATTAAATCCTTTTATCTTATTTCTTTCCAGTTCCTCCCAGGATAGACCTGAGTGTGGCTATGAAATCTTTGCTCACTGTGAAAGCTGGAACTAATGTTTGCCTGGATGCTACTGTTTTTGGTAAACCAATGCCCACAGTCTCTTGGAAGAAGGACGGGACGACGCTGAAAGCATCAGAAGGCATCAAGATGGCCATGCAGCGGAACCTGTGTACCCTGGAGCTGTTCAGCGTGAGTCGCAAAGACTCAGGGGACTATACCATCACTGCCGAAAACGCAAGTGGCTCCAAATCAGCCACCATCAAGCTCAAAGTGTTAGGTAACTAAAGCACTTCACTAGAATCTCATGTTTCACTTTGGTTAATGTGATGTCATAGAATTTACAAAATAATATGTGAGAAGAGATACCTATCTCGATGTATCTTTCGTCATCACGGAATTATTCTCATCACAGAACAAGAGCGTTTTACAGCCGAAAAGACCACTAGAGATCACATATTCCAGTTACATAATTTTAGATATGAGGAAATTAAGATTCGGAGAAATTAAGTAACTTCCAAGGTCGTATAGGAAGTTAATGACAACATAAAGGCTGCAGCCCAGGTCTCCAGACCGCCACTCTACTCATTCCCTATTTCACATGTGCGAGTGAAAGACTTCACTTTTCTTTCTTATCCTTTCAGATAAACCAGGTCCTCCAGCATCTGTTAAAATCAACAAAATGTATTCAGATCGTGCAATGCTTTCTTGGGAACCTCCTCTTGAAGATGGGGGCTCAGAAATCACCAACTATGTTGTTGACAAACGTGAAACGAGCAGACCCAACTGGGCACAAGTCTCTGCCACTGTGCCCATCACCAGCTGCAGCGTGGAGAAACTGATAGAAGGCCATGAGTATCAGTTCCGAATTTGTGCTGAAAATAAATACGGAGTGGGCGACCCGATCTTAACTGAACCAGCAATTGCTAAAAACCCATATGGTAAGAACATTTTCCTGAGGTTTTTCTCTTTTTTTTTAAACATCTTTATTGGAGTATAAATGCTTTACAATGGTGTGTTAGTTTCTGCTTTATAACAAAGTGAATCAGCTATATGCATACATATATCCCCATATCCCCTCCCTCTTGGGTCTCCCTCCCCTGCTCCCTATCCCACCCCTCTAGGTGGTCACAGAGCACCGAGCTGATCTCCCAGTGCTATGCGGCTGCTTCCCACTAGCTATCTGTTTTACGTTTGGTAGTGTATATAAGTCCATGCCACTCTCTCACTTCGTCCCAGCTTACCCTCACCCGTCCCCGTATCCTCAAGTCCATTCTCTAGGTCTGCGTCTTTATTCCTGTCCTGCCCCTACATTCTTCAGAACGATTTTTTTTTTTTAAGATTCCATATATATGTGTTAGCATACAGTATTTGTTTTTTTCTTTCTGACTTCACTCTGTATGACAGACTCAAGGTCCATCCACCTCACTACAAATAACTCATTTTACTTTTTAAATATTACCTTTTAGACTGGGACATTAACTTGTCAATCAATCTCTGCAGACCCACCCGGACGCTGTGATCCTCCTGTTATTAGCAACATAACCAAAGATCACATGACAGTAAGCTGGAAACCACCAGCAGATGATGGCGGCTCCCCCATCACTGGCTATTTGGTTGAAAAGCGGGAAACCCAGGCAATTAACTGGACTAAGGTCAACAGAAAACCCGTTATAGAAAGAACGATAAAAGCAACAGGTCTCCAAGAAGGCATGGAATATGAGTTCCGAGTTACAGCTATAAATAAGGCTGGACCAGGCAAACCCAGTGACGTATCCAAAGCTGCTTATGCCCAAGATCCTCTGTGTAAGTTTTCATGAGAGAGTCCAATATTCTGTGTTATAATCAACATTCAACTGGGAATGAGGTTCTAATGAAAATTTTCTATTATTATTTATCCTCAGATCCTCCTGGTCCACCAGCTTTTCCCAAAGTATATGATACAACCCGTAGCTCTGTGAGTCTATCTTGGGGCAAGCCAGCCTATGACGGTGGTAGCCCTATCATTGGTTACCTTGTTGAAGTGAAACGAGCTGATTCTGATAACTGGGTGAGGTGCAATTTACCACAGAAGCTACAGAAAACCCGCTTTGAGGTTACCGGCCTAATGGAAAACACAGAATATCAGTTCCGCGTGTATGCCGTTAATAAGATAGGATATAGTGACCCCAGCGATGTGCCAGATAAACACTGTCCCAAGGACATTTTAAGTAAGTATTACCAGGAAAAATATACAGAACTCTTCTCATCAGTCATATTGTAAGAGGGAGTATGGGACTCCCTTATGTAGATTTAGTTATTTATAAGAAGTTTTAGGGTTGGTAACTCTACAAGTATCAGTACATTTTAGGAGCGCTGGGTTGGTACTTTATGGTATTGTATAATAAGCTCAATGGAATGCAAGTATGAGAATTTCATGTCTTCAAAAGAATATAGAATATAGGAATTTTATTCTGAGAATAAAAAGATTTTTTTAAACTAAGTAGTGAGCTATTTATCATTCTTAGGTTTTTATTTTCTCTTCTAATCTACCCCTCTCCAGAAGTATATAATGGTAAGCTCTCCATCACCTTAATTTCTCTTCTCACCATTTCTTCTATTCACTTATTCTCCCTAACCAGTGCTCCTTTTACTTTGGATTACTTGGTATTATACTTCACCTTCTGTGTACTTTTCTTCCTACAATGAAATGAAGAGTATATAGCGGAGTGCCTTCACTGGAAGAAAGCCAAAAACCAATCATCTACTTTTAATATACAGAGAGTTTAAGAGTATATAAGGTTCATGAGATGAGATGCAGATCCTCCAGGGAAAACCTGGGTCAGCCTATAGGATACTGGAAAATAGAAAGATCAATAATTGCTACAGAGTATTAAAATCGTTGGCAACGGGACTTCCCTGGCGGCGCAGTGGTTAAGAATCTGCCTGCCAGTGCAGGGGACACGGGTTCGAGCCCTGGTCGGGGAAGATCCCACATGCCGCGGAGCAACTAAGCTGGTGCGCCACAACTACTGAGCCTGCGCTCTAGAGCCCACGAGCCACAACTACTGAGCCCGCGTGCCTAGGAGCCTGTGCTCCACAACGAAGAGTAGCCCCCACTCACCACAACTAGAGAAAGCCTGCACGCAGCAACGAAGACCCAAAGTAGCCAATGAATAAATTAATTAATTAATTTTTTAAAATAGTTGGCAAAAGTTTTGAGGATTATATTAAGGATTTTCTAAAGAACTAGATAGAGATCAGTTATGGAAAGAAACATATTTTAGGAGTGATCAGGCCAGTTCTTGGAAATACATTTGACCATTATTACTCTGTCTTTACTCCAACATTAAACAGTTCCACCTGAGGGAGAACTTGATGCTGATTTGAGGAAAACACTCATATTACGTGCTGGAGTTACAATGAGGCTGTATGTACCAGTAAAAGGACGTCCACCTCCCAAGATAACTTGGTCTAAACCAAATGTCAATCTAAGAGAAAGGACTGGACTGGACATAAAGTCAACTGACTTTGACACTTTCTTGCGCTGTGAAAATGTGAACAAATACGATGCAGGAAAATATATCTTGACTCTGAAGAACAGCTGTGGTACAAAAGAATATACCATTGTAGTGAAAGTGCTTGGTAAGTCCACTTGAAAAAACAATCATATATATGCTTAAAATGTAGTCTATGTATTTTTTACATATTCATTTCTTATCTACCCACTATTTATTCAGATACTCCTGGGCCACCCGTCAATGTGACTGTCAAAGAAATATCCAAAGATTCTGCTTATGTTACCTGGGATCCTCCCATTATTGACGGCGGGAGCCCCATCATAAACTATGTGGTAGAAAAGCGTGACGCAGAGAGGAAGTCCTGGTCCACCGTGACAACGGAGTGCTCCAAAACAAGCTTCAGAGTTTCTAACTTGGAGGAAGGAAAATCCTACTTCTTCAGGGTGTTTGCGGAAAACGAGTACGGCATTGGTGATCCCAGTGAAACACGTGATGCCATGAAAGCTTCCGGTGAGCATATAAGCTACCATCCCGTCATTTTGAGTGACATCTTACCTTGGTTATCCAGGGCTTAGACTTATCGTTTCTCCTTTGCTTTAGAAACCCCTGGACCAGTTGTGGACCTTAAAGTGACGTCTGTGACCAAGTCATCTTGTAGCATAGGCTGGAAAAAGCCTCGCAGCGATGGTGGGAGTCGAATTATTGGATATGTCGTTGATATCCTGACTGAAGAAGATAAGTGGCAACGAGTAATGAAATCACTAAACTTACAGTATTCCATGAAAGATTTGACTGAAGGGGAGGAATACACCTTCAGAGTGAGTGCTGAGAATGAAAACGGAGAAGGGACCCCAAGTGAAATCACTGTTGTGGCAAAGGATGACGTCGGTAAGCCTTCAGCCATCATCTCCATTTTCCCTTTGTCATCAAAAGTGCCCTCTTGAGCCCTACTCACTGGCTTATGTAAAAATCCTTTAAAAACTATAACGATCTGAAAAAATTAACTGCCTGGCATTAAAAATAACAATAACTTATCTCTGCTGTTTTACAGTGGCTCCTGACCTTGACTTAAAGGACCTTCCTGGTTTGTGCTACTTGGCTAAAGAAAACAGCAACTTCCGTCTTAAGATCCCCATAAAGGGCAAGCCAGCTCCATCCGTGTCCTGGAAGAAAGGAGAAGATCCTCTGGCAACAGACACAAGGGTCAGTATCGAGTCATCTGCAGTTAACACAACTCTTGTAGTGAATGACTGCCAAAAATCTGATGCTGGAAAATACACAATCACACTGAAGAATGTTGCCGGCACCAAGGAGGGAACCCTCTCCATAAAAGTTGTCGGCAAGCCTGGCATCCCCACCGGACCGATCAAATTTGACGAAGTCACAGCAGAAGCCATGACCTTAAAGTGGGGTCCTCCAAAGGACGACGGAGGTTCTGAGATCACCAACTATATCCTAGAGAAGAGAGATTCTGTAAACAACAAGTGGGTGACATGTGCCTCAGCTGTCCAGAAAACCACCTTTAGAGTCATGAGACTTCTTGAGGGTATGGAATACACCTTCAGGGTCAGTGCCGAAAATAAATACG
This sequence comes from Phocoena sinus, assembly GCF_008692025.1. Classification (NCBI taxonomy): domain Eukaryota; kingdom Metazoa; phylum Chordata; class Mammalia; order Artiodactyla; family Phocoenidae; genus Phocoena; species Phocoena sinus. Next base: position 55,375,405 of record NC_045769.1, read on the forward strand.
GTGTAGGAGAGGGCTTGAAATCGGAGCCAATTGTTGCTAGACATCCATTTGGTAAGTGTCTCAAGGTCAGAAAACATAAAGCAAAACATGGTTCTGGCTCATTTATAATACATTCCTGACTATAAATCTTGCATTATCTATTTTTTCCTAGATGTGCCCGATGCTCCCCCACCTCCCAATATTGTGGATGTCAGACATGATTCCGTATCTCTAACTTGGACTGACCCCAGGAGAACTGGAGGCTCTCCAATTACAGGTATTTAGTTGGCTCTTACCCTACAGCGTTTACACTACGATTTCTTCCAAATCTTCCTCCCTGAAAACAAGTTGAATCTGTACTCCTTATTCATAGCACTATCTGCACATACAAACACGTATTTTCCTTTTTTCAGTTCATTATGCATTCAGTACATGAAGCATTAAGCTAATTCACTAAGCTAATGCTTAATTTCAATGCAAACCTCCTAATGTAATAGTTAATAAAGGCTTTCTTAATGATATCTATTTTTGTAAGTTAAAACTTTTTGACAGAAGGTGCAATAAACGTCTATTCCAAGAGGAAAAAATGGCTCTATGCCTAGGTAATAGAAGTATACATACAAGCAAGAATGATTACTTGTTCCGTGCGCGCGCGCGCATGTGTGTGTGTGTACGTATGTATTTAAAAATCAGGCTACATTTGTACTTTCTATGTGAATTGACACATCACTGGATCTTTTGTAGGGTATCATATCGAGTCCAAGGAAAGGAACAGCCTTTTGTGGAAGAGGGCTAACAAGACTCCTGTTAGGATGAAAGACTTCAAAGTGACAGGACTAACTGAAGGTCTGGAATATGAATTCCGAGTTATGGCAATCAACTTGGCAGGAGTAGGCAAGCCAAGCCTGCCATCAGAGCCAGTTGTGGCACTTGATCCAATTGGTAAGTCATCATACAAAGCAAAATCCAGGTGTATTTTCTTCATGAAGAGAACATTGGTGTGTGTTTGACTGGGTTTCTTTGTCTGTTTTTTGCTTTATTTTAGATCCTCCTGGCAAACCTGAGGTTATTAATGTAACAAGGAATTCAGTGACTCTCATTTGGACTGAACCCAAATATGATGGTGGTCATAAGTTGACTGGATACATAGTGGAGAAGCGAGATCTTCCCTCTAAATCTTGGATGAAAGCCAACCATGTTAATGTCACAGATTGTGCCTTTACTGTTACTGACCTTGTTGAGGGTGGAAAATATGAATTCAGAATTAGAGCAAAGAATACAGCAGGTGCTATCAGTGCTCCATCAGAAAGTACAGGAACCATTATTTGCAAGGATGAATATGGTAGGTCTATTTTACTTTTTATGCACATAAACAAAAGTAAATTAAGCGTCCTTCCTTTTCTGATGAAAATGTTCTTTTTTTCTTTGCAGAGGCACCAACCATTGTCCTTGATCCCACAATAAAGGATGGGCTAACAGTTAAAGCAGGTGACACCATTGTTTTGAATGCCATTAGCATTCTCGGCAAGCCTCTTCCAAAGTCAAGTTGGTCCAGGGCAGGAAAAGACATCAGACCATCAGACATCGTTCAGATAACTTCAACCCCAACATCTTCCATGCTTGCTATCAAGTATGCCACTAGAAAAGATGCTGGTGAATACACCATCACTGCTACCAATGCTTTTGGCACAAAGGAGGAGCATGTGAAGGTGACAGTCCTCGATGTACCTGGTCCCCCAGGTCCGATCGAAGTCAGTAATGTTTCTGCTGAAAAAGCAACGCTTACATGGACACCTCCCTTAGAAGATGGCGGCTCACCAATTAAGTCTTATGTTCTTGAAAAGAGAGAAACCAGCCGACTTTTGTGGACAGTGTTTGCCGAAGATATTCAGTCTTGCAGGCATGTGGCAACCAAACTTATCCAGGGAAATGAGTACCTCTTCCGGGTCTCAGCTGTAAACCAGTATGGCAAAGGGGAACCCGTACAGTCCGAACCTGTCAAGATGGTAGACAGATTTGGTACGTAGAGCATATAAAGGAACTGATATGTTAGCATTTGCAGCAGAATTTAGGAAATCATAGATTTCTCATAAATTTGCTTTCTTTTCAGGTCCACCTGGCCCCCCGGGAAAACCAGAGGTGTCCAATGTCACTAAAAACACTGCCACTGTCAGTTGGAAAAGACCAGTTGATGATGGTGGCAGTGAGATCACAGGGTATCATGTAGAAAGGAGAGAGAAGAAAGGCTTGCGATGGGTGAGAGCAACAAAGACTCCAGTTTCCGATCTCAGATGCAAAGTAACAGGACTGCAAGAAGGAAACACCTACGAATTCCGTGTCAGTGCAGAGAACAAAGCAGGAATTGGTCCGCCTAGTGATACTTCAAATCCTGTTCTAATGAAAGATGTAGCATGTTAGTATTTATCTTTTTCAATACAGCCCATTTGGGAGTGCCAATATTTTATGTAATTTATACAAAAGCCAAACCCTTAACACTTTTGTGCCTTTGTCTCCTTTTCAGATCCCCCAGGACCACCCTCAAATGCACGTGTCACTGATACCACCAAGAAATCTGCTTCTTTGGCATGGGGCAAGCCTCATTATGACGGTGGGCTTGAAATCACTGGCTATGTCGTAGAGCATCAAAAAGTAGGAGATGATGCCTGGATAAAGGATACGACAGGAACCACCCTCAGAATCACCGAGTTTGTCGTCCCTGATCTTCAGACTAAAGAAAAATACAATTTTAGAATCAGTGCCATCAACGATGCAGGTGTTGGGGAGCCAGCAGTGATTTCAAATGTTGAAATTGTAGAACGGGAGATGGCTCCTGATTTCGAACTAGATGCTGAGCTTCGAAGAACCCTTGTTGTGAGAGCAGGACTCAGTATTAGAATATTTGTGCCCATTAAAGGTCGTCCTGCTCCTGAAGTGACATGGACCAAAGACGATATCAACCTTAAAAACCGAGCTAACATTGAAAGTACAGAGTCGTTCACGCTCCTGATCATCCCAGAATGTAACAGATACGACACCGGTAAATTTGTGATGACCATTGAAAACGCCGCTGGGAAGAAAAGTGGTTTCGTTAACGTCAGAGTCTTGGATACACCAGGACCTGTCCTTAACCTGAGGCCTACTGACATCACAAAGGAGAGTGTCACCCTGCACTGGGACCTCCCACTGATAGATGGGGGCTCACATGTAACAAACTACATTGTGGAGAAACGAGAAGCAACACGGAAATCCTACTCCACGGTCACCACTAAGTGCCATAAATGCACATACAAAGTTACTGGCTTGTCTGAAGGACATGAATACTTCTTCAGAGTGATGGCAGAAAATGAGTATGGAATTGGTGAGCCGACAGAAACAACAGAGCCTGTAAAAGCCTCCGAAGTACCATCACCGCCAGACAGTCTTAACATTATGGACATAACTAAGAGCACAGTCAGCCTGGCGTGGCCTAAACCCAAGCACGACGGTGGCAGTAAGATCACTGGCTATGTGATTGAAGCCCAAAGAAAAGGCTCTGACCAGTGGACCCACATCACAACCGTGAAGGGGTTAGAATGTGTTGTGAAGAATCTAACTGAAGGGGAAGAATATACCTTCCAAGTGATGGCAGTGAACAGTGCGGGGAGAAGTGCCCCTAGAGAAAGCCGACCCGTCGTCGTCAAGGAGCAGACAATGCTTCCAGAATTGGATCTCCATGGCATTTATCAAAAATTAGTCATTGCTAAAGCTGGTGACAACATCAAAGTTGAAATTCCAGTGCTAGGTCGACCAAAGCCCACAGTTACATGGAAGAAAGGAGACCAGGTTCTTAAACAGACCCAGAGAGTTAATTTTGAAAACACAGCGACTTCAACCATCTTAAATATCAATGAGTGTGTAAGAAGCGATAGTGGGCCCTACCCATTAACAGCAAGGAACATTGCGGGAGAGGTTGGTGATGTCGTCACCATTCAAGTCCATGATATCCCAGGGCCACCTACTGGACCAATCAAATTTGATGATGTTTCGTCTGATTTTGTCACCTTCTCTTGGGACCCACCTGAGAATGATGGAGGTGTATCCATAAGCAACTATGTCGTAGAAATGCGACAGACTGACAGTACCACATGGGTTGAGTTAGCAGCCACCGTTATACGCACTACCTACAAAGCCACTCACCTTACTACCGGAGTGGAGTATCAATTCCGGGTAAAAGCTCAAAACAGATACGGAGTTGGACCAGGCATCACATCAGCATCTGTAGTTGCCAACTATCCATTTAAGGTTCCTGGGCCTCCTGGTACCCCTCAGGTAACTGCAGTTACCAAGGATTCAATGACAATCAGCTGGCATGAGCCTCTTTCTGATGGTGGAAGCCCCATTTTAGGATACCACATTGAAAGAAAAGAACGAAATAGTATTCTCTGGCAGACTGTGAGCAAAGCATTAGTACCAGGCAACATTTTCAAGTCAAGTGGACTTGCAGATGGTATTGCTTATGAATTCCGAGTGATCGCGGAAAACATGGCTGGCAAAAGCAAGCCGAGCAAGCCATCTGAACCTATGTCAGCTTTGGATCCCATTGACCAACCTGGGAAACCGGTTCCTCTAAATATTACTAGACACACAGTGACCCTCAAATGGGCTAAGCCTGAATATACTGGAGGCTTTAAAATTACCAGTTACATCGTTGAAAAGAGAGATCTTCCTAGTGGACGGTGGCTGAAAGCCAACTTCAGCAACATTTTGGAGAATGAATTTACAGTCAGCGGACTAACAGAAGATGCCGCATACGAATTCCGCGTGATTGCCAAAAATGCTGCTGGTGCTATTAGCCCACCGTCTGAGCCATCAGATGCTATCACATGCAGGGACGACGTTGAAGCACCAAGGATAATGGTGGATATCAAATTTAAGGACACAATTATAATAAAAGCAGGTGAAGCATTCAAGCTGGAAGCTGATGTTTCAGGTCGCCCACCTCCAACAATGGAATGGACCAAAGATGGAAAGGAGCTTGAAAACACAGCAAAATTAGAAATTAAAATGGCAGATTTCTCTACTAATCTGGTAAACAAGGATTCACTAAGACGGGATGGCGGTGCCTATACCCTTACAGCAACCAATCCTGGTGGTTTCGCTAAACATATTTTCAATGTCAAAGTTCTTGACAGACCAGGCCCACCTGAAGGACCTTTAGCTATATCTGAAATGACATCAGAAAAATGTGTATTGTCATGGTTGCCTCCACTGGACGATGGAGGTGCCAAAATTGACAATTATGTAGTTCAGAAACGTGAAACCAGCAGACTGGCATGGACGAATGTAGCTTCAGAAGTCCAAGTAACAAGACTAAAGGTCCCTAAACTTTTAAAAGGCAATGAATACATATTCCGTGTGATGGCTGTAAATAAATATGGAGTTGGAGAGCCACTGGAATCAGAGCCTGTGCTTGCACTAGATCCTTATGGACCACCTGATCCACCCCAAAATCCTGAAGTTACAGCTATTACTAAAGATTCCATGGTTGTCTGCTGGGGACATCCTGACTCTGATGGCGGCAGCGAAATCATCAATTATATTGTGGAACGGCGTGATAAAGCTGGCCAACGCTGGGTGAAATGCAACAAAAAGACTCTTACTGATTTAAGGTATAAAGTGTCTGGACTGACAGAAGGACATGAATATGAGTTCCGGATCATGGCTGAGAACGCTGCTGGAATCAGCGCACCGAGTGCTACCAGTCCATTTTATAAAGCCTGTGATGCTGTGTTTAAACCTGGCCCGCCAGGTAACCCACGTGTTCTAGATACAAGCAGATCATCCATTTCAATTGCTTGGAACAAACCTATCTATGATGGTGGTTCCGAAATCACTGGGTATATGGTTGAGATCGCCCTGCCAGAAGAAGATGAATGGCATATTGTCACTCCACCAGCCGGGCTCAAGGCAACTTCTTACACTATCACCAACCTCACAGAGAACCAGGAATATAAAATCCACATCTATGCCATGAATTCTGAAGGCATTGGGGAACCTGCACTTGTTCCTGGAACTCCAAAGGCTGAAGACAGGATGCTGCCTCCAGAGATTGAACTGGACGTTGAACTGCGCAAAGTTGTTACCCTAAGAGCTTGTTGTACCCTGAGACTTTTTGTTCCAATCAAAGGAAGGCCAGCACCTGAGGTGAAGTGGACCCGGGAACACGGAGAATCTTTAGATAAAGCTAGCATTGAGTCCACAAGCTCTTATACCCTGCTTACCGTTGGAAACGTAAACAGATTCGACAGTGGCAAATACATACTAACTGTAGAAAACAGCTCAGGCAGCAAGTCTGCATTTGTCAGTGTCAGAGTACTGGATACACCAGGCCCTCCACAGGATCTGAAGGTAAAGGAGGTCACTAAGACATCTGTCACATTGACATGGGAGCCTCCTCTTCTTGACGGAGGTTCAAAAATAAGTAACTACATTGTTGAAAAGCGGGAATCAACAAGGAAAGCATATTCAACTGTTGCAACAAATTGCCACAAGACTTCCTGGAAGGTAGACCAGCTTCAAGAAGGCTGTAGTTACTACTTCAGGGTTCTCGCTGAAAATGAATATGGCATCGGGCTGCCTGCTGAAACCGCAGAATCTGTGAAAGCATCAGAACGACCTCTTCCTCCAGGAAAAATAACTTTGGTGGATGTCACAAGAAATAGCGTGTCACTCTCTTGGGAGAAACCTGAGCATGATGGAGGCAGCCGAATTCTAGGCTACATTGTAGAGATGCAGAGCAAAGGCAGTGACAAATGGACCACATGTGCCACAGTCAAAGTCACCGAAGCCACTATTACTGGATTAATTCAGGGTGAAGAATACTCTTTCCGTGTTTCCGCTCAGAATGAGAAGGGCATCAGTGATCCGAGACAACTGAGTGTGCCAGTAGTTGCCAAGGATCTTGTCATTCCACCAGCCTTCAAACTCCTGTTCAATACTTTCACTGTACTGGCAGGTGAAGATCTGAAAGTCGATGTTCCATTCATTGGACGCCCTACGCCAACTGCAACCTGGCATAAAGATGATGTACCACTGAAGCAGACAACCAGAGTAAATGCTGAGAGCACAGAAAATAACTCACTACTGACGATAAAGGAAGCCTGCCGAGAAGATGTTGGACATTACGTAGTTAAACTGACTAACTCAGCTGGTGAAGCTACCGAAACCCTTAATGTTATTGTTCTCGACAAACCAGGGCCTCCAACGGGACCAGTTAAAATGGATGAGGTGACAGCTGACAGTATCACTTTCTCCTGGGGCCCACCTAAGTATGATGGTGGAAGCTCTATCAATAATTACATCGTAGAAAAACGGGACACTTCCACAACCACCTGGCAAATTCTGTCAGCTACTGTTGCAAGGACAACAATAAAAGCTTGCAGGTTAAAGACTGGATGTGAATATCAGTTTAGGATTGCAGCTGAAAACAGATATGGAAAGAGTACCTACCTCAATTCAGAGCCTACTGTAGCCCAGTATCCATTCAAAGTTCCTGGTCCTCCTGGCACACCGTTCGTAACGCTCTCCTCCAAGGACTGTATGGAAGTACAGTGGAACGAGCCAGTCAGTGATGGAGGCAGCAAAGTCACTGGCTATCATCTAGAACGCAAGGAGAGAAATAGCATCCTCTGGGTTAAGTTGAATAAGACACCCATTCCTCAAACCAAGTTTAAAACAACTGGCCTCGACGAAGGCATTGAATATGAATTTAGAGTCTCCGCACAGAACATCGTGGGTGTCGGCAAGCCAAGTAAAGTGTCAGAAAGCTACGTAGCCCGTGATCCATGTGATCCACCAGGAAGGCCAGAGCCAATCATTGTCACAAGGAATTCTGTGACTCTTCAGTGGAAGAAACCCACATATGATGGTGGAAGCAAGGTCACTGGTTATATTGTTGAGAAGAAAGAACTGCCCGAGGGCCGCTGGATGAAAGCCAGTTTTACAAATGTCATTGACACTCAGTTTGAAGTAACGGGCCTAGCTGAAGATCACAGATATGAGTTCCGGGTTATAGCTCGGAATGCTGCAGGAGTGTTTAGCGAGCCTTCAGAAAGTACAGGAGCAATAACAGCAAGAGATGAGGTAGAACCACCACGAATTCGTATGGATCCAAAATACAAAGACACAATCGTGGTTCACGCTGGTGAGTTATTCAACATTGACGCAGATATTTATGGCAAACCAGTACCAACCACTCAGTGGATAAAAGGTGATCAGGAGCTTTCAAATACAGCTCGATTAGAAATAAAGAGCACTGATTTTGCCACCAGTCTCAATGTAAAGGACGCAATACGTGTTGACAGTGGAAATTACATACTGAAAGCCAAAAATGTTGCAGGAGAGATATCAGTCACTGTAAATGTCAAAGTTCTTGACAGACCAGGGCCACCTGAAGGACCTATCGTTATATCAGGAGTTACAGCAGAAAAATGCACACTCGCTTGGAAACCCCCACTACAAGATGGTGGGAGTGATATCATAAATTATATTGTGGAAAAGAGAGAAACCAGCCGCTTGGTTTGGACTGTGGTTGATGCCAACGTGCAAACTCTCAGCTGCAAGCTTACTAAGCTTCTTGAAGGCAATGAATATATCTTCCGTATAATGGCTGTCAACAGATATGGTGTTGGCGAACCTCTTGAATCTGAGCCAGTAGTTGTCAAGAATCCATTTGTAGTGCCAGATGCACCAAAAGCTCCAGAAATCACAGCGGTGACCAAGGACTCAATGGTCGTTGTATGGGAAAGGCCAGCATCTGACGGTGGCAGTGAAATTCTTGGATATGTTCTTGAAAAACGGGATAAAGAGGGCATCAGATGGACAAGATGCCATAAACGTCTGATTGGCGAACTGCGCTTGAGAGTAACTGGACTCTTAGAAAATCACAATTATGAATTCAGAGTCTCAGCTGAGAATGCGGCTGGACTCAGTGAGCCAAGCCCACCTTCTGCTTACCAAAAGGCTTGTGATCCTATTTATAAACCAGGACCTCCAAACAATCCCAAAGTCATTCATACTACCAGATCTTCCGTCTTCCTTTCTTGGGGCAAACCAATATATGATGGTGGCTGTGAAATCCAAGGATACATTGTTGAAAAATGTGACGTGAGTGTTGGTGAATGGACAATGTGCACTCCACCGACTGGAATCAATAAAACAAATACAGAAGTCGAGAAGCTGTTGGAAAAGCATGAGTACAACTTCCGTATCTGTGCTGTTAACAAAGCTGGAGTTGGAGAACATGCTGACGTCCCTGGACCTATTATAGTTGAAGAAAAATTGGAAGCACCAGACATTGATCTTGACCTAGAACTAAGGAAAATTATAAGTATAAGGGCAGGCGGCTCCTTAAGGTTATTTGTTCCTATTAGAGGTCGTCCTACACCAGAAGTTAAATGGGGAAAGGTGGATGGTGAAATCCGAGACGCAGCTATAATCGACAGCACTAGCAGCTTCACCTCTCTTGTTCTTGACAATGTCAACCGATATGATAGTGGAAAATATACTCTCACGTTAGATAACAGCAGTGGGACAAAGACTGCCTTTGTTACTGTGAGAGTCCTGGACACACCAAGTCCACCTGTTAATCTGAAAGTCACAGAAATCACCAAAGACTCAGTATCAATTACATGGGAACCTCCTTTGTTGGATGGGGGATCCAAAATTAAAAATTACATTGTTGAGAAACGTGAAGCCACAAGGAAATCATATGCTGCAGTTGTCACAAATTGCCATAAGAATTCTTGGAAAATCGATCAACTCCAAGAAGGTTGCAGTTACTACTTTAGAGTCACAGCTGAGAACGAGTATGGTATTGGCCTTCCCGCCCATACTGATGATCCAATTAAGGTTGCAGAAGTCCCACAACCTCCAGGAAAAATAACCGTGGATGATGTCACCAGAAACAGTGTCTCTTTGAGCTGGACAAAGCCTGAACATGATGGCGGCAGTAAAATCATTCAGTATATTGTGGAAATGCAAGCTAAACACCATGAGAAATGGTCAGAGTGTGCTCGAGTCAAGTCCCTTGAAGCCGTAATTACCAACCTAACTCAGGGAGAAGAATACCTTTTTAGAGTTGTGGCTGTAAATGAAAAGGGAGGAAGTGATCCTAGGTCTCTTGCAGTTCCGATAGTTGCCAAAGATCTGGTCATTGAGCCAGATGTAAGACCTGCATTTAACAATTACAGTGTACAGGTTGGCCAAGATTTGAAAATAGAAGTGCCAATTTCTGGACGTCCTAAGCCAACCATTACCTGGACTAAAGACGGTCTTCCACTGAAGCAGACTACAAGAATCAATGTTACTGATTCGCTTGACCTCACCATACTCAGTATTAAAGAAACTCATAAGGATGACAGTGGACATTATGGAATCACAGTTGCTAATGTTGTTGGTCAGAAGACAGCATCCATCGAAATTATAACCCTAGATAAGCCTGATCCTCCAAAAGGACCTGTTAAATTTGATGAAGTCAGTGCTGAAAGTATTACCTTATCTTGGGAACCTCCACTGTATACAGGGGGCTGCCAGATCACTAACTACATAGTTCAGAAAAGAGATACAACCACCACAGTATGGGATGTTGTTTCTGCTACTGTTGCCAGAACTACACTCAAAGTGACCAAACTGAAGACTGGTACAGAATACCAATTCAGAATATTCGCTGAAAACAGATATGGACAAAGCTTTGCCTTGGAATCTCAGCCAATTGTAGCTCAATATCCCTACAAAGAACCAGGCCCTCCAGGCACACCATTTGTCACAGCCATTTCCAAAGACTCCATGGTTATACAGTGGCATGAACCAATCAATAACGGAGGAAGCCCAATCATAGGTTACCACCTTGAGAGAAAGGAAAGAAATAGTATTTTGTGGACAAAGGTCAACAAAACTATTATTCATGACACCCAGTTTAAAGCACTCAATCTTGAAGAAGGCATTGGATATGAATTCAGAGTTTATGCTGAAAATATTGTTGGTGTAGGCAAAGCAAGCAAGAATTCTGAATGCTATGTAGCCAGAGATCCCTGTGACCCACCAGGAACCCCAGAAGCAATAATAGTTAAAAGACATGAAATCACTTTACAATGGACCCAACCAGCATATGATGGTGGAAGTATGATTACGGGTTACATTGTAGAGAAACGTGATTTGCCTGAGGGTCGTTGGATGAAAGCCAGCTTCACAAACGTCATTGAAACTCAATTTACTGTGTCAGGTCTTACTGAAGATCAAAGATATGAATTCAGAGTCATTGCAAAGAATGCAGCTGGTGTAATAAGCAAACCCTCTGACAGTACTGGACCGATAACTGCCAAGGATGAGGTCGAACTCCCAAGAATTTCAATGGATCCAAAATTCAGAGACACAATTGTGGTAAATGCTGGAGAAACATTCAGGCTTGAAGCTGATGTCCACGGAAAGCCCCTACCTACCATTGAGTGGTTAAGAGGAGATAAGGAAATTGAAGAATCTGCTAGATGTGAAATAAAGAACACAGATTTCAAGGCTTTACTTATTGTAAAGGATGCCATTAGAATCGACGGCGGACAGTATATTTTGAGAGCTTCCAATGTTGCAGGTTCTAAGTCATTCCCAGTGAATGTAAAAGTGTTAGACAGACCAGGACCTCCAGAAGGGCCAGTCCAGGTTACTGGAGTCACCGCTGAAAAATGCACCTTAACATGGTCTCCACCACTTCAAGATGGTGGCAGCAACATTTCTCACTATGTTGTTGAAAAGAGAGAAACAAGTCGGCTTGCCTGGACTGTTGTTGCTTCAGAGGTTGTAACCAATTCTCTGAAAGTTACCAAACTCTTAGAAGGGAATGAATATATTTTCCGTATAATGGCTGTCAACAAATACGGTGTCGGAGAGCCTTTGGAATCTGCACCAGTACTCATGAAAAATCCATTTGTGCTTCCTGGACCACCAAAAAGCCTGGAAGTCACGAACATTGCCAAGGACTCCATGACCGTCTGTTGGAGCCGTCCAGATAGTGATGGTGGAAGTGAGATTATTGGCTACATTGTAGAAAAAAGAGACAAAAGTGGCATTAGGTGGATAAAATGTAATAAACGCCGCATTACAGATTTGCGTCTAAGAGTAACAGGATTAACAGAAGATCATGAGTATGAGTTCAGAGTCTCTGCAGAAAACGCTGCTGGAGTTGGAGAACCAAGTCCAGCCACAGTGTATTATAAGGCTTGCGATCCTGTGTTCAAACCTGGCCCCCCCATCAATGCACACATTGTAAACACCACTAAAAATTCAATTACACTTGCCTGGGGTAAACCCATCTACGATGGTGGCAGTGAGATCCTGGGATACGTAGTAGAAATCTGTAAAGCTGATGAAGAAGAATGGCAAATAGTTACTCCACAGACTGGCCTGAGAGCCGCTCGATTTGAAATTTCAAAACTCACTGAACACCAGGAGTATAAAATACGAGTCTGTGCCCTCAATAAAGTTGGTTTAGGTGAGGCTACATCAGTTCCTGGTACTGTGAAACCAGAAGATAAACTCGAAGCACCTGAACTTGACCTTGACTCTGAATTAAGGAAAGGAATTGTTGTAAGAGCCGGTGGATCTGTCAGAATTCACATTCCATTCAAAGGTTGCCCAACACCTGAGATCACTTGGTCTCGAGAGGAAGGTGAATTCACAGATAAGGTCCAAACTGAAAAAGCAGCAAACTATACCCAACTATCAATAGATAACTGTGATAGAAGTGATGCTGGAAAATATACTCTCAAGCTGGAAAACAGCAGTGGATCTAAATCTGCCTTTGTAACTGTGAAAGTTCTCGACACCCCAGGACCAATACAGAATTTGGCAGTCAAAGAAGTGAGAAAAGATTTTGTCCTTCTGATATGGGAACCACCCACCATCGATGGGGGTGCAAAGGTCAAGAACTATGTTATTGACAAACGTGAGTCAACCAGAAAAGCATATGCTAATGTGAGTAATAAATGCAGCAAAACAAGCTTTAAAGTTGAGAATCTTACAGAAGGAGCCATGTACTACTTTAGAGTAATGGCTGAAAATGAATTTGGAGTTGGTGTTCCAGTGGAAACCGCTGATGCTGTGAAAGCAGCTGAACCTCCTTCCCCACCAGGAAAGGTCACACTCACTGACGTGTCCCAGACTAGTGCATCGCTGATGTGGGAGAAACCTGAACATGATGGTGGTAGCAGAATCCTGGGGTATGTTGTTGAAATGCAGCCCAAAGGAACAGAAAAATGGAGTGTTGTGGCTGAATCCAAAGTCTGCAATGCAGTTGTTACTGGTCTGAGTTCTGGACAAGAATATCAGTTCCGTGTCAAGGCTTACAACGAGAAAGGAAAAAGCGATCCAAGAGTGCTTGGTGTTCCTGTCATAGCCAAGGACTTGACTATACAGCCTAGTTTTAAGTTACCATTTAACACATACAGTGTTCAAGCTGGAGAAGGTCTTAAAATCGAAATTCCTGTCATTGGCCGACCGAGACCTGAAATTTCATGGGTCAAAGACGGCGAGCCTCTTAAACAGACAACAAGAGTAAATGTTGAGGAAACAGCTACATCAACTATTTTGCACATTACAGAAAGTAACAAAGATGACTTTGGAAAATACACCATAACAGCAACAAATAGTGCAGGTACGGCAACTGAAAATCTCAGCATTATCGTTCTGGAAAAGCCTGGACCTCCAGTTGGACCAGTTCGGTTTGATGAAGTTAGTGCAGACTTTGTGGTCATATCTTGGGAACCTCCAGCCTATACTGGTGGCTGCCAAATAAGCAACTACATTGTAGAGAAGCGAGATACAACTACCACCACTTGGCACATGGTATCAGCAACAGTTGCAAGAACAACAATTAAAATAACCAAACTGAAAACAGGCACTGAGTACCAGTTTAGAATTTTTGCAGAAAACAGGTATGGAAAAAGTGCCCCCTTGGATTCTAAACCAGTTACTGTACAATATCCATTTAAAGAACCCGGACCACCTGGCACTCCTTTTGTGACATCAGTCTCGAAAGATCAAATGCTTGTGCAGTGGCACGAGCCAGTTAATGATGGAGGCAGCAAAGTTACTGGCTACCATCTTGAACAGAAAGAAAAGAACAGCATTTTATGGGTCAAATTAAATAAGACTCCCATTCAAGACACCAAATTCAAAACAACTGGGCTTGATGAAGGCCTTGAGTATGAGTTCAAAGTTTCTGCTGAAAATATTGTTGGCATCGGCAAGCCGAGCAAAGTGTCGGAATGCTTTGTTGCTCGTGATCCGTGTGACCCACCAGGTCGCCCTGAAGCCATTGTTATTACAAGAAACAGTGTCACACTGAAATGGAAGAAACCCGCCTATGACGGCGGCAGCAAAATAACAGGTTATACTGTAGAAAAGAAAGATCTACCTGACGGCCGTTGGATGAAAGCCAGCTTTACTAATGTATTAGAAACTGAATATACAGTGAGTGGACTTGTAGAAGACCAAAGATATGAATTCAGAGTAATTGCAAGAAACGCAGCTGGCAACTTTAGTGAACCATCTGAAAGCACTGGCGCCATTACTGCAAGAGATGAAATTGATGCACCAAATGCCTCACTGGATCCCAGATATAAAGATGTCATCGTTGTTCACGCAGGAGAGACTTTTGTCCTCGAAGCTGATATCCGTGGCACACCTATACCTGATATTGTTTGGTCAAAAGATGGGAAAGAGCTTGAAGAAACAGCTGCCAGGATGGAAATTAAGTCTACTATTCAGAGAACAACTCTTCTTGTCAAAGACTGTATACGTAGTGACGGAGGACAATATATCCTGAAACTCAGCAACGTGGGTGGAACAAAGTCTATACCAATCACTGTAAAGGTACTTGACAGGCCAGGGCCTCCTGAAGGGCCTCTGAAAGTTTCTGGAGTGACTGCTGAAAAATGTTACCTGGCATGGAACCCACCTTTACAAGATGGTGGTGCTAATATCTCACATTACATCATTGAAAAGAGAGAGACAAGCAGACTCTCCTGGACCCAGGTTTCAACTGAGGTACAGGCCCTTAACTACAAAGTCACTAAACTTCTTCCTGGTAATGAGTACATTTTCCGTGTCATGGCTGTGAATAAATATGGAATTGGAGAGCCTCTGGAATCTGAGCCTGTTGTAGCCCGTAATCCTTATAAACCACCAGGTCCTCCTTCCCCACCTGAAGCCTCAGCAATCACCAAAGAGTCTGTCGTCGTAACATGGGCACGCCCAGTGGATGATGGAGGTGCTGAAATCGAGGGCTACATTCTTGAAAAACGAGATAAGGCAGGCATCAGGTGGACCAAGTGCAACAAGAAAACACTAACAGATCTTCGATTCAGGGTAACTGGCCTTACTGAAGGGCATTCCTATGAATTCCGAGTTGCTGCTGAAAATGCAGCTGGTGTGGGTGAACCTAGTGAGCCATCTGTTTTCTATCGTGCATGTGATGCTCTGTATCCACCAGGACCACCAAGTAATCTAAAAGTGGCAGACACTTCCAGATCTTCTGTCTCCCTGGTGTGGAATAAGCCAATTTATGATGGCGGCGCTCCTGTTAAGGGCTATGTTGTTGAGGTCAAGGAAGCCACTGCTGCTGAATGGACAATGTGCACTCCACCAACAGGATTACAAGGAAAGCAGTTCACCGTGACCAAGCTTAAAGAAAATACTGAATATAACTTCCGTATTTGTGCCATCAATTCTGAAGGCGTAGGTGAGCCTGCAACTATACCCGGTTCAGTTGTTGCTAAAGAGAGGCAAGAGCCACCAGAAATAGAACTGGATGCTGATCTCCGAAAAGTGGTCATTCTGCGTGCGAGTGCTACTTTACGCTTATTTGTCACTATCAAAGGTCGACCGGAACCTGAAGTTAAATGGGAAAAGGCAGAAGGCATTCTCACTGACCGGGCCCAGATTGAGGTGACCAGCTCATATACAATGTTGGTAATTGATAACGTTACCAGATTTGACAGTGGTCGGTATAATCTGACACTAGAAAACAACAGTGGCTCTAAAACTGCTTTTGTTAACGTCAGAGTTCTCGACTCACCAAGTGCCCCTGTGAATTTGACCGTAGGAGAAGTGAAGAAAGACTCAGTGACACTGGCTTGGGAACCACCGCTTATTGATGGCGGAGCTAAGATTACGAACTACATCGTTGAAAAACGAGAAACTACAAGAAAAGTGTATGCTACTGTTACAAACAATTGCACGAAGAACACTTTTAAGATTGAAAACCTGCAAGAAGGATGTTCTTACTACTTCCAAGTCTTGGCTTCCAATGAATATGGGATTGGTTTGCCAGCTGAAACAACTGAACCTGTTAAAGCTTCTGAAACACCCCTTCCACCTGGAAGAGTAACTCTTGTTGATGTGACCCGTAACACAGCTACAATTAAGTGGGAGAGACCAGAAAGTGATGGTGGCAGCAAAATTACCGGTTACGTAGTTGAAATGCAGACCAAAGGGAGTGAAAAATGGAGCATGTGCACACAAGTTAAGACTCTAGAAGCAACTGTATCTGGCCTAACTGCTGGAGAGGAGTATATCTTCAGGGTAGCTGCACTTAATGAAAAAGGAAAAAGTGACCCAAGACAACTTGGAGTGCCAGTAATTGCAAGAGATATTGAAATAAAGCCTTCAGTTGAGCTTCCTTTCAATACTTTCAATGTAAAGGCTACAGACCAACTGAAGATTGATGTTCCATTTAAAGGAAGACCTCAAGCTACTGTAAGCTGGAAAAAAGACGGTCAGACTCTTAAAGAGACAACTAGAGTAAATGTTTCTTCTTCAAAGACTGTAACATCACTAACAATTAAGGAAGCTTCAAGGGAAGATGTTGGAACTTATGAATTATGTGTTTCAAACAGTGCTGGATCCATAACAGTTCCTATTACTATAATTGTGCTTGACAAACCAGGACCTCCCGGACCTATACATATTGATGAGGTTAGTTGTGACAATATAACCATTTCTTGGAATCCTCCAGAATATGATGGTGGCTGCCAGATTAGCAATTACATCGTTGAAAAGAGAGAAACCTCTTCTACAACATGGCACGTAGTTTCACAGGCAGTTGCAAGAACATCCATTAAAATAGTTCGTCTAGTAACAGGAAGTGAGTATCAGTTCCGTGTTTGTGCAGAAAACCGCTACGGAAAGAGCTCCTACAGTGCCTCTTCAGCTGTAGTTGCAGAGCATCCATTCAGCCCCCCAGGTCCTCCTGGTACTCCTAAAGTTGTGCATGCCACAAAATCCACCATGTTGGTAACCTGGCAAGTGCCAGTTAATGATGGAGGAAGTCAAGTACTTGGCTATCACCTTGAGTATAAAGAAAGAAGCAGCATTCTTTGGTCAAAAGCAAATAAGAGCCTCATCACTGCTACTCAAAGCAAAGTCTCCGGCCTTGATGAAGGACTGATGTATGAGTATCGTGTATATGCTGAGACTATTGCTGGAATTGGTAAATGCAGTAAGTCTTGTGAACCAGTCCCTGCAAGAGACCCTTGTGACCCTCCTGGACAACCTGAAGTCACAAATATCACGAGGAAATCAGTGTCACTTAAATGGTCTAAGCCACATTATGGCGGTGGAGCTAAGATCACCGGATACATTGTTGAACGTAGAGAACTACCAGATGGCCGGTGGCTGAAGTGCAATTTTACTAACGTACAAGAAACATACTTTGAAGTAACCGAACTTACTGAAGACCAGCGTTATGAATTCCGGGTTTTCGCAAGGAATGCTGCTGACTCAACTAGTGAGCCATCTGAATCCACTGGACCTATCACAGTTAAAGACGATGTTGAGGCTCCAAGAATTATGATGGATGTCAAGTTCCGAGATGTTATTGTTGTCAAAGCTGGAGAGGTCCTTAAGATAAATGCAGACATTGCAGGGCGACCTCTGCCAGTAATTTCCTGGGCCAAGGATGGTGTAGAAATTGAAGAGAGAGCAAGAACAGAAATTGTCTCAACAGATTACAATACTTTGCTAACAGTGAAAGACTGTGTCCGACGAGACTCTGGGCAGTATGTGCTAACACTGAAGAATGTTGCTGGAACTCGGTCTTTTGCAGTTAATTGCAAGGTACTTGATAAGCCTGGCCCACCAGCAGGACCACTTGAAATAACTGGCCTCACTGCTGAGAAATGCTCTGTTTCTTGGGGACCGCCCCAAGAAGATGGTGGCGCAGCTATCGACTATTACATTGTAGAAAAACGCGAGACAAGTCGCCTTGCTTGGACAATATGTGAAGGAGAGTTAAGGACAACATCCTGTAAAGTGACCAAGTTGCTCAAGGGCAATGAATACATCTTTAGAGTAACCGGTGTTAATAAACAT
This sequence comes from Phocoena sinus, assembly GCF_008692025.1. NCBI lineage: Eukaryota > Metazoa > Chordata > Mammalia > Artiodactyla > Phocoenidae > Phocoena > Phocoena sinus. Next base: position 55,393,783 of record NC_045769.1, read on the forward strand.
GGTGTTGGCGAGCCCCTGGAGAGTATGGCTGTAAAGGCACTAGATCCATTTACGGTTCCAAGTCCACCCACATCTTTGGAAATTACATCTGTGACCAAAGAGTTCATGACACTTTGCTGGGCAAGACCAGAGAGTGATGGAGGCAGTGAAATCTCTGGATACATAATTGAAAGGCGAGAGAAAAACAGCCTACGATGGGTGCGTGTAAACAAAAAACCAGTTTATGATCTGAGAGTGAAATCAACAGGACTTCGGGAAGGATGTGAATATGAGTATCGGGTATATGCAGAAAATGCTGCAGGCCTGAGCCTTCCAAGTGAAACCTCTCCCTTAATCCAGGCAGAAGATCCCGTGTTCTTACCATCTCCTCCATCCAAACCCAATATCATGGACTCAGGCAAGACCAATATAACTATTGGCTGGGTTAAGCCCTTATTTGATGGTGGGTCCCCAGTAACTGGATACACTGTAGAATTTAAAAAATCTGATGAAACTGACTGGAAAACTGCCATTCAGAACTTACGGGGCACAGAATACACAATAAGTGGACTAACCACAGGAGCCGAATACATTTTCAGAGTAAGATCTATCAATAAGGTCGGTGCTAGTGATCCCAGTGATAGCTCCGATCCCCAGATAGCAAAGGAAAGAGAAGAAGAACCTGTATTTGATCTTGACAGTGAAATGAAGAAGACCCTGATCGTCAAGGCCGGTGCCTCCTTTACCATGACTGTGCCTTTCCGAGGAAGACCGGTACCCAGTGTCTCCTGGAGCAAACCAGACACTGACCTCCGCGCTAGAGCTTATATTGATTCCACAGACTCTCATACATCACTGACTATTGAAAATGCCAATAGAAATGATTCTGGAAAATACACATTAACAATTCAGAATATTTTGAATGCTGCTTCACTGACCTTAGTTGTCAAAGTTTTAGATTCTCCTGGTCCTCCAGCCAATATTACTGTACATGATGTCACCAGGGAGTCTGCAGTGTTATCCTGGGATGTTCCTGAAAATGATGGTGGAGCACCAGTGAAGAATTACTACATAGAAAAACGGGAGGCCAGTAAGAAAGCATGGGTCTCAGTGACCAGCAACTGTAACCGCCTCTCCTACAAAATTACCAACTTACAAGAAGGGGAGATTTACTACTTCAGAGTCTCTGGAGTAAATGAGTTTGGTGTTGGTGTACCAGCTGAAACGAAGGAAGGAGTAAAAATAACAGGTATGTTTTAAGAACAAAGAAAACCTACATATCCATATTCATTTGCCTAGACTAGTGTGAATCATTTTAATTATTGTTTAATCTTAAATGCTTTTGGTTCACACCTCGAACAATTCATACTATAGCACAAAATGAAATCTTACTACTAGAGAAAGTTCTTCATTGATTAAAAAAAAGTAGAAATTTACATAGCTAGAGTTGGATAATGTATTCTGAATTTAAGTATAATTGAATTTGACTGCACGTATATATATATATAAACATATATAGTGTGTGTGCAGAAATTGTATGATAGTGTTTCTTACAAGATTGTTCATCTCATTCCTCATTTTTACACCCATGATAAATTTGGGATAAATTTAATCATTTTATTTGGTCATTTGACACTTACTTGATTTGAATGCTATGACATGCTATAACATAAAATGACAAAGCCTGGGAAAGTTTTGCTTGGCTCAGAAGCCAAACTGATCATGTAAAAAGTAAGAAAGACTCAAATAAAAGTAACTCTGTGGCCTTCATTTAAAAATCTTTCTTTTCACAATGCAGGAAGAACACAGGTGGGGAAAAAATGTTCTAATAACTTCTCTTTCTTCTGATGTTTTACTTTCTTAGAAAAACCAAGCCCACCCGAAAAACTTGGAGTAACAAGTGTATCCAAAGATAGTGTTTCCCTGGCCTGGGTGAAGCCAGAACATGATGGTGGAAGCAGAATTGTACATTATGTCATTGAAGCACTAGAAAAAGGACAGAAAAATTGGGTGAGATGTGCAGTGGTAAAGTCAACCCATCATGTCATTTCTGGTCTGAGGGAGAATTCTGAATACTTTTTCCGGGTGTTTGCTGAAAATCAAGCTGGTCTGAGTGACCCAAGAGAGCTTCTGCTTCCTGTCCTTGTAAAGGAGCAGCTAGGTATGTCTAATTTTATGCAGAAGCAAAATTTGAAATTACTTGCATTGACTTAAGTTAATTTGCAAGAAAACGTTTTTCACCTTCACCTTCCATACTCTTATTTTTCAGAACCACCTGAAATTGACATGAAGAACTTCCCAAGTCATACCGTCTATGTTAGATCTGGTTCAAACCTTAAAGTTGATATTCCAATTTCTGGAAAACCACTGCCCAAAGTGACCTTATCAAGAGATGGTGTCCCGCTGAAAGCAACCATGAGATTTAACACTGAAATTACTGCTGAGAACCTGACCATCAATCTCAAAGAAAGCATTGCTGCTGATGCTGGAAGATATGAGATCACTGCTGCCAACTCCAGTGGAACAACCAAAGCTTTCATTAACATCATCATACTGGACAGGCCTGGTCCCGCAACTGGCCCTGTTGTGATTAGTGATGTAACTGAAGAGAGCGTGACTCTCAAGTGGGAGCCACCTAAGTATGATGGTGGAAGTCAGGTTACCAATTACATTGTACTCAAGAGAGAGACAAGTACTGCAGTATGGACTGAAGTGTCTGCGACAGTTGCAAGAACCATGATTAAAGTCATGAAACTGAGCACAGGACAAGAATACCAATTCCGCATCAAGGCAGAAAACCGCTTTGGCATCAGTGATCACATAGATTCGGCTTGTGTGGTTGTCAAACTACCATACAGTAAGTTGTCAAACTTTTCAAAGATCCCAGGTTTCCATATACATAAATGTTTTAAATGTCTGTATTAACCTGTGGGATTTCTCTCTTTTGTAGCAACACCTGGACCGCCATCTACACCATGGGTCACTAAAGTCACTCGAGAAAGTATCACCGTGGGCTGGCATGAACCAGTGTCCAGTGGAGGCAGTGCAGTTATAGGCTATCACCTGGAAATGAAAGACAGAAACTCTATCTTATGGCAGAAAGCCAACAAAATGGTCATCCGCACCACTCACTTCACAGTCACAACCATCAGTGCTGGACTTGTCTACGAATTCAGGGTGTATGCAGAAAATGCTGCTGGTATTGGAAAACCCAGCCATCCTTCAGAACCAGTCCTAGCCATTGATGCCTGCGGTATGTATTTGTCATTAGAAGGACAGTTCTCACTACTTAAAAACGCAAACCTTCTTTCTGCAAAGCAAAATAATGTTGAAATAAGTGCCACTAATCTGCTTCCTGTCATTACCACAGAACCCCCAAGAAATGTCCGTATCACTGATGTTTCAAAGAACTCTGTCAACCTTTCGTGGCAACAACCAGCTTATGATGGAGGAAGCAAGATTACAGGCTACATTGTTGAGAGACGAGACCTTCCAGATGGCAGATGGGCCAAGGCCAGCTTCACCAACGTTACCGAGACTCAACTCACTGTCTCTGGCTTGACTCAGAATTCCCAGTACGAATTCCGTGTCTTTGCTAGAAATGCTGTCGGTTCCATCAGCAATCCATCCGAGGTTGCAGGCCCCATTACATGCATCGATTCTTATGGTAAGCATTTTTAGCAGTTTGAATCCCAACAGCAATTTAACTCAGTATTTTGTCTTACTTTTGTGGTCCTAATCTGTAGGATAACTTTTACTATGTACGTTGTTAGACTTTTAGAAGAAATTATGAATTAGCTGTGAGTCGTAGGAAAATTCCATAACCCCTCCAGGCCTCTTGACGTAACTGTAAAACATGAGATTTGGACTACAGGATACCTAAAGAGCTTTCTGACTTCAACCTTTCATGATGCTTTGATTACATGAGTTGGTGTTTTCACTCTTCTGTTTAAAATTTTCAGCATCAATAATTAAAACCATGGTTGAATGCCCAGAGAATATTCCTCTGAAATAAGTGAAAGACTAAACAGAGGCATTAATGATGATAATATTAGCAGCAGCTAACATTTACTGGGTACTTTCCATGAATTCTCTCCCCTAGTTCTAACAGCCTTAAGATAAGCCCATTTTACAGAAGAGAAACTGAGGTTTAGAGCACTTATATAACTTCCCCAACATCAAGCAGCTCATTAACAATAGGGTGGGTATTCAAACAGACAGACTCCAGAATTCTCTCTACATGGCTGTCAGTCCAAAATACACACACTTGACCATTCTGGAAAATAAGTGGCACATTCAACTCAACAGTGCTTTGAAAATTAAAATTTCATGAGAGTTAGGTACCCTGTGACACTTTTTCTAAAAGTCCCCATTTTCAAGGAGGAGTCTCTACGGTATCTGGGCAAAAGTATCCACTCCCATCCTCATGCTGAGAATCCCAGGGCTTCTCTTTATGAACCAGGCTTTGTAGACACTGAGTCAGTATTTGTGAGACTGTGAAGCAAGTCAAATTAATTCTGTTTCTCAAAAACCTTAAGCAGCCTGGCAGAAAATCAGTCCAGGCAAGTTTACAGCTCTGTGAGTAGATAATTCAGAATTCAAGGGTCTGATGTGAAATGCCCCCACTTGGATACCAGTGAACTGGGAAGGGAAAATAAAAAGAATCAGAGGTAGTCAGAGGAAGGAGAGCTAGAATAAAAGAAAACATATAATTCAGCTTCTGCAATGATGCTCTCACTGCCATATCCCATCGCATCACTGGAATAAAACACCTGATAGATGTTAAAATATATTTCAAAGGCATTTAAGTCCCTGTGCAATTAGTGCAGTGTCACTGGGGTACAGAGCTTACTCACAGTCTTTCTTCCCCATCTGTGATAAAAGAGTGGCTTGTAAAATTAAATGTAAAATATAAACAGTATTAGAACTACTTCGTGTGTATTATTTAATAAAGGCCAATGAGCTTACTTTGAAGTTGCTGCAATTATTTATTTCATCCTTGTGATTTTCTAAATATTTCTCATCTGTTTTTCTTGAAGGTGGACCCGTAATTGATTTGCCTCTAGAATATACAGAAGTTGTCAAATACAGAGCAGGTACATCTGTGAAGCTCAGAGCTGGCATTTCTGGCAAACCTGAGCCTACAATTGAGTGGTATAAAGATGATAAAGAGTTACAAACCAGTGCACTGGTGTGTGTCGAAAATACCACTGACCTTGCAGCTATACTCATCAAAGATGCAACGCGCCTTAACAGTGGAAGCTATGAATTAAAACTAAGGAATGCCATAGGCTCAGCCTCAGCCACCATCAGAGTGCAGATCCTTGGTAGGTGGTGAATACAGGCCCACATCATATTTTGTTTGCCTAAAACTTAATAATTTTAAATTAGAAGCCTTCTAAAATTTACTAATATACCATTTTGTTTTTCATTCACAGACAAACCAGGACCTCCAGGTGGACCAATTGAATTTAAGACCGTCACTGCTACAAAGATAACTCTTCTCTGGCAGCCTCCAGCGGATGATGGCGGTGCAAAAGTCACTCACTACATCGTGGAAAAGCGTGAGACAAGCCGCGTCGTGTGGTCTATGGTGTCTGAAAATTTGGAAGAGTACATCATTACGACCACCAAGATTATCAAGGAAATGAATACATCTTCCGGGTTCGCGCTGTGAACAAATACGGAATTGGTGATGCACTGGAATCTCACCCAGTGGTAGCAAAGAATGCATTTGGTGAGACATGATTTCATTAGAAAACTAAAATCAAATACCTGAAAATTTAAAAATAAATGTAAACTGGGAATTCCCTGGTGGTCCAGTGGTTAGGACTTGGCACTTTCACTGCCAAGGCACGGATTCGATCCCCGGTTGGGGAACTAAGATCCCTCAAGCCATGCAACGCGGCCAATACATACATACATACATACATACTATTCTGCTAGCTTATGAATATGTTTTCAGAGCTTGATTGACTTTTATTTTCTTGTTCATCATATTGCTTCTCATTATCATCCTTTTCACCAGGTAGAAAGTATAATAAATGAAACCAATATTCTTAGATAGGATTTGAAGATTAAAAGGTAGAATTTTATCAGTAATGTTGATCCTTTGAACTCATTTTCCTCTCCTTTCTAACAGTCACACCTGGGCCTCCGAGCGTGCCAGAGGTGACAAAGATAACCAAGAATTCGATGACTGTTGTCTGGAACAGGCCAGTTGCAGATGGTGTAGTGACATAAGCGGCTATTTCCTTGAGAAACGAGACAAGAAGAGTCTGGGATGGTTTAAAGTCCTAAAGGAGACTATCCGTGACACCAGACAGAAAGTGACAGGACTCACGGAACACAGTGACTATCAATACCGAGTTTGTGCTATAAATGCTGCTGGACAGGGTCCATTTTCTGAACCATCTGACTTCTACAAAGCTGCTGATCCTATTGGTAAGTGTGGTGTCTTCACCTATGTCTTCTTTCATGTCACCAAACTGTACACGATTATGTAATTACGGTACTGTGATTGGCCATGCCAGATCCTCCAGGCCCACCGGCTAAGATAAGAATCGAAGATTCAACTAAATCGTCCATCACTCTTGGCTGGAGTAAGCCGGTCTACGATGGGGGCAGTGCTGTTACTGGATATGTTGTTGGCATGAGACAAGGAGAGGAAGAGGAATGGACTGTTGTCTCTACAAAAGGAGAGGTCAGAACTACAGAGTATGTGGTATCTAACCTGAAACCTGGAGTCAATTACTACTTCCAGGTATCCGCTGTAAACTGTGCCAGACAAGGGGAACCTATAGAAATGACTGAACCCGTACAGGCCAAAGATATACTTGGTACGTACCTACTGGTATGATTGTGTTTTTATTTTTTTAATAGAGGAAATCACTCATTTCCTTGCTTTAAAATTCATTGTATATGCCCATTTTATGTCTACAGAGGAACCAGAGATCGACCTAGATGTGGCTTTCAGGACCTCCATTATAGCTAAAGCCGGTGAAGACGTTCAAAGTGTTGATTCCCTTCAAAGGCAGACCTCCACCTACTGTCACATGGAGAAAGATGAGAAGAATCTTGGCAGTGATGCCAGATACAGCATTCAAAACACTGATTCATCTTCATTACTCACTATTCCTCAAGTCACTCGCAATGATACGGGCAAATATATTCTCACAATAGAAAATGGCGTTGGTCAGCCAACGTCTTCAACTGTGAGCGTTAAAGTGCTTGATACACCAGCTGCCTGCCAGAAACTACAGATTAAACATGTTTCTCGAGGCACAGTCACATTGCTCTGGGAGTCTCCTCTCATTGACGGAGGATCTCCCATAATTAACTACATCATTGAGAAGAAAGATGCCACCAAGAGAACATGGTCTTCAGTGTCACACAAGTGTTCTAGCACATCCTTTAAGGTAACAGATTTGTCAGAGAAAACTCCATTCTTCTTCAGAGTTCTTGCAGAAAATGAAATTGGAATCGGGGAACCATGTGAAACTACAGAGCCAGTGAAGGCTGCCGAAGTACCAGCTCCTATACGCGATCTCTCAGTGAAAGACTCAACAAAAACATCTGTTACCCTGAGCTGGACCAAGCCTGACTTTGATGGTGGTAGTGTCATCACAGATTATACTGTGGAAAGGAAAGGTGAAGGCGAACAAACATGGTCACATGCTGGTGTAAGTAAGACATGTGAAATTGAGGTTAGCCAACTCAAGGAACATTCAGTCCTGGAATTCAGAGTGTCTGCCAGAAATGAGAAAAGGACTGAGTGATGGCGTCACTATTGGGCCATTACAGTGAAAGAACTTGTAATTCCACCGCAAGTTGACCTGTCAGAAATCCCTGGGGCACAAGTCACTGTGAGAATTGGGCATAATGTGCACCTCGAGCTACCTTATAAAGGAAAACCTAAACCATCTATCAGTTGGCTGAAAGACAGTTTGCCGTTGAAAGAAAGCGAACGTGTTCGTTTGAGTAAAACTGAAAACAAACTTACTTTGAGTATTAAGAACGCAAAGAAGGAGAATGGAGGGAAATACACCATTATTCTCGATAACGCAGTTTGTCGAAACTCATTTCCCATTACAATCATCACACTCGGCCCACCATCAAAGCCCAAAGGGCCCATTCGATTTGATGAAGTCAAGGCTGACAGTGTCATCATATCATGGGATGTGCCCGATGACGATGGAGGGGGAGAAATTACCTGTTACAGCATTGAGAAGCGAGAAGCTTCACAAACTAATTGGAAGATGGTGTGTTCCAGTGTTGCCCGGACAACTTTCAAAGTTCCTAATCTAGTCAAAGATGCTGAATACCAGTTTAGAGTTAGGGCAGAAAACAGATATGGAGTCAGCCAGCCACTTGACTCAAACATCATTGTGGCAAAACACCAGTTCAGGATTCCTGGCCCCCCAGGAAAGCCAGTTACATACAATGTGACTTCTGATGGCATGTCCCTAAGTTGGGATGCTCCAGTTTATGATGGCGGTTCAGAGGTTACTGGATACCATGTTGAAAAGAAAGAAAGAAATAGCATCCTGTGGCAAAGAATTAACACATCACCGATATCTGGAAGAGAACACAGAGCTACTGGACTAATGGAAGGCCTGGATTACCAGTTCCGTGTATACGCTGAAAATTCTGCCGGCCTAAGCTCACCTAGTGACCCAAGCAAATTTACCTTAGCTGTTTCCCCAGTAGGTAAGTGACCGAGGATTATTCAAATATATTTAATTCCACAACTGAATGTGTTAGTGACAACTCAAACACTGCTTTTCTTCCACGTATCACCTTCTCACATATTTCCTAGCCACTAGAGAGCTGGTCAGGTAAAGCAAGGGGGATGATTTTAAATCAGTCTAAAAGAGCAATTTAAAATTCTTTTTTTAAAGACTCTGATACAAAAAAAAAATTGCAATTAATGGCTAAAATGAGTTTGGGGGATTTATTTATTTTCCTTCCACTGAAGATTAAGAGTTGATTACAGAAATAACGATGCCTTTAACTTGCATCTAATTTATAGACCCACCTGGCACTCCTGACTACATTGATGTCACCCGGGAAACCATCACTCTGAAATGGAACCCACCACTGCGTGATGGAGGCAGTAAGATTGTGGCCTACAACATCGAGAAACGGCAAGGGAGCGATCACTGGACCAGATGCAACTTTAGTGATGTCAGCGAATGCCAGTACACGGCAACAGGACTTAGTCCTGGGGATCGATATGAGTTCAGAATACTTGCAAGAAACGCTGTTGGAACCATAAGCCCACCCTCACAGTCTTCTGGCGTTATTATGACAAGGGACGAAAATGGTAAGCATTTACAACCAATTTCCAATGTAACTAAGAGCATTCACATTTAAAAAAAAAAAAAAAATATATATATATATATATATATATATATATATATATATATATTGGGGGGGGCTGGTCTATAAAAATGGGAAGAGAAACAACATTTCATACAGATTACCAAAGGTTGTTAGGTGGATGAATTCGATTTTCTACCTTTCAGATGAAGAGAAGAAAAAAATGTAATTAGCATCAATTCTTTTTACCACGTCTACTATTTCATTTCCATATAAATAGCATGCAAGTGGGAATGAGTTTTTAGCTTTGTGATTTCAGTCATTTATAATAAATGAAGAAAAAAAGGTCCCAAGAATAACTGTCCCTCTCGACTGAAGTTACTAAAACACAACACAGGTCCAACAGCACAATTATCACCTTGCCTGAGTGCAGCTGATGGCCCCGCACAGGAACTTGTTTGAATATGCAGCAGTATCAGGAAGTAAATGATCCGTAAATGTTTCATTTCTCTTTTTACAAATGGAAATGCAAGATTAATAACATGACAGATATAACAAAGGCAATAACCTAATAATATGCAAATGTTTAACCCCATAGTCTAAATTCTCAACTATCAATCCTTTCAGAATAGCCTTTGGTATAAGCATTACCCTTTCAGGATTTATGATATGGTGCCAATGAAAAACATGCTTATTTAAGTCTTCATTAAGCCAAACTAATGCATATTGTCTCTTTTGTAGTTGCACCAATTGTAGAGTTTGGCCCTGAGTACTTTGATGGTGTCACTATTAAGTCTGGAGAGAGCCTTAGAATTAAAGCTTTGGTGCAAGGACGGCCAGTACCTCGAGTAACTTGGTTCAAAGATGGAGAAGAAATTGAGAAGAGGATGAATATGGAAATAACTGATGTCCTTGGATCCACCAGCCTCTTTGTTAGAGATGCTACTCGGGACCATCGTGGTGTATACAGAGTGGAAGCCAAAAATGCATCTGGCTCCACAAAAGCAGAAATTACAGTGAAAGTACAAGGTACTCATAAAATAGCTTCTTAATCTTACAATGTACAGGACTTGGATTAAAGACATGCCTGATTGCATTTTAATGGCCAAGGAGAAAGAAACTAACTCTGGAACCTTTTTCTTATAGATACACCAGGAAAACCAGTCGGGCCAATAAGATTCACCAGTATAACTGGCGAGAAGATGACCTTGTGGTGGGATGCTCCACTCAATGACGGCTGTGCTCCCGTATCGCACTACATCATTGAAAAACGGGAAACCAGCAGACTTGCTTGGGCGCTAACTGAGGATAATTGTGAAGCCCTCAGCTATACTGCCACTAAACTAATAACTGGCAATGAATACCAATTCCGTATTTCTGCAGTCAACAAGTTTGGTGTTGGCAGGCCACTGGATTCTGACCCAGTGGTTGCTCAAATACAGTACAGTAAGTGACCATTTTTACTAAGTGGTACTATGTCATAAGGTTAACTTCCAAGCAAATGTGTCTAATTGGTTTCTTTCTTTCTTTGTTTTCATTTTACAGCTACTCCCGATTACCCTGGCACTCCAGAACCTAGCAATGTAACAGGCAATAGCATTACCCTGACATGGGCAAGGCCAGAATCAGATGGTGGCAGTGAAATCCAACAGTACATCCTTGAAAGGAGAGAAAAGAAAAGCACACGATGGGTGAAAGTGATCAGCAAACGACCAATCTCTGAGACAAGATTCAAAGTCACCGGTCTGACAGAGGGCAATGAGTATGAATTCCATGTCATGGCTGAAAATGCTGCAGGAGTAGGACCTGCAAGTGGTATCTCAAGACTAATCAAATGTAGAGAGCCAGTCAACCCCCCAAGTGCTCCCACTGTGGTCAAAGTGACAGACACATCAAAGACAACTGTGAGCTTAGAATGGTCTAAGCCAGTGTTTGACGGAGGGATGGAGATAATTGGGTATATTATTGAAATGTGCAAAGCTGACTTAGGAGACTGGCACAAGGTGAATGCAGAAGGATGTGTGAAAACAAGATATACAGTTACTGATCTACAAGCAGGTGCAGAATACAAATTCCGGGTTAGTGCTGTCAATGGTGCTGGAAAAGGAGACAGCTGTGAAGTGACCGGCACCATTAAAGCAGTTGACCGATTATCAGCTCCTGAGTTAGACATCGATGCCAACTTCAAGCAGACTCATATTGTGAGAGCTGGGGCCAGTATTCGCCTCTTCATTGCCTATCAGGGTAGACCGACTCCGACAGCTGTGTGGAGCAAACCTGACTCTAACCTTAGCATTCGGGCTGATATCCATACAACAGACTCCTTCAGCACCCTCACCGTGGAAAACTGCAACCGAAACGACGCAGGGAAATATACCCTTACTGTGGAAAACAACAGCGGTAGTAAGTCAATCACATTCACCGTAAAGGTGCTAGACTCTCCAGGCCCACCTGGCCCAATTACCTTCAAGGATGTGACCCGGGGATCTGTTACATTGATGTGGGATGCCCCTCTCCTTGATGGGGGTGCCCGAATCCATCACTACGTGGTAGAGAAACGAGAAGCCAGTCGCCGTAGTTGGCAGATAGTCAGTGAAAAATGCACTCGTCAGATCCTCAAGGTCAACGACCTGGTAGAAGGCGTTCCATACTATTTCCGTGTTTCTGCAGAAAATGAGTATGGTGTTGGTGAACCCTATGAAATGCCAGAACCAATGGTAGCCACGGAACAGCCTGCTCCACCAAAGAGACTTGATGTCATTGACACAAGCAAATCCTCTGTGGTCTTAGCTTGGCTTAAACCTGACCATGATGGAGGCAGCCGAATCTCTGGCTACCTGCTCGAAATGAGACAAAAGGGATCTGACTTCTGGGTTGAAGCTGGTCACACCAAACAGCTGACTTTCACAGTGGAGCACCTCACTGAGAACACTGAATATGAATTCCGCGTGAAGGCCAAGAATGATGCTGGCTACAGTGAACCCAGGGAAGCCTTCTCTTCTGTCATCATCAAGGAGCCTCAAATTGAGCCCACAGCTGATCTCACTGGAATTACCAATCAGCTCATAACTTGCAAAGCAGGCAGCACGTTTACCATTGACGTGCCAATCAGTGGTCGTCCCGCCCCCAAAGTAACATGGAAGCTTGAAGAAATGAGACTTAAGGAGACAGATCGCGTGAGTATCACAACAACAAAAGACAGAACCACCCTGTCTGTAAAGGACAGCATGAGAGGTGACTCTGGAAGGTACTTCCTGACCCTGGAAAATACAGCTGGTGTTAAAACATTTACCATCACAGTTGTGGTCATTGGAAGGCCAGGTCCAGTAACTGGCCCCATTGAAGTCTCATCTGTCTCAGCTGAATCATGCGTCCTGTCATGGGCTGAACCTAAAGATGATGGAGGCACCGATATTACTAATTACATAGTTGAAAAGCGTGAGTCAGGCACAACAGCTTGGCAGCTTGTCAATTCCAGCGTCAAGCGCACTCAGATTAAAGTCACTCATCTCACAAAATACATGGAATATTCTTTCCGTGTCAGTTCAGAGAACAGATTTGGTGTCAGCAAGCCTCTGGAATCAGCACCAATCGTTGCTGAGCATCCATTTGGTAAGAAAAATAGAAATCGTATTTCCAAGTCTCTATTATTAAATATTTCCCCTGAATTTTATAAAACTATATTCATATTTGATACCTTTGCTTATATTTAGTCCCACCAAGTGCACCTACCAGACCTGAGGTCTACCATGTGTCTGCCAATGCCATGTCTATTCGCTGGGAAGAACCCTATCATGATGGTGGCAGTAAAGTCATCGGCTACTGGGTTGAGAAGAAAGAACGTAACACCATTCTTTGGGTGAAAGAAAACAAACTGCCATGCTTAGAGTGCAACTACAAAGTGACCAGTTTGGTAGAAGGACTGGAGTATCAGTTCAGAACGTACGCACTCAATGCCGCAGGCGTTAGCAAAGCCAGTGAAGCATCAAGACCTATGATGGCTCAAAACCCAGTTGGTAGGTATCAGAATTTAAGGGTACATTTGTTTATCACCATCATCACCACCATCGTCATCATTATTGGTACTAGCAAAATTCAGAGTTGCATTTAACCTTACTTTTGCATCCCTTCCAGATGCACCAGGAAGACCAGAGGTGACAGATGTCACCAGATCAACGGTGTCACTGATTTGGTCTGCCCCAGTGTATGATGGAGGCAGCAAGGTTGTAGGCTACATCATAGAGCGTAAGCCAGTCAGTGAAGTTGGAGATGGTCGCTGGCTCAAGTGCAACTACACCATTGTATCTGACAATTTCTTCACCATTACTGCTCTCAGTGAAGGAGACACTTATGAATTCCGTGTGTTGGCCAAGAATGCAGCAGGCGTAATTAGCAAAGGATCAGAATCTACAGGCCCCATCACTTGCCGAGATGAATACGGTAAAGAATAGTCAATGCTCTCCTTTTAAGTTATCACAATTTCTGTAACAATAAACTATCGTATATTCATTCACATCTATTTTGCCTGTGACAGCTCCACCCAAAGCCGAACTCGATGCCAGATTACAGGGTGATCTGGTTACCATCAGAGCAGGCTCGGATCTTGTTCTCGATGCTGCAGTTGGTGGCAAACCTGAACCCAAAATTATCTGGACCAAAGGGGACAAGGAACTAGATCTCTGTGAAAAAGTCTCTCTGCAGTACACTGGCAAACGAGCAACTGCTGTGATCAAGTTCTGTGACAGAAGTGACAGTGGAAGATACACTTTAACGGTGAAGAATGCCAGTGGGACCAAGGCCGTGTCTGTCGTGGTCAAAGTTCTCGGTAAGTACGTCAAACGATCTTTGATTTTCATAGCTTTCTCAAGCGTGGGCAGAAAGAAACACCTTCCTCATTGCTCGTCCTTACACCTGTTTCAGATTCCCCGGGCCCATGTGGAAAGCTCACCGTCAGCAGAGTAACAGAGGAGAAGTGCACTTTAGCCTGGAGCCTTCCTCAGGAAGATGGAGGTGCAGAAATAACTCACTACATCGTGGAAAGACGCGAGACTAGCAGACTCAACTGGGTCATTGTGGAAGGCGAATGCCCAACCCTATCCTATGTGGTTACCAGACTCATCAAGAACAACGAATACATATTCCGAGTGCGGGCAGTAAACAAATATGGCCCTGGTGTGCCTGCTGAATCAGAGCCCATTGTCGCCAGAAACTCCTTCAGTGAGTATTAACACTCAAACAGTTCAGCAGTTGAAATGTAATGGGATCGGGGAGAAGGGAGGACAGTCATAGCAATAGTGATTTTGTGCGATTCTGATCATCCTTTTATTTTCATAAAAATATAAACAGCTATTCCATCACAACCTGGCATACCTGAAGAAGTTGGGGCTGGCAAAGAGCATATCATCATTCAGTGGACAAAACCTGAATCTGACGGTGGCAACGAGATCAGCAACTATCTAGTAGACAAACGTGAGAAGAAGAGCTTGCGCTGGACACGTGTGAACAAAGACCATGTGGTGTATGATACCAGGCTGAAGGTGACTGGCCTGATGGAAGGTTGTGATTACCAGTTCCGGGTGACCGCAGTAAATGCTGCTGGTAACAGCGAACCCAGCGAAGCTTCCAACTTTATCTCTTGCAGAGAACCATCATGTGAGTTCCAAGAATCATAAATAACCCTAATGCCCATCAAAACCACATTACGAATAATTTTCCAACATGCCATTTCCAGTAACTTGTAGAATTTGTGAATGGCCTAGAAAGTCATATGCTTATTAGAAGGATCTTAAATACAGCCTAAGACAGAAAACATTTCAACTACTACTTCTGTCAATAAGTTAGCAGTTACATTGCTAAAAATTGTTGCAGCATTTTCCAATCTGTGATAAAAATAAAGTATTCTACTACCGATATGAAAGGGATGTATTTTGCAAATCTTCCTAAGAATGGAGAGAATTTTGTTGTAATGATAATAACTACTGAAAAGAAAAAAAGACAACATCTCTTTTAAGAGGCTTAGCAGAGCATAAAGCTTCTTGTATTTTAGTAAGCACCTAACAAAATAATTGTCACAAAAGCTTCAGAAATAAGTGGCAAATCCTTGTACAAAGTTTAAGCCCAAGAACTAAAAGGAATAAATCACTTGGATTGAATCGAGGAAGTAGAAGAAACTTATTCCTGTACTTATTAGCAATGTAGAGGTGACAAGTGATATTAACCCTGTTGAAAGCTGAGCAACTAAAGAAAAGTCCCTGAGAATGGGTGCTGTTAGCAGTGAGCTTAGCAGGACACAGCATAGTTAGCCAAAGTGGCCAGAAAGAAACATCTACCTTTCTAAAGAAGTTTAACTCTTAAAACAATAATAATAGTAATAATAGAGCATACAGTGCTATCCTGCAACATCAGAAGAGCCTAGTTACAAAGAGTATCTTGGTGAGTGTGGACAAAGAACGGTAATGCCTCAGTGAGTCTTGAAAACCAAAAATACAAATCTCAAGCTTCCTTATTTGTGTAATACCTGCATCCTTATTTTAAAATTTCATAGATACCCCTGGACCACCTTCTGCTCCCAGAGTTGTAGATACCACCAAACACAGCATTAGTTTAGCCTGGACCAAGCCCATGTATGACGGTGGCACTGACATCATAGGATATGTTCTTGAAATGCAAGAGAAGGACACTGACCAGTGGTACCGAGTGCATACCAACACCACAATAAGAAATAATGAATTCACTGTGACAGACCTTAAAATGGGCCAGAAATACTCCTTCAGAGTCGCTGCTGTGAACGTGAAGGGCATGAGTGAATACAGCGAGTCAACTGCTGAAATTGAGCCCACGGAAAGACTAGGTATTTATAATATAAGGTTTTAGGTGAATTATTTTCTCATCACACCTGTTCATGAATTAATTAAGTTTTGACATTTACTTTCCAGAAATACCGGATCTTGAGCTTGCAGATGATTTAAAGAAGATTGTGACCATCAGAGCTGGGGCCTCGTTGCGGCTGATGGTGTCTGTATCTGGAAGACCACCACCCGTCATCACATGGAGCAAGAAGGGCATTGACCTTGCAAGCCGGGCGATCATTGACAACACTGAGAGTTACTCTTTACTTATTGTGGACAAAGTTAACCGGTATGATGCTGGAAAATACACCATTGAAGCTGAAAACCAATCTGGCAAGAAATCAGCAACTGTCCTTGTTAAAGTATATGGTAAGTATTTGTCTTAAGATGAACTATGCTGTGAGTAGATTCTTTAAAAAGATACACCTTGACCTCTGATTATCACCTCTCTAAAAGGAACTATGTTGAGTATGTTTTCCTGCCCCCCAAAAAATCTATCAACCAGTCAGGCAAACAGGAAGTATGGATCTTTCATTCTCTTGTTTTAGATACTCCTGGTCCCTGTCCTTCAGTGAAAGTTAAGGAAGTATCAAGAGATTCTGTGACCATTACTTGGGAAGTTCCCACAATTGATGGTGGAGCTCCTGTCAACAATTACATTATTGAGAAGCGTGAAGCTGCCATGAGAGCATTCAAAACAGTAACTACCAAATGCAGCAAGACGCTCTACAGAATTTCTGGACTTATAGAAGGAACCATGTACTATTTCAGAGTGCTGCCAGAAAATATTTATGGCATTGGAGAACCTTGTGAAACATCTGATGCAGTTCTGGTCTCGGAAGTACCTTTGGTGCCTGTGAAGCTAGAAGTTGTCGATGTCACCAAATCCACTGTTACCCTTGCCTGGGAGAAACCACTGTACGATGGTGGTAGCCGGCTCACTGGCTATGTTCTTGAGGCCTGCAAAGCTGGCACCGACAGATGGATGAAGGTTGTCACCTCAAAACCCACAGTCCTAGAGCACACTGTTATTTCCTTAAATGAAGGTGAACAGTACTTATTTAGAGTAAGGGCACAAAATGAGAAAGGTGTGTCAGAACCAAGAGAGATCATCACAGCCGTGACTGTACAAGACCTCAGAGGTATGTACCAAATCACCAAAATAGCAATAATAGTAAAGGAAAATGAAGGAAACATTCAGAATTCATGACACTTTGTCATTAGAAATAATACTTATGAATAAATGCCTACTTTTTCTCATAGTGTTGCCAGCAATCGATCTTTCTACAATGCCTCAAAAGACCATCCACATCCCAGCCGGCAGACCAGTAGAGCTGGTGATACCAATTGCTGGTCGCCCACCTCCTGCTGCTTCCTGGTTCTTTGCTGGCTCTAAACTAAGAGAATCAGAGCGTGTCGCAGTTGAAACTCATACTAAGGTAGCTAAATTAACCATTCGTGAAACCACTATCAGAGATACTGGAGACTATATACTTGAACTGAAGAATGCAACCGGAACTACTTCAGAGACCATTAAGGTTATCATTCTCGGTAAGGATGAGAGACCAAGACACAAGCAAGCTGTTGTTGTTTAGTCACCCAATTTTGATCTGAAGTGAAAATTAACCTCCGGGATTTCTTTTTTTTTTTTTTTTTTTTTTTTATCATAGACAAGCCTGGTCCACCAACTGGGCCTGTCAAGATTGAAGAAATTGATGCTACTTGGGTGACCATTTCCTGGGGACCGCCTGAACTGGATGGTGGTGCTCCACTGAGTGGCTACGTGGTAGAACAACGTGATGCCCACCGTCCAGGGTGGCTGCCAGTGTCTGAATCAGTGACTAGACCAACATTTAAGTTTACCAGGCTCACTGAAGGAAATGAGTATGTGTTCCGTATCGCTGCGACAAACCGCTTCGGGATCGGCTCGTACTTGCAATCTGAGGTCATAGAATGTCGCAGCCGCATCAGTAAGTCCTGGACGCCCGCCCCCGACTCTCCCCACCTCTGATTCTAAATATTAACAAGAGGGAATTTATTCTTAATATACCCTTATGTAAGTAAAAATAGGTCACAAAGTTAATCCCAGGGTCTTTCCAAGGTTTCTAAATCTCCTTTTCTTGGAAGTTTTCAACATGGTTGGGGTTTTTTTAATGGAAGAAAGAGAGGAGGGAGTTAGGGAAGGATGGATGGAAGGAAAGGGGGGAGGGAGGACTGGCGGTTACAGTGAGAAACAATACAGAATACATGCTTAATAAATGTTTATAAAATGGAAGAAAATGAGGAACAGCAAGAAAAGTACAAAAATGAAAACACGAGAAAAACAGTTGCAAGAGTCTTATATGTACCATTTTAAGATGGTATATGCAAGACACACTTATACAAATGTATGAGTCTTCAATTTATTCATGGTGCCATGTTGTGTTTACCTCTGTCTTGCTGCAGATATTCCTGGACCTCCAGAAACATTACAGATATTTGATGTCTCACGTGAGGGCATGACACTTACTTGGTACCCACCAGAAGATGACGGTGGCTCCCAAGTGACTGGATACATCGTGGAGCGCAAAGAAGTGAGAGCAGATCGATGGGTCCGTGTAAATAAAGTACCAGTGACGATGACACGGTACCGTTCCACTGGCCTTACTGAAGGCTTAGAATATGAACACCGTGTCACAGCCATTAACGCGAGAGGAACTGGAAAACCAAGCCGTCCTTCCAAACCCACCATTGCCATGGATCCAATTGGTAAATACCTTTTGTATAAGTTTATTGAGGTATAATTTAATGTGGTAACAGTCACCCTTCTGAAATACGGAATTCTATAAGTTTTGTATAACCACCACCACAATCAAAATATAGAATATTTCCAACAGCTCAAAAAGTTGTGTCCTCTGTCATCAATCCCCTCCCCACTCCAACCCCAGGCAACTTTGGGCAAATAACTTTTTATATTCTTCTCTTGAGTCTATTTCTCCCGCTTTAAAATGGAACTCACAATACACACCCTATATCACAGTTAAAATTGTAAAGCAAGTTAATATTTCTGGAAGCACTTTAAAAACTGATGGTAAATGTAAGATAGTATTAGTGATTATAAACAAAGCACAAATAAGACAAGGAAAAACCAAGAGCTTTAAGTAATGTTAACTGATTAAAATGAATTAAACATTTACAAAATGAAAAATATTCTACTGTTATAGTCCATGTTTCCACAACTCACTGAAATTGTTAGGTGGTGCATTTGATTTTCAACTTTGCAGAAACTTTAACAAGTATGTTGTTGTCTTATTCTTATTTCCAGCTCCTCCAGGAAAGCCACAAAACCCAAGAGTTACTGATACAACAAGGACATCAGTCTCCCTGGCCTGGAGTGTTCCAGAAGACGAAGGAGGATCTAAAGTCACAGGCTACTTGATCGAAATGCAAAAAGTTGATCAATACGAATGGACCAAATGCAACACCACCCCAACCAAGATTCGGGAGTATACTCTCACACACCTACCTCAGGGCGCTGAATACAGATTCCGTGTCCTAGCTTGTAACGCTGGTGGACCTGGGGAGCCCGCTGAGGTACCAGGAACAGTCAAAGTCACGGAAATGCTTGGTAAGACATATGATCATTCACTTTCTGCTGTAATTGCCTTAAGACTTATTTCCTACACCCGCCTCCCAAAATGCTAATTGTAACCCTACCTTTCTTCCCAGAATATCCTGACTATGAACTTGATGAAAGATACCAGGAAGGTATCTGTGTAAGACAAGGTGGGGTCATCAGACTTACCATACCAATCAAAGGAAAACCATTCCCAATATGTAAATGGACCAAGGAAGGCCAAGATATTAGTAAGCGTGCCATGATTGCAACCTCTGAAACTCACACTGAGCTTGTAATCAAAGAAGCAGACAGGGATGATTCTGGCACTTACGACCTGGTTCTGGAAAACAAATGTGGCAAGAAGGCTGTCTACATCAAGGTCAGGGTGATAGGAAGTCCCAACACTCCAGAAGGACCACTTGAATATGACGACATACAAGCTCGCTCTGTAAGGGTCAGTTGGAGACCCCCTGCCGATGATGGTGGTGCTGACATCTTAGGCTACATCCTCGAGAGACGAGAAGTGCCTAAAGCCGCCTGGTACACCATCGACTCCAGAGTCCGAGGTACATCTCTGGTTGTAAAAGGCCTCAAAGAAAATGTGGAGTACCATTTCCGTGTTTCAGCAGAAAACCAGTTTGGAATAAGCAAACCCTTGAAATCTGAGGAACCAGTCATACCAAAAACACCACTGAGTAAGTGCTCTTCCAACCATAACACTGTAAAAATCCTCTCAGTGCTCTTTTGTTTCGAAAGGAAAGCCACCAGCTTACTAGAGTTGGGACTGCATTCTAACACATGTGTTTTCCACTTACATTCCTAGACCCTCCCGAGCCTCCAAGCAATCCCCCAGAAGTACTAGATGTGACCAAGAGTTCTGTCAGCCTCTCCTGGTCCCGGCCCAGAGACGATGGTGGTTCTCGGGTCACAGGCTACTACATTGAACGCAAGGAGACATCAACTGACAAGTGGGTCAGACACAACAAGACTCAGATCACCACCACAATGTACACCATCACCGGGCTTGTTCCTGACGCGGAATATCAGTTCCGCATCATCGCACAGAATGACGTTGGTCTAAGTGAGACCAGCCCTGCTTCTGAACCAGTTGTTTGCAAAGATCCATTTGGTAAGGAAAGAGTTTCCAAAGGGGTTAGAATCAGAGAGGCAAACCACCTTTGCTGTTTTTCTTTTATTTCAGCAGGAAAGCTGATTTCCTTTTCAACTGTTTTCAAATATTTCAGATAAGCCAAGCCAACCTGGAGAACTCGAGATTCTTTCAATATCCAAAGACAGCGTCACTCTACAATGGGAGAAACCTGAATGCGATGGTGGCAAAGAAATCCTTGGATACTGGGTTGAATATAGACAATCTGGAGACAATGCCTGGAAGAAGAGCAGTAAGGACCGCATCAAGGACAGGCAATTCACAATAGGGGGTTTGCTGGAAGCTACAGAGTATGAATTCAGGGTTTTCGCTGAGAATGAGACAGGGCTGAGCAGACCTCGAAGAACCGCTATGTCTGTAAAGACGAAACTAACATGTAAGTAGCCATTAGTTCTCTGCTTATGGTTTACAAACTGAGCAACATGTTAAGGCTAATTCTTCCTCTGGACTAAGCAGATCTCCAGAAAGCTTTACTGGAGAGCAAGTGTTTGGAAAGAAATCACTCACTCTGGCATATGCACACACAGGGAACAGGTGATGCTTCTAGAGGAAGTCATTCCAAGCACATAACCTCAGCAGTGAACTGTTAGGTGCAGTGAACTGATTCCTAAAGCAATTTCTCCCTTGAATACAATGGTGTTTTTTTTTAATACTCCTAGTAAGACTTGAAGGGTCAACAAATGTACCCCGCTTCAGTGAACCTAAGTAAGGGCAAATCTACAGATTTATAGAGAACTAATATTCCCCCAAAACCCTATACATTGTTAATGCCTCCCGATCATAAAAAGTCACCCTACATAATAATATGATGATGTGCTCATTGAATCTCTACTTTCCAGATGATCCTCCAGTCACTGTGAAGCCTTGTTAAGAATTAGACTCATATGTAAATAATGGTGTCTAATAAAGTATTAGTCAATAGGATGAATTTCATTCCTGATATACAAGGACAGAGGATTATAGATTCAGTAGTAACAATAATGCATTAATGTTATCTCTCATACCCTTCAGCTGGAGAGGCCCCAGGAGTACGCCAAGAAATGAAGGATGTCACCACCAAACTGGGTGAAGCTGCTCAACTCTCATGCCAGATCGTTGGAAGGCCTCTACCAGACATTAAATGGTACCGATTTGGTGAGGAGCTGATACAAAGCCGCAAGTACAAAATGTCTTCAGATGGACGCACACATACTCTAACAGTAATGACCGAGGAACAAGAAGATGAAGGCGTTTATACCTGCATAGCTACCAATGAGGTTGGAGAAGTAGAATCCAGTAGTAAGCTTCTCCTGCAAGCAACGCCACAATTCCATCCTGGTTACCCACTGAAAGAGAAGTATTACGGTGCTGTGGGGTCAACGCTTCGACTTCACGTTACATACATTGGCCGTCCAGTACCTGCCATCACTTGGTTCCATGGCCAGAAACTTTTGCAAAACTCAGAAAACATTGCTATTGAAAACACTGAGCAGTATACTCATCTCGTCATGAAGAATATCCAACGTAAGACTCACGCTGGGAAATACAAAGTTCAGCTCAGCAATGTTCTTGGAACGGTGGATGCCATCCTTGATGTGGAAATACAAGGTATTTTATTTTCATTCTCAGTGGGGTTTTTTTTTGTTGTTTTTAAAGAAAAAAGAAAAATATCCTGGGAGACACACTACAGAAACCACTCCAATTGTATTTTCTCCCAACAGATAAACCAGACAAACCTACAGGACCAATTGTGATTGAAGCTCTATTGAAGAACTCTGTGGTGATCAGCTGGAAACCACCTGCAGATGACGGAGGCTCCTGGATCACCAATTATGTGGTAGAGAAACGTGAGGCCAAGGAAGGGGTTGAATGGCAATTGGTGTCTTCAGCCATCTCAGTGACAACCTGTAGAATTGTGAACCTCATGGAAAATGCTGGGTATTACTTCCGGGTTTCGGCTCAGAACACGTTTGGCATCAGTGACCCTCTAGAAGTCTCCTCAGTTGTGATCATTAAGAGTCCATTTGGTGAGTACAACCTCTACAGTCTCCCTATGGCAAAATTCCATCTGTATGTAAAACTTTTTTTTTAAACAGAAATAACTTTTGAAAGGAGATAGCAAAGATTCAGCTAAAGTACAAGTGCCTTTTATCTCACTTAAATTGAATTTTTGCTTATCTAAAAGGGCACATGTACACCCTATCCCCTTCTTCTCTAAAAAGGAACTTTGTGTTTCAGTAAGTTTCTCAGCATAAAGTAACCAATTTCATTTTTCTGGATTAGTTATTCTTAATAGAACTTTGGGTTCATAACATTTTATTTTTTATAAAATAAGCTCTTCATAAAGCTGTTTGTTTCACCCCATGAGTCAAATGCTTTTTGTTTTAAACAGAAAAGCCAGGTGCTCCTGGCAAACCAACTATTGCTGCTGTCACAAAAGATTCTTGTGTTGTGGCCTGGAAGCCACCTGCCAGTGATGGAGGTGCAAAGATTAGAAATTACTACCTGGAGAAGCGTGAGAAGAAGCAGAACAAGTGGATTGCTGTGACAACAGATGAAATTCGAGAAACCGTCTTTTCAGTGCAAAACCTTATTGAAGGTCTTGAATATGAGTTCCGTGTGAAATGTGAAAACCTAGGTGGGGAAAGCGAATGGAGTGAAATATCAGAACCTGTCATTCCCAAATCTGATGTCCCAATTCAGGCACCACACTTTAAAGAGGAACTGAGAAATCTAAATGTCAGATATCAGAGCAATGCTACTTTGGTCTGCAAAGTGACTGGTCATCCAAAACCAATTGTGAAATGGTACAGACAAGGCAAAGAAATCATCGCAGATGGATTAAAGTACAGGATTCAAGAGTTTAAGGGTGGCTACCACCAGCTCATCATTGCAAGCGTCACAGATGATGATGCCACAGTTTACCAAGTCAGAGCTACCAACCAAGGAGGGTCTGTGTCTGGCACTGCCTCCTTGGAAGTAGAAGGTAAAAACAAATCAGCAAACACCATTTTGGTGCTAGATTACATATTAATTGGGGGGGGTGCTCTTAAATAGTGTTGGGTATTGCTAAATTATATTCTTCCTTCTTTTATTCTGATACAGTTCCAGCCAAGATACACTTGCCTAAAAATCTTGAAGGCATGGGAGCAGTCCACGCCCTCCGAGGTGAGGTAATCAGCATCAAGATCCCATTCAGTGGCAAACCAGACCCAGTGATCACCTGGCAGAAAGGGCAAGATCTCATCAACAACAATGGCCACTACCAAGTTATTGTCACAAGATCTTTCACGTCACTTGTTTTCCTCAATGGAGTGGAGAGAAAAGATGCTGGTTTCTATGTGGTCTGTGCTAAAAACAGGTTTGGAATTGATCAGAAGACAGTTGAACTGGATGTGGCCGATGTTCCCGACCCACCCAGAGGAGTCAAAGTTAGTGACGTTTCACGAGATTCTGTCAACTTAACATGGACTGAGCCAGCTTCTGATGGTGGCAGCAAAATCACCAACTACATTGTTGAAAAATGTGCGACCACTGCAGAAAGATGGATCCGCGTAGGACAGGCCCGAGAAACACACTATACCGTGATCAACTTATTTGGAAAAACAAGTTACCAGTTCCGTATAATAGCAGAAAATAAATTTGGCCTAAGCAAGCCTTCTGAGGCTTCAGAACCAACCATAACCAAAGAAGATAAGACCAGAGCTATGAACTATGATGAAGAGGTTGATGAAACCAGGGAAGTTTCTATGACCAAAGCATCTCACTCTTCAACCAAGGAACTCTATGAGAAATATATGATTGCTGAAGATCTTGGGCGTGGTCAGTTTGGAATTGTCCACCGTTGTGTTGAAACATCCTCAAAGAAGACATACATGGCCAAATTTGTTAAAGTCAAAGGGACTGATCAGGTTTTGGTAAAGAAAGAAATTTCCATTCTAAACATCGCTAGGCACCGAAATATCCTATACCTCCATGAATCATTTGAAAGCATGGAAGAATTAGTTATGATCTTTGAGTTCATATCAGGACTTGACATATTTGAACGCATTAACACAAGTGCTTTTGAACTTAATGAGAGAGAAATTGTAAGCTATGTTCGCCAGGTCTGTGAAGCACTTGAGTTCTTACACAGTCATAATATTGGACACTTTGATATTAGACCAGAAAATATCATTTACCAAACAAGAAGGAGCTCCACCATTAAAATCATAGAATTCGGTCAGGCCCATCAGCTGAAGCCAGGGGACAACTTTAGGCTTCTGTTCACTGCCCCTGAATACTACGCACCTGAAGTCCACCAGCATGATGTTGTCAGCACAGCCACAGACATGTGGTCACTCGGAACACTCGTGTATGTGCTGTTGAGTGGTATCAATCCATTCCTGGCTGAAACTAACCAACAGGTAATTGAGAACATCATGAATGCTGAATATACCTTTGATGAAGAAGCATTCCAAGAGATCAGCACTGAAGCCATGGACTTTGTTGACCGGCTGTTAGTGAAAGAGAGAAAATCTCGCATGACAGCATCTGAGGCTCTCCAGCACCCATGGCTGAAGCAGAAGATAGAAAGAGTCAGTACTAAAGTGATCAGGACATTGAAACACCGACGTTACTACCACACCCTGATCAAGAAAGACCTCAACTTGGTTGTGTCTGCAGCCAGGATCTCCTGTGGTGGTGCAATTCGATCTCAGAAGGGAGTGAGCATTGCTAAAGTTAAAGTGGCATCCATTGAAATCGGCCCAGTTTCCGGACAGATAATGCATGCAGTCGTTGAAGAAGGAGGATATGTCAAATACGTATGCAAAGTTGAAAATTACGATCAGTCTACCCACGTGACTTGGTACTTTGGTGTCAGACAGCTGGAGAACAGTGAGAAATATGAAATCACCTATGACGATGGAGTGGCCACCATGTATGTCAAAGACATTACCAAATTCGATGACGGTACCTACAGATGCAAAGTAGTCAACGACTACGGGGAAGACAGTTCTTACGCAGAGCTGTTTGTTAAAGGTGTGAGAGAAGTTTACGACTATTACTGCCGTAGAACCATAAAGAAACTTAAGCGCAGAACAGATACCATGAGACTCCTGGAAAGGCCACCAGAATTCACGCTGCCTCTCTATAACAGGACAGTTTATGTGGGTGAAAATGTCCGGTTTGGAGTAACTATAACTGTCCACCCAGAGCCTCGAGTTACATGGTATAAATCAGGTCAGAAAATCAAACCAGGTGATGATGATAGGAAGTACACATTTGAGTCCGACAAGGGTCTTTACCAATTAACAATCAACAGTGTAACTACGGATGATGCTGCCGAATACACTGTTGTTGCAAGAAACAAATACGGTGAAGACAGCTGCAAAGCAAAGCTGACTGTGACCCCACACCCACCTCCAACAGGTACGACCCTAAGACCCATGTTCAAACGGCTACTGGCAAACGCAGAATGCCAAGAAGGCCAAAGTGTCTGCTTTGAGATCAGGGTGTCTGGCATCCCCCCGCCAACATTAAAATGGGAGAAAGACGGTCAGCCACTGTCCCTCGGGCCCAACATTGAAATTATCCACGAAGGCTTGGATTATTACGCTCTTCATATCAGGGATACTTTGCCTGAAGACACGGGTTACTACAGAGTCACAGCCACAAACACTGCTGGATCCACCAGCTGCCAGGCCCACCTACAAGTGGAACGCCTGAGGTACGTCAAACAGGTGTTCAAGACTAAGGAGGAGCGCGAGCGACACGTACAGAGGCAAATTGACAAGACGCTGAGAATGGCTGAAATTCTTTCCGGAACTGAGACTGTGCCACTGACACAGGTCGCCCAGGAGGCACTGAGAGAAGCTGCCACCCTTTACAAACCAGCCGTCAGCACCAAGACTGTAAAAGGGGAATACCGACTTGAGACAGAAGAAAAGAAGGAGGAGAGAAAACTCCGCATGCCTTACGAAGTACCAGAGCCACGCAAGTACAAACCGGCTGCCATAGAAGAAGACCAACACATTAAGCAGTTCGTGCCCATGTCTGACATGAAATGGTACAAAAAGATACGCGATCAATTTGAAATGCCTGGGAAGATGGACAGAGTTGTACAGAAAAGACCCAAGCGCATCCGCCTTTCAAGATGGGAACAGTTCTACGTGATGCCTCTTCCACGCATCACCGATCAATACAGACCCAAGTGGAGGATTCCCAAACTGTCCCAAGATGACCTTGAAATGGTGAGACCAGCCCGCCGGCGTACACCTTCTCCTGATTATTACTTCTATTACAGACCCAGGAGACGTTCTCTCGGTGACATCTCGGATGAAGAATTACTCCTGCCCATTGACGACTACCTGGCAATGAAGAGAACAGAGGAAGAGAGGCTGCGTCTTGAAGAAGAGCTGGAACTGGGTTTTTCAGCCTCACCCCCAAGCCGGAGCCCACCACGTTTTGAGCTTTCGAGTCTGCGTTACCCTTCCCCACAAGCTCACGTCAAGGTGGAGGAAGCAAGAAAAGACTTCAGATACTCAACGTATCACATCCCAACGAAGGCGGAGACGAGCACGAGTTACGCAGAGCTGCGGGAGCGGCACGCCCGCACCTGGCACAGGCAGCCCAGGCAGCGGCAGAGGATCATGGCCGAGAGAGAGGACCAAGAGCTGCTGCGTCCAGTCACCACCACCCAGCGCCTCTCGGAATACAAAAGCGAGCTGGACCACATGGCGAAGGAAGAAAAATCTAGAAGGAAATCAAGACGCCAGAGAGAAGTGACTGAAATAACGGAAATTGAGGAAGAATATGAGATCTCCAAACACGCTCAGAGAGACACTTCCTCCTCGGTGTCCAGGCTGCTGAGACGCCGGCGCTCCCTGTCTCCGACCTACATCGAGTTGATGAGGCCGGTGTCCGAGCTGATCCGGCCGCGGCCACAGCCAGCTGAGGAATATGAAGATGAAGATGACGTAGAAAGAAGGTCTCCTACCCCAGAGAGGACTCGCCCACGTTCCCCCAGTCCTGTGTCTAGTGAGCGTTCACTGTCAAGATTTGAGAGGTCGGCAAGATTTGATATCTTTTCCAGGTACGAGTCCATGAAAGCTGCTTTAAAAACTCAGAAGACATCAGAAAGGAAGTATGAGGTCTTGAGTCAGCAGCCTTTTACGCTGGACCACGTGCCTCGAATCACACTGAGGATGCGCTCCCACAGGGTACCGTGCGGCCAAAATACACGTTTTATCTTAAATGTTCAGTCTAAGCCAACTGCCGAGGTCAAATGGTACCACAACGGTGTAGAACTCCAAGAGAGCAGTAAGATTCATTACACCAACACCAGTGGGGTTCTGACCCTGGAAATTCTGGACTGTCATATTGATGACGGCGGAACATACCGTGCCGTGTGCACCAACTACAAAGGTGAGGCTTCTGACTATGCAACCTTGGACGTCACGGGAGGGGATTACACCACCTATGCTTCCCAGCGCAGAGACGAAGAGGTCCCCCGATCCATTTTCCCTGAGCTGACGAGAACAGAGGCATATGCGGTTTCATCATTTAAGAAAACATCTGAGATGGAAGCTTCCTCTTCCGTCAGGGAAATGAAATCACAGATGACAGAGACAAGGGAAAGTCTCTCATCATATGAACACCACGCATCTGCAGAAATGAAAAGCGCTGCAGTCGAAGAAAAGTCGCTGGAAGAAAAATCCACACACAGGAAGATCAAGACGACTTTGGCAGCAAGAATTCTCACGAAGCCAAGGTCCGTAACGGTGTATGAAGGCGACTCTGCAAGGTTTTCTTGCGATACAGATGGTGAGCCGGTACCGACTGTGACATGGCTGCGTAGGGGACAAGTCATAAGCACTTCCGCCCGCCACCAAGTGACCACCGCAAAGTACAAATCGACCTTTGAGATCTCTTCAGTCCAGGCTTCGGATGAGGGCAACTACAGCGTGGTGGTAGAGAACAGCGAAGGGAAGCAAGAGGCACAGTTTACTCTGACCATTCAAAAGGCCAGGGTTACTGAAAAGGCTCTGACATCACCACCGAAAGTCAAATCCCCAGAGCCTCGGGTAAAATCCCCAGAAGGAGTCACGTCTCCAAAACAAGTGAAATCCCCAGAACCGGTGACTTCTCACCCAAAAGCTGTATCACCCACAGAGATAAAACCCACACCAGCAGAAAAGGTTCAGCAGCTGCCAGTCACTGCCCCACCCAAGATAATTCAGTCCTTGAAAGCAGAAGCTTCTAAAGATATAGCAAAGCTGACCTGTGTGGTCGAAAGTACTGTATTGTGTGCAAAAGAGGTCGCCTGGTATAAAGATGGTAAGAAACTGAAGGAAAATGGGCATTTCCAGTTTCATTATTCAGCAGATGGTACCTATGAGCTCAAAATCCATAACCTCACTGAATCTGATTGTGGAGAATACATTTGTGAGATTTCTGGTGAAGGTGGAACTTCCAAAACTAACTTCCAATTTGTGGGACAAGCCTTTAAGAATATCCATGAGGAAGTTTCAAGCATATCAGAAACCAAGAAAGCAGCTCAGAAAACTGCTGAGTCAACAGAAACCAAGAAAGCGGCTCCGAAAACTGCTGAGCCAACAGAAACCAAGAAAACTGAACCAAAAGCTCCTGAACCAGTTTCCACAAAACCAGTAATTGTTACTGGGCTGCAGGATACAACTATTTCTTCAGACAGTGTCACTAAATTTGCAGTTAAAGCTACTGGAGAACCCCAGCCAACTGTCATCTGGACAAAGGATGGAAAGGTAACCAGTTTTTAAATGATCCTTAAACTTACCTTCTAAAAAAACTAACCTCTTCCCTCTTCCCCATCTCCCAAAGAAAGTTTAAAATTAAATCATTTTTTAAAACTCAAATCACATGCATTCTACAGGCCATAACACAAGGAGGTAAATATAAACTCTCTGAAGACAAAGGAGGATTCTTCCTAGAAATTCGTAACACTGATACTTCTGACGGTGGACTTTATACTTGTACAATAACAAATTCAGCTGGATCTGTGTCCTCTAGCTGCAAATTAACAATAAAAGGTAGGTTGGCTTTTATTCTTACCAACCATTTTCAGAAAACAATATGAAGGAAACATTTCTAAACACTATTCCTTACACACACACACACACACACAAGTATTAAAATAAAACTGTTTTACCAAGTTACAGAATACCATTTGTACACAAATGTACAAATACACATATTTGAAGTTAGCATATACTTTTATATTTATTAAGTGTCTAATTGTATGTGGTGTTATATAAGATTCCATAGAGATTATGTAAGATTCCTGCTCCCAGGAACATTTAAGAATAAAGTCAGGTGATTATACAAAATGGCACTTCTTCCCTAAAGCTTCACTCTTGCTAATTTTCCAAAGCAGTGGGAAGTTAATGAAAGAACTGTATCGGTTTTCCCAATTAAAATTAGTTTGCTTTCATCTCAGTCTTCTAAAACATAATTCAATTGTTTTAATTACTCAAAATCTCCTAAATCCACCCATCTCCTAAATCCTTCAACTATTCTTTTCAAAACTTTTTTTCCCCTTAAGTCATAAAAATCATTCTTCTGTTTAGTTGAGTTTAAATAATCATTACACTGATCACCAAAGTCATGCATGACCAGTCTCCAAGATTGGGACTGAGAAAGAGTTAGGTATTACCTACACTGCATGCGTTAAGTTAATATTTTTTCTTCGTATATTATTCACTTACAGAATCCACAAGAGAAGAGGGTGGGGCCTCTTTCCAATTCAGTTTGCCTTATAGAGCTTTCTTTTTCAGCTGTAAAAGACACTGAGATACAGAAAGTATCGACACAAAAGACCTCCAAAAGTACATCCCAGAAGAAGGCAGCTGTCCAAGAGGAAATTTCCAAAAAAGCCCTAATCAAGATGTCAGAGGTGAAATCTCCAGAGAAGCTGGCCCTCGAGGAGGAAGCTTCAACAGTTCTGATTTCCGAAAAAGTCAAGAAATCAGAAGCGACCTCCCTGGAAAAATCCATTGTCCATGAGGAAATCACTAAAACATCACAGGCATCAGAAGAAATCAGAACTCATGCCGAGATTAAAGCATATTCTACTCAGATGAGTATACCTGATGGTCAGAAAGTGACTTTAAAAGCCAACATTGCTGGTGCCACTGATGTGAAATGGGTATTGAATGGGGTAGAGCTCAGTAACTCCGAGGAGTACAGATATGGCGTCTCAGGCAGTGACCAGACACTGACCATCAAGCAGGCTGGTCACAAAGATGAAGGGATCCTCACCTGCATTGGCAAAACCAGCCAAGGAATCGTCAAGTGTCAGTATGATCTGACCCTGAGCAAAGAACTCTCAGATGCTCCAGCCTTCATCTCCCAGCCCAGATCTCAAAATGTTAACGAAGGACAAAATGTTCTCTTTTCTTGTGAAATCAGTGGTGAGCCATCGCCTGAAATCGAATGGTTTAAAAACAACCTGCCAGTAAGTTGAGTTATGAATATATTACTGAAGAAAGCTTTAAATACTCCATCTACGCCTGAAGAGCTCAAAGAAACCCTTTTTTTCTCTTCTTTTTAGATTTCTGTTTCTTCAAATGTCAGCGTAAGTCGCTCCAGAAATGTATATTCCCTTGAAATCCGAAAGGCCTCAGTAAGTGACAGTGGGAAATACACAATTAAGGCCAAAAATTTCCATGGCCAGTGTTCAGCTACTGCTTCCTTAACGGTCCTTCGTAAGTATATCTTTACCATTTTCCTTACTTGCTTAAGGCCGTTATCTGAGTTTTTTTGTTTGTTTTTTGCTTTTGTCTTCTGAGCCCAGCAAACTCTCTGGAGCCTCATTAAGTTCCATGTGTAAGAGACACAGGCCTCCTGTGTGAATTCATTCTTAAAGGTCAGCGTTTCTTTACAGAGAGACAGGAACATGGATAAGTTAACTTTCAAAGCAAAGCTACCAACTGTCCTATTACATGTATTTTCAGAATGCACAATATAAAAATTATTTTCTGTATGACTAATCATTTTTCTCCTAGTGATTCTAGCACCTGCATGTAATGTAATGATAGAAATATAAGGATTCGTTTCTGGGAGACACTGAGCTAGCTCTTGACAACTGTATGTATGTATTTGCTTGTGCTTCCACAGCAAATTGTTTGGGTTGCATTTCTGTGTGTGTGTCTAAGTGTTCCATTTCTGTAAGTCAGTGTCAGATGTCACCAATTAACCAGATGTCATTGGTGTTCACTGTGTATCTGCTATGCTCCACAGCTCTAGTTGAAGAACCTCCCAGAGAGGTAGTATTGAGGACAAGTGGTGACACGAGCTTGCAAGGAAGCTTCTCATCTCAGTCAGTCCAAATGTCTGCCTCTAAGCAGGAGGCCTCCTTCAGCAGCTTCAGCAGCAGCAGTGCTAGCAGCATGACCGAAATGAAATTTGCAAGCATGTCTGCCCAAAGCATGTCCTCCATGCAAGAGTCTTTTGTAGAAATGAGCTCCAGCAGTTTTATGGGAAAATCTAGTATGACACAACTGGAAAGCTCAACTAGTAGGATGCTTAAAGCAGGCCTAAGAGGTGAGCAATCAAATTACTGGTAGAGGTAGACAAGCCTAGTAGCATGGTAGAGTCCTTAGTACATACAATTCAGTAGAAAGCAAATTGTTATATTTTCAGTGATCCTGAAACTTTTTTCTTGTTGTTGTTCCATAAAGGAATTCCACCTAAAATTGAAGCTCTTCCCTCTGACATCAGCATTGACGAGGGCAAAGTTTTAACAGTAGCCTGCGCTTTTACGGGTGAGCCTACCCCGGAAATAACATGGTCCCATGGTGGAAGAAAAATTCAGAATCAAGAACAGCAAGGGAGATTCCACACTGAAAACACAGATGACCTGACAACTCTGATCATCATGGATGTACAGAAACAAGATGGTGGACTTTATACCCTGAGCTTAGAGAATGAATTTGGATCTGATTCTGCTACTGTGAATATAAATATTCGATCCATTTAAGAGGGCCTGTGCTCTCATATTCAGACATTCTGAACCTTTCCTGAACGATTCACATAGACTAATCTTTCTGATCTGTAAATACTTTAAAAAAATGTAGTTTTGTATCAACCTAAATGAGTCGAAGTTCAAAAATATGCATTTCAATCTTCTTAATTGTTGACCTAAGAAGATTATACATTTTCTAGTGACATGTACATACTGTATATAGCCGAATTAACGGTTATAAAGTTTTGTACCATTTATTTTATGACATTTTACAATGTAACTGTTGAAACTAACTGTTGGTAGGAGAAAGTTTCTTATGGAACGAATACCCTGCTCAACACTGAATCAATCTTTGTGCCTCAACATAATGTTGATGTCTAAGTATGCCTCAATGGGTCGAGAAATTCCCCATTGAAGACGTCCTATCCACCGACATGATGCTGTGCACGTCACCTGATATGTGCACCGATACTTACTGAATCAGAAATGTAAGGCATTGGTGATGTTTGCATTTACCCTCCTGTAAGCAACACTTGAACGTCTTACATTTTCTCTGATGATGTCACACTCAAAATGATCATGACTTAAATATTACCAGAGCAAAGTGCAACGGCCAACACTTTGTTCGCTCATTTCACACTGTCTCTGACCATAGAGAGTGCCTGGGTAGCTTGGAAAAGCAACATCACCTGGCCATCCCCTCATTTAACCAAGCTGTTCATGCGTTCCTATGCCAGAGCAGTGCCAACTCTTGGAGGTCCCGGGGTGCAGCCAACGCCTTCGTGTGGTAGCTCTAAATTTAAATTACACCAGAGAAACCGGGGCAACTAAGCAATGAGCCACAGCAAAAAATAAAGAACAACAACAACAAAATAAAGCTGTCGTTAAATTAAAAACAACAAAATATTACTAACTGCCCAAAATATCAATTTGATGTAGTTCTTTTCATGCAGGTTTAAATTCAATTGTTAGTTATAATTGTTGGACCTCCTTGAGATAGTAACAACAAAATAAAGCAAGCTATCTGCACCTCAAAATTTGTGATTGGTTGTTTTCTGTAAAATTCTGGGGTTGGGGAGGTATGTGCCTTTGCAAATCACAGAAATGATCATAGATAAGAAGAAGCAACTCAAGTTCTTCACAGCAAATATTTAAATTACCATGTTGAATGCATTCCACAATTTTTTAAAAGCATAGATATGATTCTCATGGATAAAGTTACCCCCAAAAGTTAACAAAAATCCCCCAAAATAATAGATCAAATCTTCTAAGCTTATTATCAAGAAAAATATTTTTATGGGAGCTGATTCATTAAATCCAAAGATATTGAACATTACAATTCACAATATTTTGTGCCAGACAGCAACGCAAAGATGAGCAAGATGAAATAGACCCTGTCCCTCAAGGAGTATAGAAAAGAATATGACAATTTCAGGGAAAATGATCAATTGTGCAACTGAATCCATTACTGGCTATTGCAGCTCCAAACTGAGACAGAACAAATCAAAGTCCTCAAAGCTAAAGAACTCGTTTTAAATGGTATAGTCCTACTAGGCTTTTCAAAACAACTTCATAATAAAATATC
Organism: Phocoena sinus; assembly: GCF_008692025.1. NCBI lineage: Eukaryota > Metazoa > Chordata > Mammalia > Artiodactyla > Phocoenidae > Phocoena > Phocoena sinus. The sequence continues at coordinate 55,428,244 of NC_045769.1, forward strand.
TAGCACCAGAAAAATCTGTATTTATCCACCTCAATTAGATAATCCTAATTGTAAACCTATAAAGTCGATTCTTTGCCTAAATTACCCCCTAAATGTACGTACAAGCGGCCAAAGCTGAAGCAAATGCACTGTCAATTCTTACTCCCCCAAAGAAGATCTTGGGTCTTCGTTAATTTATTCAGCAAGCATTCTGTCTTATGTCAGATGCCCTAAAAGCAGAGCCTAAGACTTGACTCTAGCATAAGTAATTTTTTGAGGGACTGCTCTCAGGAAAAGGAAGTGAGGGAAGCAGAGGAGAGGAAGAAAGCTAAGCAAGAATGTCGTCTCCGCGGGAGCTTCAGCCGCATCCCACAGGGAGCATAAATTGCACCAGAGTTGGTTCCACCTGGGAGCAAGGGCGCTGACCTTCTCTCCAGCTAGTGCCTACAGGCTGGGAGCTTGTGGGAGCGGGGGCGGGAAGAGGGAAATAACCTCCGGGTTGAGGGGCACCCCTTGGCCAGAGCAATCTCTGCAGACTAGGGCAGCTAAACAGCCAATACACAAGAAACTGGGCCGGGTACACATCACCTGGATCTGGGAGGTACGGACAGCACCCACTACACCATCTAACAACTTGAAATGCCAGTTCTTACCTTAAAACGAGAGAGGCAGGGATTCCTGAGGATGACTCCCAGCCCTGACAGGCTCATGTTCTAAGGAGTCCTATCCGTGGCTGAGGCGCAGTCCGTGCTGCTCAGAATTCTGAAGCTGAAGGAACTGTAGTTGCAGCTCCCAAATCCAGAGATCCATTTTGGGCCTGGGAGAAAGGGGAGGGGCTAAGGCCTATCCCGGGAAGGAAATCCACGCCAAGCCGAGAGGCCTGACTTCTTTTCAACCAGTAGCAGAAGCCCACGCCTCTGAGAGCGGCAGGGTGTGGCCAAGGGGTCACACGTGAGAGGACTGCGTAGGGAGGATCCTGGGAAGTCCCTCAGAGGCCCTCCGGCTGGAACTACAAGCACCCCTTTCCGGGTTTACCAGCCAGCCTCCCTCCGAGAGCGCCTCCAATAACGGCGCTCCCCCGCGTAGGGTGGGTGGGGATTCCTGTCAGTCCCACCCCACCTCCAACAGCCCCAGGAATGCCTTCCCAGCAACTTTGCATTTCCTGTTCAGACCACCTTGTCTCTCCCCCCTGTCGGCAGGGGGCGCCAGAGAGCAGCAAGCAGACGCCTTCTTCCTGGTTCAACCCTCCAATCCACAAAACCTATGAGTAATCTTCACTCTCTTCCTGCCCCTCTTTCTGCTGAATCCTTCCTGTATATTTTATAAAGCCCCCACTTGGCTACACTCATAAGCAGCATAGTGTAGGAATTATATATACGCACTCAAAACCCAGAGTACCAACCCAAATCCAGGATCTACTATTTGCTAACTTGTGTCACCTGGAGTAATTACTGACCTTCTCTATCCCTTGATGTTCTCACCCATAAGATGGGAATAACAACAGCATCAACCTCACAGGTTTTGTGAGGATTAAACAAATTACTACATGTGAAACTCTTAGAGCAGTGCTGCCACAGCACCCAATAAACACCAGCAATCAGTATTATATTAGAGACCACCATGCAAAACATCGAAATTAGGGAGCAGAAAAACATTTTAGAGGGGGTGTAACACAGACCTCACTTGTAATCACTAGATACATTATTTTGCTAGGGCTGCTAGAACAAAGTACCACAACCCTGGGGGGCGGCGGGGAGGAGGCTAGGAGTCCTAAATGAAAGTGTCAACAGGACTGGTTCCTTCCGAGAGTTGTTAGGGAAGGATCTGTTCCAGGCCTCTCTGCTTGACTCGTAGATGGCCACCTGTTCACATAGCATTCTCCCTGCATGCATGTGTGGGTCCAAATATCCCCTGTTTAGAAGGACATCAGCAATATTGGATTAGGTTTCACACTAATTTTACCTTATTTTAACTTCATTGTCTGTGTAAAGACTATCTCCAAATAAGGTCACATCCTGAGGTACCAGAGTTTTGGACCCCAACATATCTGTGGGGAGGGGTACACAGCTCAACCCATAACACTAGACATGATGGGCATGAGACAGCACATCTTTAAAAGAAGTGTTTTGGTAGAGTTTCTCAAAAGATGAATTTATTATCTCTAACCAGTAGTAGCCAATTATATAGATGAACCATCTAGAGGTACGGAGGTAGGTAAATCAGAAACAGCAGTAAAATAACAGGTTAAATTGACAGTCTCCATGGTGAGACATTATTCTTCAAGAAAAATGTTTTATGATTGTGCTCAAGGAAAAGAAAGTAATTTGTATTTGTTTATTCAGCCCCAAATGTAATTTTAAGAAATTCGGGCCGAGAAAACCCAGTTTCCTTGTAATAGGAGAAAAGACTGTCTGCGAGGTAAACAGAAGGACTTTTTGCAAGAGAGATTGGCCGCCCTTTTCTGCTGGTGCAGTGGTTGAGAATCCACCTGCCAATGCAGGGGACACAGGTTCGAGGCTTGGTCCACGAAGATCCCACATGCCACGGAGCAACTAAGCCCTTGCATCACAACTACTGAGCCTGCGCTCTAGAGCCCGCGTGCCACAACTACTGAAGCCCGCATGCCTAGAGCCCGTGCTCTACAACAAAAGCCATTGCAATGAGAATGCCGCGCACTTCAACGAAGAGTAGCCCCCGTTCGCCGCAACTAGAGAAAGCCTGCACATAGCAACGAAGACCCAAAGCAGCCACACACACAAAAAAAAAATCGATGGGCCAATCTATTTTTTTTTAATTAATTTATTTTTTTAATTAATTTTGGCTCCGTTGGGTTTTCAGGCTTCTCATTGCAATGGCTTCTCCTGTTGTGGAGCACGGGCTCTAGGCAAGCGGGCTTCAGTAGTTGTGGCATGCACGCTCAGTAGTTGTGGCTCACGGGCTCTAGAGTGCAGGCTCAGTAGTTGTGGCGCAAGAGCTTAGTTGGTCTGCAGCATGTGGGATCTTCCCGGACCGGGGCTCGAACCTGTGTCCTCTGCATTGGCAGGCGGATTCTCAACCACTGCACCACCCAGGAAGACCTGGCCCATCGATTTTTATTCTAAGGTTATAAAAATAGTTTTATGCCTTTTGGTATGTCTGGGTCGATATTTCCCAAACTCTTCCTCAAGATGTTGGTAGATATTATGGGAAAATTGTCCCACAGCCAAATAAACTTAGGATTTGGGAAATCGTACTTCTTTATGCAGGACTTCCCAGGCCTTTGATGAGCTAGTGTGTGTTGTGGTCCTCCAAGAGGCGATACAACGCTCCCCGAACTTATCTGATGATGGAACTGTTTTCACTGGTACTGTACATGATGTAGGCTGAGACAGACCACAGTAGGTGGAAACATGGGAGGTCTGAAGAGGATTGGATCTTGGTAGAGGAGGAACTAGGTATCACCTAAGAAATGAAATTAAGTGCTATGATAAAAAAAGAAAAATCCGGGGCTTCCCTGGTGGCGCAGTGGTTGAGAGTCCACCTGCCGATGCAGGGGACACGGGTTCGTGCCCCAGTCCGGGAGGATCCCACATGCCGCGGAGCGGCTGGGCCCGTGAGCCATGGCTGCTGAGCCTGTGCGTCCGGAGCCTGTGCTCCGCAACGGGAGAGGCCACAACAGTGAGAGGCCCACGTAACACAAAAAATATAAATAAATAAAAATTTTAAAAAAAGAAAAATCCAAGGCATTTGAGAGCACATTGCTAGGGCATCTGATCCAGTCAGAGAATTGGGGAACAGTCAGATTAGAGGAAGTTACATGTAGAAGCTGTGACCTAAAGTGTGGGGTGAACTGAGGCGATAAGGAGGAGCTTTCAGGCAGAGGATCCTTGTGCCTGCAGAGGTCTGGGGCAAGGGGAACACGACACATTCAAAAAAGTTAATAAGGGGGTGCAAGAACCTCTGAAGGGCTGGAGGTGAGAAGGAGGGCAACATTGCAAAAGGCCTCTTATACCCTATTATGGACTTTGGGCTTTTCTGTAAGAGGTAAGGGGAACCATGAAAGAGATTTAAGCAAACTAGTTACTTGATCAAATTTTACTTTTACAAAGTATTTAGCTATTCTGAGAAAACTATGACATGTATTTGCCATTCTATGCCCAAGAGCTTATTTCTTCCCAGCAGACTCCACTCATAGGAAGACCTTCACCTATGACCAAATTTCTAACCCATAATGTCCCTGTAATTACCGTTCCTAGGCTTTATAGCCATCCGTGGAAAGGTGTTTCCTAAGAATGTCTGGGGACTTAGGGAAACATGTAATAAAGCCAGACTGGTTGACTCTCCAGGTAAAGGAAAAGGTATGAGAGAGGGGGTGACTTGTGGAGACAGGAGGGCAACTTACTGCCGCAATTCTTCTCGGTGACAATGACCACTGCTGTGGAACTGCAACAAATCTGGCCCAACAAGCCAAGTTCTGATGATGCGATGTCAGGAATGTGGCTCCTGGGGACGACTCCCACTTACTCCTGCTCCATTTTAAGAAAAGGTGGGAAGCAGGTAAGAGGAGTGGTCAGGTATGCCAATGCTTTCCAATCTGTCAGGAAATCACTGCAAAAGATAGCATGTCCTAAAAGTGAGGCGGCCGAAGCCATGACAGTCGAGCGGACGGCGGGCCGGAATCATCACACCCAAACCCACTCATTATGCTGCTACTGGCCTTATGACATTGATTTCACGGCTGAGTGATATTCCATTACACACCAGAAATACATCTACACGTAGAACAACTCCTACAGAACACCTACTGAACGCTGGCAGAAGACCTCAAACCTCTCAAAAGGCAAGAAACTCCCCACGTACCTGGGTAGGGCAAAAGAAAAAACAATAAACAGAGACAAAAGAATAGGGACGGGAACTGCAACAGTGGGAGGGAGCTGTGAAGGAGGAAAGGATTCCACACGCTAGGAAGCCCATTCGCGAGCAGAGACTGCGGGTGGCGGAGTGGGGACGCTTCGGAGCCGTGGAGGAGAGTGCAGGCACAGGGGTGCGAAGGACAAAGCGGACAGATTCCCGCACAGAGGATTGGTGCCGACGGGCACTCACCAGCCCGAGAGGCTTGTCTGCTCACCCGCCGGGGTGGGCGGGGCTGGGAGCTGAGGCTCGGGCTTCCATCAGAGCGCAGAGAGACGACTGGGGTTGGCGGCGTGAACACAGCCTGCAGGGCGTTAGTGCACCGCGGCTAGCCCGGAGGGAGTCCAGGGAAAAGTCTAGACTTGCCGAAGAGGCAAGAGACATTTTCTTCCCTCTTTGTTTCCTGGGGCGCGAAGAGAGGGGATTAAGAGCGCTGCTTAAAGGAGCTCCAAAGACGGGTGCAAGCCGCGGCTAACAGCGCGGAACCGGACACTGGCATGAGACGCTAAGGCTGCTGCTGCCGCCACCAAGAAGCCTGTGTGCGAGCACAGGTCACTATGCACACCCCTCTTGCGGGGAGCCTGTGCAGCCCGCCACTGCCAGGGCACCATGATCCAGGGACCACTTCCCTGGGAGAACACACGGCGCGCCTCAGGCTGGTGCAACGTCACAACGGCCTCTGCCACCGCAGGCTCACCCCGCATCCGAACCCCTCCGCCACCCGGCCTGAGTGAGCCAGAGCCCCCGAAGCAGCTGCTCCTTTAACCCCATCCTCTCTGAGCAAAGAACAGATGCCCTCCGGCGACCTACATGCAGAGGCGGGGCCAAGTCCAAAGCTGAACCCCGGGAGCTGTGAGAACAGAGAAAGGGAAATCTCTCCCAGCAGCCTCAGAAGCAGCGGATTAAAGCTCCACAATCAACTTGATGTACCCTGAATCTGTGGAATAGATGAATAGACAATGAATCATCCCAAACTGAGGAGCTGGACTTTGAGAGCAAGATTTATGATTTTTTCCCCTTTTCCTCTTTTTGTGAGTGTGTATGTGTATGCTTCTGTGTGAGATTTTGTCTGTATAGCTTTGCTTTCACCATTTGTCCTAGGGTTCTGTCCGTCCGTGTTGTTTTTTTCTTTTCAAAAAATTTTTTTTCTTAATAATTATTTTTTAAGGTGGGAGAGCCAACTTCAGGACACTGGTCCACAAGAGACCTCCCAGCTCCACATAATATCAAATGGCAAAAATCTCTCAGAGATCTCCATCTCAACACCAGCACCCAGCTTCACTCAACGACCAGCAAGCTACAGTGCTGGACACCCTATGCCAAACAACTAGCAAGACAGGAACACAACCCCACCCATTAGCAGAGAGGCTGCCTAAAATCATAATAAGTCCACAGACACCCCAAAACACACCACCAGACGTGGACCTGCCCACCAGAAAGACAAGATCCAGCCTCATCCACCAGAACACAGGCACCAGTTCCCTCCAACAGGAAGCCTACACAACCCACTGAAACAACTGTAGCCACTGGAGACAGACACCAAAAACAATGGGAACTAGGAACTTGCAGCCTGTGAAAAGGAGACCCCAAACACTGTAAGTTAAGCAAAATGAGAAGACAGAGAAACACAGCAGATGAAGGAGCAAGGTAAAAACCCACCAGACCTAACAAATGAAGAGGAAACAGGCAGTCTACCTGAAAAAGAATTCAGAATAATGATAGTAAAGATGATCCAAAATCTTGGAAATAGAATAGAGAAAATGCAAGAAACATTTAACAAGGACATAGAAGAACTAAAGATGAAACAAGCAACGATGAACAACACAATAAATGAAATTAAAAATACTCTAGATAGGATCAATAGCAGAATAACTGAGGCAGAAGAACGGATAAGTGACCTGGAAGATAAAATAGTGGAAATAACTACTGCAGAGCAGAATAAAGAAAAAAGAATGAAAAGAACTGAGGACAATCTCAGAGAACTCTGGGACAACATTAAACATACCAACATTCGAATTATAGGGGTTCCAGAAGAAGAAGAGAAAAAGAAAGGGACTGAGAAAATATTTGAAGAGATTATAGTTGAAAACTTCTCTAATATGGGAAAGGAAATAGTTAATCAAGTCTAGGAAGCACAGAGAGTCCCATACAGGATAAATCCAAGGAGAAACACGCCAAGACACAAATTAATCAAACTGTCAAAACTTAAATACAAAGAAAACATATTAAAAGCAGCAAGGGAAAAACAACAAATAACACACAAGGGAATCCCCATAAGGTTAACAGCTGATCTTTCAGCAGAAACTCTGCAAGCCAGAAGGGGCTGGCAGGACATATTTAAAGTGATGAAGGAGAAAAACCTACAACCAAGATTACTCTACCCAGCAAGGATCTCATTCAGATTTGATGGAGAAATTAAAACCTTTGCAGACAAGCAAAAGCTGAGAGAGTTCAGCACCACCAAACCAGCTTTACAACAAATGCTAAAGGAACTTCTCTAGGCAAGAAACACAAGAGAAGGGAAAGACCTACAATAACAAACCCAAAACAATTAAGAAAATGGGAATAGGAACATCCATATTGATAATTACCTTAAGTGTAAATGGATTAAATGCTCCCACCAAAAGACACAGACTGGCTGAATGGATACAAAAATAAGACCCATATATATACTGTCTACAAGAGACCCACTTCAGACCTAGAGACACATACAGACTGAAAGTGAGGGGATGGAAAAAGATATTCCATGCAAATGGAAACCAAAAGGAAGCGGGAGTAGCAATTCTCATATCAGAGAAAATAGACTTTAAAGACTATTAGAAGAGACAAAGAAGGACACTGCATAGTGATCAAGGGATCGATCCAAGCAGAAGATATAACAATTGTAAATATTTATTCATCCAACATAGGAGCACCTCAATACATACGGCAAATACTAACAGCCATAAAAGGGGAAATCGACAGTAACAAATTCATAGTAGGGGACTTTAAGACCCCACTTTCACCAATGGACAGATCATTCAAAATGAAAATAAATAAGGAAACACAAGCTTTAAATGATACATTAAATAAGATGGACTTAATTGAGATTTATAGGACATTCCATCCAAAAACAACAGAATACACATTTTCCTCAAGTGCTCATGGAACATTCTCCAGGATAGATCATATGTTGGGTCACAAATCAAGCCTTGGTAAATTTAAGAAAATTGAAATTGTATCAAGTATCTTTTCCGACCACAACGCTATGAGACTAGATATCAATTACAGGGAAAGATCTGTAAAAAAATATAAACACGAGGCTAAACAATATACTACTTAATAATGAAGTGATCACTAAAGAAATCAAAGAGGGAACAAAAAAATACCTAGAAACAAATGACAATGGAGACACGATGACCCAAAACCTATGGGATGCAGCAAAAGCAGTTCTAAGAGGGAAGTTTATAGCAATACAATCCTACTTTAAGAAGCAGGAAACATCTCAAATAAACAACCTAAACTTGCACCTAAAGCAATTAGAGAAAGAAGAACAAAAAACCCCAAAGTTAACAGAAGGAAAGAAATCATAAAGATCAGATCAGAAATAAATGAAAAACAACTGAAGGAAATGATAGCAAAGACCAATAAAATTAAAAGCTGGTTCTTTGAGAAGAAAAACAAAATTGATAAACCATTAGCCAGACTCATCAAGAAAAAAAGGGAGAAGACTCAAATCAATAGAATTAGAAATGAAAAAGGAGAAGTAACAACTGCCACTACAGAAATACAAAAGATCATGAGAGGTTACTACAAGCAACTCTATGCCAATACAATGCACAACCTGGAAGAAATGGACAAATTCTTAGAAATGCACAACCTGCCAAGACTGAATCAGGAAGAAATAGAAAATATGAACAGACCAGTCACAAGCACTGAAATTGAAACTGTGATTAATAATCTTCCAACTGGGCTTCCCTGGTGGCCCAGTGGTTGAGAGTCCGCCTGCTGATTCAGGGGACACGGATCCGTGCCCCCGTCTAGGAGGATCCCACATGCCGCGGAGCGGCTATGCCTGTGAGGCGTGGCCACTGAGCCTGCGCATCCAGAGCCTGTGCTCCGCAATGGGAGAGGCCACAGCAGTGAGAGGCCCGCGTACCACAAAGAAAAAAAAAAAAATTTCAACAAACAAAAGCCCAGAACCAGATGGCTTCACAGGCGAATTCTATCAAACATTTAGAGAAGAGCTAACACCTATCCTTCTCAAACTCTTCCAAACTATAGCAGAGGGATGAACACTCCCAAACTCATTCTATGAGGCCACTATCACCCTGATACCAAAACCAGACAAGGATGTCACAAAGAAAGAAAACTACAGGCCAGTATCACTGATGAACATAGATGCAAAAATCCTCAACAAAATACTAGCAAACAGAATCCAATAGCACATTAAAAGGATCATACACCATGAACCAGTGGGGTTTATTCCAGGAATGCAAGGATTCTTCAATATATGCACATCAATCAATGGGATACACCATATTAACAAATTGAAGGAGAAAAACCATATGGTCATCTTAACAGATGCAGAGAAAGCTTTTGACAAAATTCAACATCCATTTATGATAAAAACCCTCCAGAAAGTAGGCAGGAGGGAACTTTCCTCAACATAATAAAGGCCATATATGACAAACCCACAGCCAACATCATCCTCAGTGGTGAAAAATTGAAAGCATTTCTACTAAGATCAGGAACAAGACAAGGTTGCCCACTCTCACCACTCTTACTCAACATAATTTTCGAAGTTTTAGCCACAGCAATCAGAGCAGAAAAGGAAATAAAAGGAATCCAAGTCGGAAAAGAAGAAGTAAAGCTGTCACTGTTTACAGATGACATGATACTATACATAGAGAATCCTAAAGATGCTACCAGAAAACTACTAGAGCTAATCAATGAATCTGGTAAAGTAGCAGGATACAAAATGCACAGAAATCTCTGGCATTCCTATACACTAACGATGAAAAATCTGAAAGTGAAATCAAGAAAACACTCCCATTTACCATCACAACAAACAGAATAAAATATCTAGGAATAAACCTACCTAAGGAGACAAAAGACCTCTATGTAGAAAACTATAAGACACTGATGCAAGAAATTGAAGATGATACAAATAGATGGAGAGATATACCATGTTCTTGGATTGGAAGAATCAACATTGTGAAAATGGCTGTACTACCCAAAGCAATCTACAGATTCAATGCAATCCCTATCAAACTACCAATGGCATTTTTCACTGAACTAGAACAAAAAATATCACAATTTGTTTGGAAACACAAAAGACCTCCAATAAAAAAAAAAAAAAAAAAGACCCCCAATAGCCAAAGCAATCTTGAGAAAGAAAAATGGAGCTGGAGGAATCAGGCTCCCTGACTTCAGACTATACTACAAAGCAACAGTAATCAAGACAGTATGGTACTGGCACAAAAACAGAAATATAGATCAATGGAACAGGATAGAAAGCCCAGAGATAAACCCACGCACATATGGTCACCTTATCTTTGATAAAGAAGGCAGGAATGTACAGTGGAGAAAGGACAGCCTCTTCAGTAAATGGTGCTGGGAAAACTGGACAGGTACATGTAAAAGTATGAGATTAGATCACTCCCTAACACCATACACAAAAATAAGCTCAAAATGGATTAAAGACCTAAATGTAAGGCCAGAAACTATCAAACTCGTAGAGGAAAATATAGGCAGAACACTCTATGACATAAATAACAGCAAGATCCTTTTTGACCCACCTCCCAGAGAAATGGAAATAAAAACAAAAATAAACAAATGGGACCTAATGAAACTTCAAAGCGTGTGCACAGCAAAGGAAACCACAAACAAGACCAAAAGACAACCCTCAGAATGGGAGAAAATATTTGCAAATGAAGCAACTGACAAAGGATTAATCTCCAAAATTTACAAGCACCTCATGCAGCTCAATAACAAAAAAACAAACAACCCAATCCACAAATGGGCAGAAGACCTAAATAGACATCTCTCCAAAGATATACAGACTGCCAACAAACACATGAAAGAATGCTCAACATCACTAATCATGAGAGAGATGCAAATCAAAACTACAATGAGATATCATCTCACACCAGTCAGAATGGCCATCATCAAAAAATGTAGAAACAATAAATCCTGGAGAGGGTGTGGAGAAAAGGGAACACTCTTGCACTGCTGGTGGGAATGTGAATTGGTACAGCCACTATGGAGAACAGTATGGAGGTTCCTTAAAAAACTACAAATAAAACTACCATATGACCCAGCAATCCCACTACTGGGCATATACCCTGAGAAAACCATAATCCAGGAAGAGTCATGTACCAAAATGTTCATTGCAGCTCTATTTACAATAGCCAGGAGATGTAAACAACCTAAGTGTCCATCATTGGATGAATGGATAAAGAAGATGTGGCACATATATACAATGGAATATTACTCAGCTATAAAAAGAAACGAAATTGAGCTATTTGTAATGAGGTGGATGGACCTAGAGTCTGTCATACAGAGTGAAGTCAGAAAGAGAAAGACAAATACCGTATGCTAACACATATATATGGAATTTAGGGGGGAAAAAATGTCATGAAGGACCTAGGGGTAAGACAGGAATAAAGACACAGACCTACTAGAGAATGGACTTGAGGATATGGGGAGGGGGAAGGGTAAGCTGTGACAAAGTGAGAGAGTGGCATGGACATATATACACTACAAAACATAAGGTAGATAGCTAGTGGGAAGCAGCCGCATAGCACAGGGAGATCAGCTCGGTGCTTTGTGACCGCCTGGAGGGGTGGGATCGGGAGGGTGGGAGGGAAGGAGACGCAAGAGGGAAGAGATATGGGAACATATGTATATGTATAGCTGATTCCTTTTTTTTTTTTTTTTTTTTTGTGGTACGCGGGCCTCTCACTGCTGTGGCCTCTCCCGCTGCGGAGCACAGGCTCCGGACGCGCAGGCCCAGCGGCCATGGCCCACGGGCACAGCCGCTCCGCGGCATGTGGGATCCCCCCGGACCGGGGCACGAACCCGTGTCCCCTGCACCGGCAGGCGGACTCCCAACCACTGCGCCACCAGGGAAGCCCTGATTCCCTTTTTTATAAAGCAGAAACTGACACACCATTGTAAAGCAATTATACTCCAATAAAGATGTAAAAAAAAAAAAAAAAGTATCTACACACAGCTCCCTTAAAAAGAGGATAAGCCCCACTTTGGAAACCACTTTCACGGCTCTGGTGCTTGGGATTCCTCTCCTTCCTCAGCCAGGAGGGGCCTCTGTTAACAAGCCTTGTGTTGGTGCGTACAGTTGTCCCTCAGTATAGCGGGGAACTGGGGGGGCGGGGATTGGTTCAAGGACCACAGTGGATACCAAAATCCACAGATGCTCAAGTCCCTTATATAAAATGGCGTAGTATTCGCATATAGCCAAAGCACATCCTTCTGTATACTTTAAATCATCTCTAGATTACTTATGCATAATAGAATGTAAATGCTATGTAAATCATTGTAAATACAATGTAAATGCTATGCAAATATTTGCTGGTGCAGCAAATTCAAGTTTTGCTTTTTGGAACTTTCTGGAATTTTGTTTTTCAAGTATTTTCTACCCGTTGTTGGTTGAATCCAAGGATGTGGAACCCATGGATACAGAAGACCGACTGTACTTACCTACAAGGTCTCCTGAACTAGCAGAGCCTCAAAGACAAATGTTCCTTGCTAAGGATATAATAGGTATAAATTCCCTGAGTTATAGGGGAAATCTCAGGGATGTGGAGGGAAACTTGTGACACCAGCCTCAGCCTCAGAGAGGAACATGGGGGCAGAATTCTCTGCAATTTTAACAGGAATGAAGCCAGTTATTTGTTTACAGCCTCCAATCCATCTGACATCACTGCAATGTTTTTAGATTTTAGTCAGGACACCTGACTCCTCATTCCGCACCCTGCTGAGAACCCTGGCCCACATCCATAAGGGGGGCTGGCTGTCCCCTCTCTACTCCCACTTCCCTGCCTCAAACAACCCAAACAAGCTGGAGAGAAGGGATACCAGCAGGCCCGTCTGGCCAAGACCAGAAGGGAGACCGAGATGCCCTGTCCCGATAAGCAGAAGGACCACCACAAGGAAGAGAATGAGGCCTCCAGAAGGAAAGCGGAAAGTGGAGTACACTGAGATCCAGAGCCTTCGGATAACGTGCCCAAATTCACACAGCTGGTAGCACAGCTGGATCTAGAAGCCAGGTCTCCGTTTACCACTGTGGTCTTGCCACCCCTTCACGACTACAAAAATCAATCCTGCTGGAGGGTGAGATGGCCAGAGAGAGTGTTTAAGGAGAAGAGGGCTCTGTTCCCCTTCCAGGTCATTATAGTTCCAGGGCAGGGTAGACAACAAAATCCCTTCAGGTCCCTCCCAGTAAAAAGGCCCCTACATAGTCAATTCCTCTTCTCCGAAAGCTAAGGCCAGAAATACTGAATGTTTTATTGGCATTTGCAATATAGCCAGGAAATAGGGTGCTTATCTGACCCAGGATATCATAGTAACAGACAGTGGTGGCAGAGCCAAAAGCTTTGTGGAAACAATGTTATGAGCCCTAAAGAAATAACAGAAAAGAACCTTTCCAACCTACAAGGAAGGAGGCACCCTGACAAAACAATCAGCTGGATTCTGGGTGGGTGCTGAGACAAAGGGAAACCAGCTGAGACCCTAAAATGTTTAAGGCAGGGGACCGCGGCCATGATAGGGGAAGTTTCTGAAAGCTGGGAATTGGGTAGATATTACTTCAGAGACCTTGGAGGGTTTGGTTTTATTCATTTCAGTTTATGACTAGGATGAGCATTTTTTCACTCAAATTTCTTTCTTTCAAAAAAGAATCCTCAAAGTAATGGTATGAATGAAGAAGTATCCTTACAAGGACCATACTTTCCATTTTTCTTTAATACACAAGGCGGCTGTGAAAGGGATTGAAAGAGCATGGCCTTCAGCCTGGTGACCATTCTTTGAGTTCCTTTCCCTTTCCCCATCTTAGGGAGAGAGGAATTTGATGGTGATGGTGATAGTGATGGCAGTTTCTGTCACATATGCTCTAGATCAGAAAATCATCTTAAGTTATTAACCTGCTGACATGAGCACACATTGCTAGCGTCATTTTCCAACCCTGTGTGAAAATGTCTTTACTTGCTTAGGACAGAAAACCAGAGACAGAAGCAAAAGGCCAGGTATATCAAGATCAACATATACCTAATACCACCTCCAACACTGCTTCTCCAACTTTAAAGTGCATAAGGACCACCTGCACTTGCTCAAACGCAGACTCTGGTTCAGCAGATCTGGGGTGGGGACCTGGGAGTCTGCATTTCTAACAAGCTCCCAAGTGACACTGATGCTCATGATCCTCAGACCATGCTAAGAACAACCTGGAAAAATGCCTGGCTTTTCACGCTGTTAGATGATGGTCCCAAACTTTAATGCTTTTTATATACACCTCTTCTTAAATGCCACAGTTAGGAGGGGGAGTTTCCACCTGGCTCAGTGGTCTCCAACCCTGGCCACCCATTGGAATTACTGAGGAGCTTTTAAAAATACCACTGTAATTGGTCTGGGTCAACCCAGCATCAGGAAGCTTAAATGCTCCTGGGGGCTTCTAATGTGCAGCCAAGGTAGGGAACCCCTGATCTCGCCAAATAAGGTGATCCACTTAATGTTTCCACTTCAAGGTTAACTGTTATTCTCCTAATATCTTTTCTCACATCACAGCACTGACTTTAACTTAGCCAAACAGAGTTTACATTTAAGTGTGTAGCAAACGAGTAGTCATATATTTTTTTAAAGCAAAGGTTACCCTTCCTTAAATTTTCAAAATTTTTCTTAGTGACATGGCAAATTTATTAAGCATTTTTCCCCACAGTGTTGACATGCCTCCGTTTTATTGATTTATAAAATTGCTACAATACTTTAAACAAGCAGGATTTTCGTAACGAAAATATCGAGTACACCTTTTGGCATTTGGAAGGAAAAAGAATGCTCACAAAATAATTATACATATATTTTAAATGAGGTTTATTTTTCCCCCTGGGAATAAAAATCCTATTCTGAAAATGTTTCAAAATTAGAGTGCTTAGTTATATCAATCTAAAGCTATTTTTGCTATTAGGTTACTAGGTTTATTTAGAGACTAGCTTTTCAATCAATTTCAATATTTCCAATTTATTTAACTTCTAAAGTTACAAACTGTTCATTTAAATACCCACGAACTCTTATTGCAAGAAGCATATGTATTAGTTAAAACTAACCAAAAATAGACATTTAGAAGGAAAAAATAAAATAAAATAAACCATGTGTTTATGTTTCCAATAATATTTATGCACACAAAAAGCTATTTAAAACAATCATGATATTTTCTAATGCTTATTTATGTTAGTGTGCAAATGTGAATAATACTATTCAACTAGCTAACTAAAAAAGTAAACATTTAGGAAAGCCAACTGTAGTTAAGATAGTCAATTTATCTCAACTATTAAAAATAAAACAGTGAGTTTTTAAGTACACTGGAGAATTAGAAAGCAAAGACGAATACTAGCCACATAGTGCTTAGTAAGTAGTCAATACTGACTGAACAAAATTTTTTGAAGAGGTGGATAAATATATACCCTATCCTAAATCTAGATGCCTCCAATAACTCCCCACTCTTTCCAAGTAATTCATTTTCCAAAAGAGTCCACCAAATATGGAGATACTGAGGAGGCTATTTTGGGGGACTCTATAACCATCAATCAAAATGGGAGAAAAAGTTACAAATATCAAATCCTGTTGTACACCTGCAACTAATATAATGTTATATGTCAATTATACCTCAATTTAAAAAAAAAACCTCTATTTTGTATGAGCCATTAAAAAATAGAGAAAAAGATAAAATAGAGTGAATAAGAAAAAAAAGGAAAGTTAGAACTGGAAAAGTTCATATGACTTTCTCTTTGGCTAATTACAGGTAATATTGGAAAGCTCTTAGAAACTTACTTTGAACATTCAACCATGATTTTTATAACATACAGCCATGATTTCCTCAGAGCTCGTAAAAAGAAAAGGTTGAGATAACACAGAATTTTGACAGAGGGCAAAAAAATCACATCATGTGTCTTTTACTGTCTCTAGAGCAAGCTAGAGACTTGAACTTAAAAACATCATCTAAAAAATTATATCCATTCCTTTACTCCCAAAAGAAAGAAAAACACCTGCAGGTGTCAAATCTGACAGTGACAGATGCAAACATTATAGCTGAGGAAGTCACATGTCCCCCCAAAGAAACTGTTACGAGGACGAAAAATGATAGGTCATTGGTTAGGTACATTTTGCTAGGCTTCATGACTTAAGGCAAATTTAAGGACACTGTGCGGCCAACGTAGCCTGATTCACAAAAGCAAGAAAGAAAACTTGCAGTCTGTACACTCTCCCCCCAAAAGTCATGGCCTGTATTTTAAAAACACAGCAAGGAGAAAGAAGGGCAACTTGTCTAAGGAGGTTTGCTACTTACGCAAAACCACTAATGAACTAAAACTCTTCTCTCAAGTGATGACTAAGGGTGATCTAAATGAAAAAGGTGACACATGCAAAGCACTGGTATGCTATAGAATTTCACTTCCTAAACTGATACTTTTTAAAGTTTTTTTAAAGTATGGCACTTTTTTCCCTGAGCACCACATCAAGGTTGCAAAGGTCTTCGAATTCACAAAGGCACTGCTAATAAGTTAATGGTGTGCACTACTCATGCACACATATACACTTGGTCTGAATACAGAGATGATGGGTTATTTTTGTTTCCATTTAAAAATATATACACATGGGCTTCCCTGGTGGCGCAGTGGTTGAGAGTCCGCCTGCCGATGCAGGGGATGCGGGTTCGTGCCCCGGTCCGGGAGGATCCCACATGCCGCGGAGCGGCTGGGCCCGTGAGCCATGGCCGCTGAGCCTGCGCGTCCGGAGCCTGTGCTCCGCAGTGGGAGAGGTCACAGCAGTGAGAAGCCCGCGTACCGCAAAAAAAAAAAAAAAAATATATATATATATATATATATATATATACACACACATGATTAAGTTCACCCTAGTGTGATAGTGCAAACTGAAAACAGGGAATCAATTATGAGTTGTTCAACTTGGTTTATTGTGAGTGTTTGAAAATGTAATCTAGCAAAATTCTGCAGAGTCAGACCATAATCATTGCCCTATATTCTGGATGACAGAATATCCTTGCCACCATTCCCACACCTTCCCCACCAAGCCCACAGCAGACATCATTAATCAAGTAGGTAGGTCACTCTCTGCTGATCCTAGCCTCAAACTTAGAATCCCGGAAAGCCACAACTAACTGAGCAGAGTTGGCACAGAAGGAAAAAAACCCAAAAAGACAGTGTGCCAATGGTCAGGTACGTTAAACCACAGGTATTTACTGCCTCACACTTCTTTCTGGCCAACAACCGCAAACCAAGAAAACAAACAAAATAATAAAGTCAAATAGGAGTTGTATATATGACTTGTATTCTAAGGCCTCACCCAAGATGGGGTGTCACGACAAGGAGCTGTCAACAATCATCTGGGTATGCCAGTTCTGAAGGCATGCTGAAACACTTGTATAACCTAGTAACCACTTGTATAACCTAGTAACCACAAATGCCACAGGAAAAGGGCAAGTATAGAAATTTCCTATTTAATTTAAGTACAGAGTCTGATTCTGATGGTAAGACTTAAAAGGTATTTGTTGTATGCTCATTTACCACACAAATTTGGCAACTAAAGGTTTTTAATCATGTACACATTCCAAGACAGAAATCCAGACCTTTTACCATCTCTAGGCCACTTTTGATTGCTGCCAAACAAACAAAAAACACAACTCTATTTTGACCAAATAATGGTAGCTTCTACAGCAAACTTATTTTAACCTTTGTAACTCAACTTGTAAAATCAATTGTAAAACTAAACATAAATAACTAAACATATCTCAAAACAAAATGGTTCCAAGTTGCATTGTCCACAACCAAAAAAAACATGCGTACAGAACTGTACGCACACACACACACACAATTAAAGAAAAGCACTAGAAACGCCAGGATTACTTTCAAAAGAAAATGGCCTCATTCTGGCTATCTAGAAAAAGCCATCAATTCATAGTTCCTTGCATAGAAGGGTTAAAAAGGAAATAAAAGAGTTAGAATGTCAGGTCAGGAATGGCAGCGGTCAGAATTATTCTACTGTCACACACAAGACATACTTATAAAGATATGTAGAGTCACCTTCTCCTTTATTACCAGCTGCACCACATAGATGTGCCACTGTTTACTTAACCACCTTGCTTTTGATGAGGGTATCTGAATGACTGCATAAAATAAAAGTCACACTTACATAAAACAAAAGTCAACGCGTAGAGGAAAGGTCTGGAAGGGCACGTAGCAGAAGAGTGGTTACCCCTGGGAAAGCGGGGTTGACAAGGTGAACTTTCACTTTATTCACACTGTCTAAATGATTACTTAATAAAGAGAATATATTCAGGTACAGCTTTAAAAAAAAAAATAAGAGGAATCGGGGGAATAACCCAGCTCTCTCAGAGTCTGAAGTCCAGAGTACTGAGACAGAAAGATGATGGCACTGAGCGGGACTGAAATGCTTTCCTAGGTCCCCTCCTTTTCACTACACATAAGTACTCTTCATTATTCTTCATTCCTAAACTGCTACATCTCATCCAAGATGACCACCTCTGCCTACTCATACCAAAAGAGGGTGGGAAAGAAAAGAGTGTGGGTATAGCTCCTGACAGCCATGGATCCTTTCATGACACTATTCTCTCTCCTTTGCTCTTAACTGTCCCCATGCTACCAAATCTGGTAATATACTTTATATTGAGATTTAAGTGGGTAAAACAGTCTTTGTGACAACTTTCAACAGCACAACTATCAACAGCATCCTCCTCTCACTCTGACACTAAGGAGAAAATTCATTACAGAGTCATGTATTTTATTCATCTTTGGTATTCTATTACCCCTCACTAATGTCAAAGGAATTACTTAATTTGTTAATATTCCTATATATTAATGCATTTGTTTTATCTATCAAATTAATCAAAACATAATCCTCCCTTCCATAAGTTCTGGATTTTATAAATTCCAGGTTAGTTATTTATTCAGCAACTAATGTTAGACCAGAAGCATATGAACTAAAATACTAAATGAAGAGGTAATTTAAACACTTAAGTGTTTCAGGATATAGTTACAAAATATTTACCATTCTAATCAATCGCACGTGAGTTAATCTTGGTTCTGTATCCTGGTTGCTCTTGTATTCTTGTACTTTAACATCCTTGTTACGAAGCTAAATTGAAGTAATGCAACTGGCCCATAGTAAGTGTTTTATTATCAAAGAGACCAGCAAAAGACTATATGGGGGGAAGGGGTGCACATTACAGGACAGAAGGGGGAAGTTCCATCCTATGAAAATATACTAGATTAGTTGCTGCATTTGGGAAAGAGGCAGCATAAGGGCTCTAAAGATGTAGACATTAAAGTTCCAGAGATGAAATATCAAAGCAAATAATGAGACATAATAAAAATAATATATTTACATCTAGGGAGGGGGAAATGCCAGCATCAAGCTAATAGCAGGCACTGTTTGACCCTGCCCATGACTACCTGTTTCATCTGTCCTACCAAAGTCAAGCTGGTAATTTGCAAAGAGGTTTATTCACACTAAGCAACTGGCCACTCTTTTGTAGAAAAATTTCTAGCATCTCTAGTGTACTGATATTTACAGCCCTTTGTCACAACCATGGGACTCTAGTGAGAGAGAATGCAAACCTCCTTACATATAAAAATCCCCTTCCCCGAAGTATGCAACTTAATATCCATAAGAAGAGTAAAGTGAGCACCTACTCACATTTCACCTCTAAAAATTAGTATTCAGTGTTATCATATACACTCTTAATCCAGACACAAAGACGATACTTAAGATAATTGAGCAAATGCACACATTCTGCTTTATGTAAGTTCATAACATTTTCTGAAAAGTATACAAACATTCACTAGGTCATAGGTGCAGTGACTGGAGTCTACTATTTCTCTACTTCTATACTCTATATATTCAGAGTATCTCATCTACTGGCTGTAAGGCATATAAACATCACCTCCTTAATTCTGTTTTTTATACTTCATATTTAGATGATTAAAATAAAACTCAATACCAATAAAGCTTAAAAGCACATCAAAATTGTTATTATATACTTTTGAAACTTTTAGCCTAACTATTACTGATTGGATTTTTAAGGCTTTAATGTGTCTTAAAAACATTTAACCTGAGCATTTCATGTGAAGTCTAGTTAAATGCAGGGTCAATAATGTCAAACACTAGAGAATTCCCTGGCGGTCCAGTGGTGAAGACTACGCCTTCCAATGCAAGGGGTTTGATCCCTGGTTGAGGAGCTAAGATCCCACATGCCTTGTGGCCAAAAAGCCAAAACATAAAGCAGAAGCAAAACTGTAATAAATTCAATAAAGACTTTAACAATGGTCCACATAAAAGAAATCTTAAAAAAAACAATAATAATAATATCAAACACTAGATTTTCTCATGTATCAATAACTCTTCCTTTGGTGAAAACATCTTTATTCAAGTCTAAGTGGGTTATTGAATTAAGAGTGATAGTACTAATAATAATAATGGTAACAATATTTATAATAGCTAATACTTATTAACACATACTATGTGCCAGGCACTGGTCTAAGTGCTTCATATGTATTGATTCTTCTAATCCTCACAACAACCCTATGAGGTAGGTAATATAGTAAAACCATATTAATTGAAAATCATCAGAGAGTGGAAAGAATGAATTACAGAATAATACTTTCTACAATTTTATACACATTATTACAACTTAAACCTAGACTTCCAGTTAAATATAGTAGACTGACCAACATGTCAGAACAGACTACATAGCCATGAGATTTCAACAAGTTTATAAAAATAAAATCCAGGAGGAGGTGTGATAACTAACCTAGCAGAGTAGAGGAAGTTAAAGCCTATGTACCCAGAAGAGAGGAGCCAATACACTCAACCAAACACCTAACAAGTTCAGAACCTGAAAGTAGCAGGTGCTGCAGAAAAAGGGGATGAGGCATAGGGCTGAAATTAGGACTAGATGTCTATAAAATGGGCAACTGGACCCCAGGTCCTCTCCCCACTCTCCACAGCCAGACAACCCACCCAGCCCCAAACTCCATCCACTGGAGAAACTGAAGCTGAGGGTCACCAAACATAGAAGACAACTGCAGTGGGGTGGGGCAGGGTATGTGGAGGCCGAAAATAGAAGGATTAAGTAAAAAACCACATACAAACTGTGGAGTCCTCAGCCCTTTTTTCCCACCCTGCTGCTAGAATGAGGAATCCTTCCCAGGGAAACTGAATAGCTCCAAAGAAAAGACCTCCTCTGAAATTTAGGGAACTCCAAGACAAAAGGCCAGCTCTGCCTGAGGCAGATAACTGATAAACCCAGCCCACACATAAGGAACTATGAAGTCAGCTTTTTAGCACCTAATTCTTAAAATGAATGGATGACCTCTCCAACTTTCTAAGAAAGCCTTCAGAATGGAAGACACAATCCAAAACAAAAAGAACAGGAAACAATGCAGGAAACAGGAAAGACATGAGGAAAACACCCATAATCATCCTCATAAAAATGGAACAGAGAAAAAAGATATCTTAGAAATTAAAAGATAGAGCTAAAAAAAAAATTCAACAGAAGAGCTGGAGGAACAGAAAAAGAACAATTACAATACTACAACTTAGGAGAGAAAAGAGGATCAATTAGACGTCCAACATTCTTTTAAAATTAGAGGATCAGTCTGGGAGGTCCAACATTTAAATGACAGGAATTCTAGAAGAACAGGATGGAGAAAATTATCAAAAAGGTAACACAAAATGTTTCCCAGAATTGAAGTAGACAAGTCTGCAAATCGAAAGATTCCACCAAGTCAAGTACCCATCCACCTGAATGAATAAAGACCCACACATCCTCATGAAATATTGGGCATAAAGAGAAGCTCTTAGAAGCTTCCAGAGTGTAAAAACAGGTCCCACAGGAATCATGAAGGCTATAAGACAATGGAGCACTGCCTTTAACATTCTAAGAGAAAATTATTTTCAACAGAGACTCCAAACTACCAATCTATCAAGAGTAGAGACATTTTCAGACCTGTAAAGCCTCAAAATCTTTACCTCTCATGCACCTTTTCCCAGGAAGTTTTTGATAGTGGATATACTTTGGCAAAAAAAAGTACAGTAAATCAAGAAAAAAGATCCAATAAACAGGAGATCCAACATGAGACTGAAAAACAAAGGGATCCCAGAATGACCACCAAGCCATGCACGGGTCTGGAGAGCAATGGTCCAGATGGCAGAAGATGAAGGACTGTGGAAAAAATGTCGCCAAAGGGAAAAGGAAAAAAAAAAGGAACTGATGGATTATCTAATGTTGCTTAGCATTTAAGCCTTTGGATACTCATCGTGACAGGTATATTAAAAACTAAGCAAATTTTAAAGTCAGGAAATTATTATTGTAATTCAAGGAAAAATAAGATTCTAGTAGAAAGGAAACAATGATAGGAAATAATTGATAATAATTGATAATGATCAATAAACAACATTTGTATCTATTGATTTAACAAAAAAGTTGTGATTAATCTACATTGGGAGGGGTAGGGGAGGTGAGGATATAAGCAAAGTAATCCTGCCTGCCATAAAAGGAATTCAAAAAATCATTTTTAAAATTGACAAATCAAGAAAGCGTAATAAAACATTTTCAAGGAAGGTAAATACTAGAACAAACCACTAAGAGCTAGAAGTACTTGTCTCCATGGCTCTAAGAGGAGGAACTACTCCTTTTCATTATAAGCCTTGCACTTCTACTTGAGCTTTTAAATTATGTGCATGAATTACTTTAGTAAAAAGAAAGCTAGTTTTTAAAAAAAGAAAAGAATTCAAACTTACAAATTCAGTATGAATTCAAAGAAAGGAGGATTGTGGAACAGGAAAGCATGAAAAGGAAGCCCTATCTACCAGCTACAATTACTTACCCCACCAGGGCTATTCACAGAGAGACCTCCTCAAAGGAGCTCCCACAGCCTAACCAGGCTTTCTTACAGGCCAGGATATTCCCTCTGCTCCAAGCGGCAGGAGCAAACGACAGACCCAGAGGCACTTCATTTAATAAAAGTGAAGAATTGGTAGAGTCCAAATTAATGATACTATAATGTGTATGAAATCAGTATAAACAGCAATAAAATACTGCCATATTACAAGGATACATTTCCTGAGATCTTATGATAATTTCTAAACACTAAGTATAATAACACACAGTGGAAAATCTACAATTCAGGGTGAAGTTCCATGGTGACAGTCAAAATGAAGATACTTTACCTCTTGCCTTGGAATTTAAGCTTAAGCAATAGCATCCATTTCTGGACTTATCCTGATTAAAGATAACACAATAATTCAGTGTAATATAACAAAGTTCAAATTTGGTCCATTTACAAAAGAATTCTCATCAAAGTTGTTTTAATCATAGAAGTCTTGGATTCCCACACAACACAAACCAGGTACTTGAAAAGTAAAGCAAGTACTAGCTCTGCTTAGAAGATCACTGATATACCAAGAGTCTCTAAATTTCTCAATAACCCCATGGCCTAGATAAAGCAAAACAAGAACCAATAGTTATACATTACAGAAAGTCCTGAAAAACTAAAATTCTTATGAAATTGTTCTTATTTGGTTCATCTTTTTCTTAAAATTCAAAAAAGTCAGGCACACTTGAAAATACACTGGGCTCCTCAAAATGCAAGGTTCCCTGAAGCTTTATAGGTTGCTTCATGCTACCAACTCACTGATCAAAAACCTAGATGTAATTCATGATACATTGATATTCCCTAAAAAAAAAAAAAAATGATTTCACAAATGTGTTGGTTCCTAAGGGAGAAAAGGTGGTTCCAGTCACAATAAAAGCCATACTTAGGAATATAGCAAACTTTTTCAAAGGACCTGTTTCAAGGAGAAAAAAATGATATGAACCAGAAATAAATGTATTTTATTTTTTAAGATATTTACAGGAAACTGTTCAGGAACTCATATTTTTTGATAAAGCAATAGAAAATGGATTTATTTTCCATGAGTTCAAAAGCTTTGTTATAGTGTTTTCATTATAAACATACTGGTTCCAAAAAAAACTACCAGATAAACTCCCACAATTAGTACCACCTTGACCTTCATAGTCTTATCACCACTCATTCTTACTACAAAAAATAAAAAATAAAAAAATAGAAGCAGCAAAAAATCTGATTACTCGCTCAACATGAAAACTTACATTATCAAACTTCCTTTTTCTCAAATTAGACATATGAAGTATAACATGAGCAGAAAGATTCTTCTTAATATAGTCTAATGACCTGTGTGCTATTTAAAATCACAAATACTTTGAGTAGCATAGAGTTAACCTAAATGTATATTAATGTATATAGATTGTTTATGTCCATTTTAAACTTAAGGAAGAAAGCCTGTAACTACAGACTTATTTTAATAAGGAAATACCAAATATTAATTCTTTTAAAAAAATTCTCACATAAACTTACAAGAGAAATTTAAAATGAACAGGACGCACTATTCTAAGCTCACAGGCAAAAAAGCTAAAAATATGCCTAATTTGTGTATTTACTATGAGGTCCAAAGATACAAACAAAATCAAAGCAATAAAGAATATTATTACCACTTGATAAAGATTAGACAAACTATCAATAAATGTAAAAAATACAATGTATTATATGATGAGTTTGAATGCAAAAACCACATATTTATTAAACATATGATTAACTTAAAAACACCAAACCAGTTTGTTTTAAAGTGCTCCTCATCCAAAACCTTGGACAAAACCATCACTCCAAAGTGAACTGAAAAAACAGTTTACAAAGCAAACACTGACAATAGGTATGGACAGGCACTACCAAAAAATGCTATTTGTTCTTTAATTAAATAATGCCATTCTCAAGTTATGTAGGGCAGTCACCTTGACAGATTCCTTTTTTATAAGTATTCATAAATAAAAAATGTCTAGATATTCTAAAGAGCCGCAAACATTAATACCTTACAACAGCAGCTTACGTCTATTTTCGGAAAAAAGCACTAAAATCCTCTTCCATTGCAAGTCATTTATTTCTCTGGTGGAAGTGAGCAAGGTCACTACAATATTAACCTCTTTTCTAGAACAATGTAAATAACAAGGTATACACATCTTAAATTTGGTAGGTCATAAAAGTTAGGATGCAATCATTTTTTCTGATGCAACAGAAAAATAAATAAGTAAAAATTAAATACTTTAACCCAATATTTGGTATTGATAAATCAGTAGTGTCAACTTCATATACAAAGGACAGCACAATCTCGTTTTTAAAAAATCCTCAATGTCATGGTATTTGGGGTAAAAATATTTCGAATATTAAATGTTTCCTTTTTGCTTAAAGGAATATAATACAAACACCATCAAGCTGCGACCGTAACTCACTTTCAGCTGGGTTAAAGTGACCATTTGGTCCATGGCACAAGTTACATATACCACACTTCTGTCAAACTGAAACCTTAGGTTTATAAGATTTCATGTTTATAAGCTACAATACACACTGACTAAGATGTCAGTCCCTCACAGTATTTTAGAAAAATATCTACATTTGTCCTTACAGATGTCAAAATGTTACACCATCATTTGTTCAAAAAAAAAAAAAGATGCACATTCATACTGTGAAGTTATTAGGAAAATACTCTTGCAAATAAACTATATAAAGATAAAATACACTTCAAAGGTATGTGGGTTGTTTTTTGTTTGTTTTACAATATTCTATAAAGTGCAGAGAAATCCTAAGGGAAAAATTACTCCCTATAACATAGTTTAATTACAGCAGCTTTTGCATAGCAATACTTAGAGGAAGTTGGACACTTCCGTTTCCTCAGGAAGAGAAGGATGGAAGAGGATCTTCCGATTCAGATTTTTTTTTGGCCATAAGTCTGCTTTCTTCAGGAATGGTTGCTGATGCCAAATCTCCATTAAGTGTATTTCTGGAACAGTGAACAGGTCCTATTAAGAAATTGATTAAAAGGTTAAACATCCTATCAATAGTAACTCCAGTCCTCCATGAAAGAATATTTCCTATTCAGGGACATGAAATTCCTTTAGCTTCCTGCTAACTTTCTGATCGTTTGTTTAAGAGTAAAAACGTAACTTTTCTAGTATTGGCAGTTGTAAGGAGAAACTTCAGAGTTCTTGAGAAATTATGAAACTATCTGAAGGAGAGATACTTGTTTTGTTCATTGCTAGAACCAAGGTTGGCACACATGAGCAGCCAATAAGTATTTGCTGAATTGAATTTAGTCTTTCTTAACTATCGCTTTTCCAACCTGATCGCTTTAATGCTGTTGGTGTCCTCCTCGTTTTCTAGGCAAAGAAACCAAGTCCCAAAAAAGATTACAGACCTAACTCAAGAATCACACAATAACAGAACTGGAACTAATTCAGGTCTTGCTCTTTTCATCACAAGACTTTCTTTTTCTTTCTTTTTTTTTTTAATATTTTAATTTTATTGGAGTATAGCTGATTTACCATGTTGTGTTAGTTTTAAGTACACAGCAAAGTATCACAAGACTTTCTGAGGAAAGCTGACAAGGTATGTCACAGTGAAAGTTCTCACATCTCCATATGGGATGCAGCTCACAAAACTATCACTGCAGCTGCCAAGTGAGCACATCAAACACACTGGCATGGTCCTATTCACTTTCACATGTACATATTTTTTTAACTTAGCATGAACATTTATTACTTTTATAATTTTTAAAACTAGTTAATAAAAGTAGAAGCAGCTGCATATCTCAAGAAAAAGAATATGCTGCAATAAAGACTTTCAACTAAGATTGCTAATTTGCAGAACATACTTTCTAAGAAAGAGCACTAATTCAGTCTCTGCTTTGTCAACTAACTGGGACACTAAACTTTAGGATAAACAGAAGGAAATCTAAGGATAAATTAGATTTATCCTTAGATTAATAAGGATATCTTAGATATCCTTAGTGGCCTACCCTACACTTGCCAATTTTAAAAAGTTCTAGAGAGGTGAGATATATGTATGTATAAAAATATTAACGTCTGTGTATATAAACATTAATGCATGTATGGGTGTGTGTGTGTGTAACTAATTTTGTTACCCTCCTTAACAGCTAAATTAGGGGATGTTAAGTGGAATATTTACACTGAGATCTTATAAAAACAGTTTTCAAAAATTCAGAACCAGGGCTTCCCTGGTGGCGCAGTGGTTGAGAGTCCGCCTGCCGATGCAGGGGACACAGGTTCGTGCCCCGGTCTGGGAAGATTCCACATGCCGCGGAGTGGCTGGGCCCATGAGCTACGGCCGCTAAGCCTGCGGGTCCGGACCGCAACGGGAGAGGCCACAACAGTGAGAGGCCTGCGAGAGGCCTGCATATGGCAAAAAAAAAATTCAGAACCAGGTTCGCTAGGGGTGTCGCCTTAGAGATCTGCACGGGCTGGGCCTGCGAAAGGATCAACATGCCTTGCCTTTAGCTAGAGATTTACTGCATCCTTCCTTGGAAGAGGAAAAGAAAAAACATAGAAAGAAACAGCTGGTTCAAAGTCCAAATTCTTATTTTATGGATGTAAAACGTCCAGGCTGCTACAAGATTACCACGGTTTACAGCCATGCTCAGACAGTGGTGCTTTGTGTAGGCTGTTCGACCGTGTTGTGCCAGCCGACAGTAGGAAAGGCCAGACTCACAGAAGGGTGTTCATTTAGAAGAAAGCAACACCGATGATCCACACAACTTCCTGAATTTGTGTTCTATCGCAGAAAGCCTTATCAGTTCAGTAATTCCAGTTAATCTACCAAGATAATTAATTATGTTTAATTTTGTAAGGTATACAACAGCACTCTCCTATTTTGGTGTCAGTTCTTCAATAAAGTATTGATTACGGGCAAAAAAAAAAAAAAAAAAAAAAATTCAGAACCAGAGTGCCTAAAAGAGAAGAGAGCTAAGGAAAATGGCTGGCTTTAAAAGAATTAATTTAGCTATAACCAATGAAAATGACGCCCTTAAAAAAAAGAAATGGCAGGACTTCCCTGGTGGCGCAGTGGTTAAGGATCCACCTGCCAATGCAGGGGACACGGGTTTGAGCCCTGGTCCAGGAAGATCCCACATGCCGCAGAGCAACTAAGCCCGCAAGCCACAACTACTGAGCCTGTGCGCCACAACTACTGAAGCCCACGCGCTCTAGGGCTTGGTGTCGCAACTACTGAGCCCGTGTGCTGCAACTACTGAGCCCACACACCTAGAGCCCATGCTCCACAACAAGAGAAACCACCACAATGAGAAGCCCCCGCACCACAACAAAGAGCAGCCCCCACTCACCGCAACTAGAGAAAGCCTGTGTGCAGCAACGAAGACCCAACGGAGCCTCAAAATTTAAAAAAAGAAATGGCATCTAAAGAAAAGTACAAGGCAGAATAGAACTCTTTCATAAGCTCTGGATGAAAAGGGTCATGTATAAAAGGCAGAAAGAGCAAGGTAAATCAGAATGTATGTTACCTGCCCCAGGTGACATTTTTTCCCATACTTAAGCTCTTTAACCATTTTCCTCTTTTTCTTATCACTTCCAAGATCTAGTAAATTGGCCCAGGAAAGTTTCTCCCAACCCTTTTCAACACTCAATTCTTTTCCTTCTTTCATTTCTTTACTCATTGCCCCAACTTATATTCAAAATGATAATGAGCATAGTGTTCTATATCAATAAATAGATTAGTTCTGTAAGAAAAATGGGCATTAAAAAAAAAAAAAATGCAGGCTTCCCTGGTGGCGCGGTGGTTAAGAATCCTCCTGCCAATGCAGGGGACACGGGTTTGAGCCCTGGTCCGGGAAGATCCCACATGCCGCGGAGCAACTAAGCCTGTACACCACACCTACTGAGCCTGCACTCTAGAGCCCGTGAGCCACAACTAGTGAGCCCACGTGCCACAACTACTGAAGCCCAGGCGCCTAGAGCCTGTGCGCCACAACAAGAGAAGCCACCGCAATGAGAAGCCCATGCACCACAACGAAGAGTAGACCCCGCTCGCCTCAACTAAAGAAAGCCCACACACAGCACCAAAGACCCAACACAGCCAAATATAAATAAATAAATTTATTTTTTAAAAACATGCCGGGCTTCACTGGTGGCGCAGTGGGGCCTGTCGATGCAGGGGACACGGGTTCGTGCCCCAGTCTGGGAAGATCCCACATGCCGCAGAGCGGCCGGGCCCGTGAGCCATGGCCGCTGAGCCTGCGCATCCAGAGCCTGTGCTCTGCAACGGGAGAGGCCACGACAGTGACAGGCCCGTGTACCGAAAAAAAAATGCCATCAACTTCGAAAAATCTGAAAATGATCAGCAGTCCCCTTTAGAATCTCAACCATTTTCATGAACTTTACATTTCTCCTCTAATTAAACCTGTTTAACCTTCTGGTTAAGTAAAGCAACTCTATTTTATACAATGTTTTCAATATATTCAAATACTAGAAATCCAACACCATTGTTTAGTCCCATTTCAGCCACACTATAAATTAGCCGGGCTCTTCTAGGCCATCTAAAGAATTTAACCACCATTCACCATGTCATTTCCATAAGGGAAATAAAATCTTGTTCCAAACAGCTGACTTACAAATAAACTCTTGGAACACAATCTGTTGCTTAATTGAGAACTGTATGTAATTTCTATCCCACATGTTTCATGGGCAATAGTAAAGACTCTGAAAAGCAAAAGTCTATTAATGGAGTTGTAATAATAATACCATATTTGCATTCACTGAAAATCATGGTCACTACTGTCGAAGTAGATATTCTGACTGACTTTCAAAGCTTTTTCTCTGAAGAGAAAAATGATTAAATTTTAACATAAATCACAAAACCTTTCCTAAAGTATTCAATCACAGTATGCTGACTCTTTAATAATAAGGAAGAAAAGGTACAGGAATAAATGTTATTATAATTCATCACCATCACCAGAAAAAATTATTGTCCTTGGCCATTTCAAATTCTTTAAGTAACAATGCTGATTTTTTTTCTTTGAACTTAGAACTTGCCTTTATTTTCCCCTAGAATCCTACCTACAATTTATGCTTTCTTCTAACATGTTTTTTAAATGCAAACACAATGGGAATATAAATTACTAAGAGATTACTAAAATGCAGTGGGAGTAAAAGATTTTGATATTACATATATAAATCTAAGATATGGCACTTACAAAGAGATACTTAGTACTTCCTAATAACAAAGGTGACTGTAAGAGGATATAAGAGCTTCTGTTGATTGTGTGCTAGTTGCTTAGCTCTGAATTCACGGGCAAAGTACATTGTTCACTGTCAGTATCCTTCATTTCAACAATTACAGAGCCCCACACCAATTTTGCTGAATAGGCCAAAGGGAGAGACACAGCCCTTCTAACTTACTATCTGGGTCTTCGAGAGGAACATCATTACAAGAGTCTGTATCTGAGTAGGTTCTTCGGCGCCGCTGGGAGAGTCGGTGAAGTGTAGACACTGTTTCTTTTATAGAGTGGCTACTCCTGCAAGTTAAATAAAAAGCATTAAATTTTAAGGACTTCAACAAATGAAAACACCCTCAACTGCAGTTTTCAATGATTTCTCTTTAAATGAAAGAAGAACTATTTTAATACCCAAAGTTCTATTTTAGCAACATTCTACTCCTTCAGAGATCAGGCCACAAACAAGTCAAATCATTTAGAATCTAGTTGGTAAGCTGGGGAATACAGCCTCTGAGCCAAATTAAAAGGAAAAGAGGTACAATGAAGAAGTGATTTCTTTTATAGAGGAAGGTCCAGCTAGAGAGTAAACATATCAGATGGTTAACAAGTGTTTAAAAACTAAAAGTTATGGATTTCACAAGTGCATGCATCTAGCGTCATCCATAGCCAATCTAAAACAGCAGAGCGAAGGGGACGGGCAAGCAGCGTGGGAGCACGCTAGAAGCCAACTCACTGAGAGCAACAAGAGCGGATAAAGACGGCAAATGGAGGCTAGGAAAACTAGTTTTAAAAAAATCAGTCTGGGGCTTCCCTGGTGGCACAGTGGTTGAGAGTCTGCCTGCCGATGCAGGGGACACAGGTTCGTGCCCCGGTCCGGGAAGATCCCACATGCCGCAGAGCGGCTGGGCCCGTGAGCCATGGCTGTTGAGCCTGCGCGTCTGGAGCCTGTGCTCCGTAATGGGAGAGGCCACGGCAGTGAGAGGCCCGCATACCAAAAAAAAAAAAAAAAAAAAAATCAGTCTGGAAAACCAGAAAACTAGAAAAATCAACCTAAAAAATTCAACACAGAAGCAAATCACCACCACTCAACAGCACCTCAACTACCACTGGATGATAGCCCAACATTACTGTTCTAAATGACAATTTTGATTCATCAAAAAAAAAAAGTTTAAAAATTCTTATTATATCTTATTTAATAAGGTAGAAAGGATAAAATACAGGTCAAAAAAATTCTGTCATCAAGATAAAAGTTTGTTAAAGGAATCAAACTTTTATTTTTCTGGAAAATTCAGTTGATGAAACTCTTCATTCCCTGATAGGATTAGATACACACATCACTGGACTCCTCTCAGCACATAACAGTTCAATCAATTACATAACCATTAGAGGGAAAAATAAAGTGACAAAATAATAAGGGGGTTCAGTTAGCACTTTTTTTTCTTTTGGTAGGCACTCAATAGATGTTTACTGAATGAAAGATTAATTCTATAGTGCTTTACAATTTTCTAAAGTTTCACACATGTGATTTCATATAATCCTACAATAACCTTTTTTTTCCCCTACCCCTATATTGATGTAGAGAAATAAATGCTAATATCACTATAATTTCATCATTTTCCAAAGACAACCATAATAAGACAACCATAGCAACTTAAAAGAATGTTACCTACCAAGATAAAATAGCCTGGGATATTGGCAGGATCTAGAATGTAAATTTTTTAAATGTGTTGATATGAATACTTTAAAATATTTTAAAATATTTTAAATACTTTAAATACTTTAAAATACTTTAAAATAGCAATAGTTTTTCTCTCTTTTCAGTAACACCTTAGCTCCTATTATAACAACAGCTCAGCATGAATATATGATGCTATAAAAAACTGTAGTAAAATAAGCCTAAGCTTGGAGCCTTAATACATCAAAAATGGATTTCTATTAACCATCGTTGGATACAATTTACATCTAAAAAAAGTATGATAGCTGGCAAGGTGCTTACCTTGCTGACTAATTTATTCACTCATTTTTTTTCTTTACCTACGACCTACTGGGGCCAGACCCTATACTAAGCACTAAGAGAAATAATGCTGAGCAAATCAGAACCAGACTTTGCCCATACAGAGTTTACATTCCACTTTATGTTAAAGACCCAAAGAAGTACCCTAAGTAGGTATAATTTTGAGAGAACTTGGTCAGAAGAAAAGGTTATTTTACCTCTCTGAACTGCAAGAACCAGGGTGGCTGACAGAACGCTTCATCTAGAAATTTAAAAAGAAAATAAGCATAATTCATATATCAAGTAGAATAAGACAGCTCTAATATATTATTATTATCATAATTAACATAAATTTACTCAAAGAAAAAGATGGCTGGCCAAAAAATTTATTTTTTACAGACCCAAGTAACATTATTAGCACAATATCAAGCTTTCTCCCCAATAATTATTAACTGAAATCTTTCTCAACACATACAAAAACATGCTGGATTGTTTTCTCAATATTAAAAACTGAATTTTATAATATATATATACTACATGTGTTTGTATAAAGATATAAAAAACAGTATACTTAACAAGTCCCCAAAAAATCACACTATTTGTGATGAAAAGGAGTATCCAGCAAGCCAGAAAAGAAAATAATCTAATAAATGTCTCTCTCTTTTTTTTAAAGGGTAGAGCTTCTCCTTACCATTCATTATTCAGGTAGCTATTACACAGATGTTCTAAAGTGTGGTTTTCATGGAAAACAGCATTAATTATTCAAGTCTTTTAAGAACTCAGAAGAGGAACCCTAAGCCTCAAATAGGTTTCTAAAAACATACACTTAAAATATAAATAAATAAATAAAATCTGAGTCAGCAGAGTATTAATAAATATGACAAATATGAAACATGATTTAGATCTAACTACTCCACCAAAAAAACAGAGGCAGCCAAGTAGATTATTTCAATGCTTAGCAAAGTAGCAAAAAAAGCAATGCTTATATCAAAGGCTAACGATGGTTGCTTTATATACAGGGGCTCAAGTCTTACAAGTGAGTCCAAGTCTAACAGTTATGTTACGTAAATGCCTTCTACAGTTGCTCTGAGAAATCCCAGTTGAAATGAGAACAATTATGACCCATCCAATTTGTAGTCCAAGGATATCTAATATGATTAAAATAAAGATGCAACTGGACATTAACATCTCCTTTAACAGAAATCACTTCCCTTAGGATTACTCACGCAGCAACACCCCCACTACAATTATCTGTGGATCAAAATGACAATTGTTTAAACTTCTATGATGATTTGAAATATAACTGAGTGCAAGTTAATTTAAAGAGGGACACGATGAGATAACCATATAAAGTAGTTATAAAGATCAAGTTAATTTTGGAATTCTCAAATTTTTCAGCTTTATTTTTCATTTACTCAGGTCGTTAAAGAAAAAGAAAGAAAAAGATTTCCTCTTGAAGACTGTCTGACCTTACTTTCCATGCTATGTGTCTCCAGAACTATTTACCGTAAGCCACAATTTTTGCCTTATGTATGAAGTAAAATGGCACAGTGAGGAAAAATAAGTGGCCTCTAACCAGTATTTCCTAGATTAACTTATTGGATTTCTTGTAATGTTTCTACTGATAAAAAGTTTTAGTTTAAAAGAGACAGTTATTATAGCTTCTTATACATAAAATACACATATGACCTCTCTGGACTACAGAACATTTGTAACAGAAGGCATTCTCCTCAGAAGTTCAATGAAGAAATTAGGCAGGTTTGAGGTGTTTTCATTATATTTGATTCTATAAAGTCCACCTTAAAAAAAATACAGTGTACCCCTTGTATATCAAGCTCAGGAACATAGCACTATACATCCATCTCAAAAGATCAGGATTTTTTGTTCAACTATACATGTTATTTAGCAGTCCACAATAAACCTAAAATTGTTCTAAAAAGCAACATTGTCAGACTGTGTTCTACTAAACAACACAGTCCTCTGAGTTATTAAAAAATAAACAAAAGGGTTCAATCATCAAATAAATTTCAGAAAATACTACACACCACCTCTCCTCAGAGATTCATAATACACTTTAGCATAAAAGAGGTTCTAAGAAGTCCTACATCAGCGAAACCCAATTTGTTTAAGTTAACCTAGAACTTCCCAAACTAATCTGGCCATAAAACTCATTTTCATGGTATACCTATCTCAGAGGACGCTGTTGGTCCATCATAAATTATTTAGAAATCAATGATCTAGAACTTCCCTAGTGGCGCGGTGGTTAAGACTCCACGCTCGCAACGCAGGGGGCCCAGGTTCAATCCCTGGTCAGGGAACTAGATCCCACATGCATGTCGCAACTAAGAGTTCGCATGTTGCAACTAAGGAGCTTGCCTGCCTCAACTAAGGAGCCCATGTGCTGCAACTAAGGAGCCGGTGAGCTGCAACTAATACTCAGTTGCACAGCAACCAAATAAAAAAAATTTTTTTTAACACTTTAGGAAAATAATGATCTAAATAAATTTAGGTAATAATCTTTACTAATTCTCATATGACCAAATTTGCTGTGGTGGTTAAGAGAACCTCAGAATAAGTTGTACCCTATTATTTCTGCCAACAAATAGGTCTGCAGGTAATTGCTAAAATAAGAGCCAGGTGGCATTCTTCATTCCACAAAAGAGCTCACGAAAATAGTTTGATGAAAAACATGTAAGGTTTCATCAAACCTCATCTCACCTCCAAGTTCCCCACAGCATGCTAGGGCAAGTTTATTACCTTGAAAAGGAAAATGAATCCATCACCCTTGGCAAAAAGAGTACTCCCTGTTCAGAGTAATCAGAAGATAAGAACCTAATGTTAAGGACCTAACATTAAACAGGTTACATCTACCTCTGATGTAAAAAACACTGTAATTTACAGATGAAAAAAATGAAGCCCAGAGAGATTAAGTAACTTGCCTATTTGGAAGGTTCAAATCCAAATGCTGACTATAAAATACTGTTTCCCCTGTAACATGTTGTTTCGAATCCCTTACAGCTCCTCTAAAAATTTACTTAATTTTATCCCCTTGTGAGTAAATCTTCACCCCATAGTGGTGTTTTTACCAAATAGAAGAGTGTTACCCAACCTTTTCATGTCACAGCACCCACAGAGCACTATAATATTTTCCTGACACACTGGGGTAAATGGCATAGCCCTTCCAAGGGGAGGGGATCAGGACCTTGGCTCATGTTGAGCCCATCAGCTGAGAGGCTCCCATACAGAATCTGAGTACAGTAAAAAAAAAAAATTCAACCTGTTGACTATTTCCCTCCTACTGACAGTTTCCAGCCTTAAAAATAAACACAAAAACAAAACCACATGCAGTATCACTGGAAGAAAAACCAGAAATTCCAACCATTTGAACAGGAGAAGGTGACACAGGAGAAACTAAGGGATCCGGATGGCACAGCTGAAACATCTCAGGTTTAAACTTGGCATTCGCTATCT
Source organism: Phocoena sinus (assembly GCF_008692025.1). NCBI lineage: Eukaryota > Metazoa > Chordata > Mammalia > Artiodactyla > Phocoenidae > Phocoena > Phocoena sinus. The sequence goes on from NC_045769.1 coordinate 55,463,975, forward strand.
TCACACATTCCTCAAGCGTTGTGATGAATGTATTACACGTGGCACTAAGTAGAGAAGAGGCTTCATTCATGTTCTGAAAAATTACATGCAAAAAGTTGAACGCACTCACACACAACTATGTGGATTCACGCACCACCTTACCATCAAATAATGAAACATTACCTTCAATGGATACCTTACTAGGTTATGCTCAAATCTGTTTAAAATGCATTACCTTAGAAAATTAAAGCAATGCATGAATAAGAATTATCTGTCTCTCAGGTAAACAATGTATCAAATTAGACTCCAAGAAAAAAATAACTCTTGCATTTAAACGAAGTATCATATTGAAAAACTGTGTACAAAAATTTATCTTAAATAAACCTAACCTAGACTGTAAGTTTCTAACTATCAGAATTCCAAAGGTAATCACAGCAGTGGAACACCATGAGGGTTACTGAGTGCCAGGTAGAATTCATGTCTACCCCATGCACATTCTCCCATTTCTTCCTTGGTAGAATAAAAACTCCAAGTTCTTTTGGGGACAGCAGAGTGCCTTGTTCCTGAGGGATGAATATAGACTGGTCTAAGTCAGTCATGTCTATTCCATGACCCTTTGTCAAATACTCATTTTTCCTAGTTTTCATGGACCCAGACTAAAAAGATAATGAGAAGTCTGCTAGGGTTTCTGGGATTTTCATTCCCTGATAAAAGCAAAGACAGCAAACTGAGATGGTCTCTCTCCACCCTGGCTACCCCACTGCCTCCTGCTTCTGTGCAAACTTGTAGTCACCTTGAAGGCTAGGGCATGAGGAGAAAAAAACAACACACCAAAAATGGCAGAGTGGAAGGACAGAACAAGATTGGGTCCCCGACACTGTCCCTGAGCCAATGGAGCAGACGTAAGGGCACCTGCCTGCAGAGAGCCTGTGGTGAAACAGCAAGTGCCTTAGGGTTTAACGTACTTACATCTAAAGGCAACCTACCTCACCTAAGATTTCTCCCTAGTAGGAGAAGGCCACAGAAAAGTAGGAAGATTTCTTGTCCCACTTCTCCCAAGTTAGGCAAAAGGGGACTGGGAACCAGGCTGGCCTTTCACCCAGAGAGCAGTAAGGCTCACTGGTCCTACTTCACCAGAAAGAATGAGCCTATTTCATAGCCAGGTTCTGCAAATCTGAATTTTGATTCCTACATCACTGCTCTGAGAATGATTCTTTTTTTAAGTTAGTTTATAAAGCTAAATTATTAACCCTCAGTAGTTAAGCTAGGACCTAATTACAAAAGAAAGAGAACAGCACCTGTCCAATGAACTCATGCAGTTAGTCTGGAGAACAAAGCTGGTAATGCTTCTTTCCTACCCCAACCATCAAATAATCAATTGGCTGCAAAGACAGGCCTTGATTCCTTGGACAAATGTGCTGCTTGCTGCTTTACTCTGGTTATACAGACATAGTCTAAAAGATCCTACAAACTGCCAGATAGTCTACAGTACGAAGAGGTCTGAATAGCTGAGAATAACTCATTTTGAAAATGCTTCTCTGTCATCTTATGTAAGAAGCTCACCCACCATATGCTGCAAAGCATAATCAGACATGAAAGGATCATCTTGGATATACCTCTATGCTGGGAGATGAATGATTCTCATCATGGTGAACAAATTCTTGGATCGTATGAACTTGCTTCATTAGGAGGTCACAGTAGAGGCGAAGCTCAGACATTTTGGTTTTCAGAGATTCACTGGTTTCACTTATTTCTGAAAGGAACATATGCAAACATTCAATTAGACTATTTTCATACTTCAGAGGCAAAACAACAAAATGGAATCATTAAAAAGTAAGGCAATAGATATGAACACCTGTAGCTTAAGAGGTATGAGACCTTGGAAATAGAATATAAGGTTTTCCCTGAGGAAACATCTTCTCTTTAGATAGGTGGAAAAAACTGGCTGTCATATGTCTGACATGAAGTTTAGGTAGATTAATTTCCAGAAACAGGCTGATGACAATGAATGCCTTATACAGGATATTTCCATTCCATTACTCATCTTTAATTTGATAAGCACTTGTATTTCTTTTTTTGTGAATTGGCTTTTCTTGTCCTTTACACATTTTTCCAGTTCTAATGTTTAGTTTTTCTCTTAGTAATATATAAATTGATAAATTTATAATTTATAAAAGTTCTTACGCATTAAAGATAGCAATCTTTCATCCCTCCAAAATACTGCAAATACTTTTCAAGATCTGTCAGCTTTCTTTCAGTTTTCTTTATTGTATTCTGGTAACAGAAGTTTTTAACTTTTATATAGTTACAACTGCTCTATATAAACATTCATTTGTTTTCTTCTGTTCCTTTCACAGCTTCATTTTCACATAGTATTGGTTTAAGAATTTTTTTAATTAAAAGCCTATGTTCCTTTCTTTAATATATCCAGACAGACTAAACATCCAGCCATAATCTCAGCCACTCACTTACCAATACCTTCTAAACTAGATGTGTAAGCAGCAGAGGAAGGAAAAAAGTATACACAGTAGATCCTGATGCTTCTCCATATTCTTTGAGCCAGTGGCACTGCTTTGTGGTACTAGTCATGAAGCCCCTCTAGCCAGAGTAGACCTAAGCAGCTCTATCTGCCCATTTAACCTAACCTAAATTGATTTTTACCCAAGTTTAAGTCCATTCCTTCTTTTTAATTGTAGCTATATATATATATAACAAAATGTACTATTTTAACCATTTTCAAGTATACAGTTTGATGCCATTAAGTACATTCACATTACTGTACAACCATCCATCTCCAGAACTTTTTCATCTTCCCCAACTGAAACTCTACACACTTTAAACACTAACTCTCCTTTTCCCCCTCCCTTAACCCCTAGAAATCACCATTCGACTTTCTGTCTCTATGAATTTGACGACTCTAGGTACCCCACATAAGTGGAATAATACAATATTTGTCCTTTTGTGACTGGCTTATTTCACTTAGCACATATTCAAGATTCATTGGTGGAGCATCTGTTAGAATTTCCTTCCTTTATAATAAGGCTGAATACCATTTTATGTATATACCATACTATGTTTATCCATTCATCTGTCTATAAACATTTGGGTTGTTTCTACCTTTTGGCTATTGTGACTATTCATTCCCTTTTTTTTTTTTTCGATGTGGACCATTTTTAAAGTCTTTATTGAATTTGTTACAATATTGTTTCTGTTTTTTTGTTTTCTGCTCGTGAAGGCACGTGGGATCCTAGCTCCCCAACCAGGAATGGAACCCGCACCCCCGGCATTGGAAGGCGAAGTCTTAACCACTGGACCACCAAGGAAGTCCTCATTCCTTCTTATCCTACCCTTAACCATACTCTATCCGTGATGTTCTTTCACATATTTGAAAACTGTTATAAATTCAATCCTTAGCCTTCATTTTTCAATAACCCACAATTTAGTTGTTTTCACTAATTTAAATAACTTCTATTGTTTTTTAATTATAAAAGTAATACATGTTCAGTGAAAATTTTTGAAAATCAAAAATATATAGGGAAAAAAACTGCAATCTCACTACCAAGATATAAATACTGTTATTATTTTCACATTATATCTGCATATAATTGAACTAATACCATAAATTATTTGCTTGGCTCTTTTTTTTTTCTTTTTGGCCACAGATGCGTAGCTTGCGGGATCTTAGTTCCCCGACCAAGGATTGAACCCAGGGCCACGGCAGTGAAAGCGCTGAGTCCTAACCACTGGACCAACAGGGAAGTCCCTTGCTTTGCTTTTGAACGGGCAATATCTGTAGCTGGTAAAGTCAAAAGTTACGGTCAAAGGGTATAAAGTGAAAAGTGAGTGTCTCCCACAAATTCCCTTTCCAAAGGTAACAACCTGACCAATTCTTACATATCTTTCCTGAGCTGGCCAAGGAGTAGCTATGTAATTTTGAATCCTGCTTTTTTCAATTATCACTCAACTTTGGGCATTTTCTCATATCATTAAAATTCCTTGTAAACATTTTACTGGCTACATAATATATCAGCCTATGAAAGCACTATATAGTTTACTGAACCATTCCCCTAAATTTAAACCTTGGCAATGTTTATAAATTTTTTCACTATAATGAACATCTATGTACATAGATCTTCTACATTTCTGATTATTTCTTTGGGATAAATTACTATAAGTGAACATGACAATTTACATTTATGTTTAAGAAAATGTTCTCACCACAAAGGAAAAATGTATAGTTACCTTTTTCTTTTTTAGTCCTAGTGTCAGACAAACAGGCTTTGGAGCTCCCCAAAGCAACCAGCCACCTTTGTCTTTCAGCTGCATTCACTGCCTTCATGTAGAAATGCTGCTCTCCTGGAATGATTAATTCCATTCTTGTGTTGTCTGCTGAATGGACTATGATGATAAACAAAGGGGAAATATAGTCACGAACTCAAGTAATTTGTGGAGAATCAAATCATCACTTACACAGTATTAGATGTTTCAGACCTAAAACAACAAACTCTGATTCAAGAGGCAGGCAGTGACACCTCCTTAAGGGGTATCCAGGGGTACCCTCCAAGCCACCATTCTCACATATACCCAGGCTGGTAGTGGTGTCAAAGTGGTGGTAGCATGTGAACAGAAAACAACAACAAATTAACTACTGAAAAGTGAGATCTAAGAACTCCCTCCCCTGGGGCCACCAGTACCCCTGTCACACTTATCACACTCTTTTTTACAGAATTTTACGTCAACCACCAACCTAAAATAGACCTAAATATAAAAGGTAAAACAATAAACCTTCAAGAAGATTTCTTAAATAGGACATAAAAAGTTCTAATTAGGGCTTCCCTGGTGGCGCAGTGGTTGGGGGTCCGCCTGCCGATGCAGGGGACGCGGGTTCGTGCCCCGGTCTGGGAGGATCCCACATGCCGCGGAGCGGCTGGGCCCGTGAGCCATGGCCGCTGGGCCTGCGCGTCCGGAGCCTGTCCTCCGCAACGGGAGAGGCCACAACAGTGAGAGGCCCGCGTAACGCATAAAAAAAAAAAAAAAAAAAAGTTCTAATTAAAAAAAATTTTTGACAAATTGGGTATTACTGAAATTAAAAACTTCTGTTCGTCAAAAGATACCATTAACAGAATGAAAACACAAACTACAGATCAGGAGAATTATCTGCAATATGAAAACTCATTCAGACTATACGAAGAACTCCTACAAATCAATGTGAAAGATAGCTCAGTTTAGAAATTGGGCCAAAGACTTGAAAAGGGACTTCAAAAGAAGAGGATGTTCAAATGCCTAATTAATATCTGAAAAAATACTCAACATCATTAGTTACTGAAAAAAATGCAAGTTAAAACCACCATGAGGGCTTCCCTGGTGGCGCAGTGGTTGAGAGTCTGCCTGCCGATGCAGGGGACACGGGTTCGTGCCCCGGTCCGGGAGGATCCCGCATGCCGCGGAGCGGCTGGGTCCGTGGGCCATGGCCGCTGAGCCTGCGCGTCCGGAGCCTGTGCTCCACAGCGGGAGGGGCCACAGCAGTGAGAGGCCCGCGTACCGCAAAAAAAAAAAAAAAAAAAAAAAAAACCACCATGAGAGGGATCTCCCTGGTGGCGCAGCGGTTAAGAATCTGCCTGCCAATGCAGAGGACACGGGTTCGAGCCCTGATCCAGGAAGATCCTACATGCCGAGGAGCAACTAAGCCTGTGTGCCACAACTACTGAGCCTGTGCTCTAGAGCCCGCCAGTCACAACTACTGAGCCCACGTGCCACAACTACTGAAGCCCGCGTGCCTAGAGCCCGTGCTCCGCAACAAGAGAAGCCACCGCAATGAGAAGCCCGCACACCGCAACAAAGAGTAGCCCCCGCTTGCCACAACTAGAGAAAGCCCGTGCACAGCAACGAAGATCCAACGCAGCCAAAAATAAATAAATAAATAAATTTAACAGTGATTCAATCCATTAGTGTTTAAAAAAAAAATCACCATGAGATAGCACTAGGTATAGTAGAAGAATTCAAAATCTTCAAATTGCTAATAGTAAGCTTTGGCAAGGATGAAAAGCAACTGAAACTCTCATACTAGTTGAAAAACAAATTGGTACAATTACTTTGGTAAACAGTTTGGCATTATCTGAGACAAAAAGTCTCTCCTTGATCAAACTTGTTGGGCTCTTCTGAACCCTCTGCTTGACTAGGCCCAATCTGGGGCTTCCAGCTCTGTCCTAGTAGAGTCCACTTTTAGCAAACATCCTGCTAAGTCAGTTTAGCCAGAATCCCCCACCCTCAATATCTGATCACCCTCCTTATCTGACCAAATTCCACTTCCCGCCACCCCCAGGTAATAATATCTGATCACCCTGACCTGCCTCCAATAAGAATCCCGTTAGGTCTGTTTAATCAGAATCCCCCTTTATCTCTGAAGTTTCATCCTTATAATTTTCCATCCACTGATTCCCCTATCCCACCCCCTGCCACTCTGTTCCTTGGCTATAAACTCCCACTTTTCCTTGTTGTATTCAGAGTTGAGCCCAATTTCTCTCCCCTACTGCAAAACTCCATTGCAGTAGCTCCTATACCTATTCCAACAGACCTGAGTAAAGTCTGCCTTACTGGGTTTTTTTAATAATTTTTTTAAATTGAGGTATAGTTGATTTACAACATTATACTAGTTTCAGCCATTCAACATAGTGATTAAAAATTTTTATAGACTATACTCTACTTATAGTTATTATAAAATATTGCCTACACTCCCTGTGATGTACAATACATCCTTGTAGCTTATTTATTTTATACACGGTAGTTTGTGCCTCTTAAGCTTTTACCTCTATCTTGCTCCTCCTCCCTCCTCTCTCCCCACTGGTAACGCTAGCTTGTTCTAAACAGCTAGCTTGTTCTCTACATCTGTAAGTCTGCTTCTTTGTGCCTTACTGTTTTAACAAAAGTCAAGAATAGTATTTCTTTTAATATCTGTTAAAGCTGAATGTATGAATATTCAATGTCTCCCTTAGCAATTCCACTCCAGTTCTAGATATATACTGAACAGAAACGCATATATATGTTCAACAAAATAAATATATGAGAATGTTTATGGCAGCATTTTATAGTCCCAAAATGGAAACAAAATGGAAAAAACAAACACCCATCAATACTAGAACGGAGAGCCAAACTGTGGGACAATCACACAATAAAAATATTACAACACATCAGTAAGAATGGTGAACTGTTACAAAGAACAACATAGACGAATTTCGCAAATATGTTAAGCCAGACACAAAAGAAAACATTGATTTATTCCAGTTATATAATGTTCAAAAGCAGGCAATACTTAAATATGGTGATAAAAGTCATATTAATGGTAACCTTTTAGAGAGATTAGTGGCTGAGATAACATGATTATTATCCCAGCATCTAGAATGCTGATAATATTCTAATTCTTGATCTGGGTGGTGATTACACAAGTGTATTCACTTCGTAAGCATTCTTAAGGCTGAATATTGAAGATTTGTGCCCATTTCTGTATCTTATTCTTTAAACAAATAACAAGGACAACAATAACGCTGCCATGGCTTGAAAAAGTGCTAGAGTTGCCTTAAGAATTCTGCCACTAACAGTCTTTTAAATATCCTCAAGGTTGTCAAATCTTTGAACTTTGAATGTAGTTTGATTTCTGACAAGAGTCAGAATCTCATTTGGAATCAAATATGAAGAATAAGATGAGATAAAACCATCATTTTTTTTATATCTTTTTTTTCTTTTGTGGCCGCAGTGCGTGGCATGTGGGCTCTTACCCCAACCAAGTACCAAACCCTGTGTGCCCCATGCAGTGGGATCACAGAGTCTTAACCACTGGATGGCCAGGGAAGTTCCCATAATTTTTTTAAAAAATAAAAATTCATGCTTTGAATGTGCTTTTCTTGTGTGATTTATAAAAATAAAACAAAATTACACCTCATATAGTTCAGAGAATATGCAAGTAACAACGCGGAAGTGTTTCTATATCTTATGTAGCCATGACCCCCTGTAGGGTTTAACACGCCCTTCTCTAGTGGTTTATTTTTTCCTTCAATTCTCTTTGAAGAATTCAATACTTTTCATTACCACTTTGTCTGATTTCTCCTACCTACTTGCACCCCACATATCCCCACCACACACACACAAATGAATCAATGGTCCATGAAACCTTCCTTCATGAAAATTACAGCATGACTTACTGCTTTTTTCTCCCCTTTTGAAAAAGCACAGTATGGAAAAGGAGTGGGGAAGGTAACTTTACAGTAGAGAAATCTGACAGACACTACCTCAGACAGGTGGTCAAGGTTAATGTCAAGAGTGGTATATCAGCTCTCTCGGGTCCTCACTTCCAAGATGACGAAGAAAAGAAGGAACAACAGTTATGCCAAAAAAGGGCCGTGGTCACGTGCAGCCTATTCACTGCACCAACTTCGCCCAACGCGTGCCCAAGGACACCATTAAGGTCATTAATTAACACAGTAGAGGCCGCAGCCATCGGGGACATTTCGGAAGTAAGTGTCTTCGATTCCTATGTGCTTCCCCACCTGTACTTACATCGAAACTACATTACTGCGTGAGTTGTGCCAGTCAGAGCAAGATAGTCAGGAATCATTCCCGTGAAGCTCATCCCAGACGGACCAAACACTCCCACCCCAGTTTAGACCTGCGGAAGCTGCCCCATGACCTCCACCAAGGTCCATGTAAAGACTAAGCCCTTATAGACTGAAGAAAAACCATCCTCTCCAAAAAAATATTAAAATGGAAATTATACATTGGAAAAAAAAATGGTGTATCATGTTGACAGCATGTACTCCTGATGTGATCTTCCTCCCTAAAACCCGTAACCCCAGTCTAATCATGGGAAAAACACCAGACAAATTCTGATAGAGGAGCTTCCTACAATATTCCTGACCAGTACTCCTTGAAACTCTCAAGATCACTAAAAAAAGAAGAAAAAGAAAGGAAAAATATCTCTATTACCCAGAAGAGCTTATTTCCAATTCAGCAAAGAACCAGAGTTTATGACTCTGAGTTCATACTTTACCAAAAACCTGCGCTGGCCTCATCATCTTTAGAGTTCAGCTTCCAATCTTTACAACACGCTTCAATGAAAATGAAAGAAAACACTTGTAGACTCAGCATGGACACTAAAGTGGCATCCACAAGAAATTGCTTTTTCAAGTCCACATTGGAAGACTAGTACTTCGAATTTCAATTCAAAGTTTATTTATAGAGGGAGAAATATCAAAAATTGTGCCTAACAATGCTAAGTGCCACTTCTGAACGCTAAGGAGATAAATGGCATTAGAAGATCCCTTCCTGGTTAGAAATGCTTTTCTCCTCTCTTTGCAGTATGCTGAAGAACCCTTTACTTACCTAACTACAAATTCATTTAATTCCATATATTCACTTACCTTTAATTTCACAAACTGCCATCTTTATACTTCCTTTGCTCCCTTTGCAAACATCATCTTGTGAATCATAGTAGGACAGGATTCCATTATCTAAAACAAACCAACGAGGCTGCCAACCTACAAAGATCATAAATAACAAAACAGCAATAAAAAAGTACTTTAATCACAAAGAAAACTATGATTACAAAATTTACCATCCATGTCATTTCTTGGCTCTAAAATAACATTCTGACAATGAAATTTTTAATTGCCAAGATCTGCCCAAAATACTCTTGCATCAATCTCCATTTTGCTGGAAGAGATTTCTGGAGAAACCTCTAGATCAGAATAAATATGGGGAATAATACCTTTATTCTGGCTTACAACCTTCTCATTAACAACCCATCAGACCCATCTTCAAAAATAGCCCTACACACAGAAAATAGCCCAAACACAATTGCCCCTTTTTTCTAAGGGAAACAGAGTCAGGTTATAACATAATGGAAAAAGCAACAGAAGACATAGATTCTAGCCCTAGTTTTGTTATCATTCTTTGTCCCAGGTTGAATAACCTGAGACAAATTTTCATCCCATTAAATATCAAAAATTCCCAGTCTCCAAAATGAGTGAATTGAACAAGAAGACCTCTCAAGTGCCACCTCGCCCTCTAATTCTGCAATGTGGCTTTCCTCTCTCCTATAAAATAACTCCACCTAAGCCAACTCCCTTGCACACAGTGAGTGCTGAATGATTTACAGTCTCTCACACAGAAGTTGCATACCCTGTGGTGAGAGCATGGAGCCACCACTCCTCTCTCCTTGCCCTGCTGTTGCACAGCTCAGGCAGAAATGCTAGAAATTGAAATCATTCATTTAATTAGCATTGACTCAGTGACTACAGCACACAACTATCACAGACTTGGCTCTAATGCGAAGCTGGGGGTGATGATGTCTGTCCTTGAAGCTCAACTCCCACTCTTGCAAGCCAAACTCAGTGTTCCCTGAAATCTTATCAAGCATGCCACTAATTTACAACAGTTCACTGATTAATAACATGGTGACCATGCTGGAGGCAGTGCGACTGCCCTTGTTCTTTCTGTGACTGTTAAATCACCATTCAGCCTGGTCACTTTAGACACTGTCTGCTATATTAATCAGTTCAGTTTTTCTGGGCCAAATAGTACCAAGACAGTGACAGATAGGGGAATCATTCTTACATCCTGATATAGACCCAGGATTTACCTCCCCAAAAGGCTTTACCTATAACACTTTTGAAATGACAATGCTGAGTAATCATAAAAAGATTAACAGCAGGGAATGTGATAATACAGTTCAGAGGGATGGATATACAAAACCAAGTTTCAGAGGCTTGGAAAATTCTTTTTATGAAACTCTATATTCCTTAATGAGGTCTAGCAAATTAGAAGGTAAGTTCTTCTGGTACATGAACTTTATCTTGTTCATCACTGAATTCCCAAAACCTGGGAAAGGTGCTTGGCACACAACAGGTACTAAAAAAAAATTTAATTCTCACGTGATTGAATGAATGAATGATTACAGAAAACTGAGATATTGCCTGTTACCCATAAGAGTACAGATACACAGTATATCCAGTATATCCATAATGTATTGGGCATGCATAGAAATGATGAGGATGGTATCTTTCCAAACATTAATTCACCTTGGCAAACAAATTATAAGAAGGTTATGGTGAAAATACACTCCTCTACCCCCAGTCTAGTGTGCCTACAGGACAAATTGTGATTTTGTAAGCCTGCATTATTGTGATTCAATATCTCTTTAAAAGAAATATTGAGCAAAATGATCATTTAGAATTTGTACCAACTTGAAAAGTGACTATAGTTAAGTATATTAATCTAACTAAGACTGTTAATGATCTCTACATACCCCTTTGAAGAAATATTTAATGAAACAATCTCTAATTGATTCACACATATATATAAGGGCTATATCTGTGAAAAAAATTCATAGGTATTCCTTTTTCTAATACCTTTTCACAACACACATTCTTTTTTATCTCAAACTACCAAATGTTACTGAAATTCTTATTCTCTACAAAGGATTCTTAAAGCACACTGTCATCAGACTGGAAGGTTCCTTAAAGATCACTTAGTATGAACAGCTATTCATCCTTCTGACCTAAGATGAACTAAAAGTAATAATCAGCATGCCACTGAGCCAAATTTAAATTTTAAAAATAGAATTCTTCCAGACAAAAGATTTCATTTCATCAAGCTTCTACACTGCATACTAGCAGTTAACTTAAATGCTCTGCAAAGATTAAAACCTTAAGTACACAACGTTAAAAGCTCAACCAGCTGGTGCTCAGCGACAGGAGATGAGAAAGAGGGCCACTAAGACCACATTTAGCTCCAGGAATAAATTTTGACTCATCTTAGTAATCACCCATTGCTCTGGGCTATGCATAAGATCCTCACATGACCTCCCAAGCCACTGCGCTTAGAATGTTTGCAGTGAGATGATCATCTGCATCTCAAAGCAGAGTAACTACCATCTCAAAGTTAAACTACACAGTATAACTGTTCTCACAACAGCCCATGTGAAAATGCCTAATAAAAAAAATTTGCCTCGTTTTATTAAATGTTTCCTGTTAAAACATACCAGTTACAGAAATGAAGTGTTTGACATTCTAATGCAAACAAAACATCCATGTATCATAAATGTAAAGCATTCGCTGCTATAAATCTGCCTTTAACATTCCAACTAATCAAAAAAAGAGACAATTATAGCTCAGTGCTTATGTCTTTAAGTGTTTATGTGCAAATTTTGCACAAGGTCAGATGGACACAAGTTGAATGATACAATTACTAAGGGGTTCAATACTTTTGGCAGAGTGAACAAGTGGGCAGCAAATCAAGACTGGCCTATTACACTAAACCAAGAAATCTGTTTGCTATTTAATCTTACTTTAAATCCACTCCCCTTCCTCTAATTTGGTGAGATCACAGAATCCTGGAGTTGGAAGACACCTTCAGGATAAACTAGTTGATCACCCCTGCCCTATGAGACAGATCTTGAGAGGAAAAAGTGACTTGTCCTTACTGTTAGCTGATGGCAGAGATGGGACTACAACTCAGATTTAAGGCTCTTTTAATAAACCAGACTGTTGGTGTCATGGAAACGGGCCCTTCCCTGCTGGTCTCTTATTTCTACAGAAACACCTAGTTCTTTGGTGTTCTTCCTTTCAAGCAACTTCATGAGTGAAACTGATTTGCCTGCTCCACCTTCTGTGTCTTGCACTTTCTCCCACAATTTCTCACACACTTACCTGAATACCAAAACATAAGGATAACTCATTGACAATCAACCCCTAAGAGAATATAATCTGGGAACAGCTTCCAAAATCTTGCTTGCTATGCTTGAACAACTTCAACGAAGAGAATTTTTAAAATAAACCGTGTTGCTAAGGAAAATTAAAAGAAACAGTGAAAAGATTTCCTAAAACGAAATCTTGATTTTAAAGGGCCCATTACAGTCCTATGCCCCAACAACTCAGTTATCAACAAAATGCTTAATTAAGTGTGAGTAAAGGCAGAGACTGCAGCAACACATGTAGAGTGACTAGGAATGGTTCCGGAAGCTACAGGAGAAAACAGAAGTATTATTACACGGGCAAAGAAATGGTCAGGTGCACTTCCCACCCTCAGGATGGTGCGCAGCCTCGAACTGTCCCCTGCAGAGGCCAGATGGGCACTTACAAGAGACAGAGAGAGCGATTAAGCCCGGGAACCAGACAGAACCGATTCGCTGTGAGGGTCCCCGCCGGCCCGGCGGAGGGAGGAGGAGCCCCTTACCCGCCTTCTCCGCAGCCTCCCTGCCTGAGCCCGTCCAAGTTCTCTCCCCGCCGCCCCCACCCCCACCCCGGTCAGTCGAGCCCTCATACCCGTGAGATAGTTGGTCCACTTGTACAGAACTCCCTCCATGCTTCAGAGCCCGGCGCCGCGCATCCTCCTGGCCCGGCGCCGGCCGCAGTGAAGGGGGAAACGCGGGGCCTGGGGCAGCCCCTCCCGGCCCGCCCGGGCCCCTCCCCGGGCGCCCCCAGCCGGCACAGAGCAGCCCTCAGCCCGCGCGCGCTGCCGGGACGTGGCGGCCCTCAGAGGCCGGGACGGCGGCCGCCGCGCGGTGCTTGGGGGCCTTGAGACATCCCCGGGCGAGCCCCGGAGGCGGCGGCAAAGTCGGGACCACGGCCGGCCTCCCGCTCGCGCTCCCACCGCCCTGCTGCTTCCTTCCGCGCCCCGGCGCTCCTTCCTCCTCGCCCGCCTTCCTTTCCTCCCCCAGATCTCTCGTTTGTTTTCATTGACCCCGACGTCGCTTTCACTTCCTGGATGAAAGGGGCCGGCTTGTCCCGGGAAACCCCTCCCCGGCGGCGGGGCTGGAGGAGCGGGCGCGCTTTGCTGCGGCTCAGCCCAGCCCGAGGCTGCGCGAGGAGGGCGGGTCGGAGCCGTGACTCCTCCTCATCCTCCCACAGGCCCTCGGCTGGCGGCCCTGGGCTCCCGCTCTCACTCAGAACGCAGAGCCCCGGACCGACGGCCCCCCGGGGCCTAAGCCTCAGGGCCCGGGACCGGCGTACTCGGACCTGGCTACGTGCGCAGCCCCCGTGCCGACCCGAGGACTAGCCGCCCCCTCTCCCCCACCCACGTCGCACTCGTAGGCCTCTCAGGTTTTCCTGTAACTGAGCCTCAGGTCTTTCTGGTGGTTGTTTTTTTTTTTTTCACAAAAAAAAAAAAGCCTCCTCTTTATGTTTCCTTCGTATCCTTCTCCCGTTCAGGGGGTCCGAGAAATTATCTTCTAGGAAGTCAGTGTGCATTGATTGAGAGTCCCACCACGCCGACAAAGAATCTTAGCCACAACTTCATTTAGAATATAAAACACGGGAGCAACCGTTGGACTTTATTTTAAAAATGGAAGTTTTCTCTAGCCTTTATGATTTTTTAAAATCCTGTTTGGAAATGACCATCCCCTTGTATAATTGACAATAATTTTCAGATTTCTGTAATTTTACAAGCTTTAAGCAAAGCCGATATAAGCAGGCTCGGTGCTGCGGCTTTTAGGCTTTTAGCATCACTGAGGCGGACACCACCTCCCCTTCCAGAGCCTAATCCAGGCCTTCGCTGAGGTCCTTCTGGTTTGGGTAAAAGTCTTTGGGTATTCGCTTGGAAATACGGCGAATTGACGGATAGATGGATAGATGGAAATGTATTTAATAAATCGAATACGTATAGTTAAATGTTAATGATAGAATCCAAGTAGTGGATATAAGGCCGCGGTGATGGGGTAGTAAAATTTATTCTGTATGTTGTAAAGTTCTTCATGCTAAAATGTTGGGGGTGAGGATATAAGGCTGGCTTTGTGTCGGACTTGGTCAAATCCCTGCCGCGTATTAGCCGTGAGATTGAAACAGAATGCCCAATACTCAAATTACCTAGTTTTCTCGTCAGTGGAATGTGGATAATTACCTATGTCGCAGAGTTGGTAAGAAAAGCAAAACTGTTAAGAGCTTTACCCGCACTCCTAGAAGCCCTCAAATCAAGGGCGACAGCGAGTGGTGAGCGAAGGAAATGCAAACCAGCAGCCGGTCCCGAATCGCTGGAGTCGGCTCTGGGGAACAGCCGTTAACCCCACTTCGGGGAGCAGCGGTACCTCTGTGTACTAGTGTGTGGCTTAGCCTGGAACCGCTTAATGCATGACTTCGACCCCGAGAAGGCGCTTCAAAGACACCGCAGAAGCAGAATGCCTCCCCCGATGCCCACCAGTTCTCTAGGGATCTGAGGAGACGCCTTTCATGCCCAGAAATGACAATCCTATCCTCGGACTACGACACCCCATCAGAGTCTTATTTCCTCTTTTGCCAGTTTCAAAAGGTAACGCGAACGTTACTATCGAACCCTGAGGAAACTGTTTGTAAATTATGCGGACTTAGGGAGGAGATGCGGTGCAAGTGTGGAGTGTTGCCTTAGCGACTGAAAACAGCCAGCCAAAGCGCGGGGTACCACCAGGACGAAACCAGCAGCCAACGCGCAAAAATTCCGTTGCTGGGCGCGCCGCTGGGAAAGGGGGCGTGTCCACGCTTCACCCCGCCCCCGACCTTTTATGACGTAGGACAATGACTGCCACGCGTCGTAACTAGGCTGCTGGCGCGGCCACTCCGCGCCAGTGACACGCATGAGGGAACGCGGTGGTCATCTGGGGCCGACTCTCGGAATCATGCATTTCTTATTTAGGTTAATCATTTCCGTTTACCTGTGGGGCATTTTTACTGCTCAGGGACAAAAGGCAGAGGAGAGCATAGAGGAAGTGAAAATTGAAGTTTTGCACCGTCCAGAAAACTGTTCTAACACAAGCAAAAAGGGAGACCTGCTAAATGCCCATTACGACGGCTTCTTGGCTAAAGACGGCTCGAAATTCTACTGCAGGTAGGAAATGATGCGAACAGCTCCCGCGTCCAGTTGATGCACTAAATCTACCCTCCCTCCACCAACCAGAAACCTAATTTGTTGTTTGATTGATTTGTTCTTGTTTTTTAACAGCGAGAGTTAAGCCTTTTATTTCTAGGGGGGAAATCAGATTTGATACAGTATTTCCCTATTATATGGAATATTATTTAAATTACTGAAAATGTTGACCCAAGAAATTATTAAAAATACACACATCCATACACTCCCCCGACCACCACCACTGCCCTTGGTACCTATAGAAGTAAGTCAAGGTACTGTTTGTGAGAATGTTCACACTTTTCCTTTGCTGTGGGTTGGAGCCTCCTTACTGAGGACTACGTAGAGTTGTTTAGGAGATATTGTCTGGCCTTCAGAAGCACGATATTTACTGGCTGGAGGCCACTTTCCAGCTGTATCAAGAAGCCACTACAATGACTTTGTCTGGTGACTTCCGGACCCTGTGTCCTGCCTGCCCCCTCATCCCACCACTACTTACTCTGATTTAATTGATGGTTTATTACTCAGAGGTAGAATGTCTTTTCTCCTTCTGTGCTATTACCCTATAAAAATACAATTGGGGGGCTTCCCTGGTGGCGCAGTGATTGGGAGTCCGCCTGCCGATGCAGGGGACGCAGGTTCGTGCCCCGGTCCGGGAGGATCCCACATGCCGCGGAGCGGCTGGGCCCGTGAGCCATGGCCGCTGGGCCTGCGCGTCCGGAGCCTGTGCTCCGCAACGGGAGAGGCCACAACAGTGAGAGGCCCTCGTACCGAAAAAAAAAAAAAAAAAAAAAAAAAAATACAATTGGGGAAAGTTAGTTCTTTGCATCTAGAATAGAGAAATTTAATAAGAAGAAAAAATACAAATTTTAATCATGGTTCAAATGACTTTTTGAGGCTAAACCTGTACCATCATTTTTTAGAACAAACCCAGAATGGTAAATAAGTCATTTGGACAATCCATGCAGCTAGTTAGGGGCAGGAGACCCATTAAAAAGTTAACTGTTGAGTAGTTTTTGTAAAGATGACAAAACAAGAAAATGAGATGACTCCTAATGACTAGCTTTGGGCAAATCATACCTCTGTCTAGCTATTATGAGGGAAGTTTGAGCCAAACACCCCACTAGGGGGTTCAGAATGAATCTTAATATAGGAAAAGAGATGGTTAGAGAGGACTCCAATTTTAAATTGGAACTAAATGCTCAGCTGTATTTTAATGTTTGATTTTATTTTTCTTGAAATCAACTTACCTAGGTGTTGTTTTTAATTATAGCCGGACACAAAATGAAGGCCACCCCAAATGGTTTGTTCTTGGTGTTGGACAAGTCATAAAAGGCCTAGACATTGGGATGACGGATATGTGTCCTGGCGAGAAGCGAAAATTGATTATACCCCCTTCATTTGCATATGGAAAGGAAGGCTATGGTAAGGTATTTTAATATGTATATCTCTAAGTTATATTTAAAAATAAGTCACAGACTTCGGGTATATAGTCAAAAAATCAAAAGCAGACTCTCAAAGTTAAATAAGATATAGAATATAGGGTCCAATAAACTTTAGCTCTATCAAGTCCAGTCATCATTAAAGAAAGAAATTAAAACAAAAATGATATACCATTTTCACCCATCAGATTAGCAAAGACATAAAAGTTGGCAAAGGTATGGAAAAAACAGCAGTCCCAGGTATTATTGCTGGGAATGTAAATCATTTGACCTCTTTAGCAATTTCTATCAAAATTTAAAATGTACATATCCTCTGATCCCATAGTTCCATTTCCAGGAATGTGTACCAAGGTACATCTTAAAGAACATGGATTGCAGACTTTTTTGGGTAGCAAGACTGCAAACTACCCGAGTATCCCTTAGTAGGAAATTAGTTAACTAAGTTATGCTATATCTATACAGTGGATTATTGTGCAGCCAGTAAAAAGAATGAAGTAGAGCCATATGTATTAATGTGTTAAAGATAAAATGGGATAGAATATATTCCTGCAACAAATATTTATTGAGCAGCAGTGCCTGGCTCTATTCTAGGCACTGAGCATAAAGCAGTGTACAATGCAGAAACAGTTTCCTAACGTCAATGACAGCTTACCTGTGAGAGGGAAAATTTCACATATGTATCATGTATCTACATAGACTATCTAAAAAATACACCATCTGATGATATTAAATGTTCCTGGGAAGGAGGCCTGAGGGTCAAGGGTAAGGAGATTTCCTCTCATTCTGTAATATATTATACTATTTAAGTTTTTTACTGTATGCATGTACTAAATGTTTTATTGAAGTATAGTTGACTTAAAATACTATATTAGTTTTAGGTATAAAACATGGTGACTCGATATATTTATAGATTACACACCATACAGAATTATTACAGTATTATTGACTATATCCCCTGTGCTGTATATAATATCCCAATTGGTGGGAATGTAAATTGGTACAGCCACAACTGAAAACAGTACGAAAGTTTCTCAAAAAATTAAAAATAGAACTACTATATGATCCAGCAATTCCACTCCTGGGCATTTTTCTGAAGAAAATGAAAACACTAATTTGAAAAGATATATGCACCCCAGTGTTCATTACAGCATTATTTACAATAGCCAAGATATGGAAACAACTTAAGTGTCCATCGATGGATGAATGGATAAAGAAGATGTGGTATTAAAAAAAAAAAAAAAAAAAGAAGATGTGGTACACACACACACACACACACACACACACACACACACACACACACACACACCACTGGAATATTACTCAGCCATGAAAAGGAATGAAATCTTGCCATTTGCAACAACATGGATGGACCTAGAGGGTACTATGCTAAGTGAAATAAGTCTGACAGAGAAAGACATGTATTAATTTTTCAAAAATTAAATTTTTTAAAATCACTAAAGTTAAAAGTGGAGCAGAATAGAGAAATTTTTAAGAGGGGAAAATGGTCTGTGTGGCAGAGGGCCGGTTTCTATATTGCATTCTCAGTTGGGTCCTTGCTTCCTATTGCTGTGTGAAGACTATAAAGATTTTTCTTTTGGCCACACTCCAGGGCTTGCGGGGATCTTAGCTCCCCGACCAGGGATTGAACCCATGCCCCCTGCAGAGGAAGTGCAGAGTCCTAACCACTGGACCATCAGGGAATTCCCCAAAGGAAGAATCTTTACCTCCTCATTCTATTTAAAGCCCTTCTTAACCCCACGTATTTGAAATATTTAGTATATAATTAAAGCAATTAAAGATTTTCTACAATGAAATGTTGTTTTTACTCCCCAATATTTCATTGAAATGGCACACCCTCTGTAAGGCTGTTAGTTTACTCATTAGGCGGAATGGTTCCCTCGCCTATTCTTTCCAGCAAGAGTAGGGGATCACTGCCCCAAATTGGATTGGAGGGAAGTTAGTGGTACAAGTCAGATCCAATCAGATTTAAAGCTCCTAAAGAGACAGTTCCAGATAACTACAGCTTCACTTTCAAAGCTTTTCGCCAATCATTTGGTTCCATCAAAATAGCTCCCACAGAACCATAATTAGTGTATCCTATTTTTAGTTGTAAAGGAACCTAGGAGAGGGAGAGAGAATTGAAGATAAATTGAATGCAGTCTTGTCCTAAAAATGCTGTCATAGGTTGAGGTCAATTCTAGGCAAAATGATATAGGCAGAGTTTGCCTTTCATTCTCCTTAATCTCATTTTCAGAGTTTCTCTTTCTCTCTTGTAGATACCTCCACATTCTGCCTGCTACCAGGGCACCCACATCTCTCAACAATAGGTGCTCATCTTGGGTCCTGTTACCCTGTGACAAATGAGTACTTATTTTATCCTTTTTGTAAACTAATTTATGCTTAGATACAAATGACTACCCAGTCTGCCTAAGCTATTAATAAGCCAGACCCTTGCTACAAAAGTGTAGAAATTTGACTTGAAGTTAGTTCATATTCAATTTGAGGTGTCTTCAATAAATATATAAAAATAATGAATCTCACTAGTAACATCACCAACACCTACATTTTACACGTAAGGAAACTGAGGCCCGACAAAAGTGTGTTCTTTGGAATGTAGTTAACTGCTAGTTTACCTGCATTATTTATAATAGCTTACTAATAGCTTGAATTCAATTATTTTAAAAGCTGTTGTGTATACCATAAGTAACTGCTTAACAAACAATATCTTGATTGAATAAGCTTTTTTAAATAAGTTGTTATTAAGACCTAACATTAGCTATAACTTTATTTTAGGTAGTACTTGAAGAAGTCTTTTCCTGTGGGCAATATCTTTGCCTAATGTCACAGAGCACCCCTGCATGTCTTGAAATGCATGTGACTTGTTAGTGCTTTAATTAACAGTATATGTGGTATGTATAGATTCTTTACATTAACTTCTAATTCTTTGATCTGCTTCTCTAAATACAAGTAATTCTATAGCAAATGCATATTTTTCTCTTCTTTATACTGTAATTTTTTAATAATATAAAACTTAACTGGCAATATATTCTATGTTTACAGTAGAATTTTGGGGAAACTTAGACTTGTAATATTTTTTAAGAAATTTGAATTTGTGTTTTGAATTTGTTTTTAATTATTGTCAGGAGAAGTTATTTTTCTGTCATAAAGAGGTCTTAACTGGACAGAATAGGAATGGGTTTTGTAAAAATGATCAATCAATCTCTAGCTCTTTTACTATAAAGTCAGGTAATATGTGGTATGTTGGTTGGGATGGTCACATTAGTCACGTAATATGTGGGTAGATTTTTCTATGTCCTGGCTTTGGAGATGGCTGATCCACTTATTTTGGCTGTAACTTTCAAGCTTTGTTCTTTGGATTATGTAAATACTTTAGCAAGAATTCTCCACTTTTTCATTTAAAAAATTACTGTTTGCTTCAAAGAACAAACTTAGCCATTTTTCAAATAAGTGATAGAGGCCATTCATTCAACAAATATTTGAGTAACTATAATGTACTGGTGACAAAAGCCACCCAGTGCCTCTTAGCAAGTCATTTCTGCAGGTCATTTTTATGAATGGCCATCTGAAGTAGCCCATAGATTGCTAAAGTCATCTGTGACATCACTTAATAGATTAACTTTATTAAAGAGAGCTATTTAACTTAATACTTAGAAGGCTTTTTTGTGATTATAAATTTCTTCATGAAATTGTTACTGGTTTGTTCTGTCATTGCACTATTTTTTGTCTATAAAAATTTGAAAGACATGTATACTAATACATATATTTTATTCATACTTCCAAATAACTGAACAAAATCATTTTCTAAAAGAGACCTATCTATGAAATTGTTCTGCCTGTGAATTTCTTCTCTGCACTAGCTCTCTCCTGTATAATGTTGGGGTATATTAATAAAAATTACATGATTTAGGGCTTCCCTGGTGGCTCAGTGGTTGAGAGTCCGCCTGCCAATGCAGGGGACACGGGCTCGTGCCCCAGTCCGGGAAGATCTCACATGCCGTGGAGCGGCTGGGCCCGTGAGCCGTGGCCGCTGAGCCTGCGCGTCCGGAGCCTGTGCTCCGCAACGGGAGAGGCCACAACAGCCACAACAGTGAGAGGCCCGCATACCGAAAAAAAAAAAAAGAATACACCTGCCAAGGCAGGGGAGACGGGTTAGAGCCCTGGTCCAGGAAGATCCCACATGCCACAGAGCACCTAAGCCCATGCGCCACAACTACTGAGTCTGCGCTCTAGATCCCGTGAGCCACAACTACTGAGCCGTGTCACAACTACTGAAGCCCACGTGCCTAGAGCACGTGCTCTGCAACAAGAGAAGCCACCGCAATGAGAAGCCTGCGCACTGCAATGAAGAGTAGCCCCTGCTCGCCGCAACTAGGGAAAGTCCACGCACAGCAACGAAGACCCAACGCAGCCAAAAATAAATACATTAATTTTTTAAAATACATGATTTATATTTATTTCAATTTAATCAGGAAATAATGGTCCCCTGGGTCTTTAGAACTGACTTGGTTTGAAGACATATGGAAAAAGTGTTCCTAAGAAATATTTAGAAAGCAATTTTTATAAATATGAAATAATATAATCATAATGCTATAATGGCTATTTGTAAATAAATATTTGAACGTTATCTTCATGTAAGTTAAAGTGTTAAAATTTACACCTTTAGCAGAAGGCAAGATTCCACCTGATGCAACGTTGATTTTTGAGATTGAGCTCTATGCTGTGACCAAAGGACCACGAAGCATTGAAACATTTAAACAGATAGATGTGGACAATGACAGGCAACTTTCTAAAACTGAGGTAATTCAAACAGATTTCATATGTACAATCTCATTTTTTGTCACATCTGTGTTATAGCTATTATTTTTACTTCTACCTAGTATGGACTGATTAATTTGCTTTTATAGAGCTGGTTACAAAAAAACTAAATTCCAAGAAGAAAATGTACTTTTTTAATGTAAAACTTGAAACTAAGTCAGACTGTTTAATTTCCTTTCTCCCTGCAAGAGGGTCATTAAAATACCAAACTAATCTCTACGAGGCATTTCTGGCATCTAGCCTACAGGAGAAGATCTTTTCAAGCAGCACTGTAGGAATTTGTAACTGGGCAAACAATTCCCACCTCATAAGATTGTGAGGATTCCATGAGATTATTAAAAGAGCTAGGAAGAATTTGAACTGTGTAACCCAGAAAGTTGGTAAACAGGGTCCTGGAGTTCAGTTACCTAGCTTCTGCATCCTTAAAAAGCTAAAAATAGAGTTGTCATGTGATCCAGCAATCCCACTCCTGGGCATATATCCAGACAAAACTATAATTCAAAAAGATACATGCACCCCTATGTTCATAGCAGCACTATTTACAATAGCCAAGACATGGAAGCAACCTAAATGTCCATCGACAGACGAATGGATAAAGAAGGTGTGTGTGTGTGTATACACACACACACACACACACACACAGGAATATTACTCAGCCATTAAAAAAAGTGAAATAATGCCATCTGAAGCAACATGGATGGACACAGAGATTATCATACTAAGTAACCTAAGAGAAAGACAAATATCATATGGTATCACTTATATGTAGAATCTAAAAAAATGATACAAAAATGAACTTATTTACAGAATAGAAGTAGACTCACAGACGTAGAAAACAAACTTATGGTTACCAAGGGGGAAAGGAGGAGAGGAGGCATAAATTGGGAATTTGGGATTAACAGATACACGCTACTATATATAAAATAAACAACAAGGACCTACTGTATAGCACAGGGAACTATATTCAGTATCTTGTAATAACCTATAATGGAAAAGAATCTGAAAAAGAATAGATCATAGATATATAGATATTTGTATAACTGAATCACTTTGCTGTGTACCTGAAACATTGTAAATCAACTATACTTCAATGCAAAAAAAAAGTGATAATAAATAAAATACCCAGCCTTGTTTAACACTATCTCCAAATCGTTGTGCTTTACTCTCTTTTATATTATATGTATTAATATATGATTTATTTATATAATATACATAATTTCCAATAGAAATATAATTGAGTTACATACATAATTTTAAATGTTTTAGTAGCCACATTTTAAAAAGTAAAAAGAAACAAGTGAAATTAATGTTAATTAATTAACTCAATATATCTAAAATATCGCCATTTCAACATGAAACCAATATAAAAATTATCAATGACATTTTTTATTATCTTCAAACTTTGTTGTGTATTTTACCCTTACAGTAGCTTGTCTCAATTTGATCTACCACATTTCAAGTGCTTAATGGACATATATGGCTAGTAGCTACCATGTTAGGCTGTGCTTATGTGTCTTTGCTTAGAGAAATGTCATATAGAGAAAAGGGAATACTTCAGAATACCTGTTCCTTATTTGACATTAGAGAGATGATCATAATTTGTAGATTGGGGGAGAGCTATAGAAGCATAGAAAAATTAAGAAAATTAAATTTTATTTCAAAACCTGTAGTTGGGTTTTTTTAATTCATTATACGTATTTATTATTGGGTTGGCCAAAAAGTTCATTCGGGTTTTTCATAGGCTGGAAAAACCCGAACGAGGCCAACCCAATAACTTTAGAGATTATAGAAATGCCAATTTGGATTTTATTCACTAATGGAAATTCTTAAGAGGGAGTTTCCTTTGGTAATGTGGATAGTGTAGATTATTGGAAAGCATTTAGTTTCAACAAAATTCAATTCAGATGTTAATCTGAGTATGTACCACTAACCACCTATAACCTCGGGGGAAGCTAGTTTGAAGATGTGTTTCTCTTCAGAAAATTGCTTCAAAAGTTGAAAAAATTAAACCTCAAATAGCTTTTTAAATTTTTGTATCACTTATTATAAGCAGTCTTAGATATGAGTTTCTTTATGTAAACATTTTCTCAAAGTTGCTGGAAATTTCTTGTGATATATTTTTATTAAAGAAATATTATTTTGGCCTAGATAAGTCATTACCTGAAAAAGGAATTTGAAAAAGATGAGAAGCCACGTGACAAGTCATATCAGAATGCAGTTTTAGAAGATATTTTTAAGAAGAACGACCATGATGGTGATGGCTTCATTTCTTCTAAGGAATACAATGTCTATCAACATGATGAACTATAGCATATTTTTATTTCTAAATTTTCTTAGCTATTTACTGTACTTTATATGTAAAACAAAGTCACTTTTCTCTGAGTTGTATTCTCTATTTTTCCCCCATGAACATATTTTGATCCCTTCAATACATGTAATTTTGGAATAATAAATGTGAGACTGTTTTGCAAAAGTTAACTTTCAAGTAAGGCGTGATTGTGTTTCCTTTTGCTTTATTCTGTTAACATGAATTGCACCACCATAAAATCGACTTCTGCATCCTAGCGGGCAGCTTTTCCCCTTCAGGTTATAGGAGGACATCTATGTCAAAATCCACAAGCTCTTCCCAACTCTAACCTTAACAGCATGTATAGTTATGTAAATATCCAAATTTTAATATTTAAAGTGCCCCATATTTTAAAAATATTTAATAGGGACCCAGGAATTAACATTTCATTTGTTTATACATTTCACAGCATTATGGATAGTAGGATATAAAAATCATAGGACCGAGGAATCTTCCTTTAGTATACATGCAGGAAAGTATTAGTTGTATAACTCTGTCAGAGAGCCTCAACACAGTCTCTGTACTTTTTGGTGCAAGTTTCTGGCCTTAGGTATTTGTTCCAATGACTAATGTTTGAAAGACATTTCATCAGACCAAAGGCTTTGTGCCTTTGTCTTAGAGCAGGCATCATAAAGTCTGTACTGCTCTGACTCTTGCATTCCCTCAGACATCATTATACGCCTCTTCCTTCTCGTAGGCCTTTATATCTACCATCCCTAACTTTTTGTCTTGATAGTTTTAAATTGATGCTACGCTATTTCTTAGTCTCCCTTTCTCTAGGTATCTCTATCCTATGTCACTTCTCACAATGTTCTTGTTATTAACCATGAATGAGCATTACAAACTGGTATGCCATCAAGTTTTTGATAAATGTGTAGAACTTACTTTACACATGAGGATATCAAATGAGGATGCAGGTGAGGATGTAAAGTGCCATGGCAATTTTGTGTCATGGTCAAATCATTGTGGTCCAACATGTTGAGAAGAAGAGGTAAGAGATGCTGTAGAAAATCATGTTGGTACCCAAGAAAGGATACATATTTATTGGAACATGTAAGTTTTACTTACTGTGTATGTAGAAAGTGTGGTTAGGCAGTAAATAGCTCTATTCAAAACCAAGTGAGTTCAAAACAATGTCTTTTCCATTTTCTGAAGCTTGCTCTTTCCAAACCATTGTTCACTGTTCATCTTTTAACCTCTTTAAATATACTGCTAGAAATCCTATAATTTAAAAGTATAAGGGCAACACAAAAACCACTAGATTAGTGGATATTACATATGCATAGCACAGTTAGACACTTTGTAAAATAAAAACCTTTACTATCTTTTCTTTCCCCCCTATATTTCTTCATTCCTATACCCAATTTTATAACTCCTCACTTAATCATCAACTTTCATCCCTTTACTTCCCTCAGAAAAACCTGCTCTGTTCAAGTAAACTAAGTTGCTAATACAATATTATGTTTTGGTTTGGAAACTGCCCCCATTCTCTATATCCATATTAATAAAAGTCACTAGAGGTTTTTTTGATCAATATACTCATATTTGCACCTGAATCATAATATACTCGGCCCAAAACAAAAATACCATGAAGGCTATAAATGGAAATTATCCTATGATACCAACTTTCTAATTCTAACCTTTCTGTCCCATTGTTTTCATACCAAGTGCTTTTAAACTTATGTTTGTTTTTTATTTATTTATTTTTGACTGCATTGAATCTTCGTTTCTGCACACAGGCTTTCTCTAGTTGTGGCGAGGGGGCGCTATAGGGCCTAATCAAGCAGAGGGCTCAGAAGAGCCCGACAAGTTTGATCAAGGAGAGACTTTTTGTCACAGATAATGCCAAACTGTTTACCAAAGTAATCGTACCAATTTGTTTTTCAACTAGTATGAGAGTTTCAGTTGCTTTTCATCCTCACCAAAGCTTACTATTAGCAACTTGAAGATTTTGAATACTTCTAGTATACCTAGTGCTATCTCATGGTGTTTTTTTTTTTTAAACACTAAATGGATTGAATCACTTTTATTTATTTATTTTTGGCTGCGTTGGGTCTTCGTTGCTGCACTCAGGCTTTCTCTACTTGCGTTGTTGGGGGGCTACTCTTCCTTGAGGTGTGCAGGCTTTGCATTGCAGTGGCTTCTCCTGTTGCAGAGCACAGGCTCTAGGCGTGTGGGCTTCAGTAGTTGTGGCACGTGGGCTCAGTAGTTGTGGCTCGCAGGCCCTAGAGTGCAGGCTCAGTAGTTGTAGCGCACGGGCTTAGTTGCTACGCAGCATGTGGGAGCTTCCCAGACCAGGGCTCGAACCTGCGTCCCCTGAATTGGCAGGTGGATTCTTAACCACTGCGCCACCAGGGAAGTCCCTAAACTTATGTTTTAAAAAATTATAGGGCTTCCCTAGTGGCGCAGTGGTTGAGAGTCCGCCTGCCGATGCAGGGGACACGAGTTCGTGCCCCCGTCTGGGAAGATCCCACATGCCGCGGAGCGGCTGGGC
Organism: Phocoena sinus; assembly: GCF_008692025.1. Lineage (NCBI taxonomy): Eukaryota > Metazoa > Chordata > Mammalia > Artiodactyla > Phocoenidae > Phocoena > Phocoena sinus. The sequence continues at coordinate 55,490,934 of NC_045769.1, forward strand.
CCGTGAGCCATGGCCGCTGAGCCTGCGCGTCCGGAGCCTGTGCTCCGCAACGGGAGAGGCCACAACAGTGAGAGGCCCGCGTACCGCAAAAAAAAAAAAAAAAAAAAAAATTATAGATTTTTAACTTTTTAAATAGTTAAAAAGATAAAATATTAATCCTTCCACATACATATAGTATACAAGTATTTCGTATTTATGTAATTGCCTAATGACTTCATAGGCATATTCCTAGTAGTGACTGCTGTACTATTTGATTTCTGGAACTTTAACATAGTATTTTTGTAATAATTTTAAAATGGTGTATAGTAAATAATTTAGGTTGCTTGTGTATAAAAAAATTTCAGATGTCTTACAGAGTAGATGCAAAAGGTCTCACAGAACTAAATACGTTAAATGTTTTAAACATTTTCAAAGGAGAAAAGAAATAAACATGTCCCAGCTGCCTTAACTTTAAAATGACTGTAGTGAGTTTTTATAAAGACAAAGCTGGCGAGCACATATATATGTACATCACAAAATGGCAGCCCATTACTACTATCAGTCATCTTTAATTGTGTACACAAAACCCCACACTGAGCTCAGTGTGCTTTTAATTTGATACCACAATTAAACATTTAGGATTACATTAAATTATTAACACATTTTTCTCATTTTACCAGACCTAAGGCAACAGTTAAAGCACCATAAAGTTGCCACTTGTGTGCTCTTGTCATTCTTAGATCCTGAATTAAAAGCCAACTAAAAATAAAATTGATATCTAGAAAATTTCTATGTAAAATGAGACTAAATCCCAAAATATACTTCTAAAGTGACTGGCAGATTTTATGAAGGAATATCTATATTCTGAATTTTATATTTAAACCTTTTCCAATATAAACATTATTAATCCTCATGACAATTTATGAGGTAGACACTATTATCATCTCCACGTTATAGATGGGAGAAATGATGCCCAAACAGGTTAATTTCTTGTTCCCCTCCCTCTTTAATGTGCTACAACTCATCAAAGCAAACCTAGATAATTTTGGAAAGGTGTGTGGCACAGTTGCACCTAAAGCACCAGCAAGATACATTGATTTTCCATTTTATTTCATTCTCTTGTGCCAAACATCAAAACAAGGAACTGCATGAAGTCTCACATACTTCTGCCCATCGACAGAGCACTGAAAGCACCCATAAACCGTCTCCCTTTTAAAGCTCCCCATGCCACAGAGTATGCAAGGTCCTTTTGGAATGCTGTGATTAAGTAAATTAACTCGGATATGAGTCCCTTCTTTGAGTGAAATATCACTCATGCTGAGAGATTTGTCATAATAGTCAGAAAAAAGATCATCTAAGTAAAGCTGTGAACGAGAAATGGCATCCATCACTCTTCTATCTAAAAGGACAAAAAAAGAAATGTGTTACAAGTCAAATAAAAAATGTATAGCCAAACTGCAATTATAACTATGTGTGAATCTAAACCATCAGTCATGAAATTTGGCTTTTAAATTTAAATTCTTAAGACAGTATTACTGAAGAGATAACCTCAAGTGTTAACCTGAGAAGCAAAAAATCTTCAGCGGACATACTTCTTTCAAATAGTATATTTCTCAATCTGTAGAGCAGTGCAAATGTTGCCGTTTCTTCCATTTCAAATCCTCCTTTTGACACTGAAGTGACACAAAGGTCTATAAAAAAAAATTTAGAAGATGTTATAATTTGAACAACTCATATATATATATTTTTTGCGGTACGCGGGCCTCTCACCATTGTGGCCTCTCCCGTTGTGGGGTGCTCCGGACGCGCAGGCTCAGCAGCCATGGCTCACGGGTCCAGCCGCTCCGTGGCATGTGGGATCTTCCCGGACTGGGGCACGAACCCGTGTGCCCTGCATCGGCAGGCGGACTCTCAACCACTGCGCCACCAGGGAAGCCCAAACAACTCATGTTTTATTGGGAGTTTTAATTGTGGTTGAATTCTGGTATGTGCCATTCATTTTATTTTTTTAAGTTAAATTTTACATATTTTTAGAAAAGGTAACATTTACATGGTACGAAATTCAAAGAGTACAAAAAGAGGATACGGTGACAAATAAGTCTCTACATTGACCCCAGCCTCAGTTTTATACCCCAGGGTAACTACTGTTGTGTGTACTTCCAGAAATACTCCATATATTTTACATGCATAAAGAATATGTATATATGTATGTATGTATATATATAAAATTGTTTAGGCTCAAATAGATACACATTTCTTTAAAATATCATAGAGATTATTCCATGTCAGGATCTTCAGTGCTACATAATTCCTAACGGCTTCACAGTATTCTATTGTGTGGATGCACCATTATTCAACTAGCTGCTGATAATACACCTTAAGGTTATTTCCAATCTTTTGCTATTATGAGCTGACTATCCTTATACCCACATCATTTCATATATGTATATCTATAGGATAAATTCCTAAAAGTGTAAATAAGGCTAAAATATATGTAATTTAAAATTTTGATGGACATATCAGTTCTATCAGTTTACACTTCTAGTGATCAATATTATTGTAAAAACCTACACCCTTGGACTTCCCTCGTGGTCCAGTGGTAAAGAATCCGCCTTGCAACACAGGGGACACAGGTTTGATCCCTGATCAAGGAACTAAGATCCCACATGCTGCGGGGCAACTAAGCCCACGAGCCACAACTACTGAGCTCGCGCACCTCAACTAGAGAGGCTGCGTGCGGCAAACTCTAGTTGCCCATGCACTCTGGAACCCGAGCGCCACAACTACAGAGCCCACGTGCCCTGGAGCCTGCATGCCACAACTAGAGAAGAGAAAACCCGCAGGCCACAACTAGAGAAAAGCCCGCGTGCTGACACGAAGAGCCCGCGCGCCACAACGAAAGATCTCGCGTGCCCCAACGAAGATCCCGCATGCCTCAACGAAGATCCCACATGCTGCAACCAAGACCCGATGCAGCCAAAAGAATAAATAAATACATCTTTTTTTACAAAAAACCTACACCCTTTAGTGTCCCAGATAGAATTTAATTAGTATGATTTGTTTCTGGGCTCCCTATTCCCTCCTCCGACAGAACTGCAGAAACAAAAACAGGTCTAAAAATGTTCATAAATCACCATGGCTAAGGGGCTCCCTTGCCTATTCCTTTGGGCTACACCTAGACTTGAGCTGGCTGGTCTAATAATCTTAAAACCTGTGAAATGTAGAAATTTAAACTGAGCTGCACTGCAGTATTATATAAGGTGACAGTTTGGGGGAATTATTTGTAACTTTAAGGTTTTAGGGAAAGTCTGGAGTTGGGGGAGCTGGGTCTATGAAAGGAAAACCGGAAGAAAGGTTGTCTTTGGGTATCCTAGTTTGGATGCCTTGACACCTTCGACATCTTACTGTCTACCTACTCTATTTGCCTTCATCAAAAGCTACCTATTAGACGACAATTTTTTATTTTCCCATATAAGTCAAGGAAATACTGTCAGTGGATTGTGTTCTCACTCTTAGCTATAATTGTAAGTGGGTGGTGGGAAGACTACAGCCTTCCCCAAGAAACAGGGATGAGCTGATGAGTAAGTAAGGACTGGAGGGTCTTTCCCAGTTACTTCACCCAAACATAATATTGACAGTACTTGAGAGCAGCACTCTTCTATTATTAGACACTCAGAAAGAGACAGAGATTCTCATTAAATCCTTCTTTAAAAATACAATCATTTTGGTGTTTCATGCAAATCACTCACCAAAGGCACCATCCAAGTAAATGAAGAGTTCGAAAACACTGAAAGCTATGGTTGTGTGTGCTGGAAAAACAATAGCTTTGTCCCTTCCCCTGGTATTCTGTTCATCCATAAAATGAAACTATATTAAATAAATTAAATAACATGGTTAAGGAGCACAACACATAACGATATATTTTTGGAGAAACAAAACATTCCCTACAATCCTACCAAAAACAAACATCCCCACCCCTACAAGCAAAGAATGCTCCTACTTGAATTCAACTGTTTCTAGCAGAGGTCCAAATTAATGGTCCATTGGAGACTTGTGATCTATATTAGGAAATACCTCTCACTACTTTCTCATTTACTTTGTATCAGAGCCAATGATTAGTGCTACCACATGGGTAATGCTCTCTGGCATAGAAACGTTTTTCTTTCAACTGTAAACCAACTGCCTTTAAGTGCTACAGTTGTTTTTAGCCTATTCTGTCCACTGTTCCAAAGCAATTACCAACAATTAAGTAAATGTTTCACTCAGTTCATGCCCCCAAAATGATCCAATGTTAAACAATTTGGTGGGCACCTAAATGTAGCCACTGAACAGAACCTTCATTTGCAAAGATTTGAAATGATTATCATTGTACCCTATCTTTCTAATAATTCATTTTAATAAAACAAATCAAGTCATTATATGCGTCATTATTAGGTGAATGACAAGGACAAATAATACCATAATTGAGCTAAAAATTAAACACAAATAGCTTTCAACATTTTTTTTTTTTTTTTTGCGTTACGCGGGCCTCTCACTGTTGTGGCCTCTCCTGTTGCAGAGCACAGGCTCCAGACGCGCAGGCTCAGTGGCCATGGCTCACGGGCCCAGCCGCTCCGCGGCATGTGGGATCTTCCCAGACTGGGGCACGAACCCGTGTCCCCTGCATTGGCTGGCAGGTGGACTCTCAACCACTAGCGCCACCAGGGAAGCCCCTCTTTCAACCTTTTTTAAAGAACTTAACATTGAATGAAGCATGTTTGGCCATTAACAATATTATTTTAGAAAAATTAATTTAATATAAAAATATAAACTCAACTTTTTAAAATTCAAGTAAAAACTGTATCACTTAAAAATAAAATCAAAGAACGCAACATAACCACTCAATTTGTATTCTTAAAACAGCATAATAGTAATATGAGGGACTCCATTGTACACATTATTTCACAAGGATCAGTGATTTCTAACATTATTTTACATGTTTATAATTCAAATTTTCTTGGATTTTTTTTCATATTCTAAAACAAAACCATTGGTGTGCAAAATCCTATATACAATTGCAGGTCAACATTTGACAAAATACACAAGGCTCATTAGAAACTGAATACTTAAAAAATTCCCATTGCAGCTTTTCAGTAAGAGAAGTCTAATGGGTCTAATGGTTTACCCTCATGGATTCCCCACGAATTCCAGCGTGCACAGACAGTGAGCACTGTCGTGTGGTTCGGATGCTTTCCATGACCACACACAATACTGCCTTTCTGCTCCTCCTTGACTGACGTATCAAACTGTGGTCAAAATTAATTTTTCTGAAATCAAGAAGACAGACATTCACAAGAATCTGTAACATCTAACTATGTATAATCAAGTACATTTTTTGATTATCATGTGTTACTATTCACGATCCACCTTAATTAAATCAAGGCAGTCCTAATACAAATCAGAAGGTGTGCTCAAAAGAAATTTAATAATCTGCCTCTCCTTCCTATTTTGTTAAAACACGCATACTATAGGAGTCTGTTGGAGGAGACTCTCTTAGTGTATTTGCTGCAAGCAGATTCTTGAAGTCTTGTAATCTTATAATTTAGCAAATGCGGCAGAGCCAAAGTGATTTTGCAGAGCAATTAAATATTTTTTAAACCAAATGATTCCAGGTATCTACACTTATCCAAAGCTTGGACATATTACTAATTTGCAGTATTTCAAATAAATCAAACAAATTACTCTAATAAAATATAACCCGAATGTTTTAAGCACTCTTTGTAATGAAGTTTATATAATTAAAATATTTAATAAAAACATGGAGGTATTATACTGACCGTGTAGTAATTTCCTTGAGTAATGTTGATACTTCCACTTCATGTTTGGTTACTACACCAAATGAAGCTTTTACTGCAACTGAATCTGATCCAGTAACGTTAATCCCAACGTCATTCACAATATGGTTGCCTCGCCTTCCATAAAGTGAAACGTCTGATTCATCTTCATAATTCAGTAACTGATAAGATGAAACACCTTTAAGAAAAGGAAATCAATATTTTAAATGTCTTGAATTCATCTAATGTAAATATGTATAGTAGCACATTAATTTACCATTTAAGACTTGATTACCCAAATGTTGAGAATGGCAACATCTTAAACCAAGATTAAAAAAAGCAATTCAGGACTTCCCTGGTGGCGCAGTGGTTGAGAGTCCGCCTGCCAATGCAGGGGACGCGGGCTCGTGCCCCGATCCGGGAGGATCTCACATGCCGCGGAGCGGCTGGGCCCGTGAGCCATGGCTGCTGAGCCTGCGCGTCCGGAGCCTGTGCTCCGCAACGGGAGAGGCCTCAACAGTGAAAGGCCCGCGTACAGCAAAAAAGGGAAAAAAAAGAGCAATTCAATTAATCTGACAACAAGAGAAATAAATATCTAGAGTACTTTAAATGAACTCAAATTCTCTTTCAGCCAACAGCATACTTAAGCATCAAGATCCACTGGCTAGCTGAAAGAAAAACAAGAGTTTATAAGAAAAATTTGTTAAAATGTTAATATTAGCCTGTTAATACATTTCAGCTTACCGACTGTAGTAACTGAATCAAAAAATAAATACAAATTACTTTCATCACATTTAACCATGTGAGATAGGCAAGACTGAATAATACCCCCATTTTATAGATGAAGAAATATACTATTATGTCATATTCTAAGTTGATTTGGTTAAAACAATTTATAAAATAACTGAAATTAAATTATCCAATAAATAATCTTATAAAATACATTTGAAATTATTCAACCAATAAGAGATTTGACAGTATAAAAACGTTAGGCATTGTTAACAATATTACTGTCACAGTAATAAGAGTTGCTTTTATCAATGAAAATACATAAATATTATGAACATAGGTAGCACAGACAACCTATGTTTAGATTACCAATAATATAACTGAATGAGTAGTCACTCCCAAACAGACATTTAAACTTACCAGCTGAAATTTCTCTGTCTCCTAGAAGAATATCTTTCAGTGTAAAGGGTGTTGAAGTAAATTTATATCTAGGAAACAGAAAACATCTCTTCTTTTTTACCACCAGACTTAGAGGTTGGTATTTGTCAGCCTCACTGAGGCTTGGAACGGGAACTAATCTCCCTCCATCTCCAACTTGTTTGACAAAGCTCTTGGTAGCCGCAGCAAACATATTAATACAGTATTAAAACGTCATGAACTGCAACCCTCAGATAACAAATCCATGTTTTCAAAAAAAATCAGGCATAAAACTAAGTCTTGCTTGATTTTAAATATAATTATACACGTTAAAAATACAAAGCATGGTTTCACTGAGTAGCTTACCAGTGTACAATTTACAACACTACCTCCCCTGGTGTGCTCAGGTAATGAATTATAGATTAACAGTGTAAAATGATATACTAAAAGCAAGTCTAATTTGGAATTGCAGTCTATAACACTAAAATATACACAGAAAACTACTAATCTTTATATATTATCAATGTCCTTGATGACGGTCACAGCTGATAGTGGTTTGCCAGGTTCAAAGGAAGCATATAACCCTACAGGGAACAATACGTTAGCCACTAACATTAGCCCTGGATGCCATCCACAGTGGACCTAGTCCAAAGGGAATTCCTTCACAAGTCCATTGTGCCAATTTTGGCGACAGAAAAGCACTATTTCTGTGTTATGGTACACAGTTCATTCTTTGAACATTTCATTCATTTTCCTTGTATGTTTACAAAATCAAGTGATTAATATAAAAATAAATTCACAGAATATAAGGAAACAATTGTATGCAGAACTTTATAAAATACTAAATGAAAGTCATATTACATATGTGTAACTGCATAAACTCTGACTTAGGAGTTTCTGTTGAAGCTGGCACATAGTGTCTCTCTGAAATAGAGTACTGCTGCATTTATTTTCTTTTTGTTTCATCATTACTATCCAGTTACTCAACCTTTAAAGAGAGCTGTATAAAGTTTAGACTTGTTTTTAAGAAATTTTATGGCTAAATCTTAGAAACAAATCTGAGTGCTGAAATAGTGTACTGTCATGGCTATGTGGATGTCAACATAATTTTGAAATAGTGGCTATGTGGTACTTAAAATAAGATATTCATTAAAACAGCAATGCATAGTAATCGATATACAAACATCTATAGAGGGGGTAGAGGGAGGAAGAAAATACAGGCTTAATTCAAGTCTCAAATAATGTAAATCACTTTGATTAGACTCCGGACAGCTTTTTCATTTGCTTTCAAGTACCCAGGGTTCGAGAGAAACAAACAAAAAGTTCCTAATAAGGACCCTTCGTGTGAATAGCATCGTGCAAGGCAATCTTCCAGAAACGAGAAAGCACAAGGAGTTATTACTGCAACTGGCAAGCAAAACCCCTAGAAGCGATACGACATCTAATGTCGCTGTCTGATCCCCACCAAAGGTGGTGCATCCCAAGCAAACGCCATTACAACCAACACAGGTGTGCAGAAACAGCATTTAATTAGAATCGGGTCCACAGAAAAGCCTTCGTTTACACCTAACGTGCCTTGCTGGGATCCGCTAGCCCAGCACTCATCAGGCGATAAAAGCCTAGAAGACAATGGAGCCCACGTGGGGGTGAGAGGAGTGGGTGTCCGGACGTTCCCGCGAGCACCTAAAAGCAGGACTCCAGGACAGGAGCCCACCTCAGCCCTCAGGAGCGGGTATACCGCGAGTCTCAGGCTTCGGGCCCAGGCCTAGGGAGGCTCTCCGGCAATTTTGCATTTGGAATTTTAAAATCATTTTCTTAAAGTGACGCACCGCTCCTCTTCCCCGTCCCCCGCAACCCCCTCCAAAAAAAAAAAAAAAAAAAATGGCTGAGCTTCAGGCCTCACAGTCGCTGAAGCTTGCCCGCCCGACGACAAGCCTCTCTCTGGGCAGGGAGCGGCCTCCTTTTCAGGACACACAACTGCGGTCTCCACTAGCCGCAGGGCCGAAGGTGGCGCACGGGCCGGGGCTGCGAGGGGGCGGGGCCGCCGAGGAGCTCTACCCGAGCCAGGACAGCAGGAGGCGTGACCGGGAGCCTGGACCGGCGCTACCGCAAAGAAGCTCCGCCTCCGCCCCCCGCCCATCCCCTGGAGGGACGCAAGCGGGGAGGGAAAGGGGAGTCGGAGGAGGGGAGGAGGTGGTGGCGTCGGCTCTAGCTCGCTCCTCTCGGGGACCGACCGACCCGCGGAGCGAAGACGTCGCTCCACACTGCTCTTCCTCCCGCCGCAAAGCCGTCCCTTCTGGCCATGTCTCAGAGCAGGCATCGCGGCGCGGCTCCGCCGCTGGAGCGCGAGGACAGCGGGACCTTCAGGTCAGCGCCCGGGCGGTCGGGACCGAGCGGGGCAGGGCCGGGAGTGGTGGGCAATAGAGGAGGGGGCAGGGGAGCCGGCTGTCCAGCGGCATTCTGGGTAAAGCCCCTTCCTGGCGCTCGCGTCCTCACGGCTGCTGGCGGGCGCTCGGCCCCGCCCTCTCGGCGGCTAGCGGGCCGGGGTCTACGGCCCGGCCCCGCCCCTCCTGCGGCCTCGGGAGGCTCGGGGTGGCCGGAGGTGGTTCCCGGCCGCCGCCTGGGAAAGGGGTTTATAGGCTTGGTCCCGGGAGGTTGCAGCACCCGAGCGTACCTCCCGATTCCCCCGCGAATCCCTCCTACCCGCATTCAAGTTGTCTCCCTAAAGACCTCCCTCACCCTGCTCGCCGCCCGCCGCAGCGGGGCCGGGAGGCTGTCGCGCCTCGCCACCTCTAGCCCTGGCCGACGGGGAGCTTCGGTGCCTCCGGCGTCACCGTTGGTGGCTGTTAAAACTAGTCTTTATTTGCTTCTGCTTCCCTCCCCGCTTTGACATGCAAAGCACAGCTTTTTCTGGTTTTTGCAGTTTGGGGAAGATGATCACAGCTAAGCCAGGGAAAACACCAATTCAGGTATTACATGAATACGGCATGAAGACCAAGAACATCCCAGTTTATGAATGTGAAAGATCCGATGTGCAAATACACGTGCCCACTTTCACCTTCAGAGTAACCGTTGGTGACATAACCTGCACAGGTCTGTATGCACAACGAACCCCGATGACCATGTGGGTTGGCGGGTCAAGACCTGGTATTGCTTCTTAGCTCGGAAAAGTACCCTTTTTACCAGAGACAACAGTGAGGAGCAGGCTCTTAAAACTGATACCTTTCTCAGGTCATTGGGACTTTCCAACTTCCTGATCCTCTCCCTAATTTTCTGTTCCCCAGATACCAAGAGAAGCTCAGAAACATACCCTAGGATCCTCCTAGGGATCTTCCAAGAATTAGGGAGAAGCAGGAAAGGCTCTTGGAGCAGCCATAGATGAATCAGTAGGTGCTGTCAAATTTCATAGGTTATAGCAGATGTCAGGAGGCATGACCCCAGAATTTTCTGAGCTGCTCCCCTCTATGTATGGACTCATTTGGCACTTTGGGCCCATTGTACCACACTCGGTTCTGTATCCAAGCAAAATGAGGAAGGCGGAAAGCTCAACTACACTATATTGCATAGCAGCTTCTAGTTCCTGGCACTGTACAGTACTTTAATAAGATGTTGTCACCTTTTTTATACATGAGGAAATAGGTCCAGAGAGATTATAAGAAACATGCCCAAGGTCACACAGCAATGAAGTTTCAAAATTAAGATCCACCTTATTATGGTCATTGAACTTGAGCAAATGATAACTGAAGTAGCCCATTTGTAAATGTAGACATTTTATTCCTTATGTATCTATTTAATTGCAAACACAAAAAATATTGAATACTAAATTTAATTTGGAAGAATGCCAAGAAAAAAATTCAGCAAGAAGGCTGAAGTTCCACCATCTGGTAATCTGAAGGCATCATTTGTTTGTGTCCCTGAAAATCTGGATTCCGCTATTTTCATTGAAGCCACTTTAAGAAAATTTTGAAGCTTTTTTGTCTATGTGGGGCAGGTGGATTGTAGCTAGATTGTAGCTAGAAGGTTCCTCATATGAACCATGGAATCAACATTTGCACTACTGCTTTAGCTGGTCTATTTTAGAATACTCAGTGAAAACTCAAAAGTAGCCTTTTTCCCTTCAGTGTGTTTTAGATCAGAGATTAACAACCTGTGGCAACTGCTTAGTCCCCCTACTCTTCTCACACTGTCCTGTCTTCCTGTGCAAGCTTATCTACCTCCGTGGCTTCAAATACTATCTAAAGGCTGATAATTCTGAAACCTCTGTCTTCAGCCCAGGTGCAGTTACAGAACAGTGTATCTGCCTGTGCTTGCTAGGCATTATTGCTTGGATGACCCAAAGACACCTCAGTCTCTCACTGTCCCAAACTGAATCTATCTTCTCTTTCAAATCCATTTCCCCTGCATTCCCCAGCTCAGTAAAGGCACCACCATCACCCGTCTGCTTACAGTAGAAATTTGGGTTTCACCTTCTTGACCCCTTCTTCTCCCTCTGCCTATTGTCCAGTCTGCCCCCAAATCCTACTTCCTAAATTCTCTTGAATCTGTCTGCTTCTCTCATCTTTCTGTTGCTACTATCCGAGCCACATGGATTATAGTTGCAGCCTCATAGCTGCTCTTTTAGCTTCTATCTTGTGTTGTCCATTTTCCACACAAAAACCAGAGTGTTTTTTCTGGCATTCAAATCTGTGCATGTACTTCCTCTTTTTAAAATCCATTCAGTGGTTTTCCCATCACCCTCTGGATGAATATAAATTTCTTAACATCACTGACAACCTTACTTCTCAAAATGTGGTCGACAGCAGCATTGCTATCACCTGGGCACTTGAAAGAAGTGCAGAATATCAGGCCCCATCCAACACCTACTGTTAGTATGCATTCTAACCAAATTCCCAGGCAATTCCTAGTTTGATAAGCACAAATTTAGGAGACCATTCTTTGACCTCTCCTACCCTTCAGCTCTCTAGCCTTTTGCCTCAAAGTTCCTTTCCTCAAGCTTTTACTGTCCCCCACAACTTGGGGCCTGAGAACACCATGCTGTGGGTTACCTCTGAGGCTCTGCAAGTACTTTCTCCACCTACAGTGCTCTTCCTAATCCTCCAGCTCTCCTCACCTCACTAACTTTTACTGATCTTTCAGGTCCTTGTTTAGTTATCTCCTCCTTCATGAAACCTTTCTGAATCCTTACCAAGAGTAGGGGAGCTATCCCTTTTGTAGGCTACCCTACAACCTGCACTTAGGCCTGCTGTGATACTCCACATTTCAGACGTCTTTTTTTTTTTTCTTTTGGTATGCGAGCCTCTCACTGTTGTGGCCTCTCCCGCTGCGGAGCACAGGCTCCGGACGCGCAGGCTCAGCGGCCATGGCTCACGGGCCCAGCCGCTCCGCGGCATGTGGGATCTTCCTGGACCAGGGCACGAACCCGTGTCCCCTGCATCAGCAGGCGGACTCTCAACCACTGCGTTACCAGGGAAGCCCCCAGATGTCTTTTTATAGACAGAATCTCACACATTAGGCTGTATGCTCTTTAAGGGCAGGGACCCTGCTTAGCTCTCTACTACGGTTGACCCTTGAACAACACGGTTTTGAATTACGCAGTCCACTCATACGAGCATCTTTTTCAGTAGTAAATACTACAGTACCATACAATCCATGGTTGGTTGATTCCGAGGAAGCTAGAAATGGAGGAACTAAAGATACAGAGGGCTGACTATAAATTATGGGTAGATTTTCAACAGTGCAGAGGGTCGGTGCCCCTAACTCCCACATTGGTCAAGGGTATATCCTTAATACCTATGTTAGTGGATAAATAAGTGTGGTTTATGTGGTCTCCGACGCTTGAGAGCCATGCTTGAAATTTATTCCATGTTCCTTTTCTTTCCTCCACACAGGAGGAATGGACATCAGCATTCTGATACCACTTTGGAAAGGTTCTCAACACCTAGTTTGAAGTCAGAAGGAAAAAGATTGAATTTACAATTTACTTGTGTGGTTGCTTACTAAAATTAGGCATCAGTCTCAGTGATTAGTCAGGCCTAGTCCCTTCTGCCCCCTTAGCTACCCATGTAAGGGATACAGATTATATGGAAGACGCTTAAGGTAATCTCTCAACTTCTTCCCTATACAAACCTTCCCCCACTGTATCCAACAGGTAGTCATGACTGCTTAGCCAAGCAGAGGGGTTTAATTCAGTATAGGAGGGGTTGTTACAGTGAAAGTGTGCACATTTTGCTGACAAACGGTGTTGCTGTAAGTGGCTCCTTTAAAGGAAACTTGTTGCTATAGAAGAATTTCCTTTCTAAGAATAATGGAATAAGTTGCATTTCTTCAGAAGGTATGACATAGTCTACTTTATTACTTTATGTAATAAGCATGTATAATGTATACCTGTGTAATGATTTTTATACAGGTATACAAAAATACATATAATTTTTTAAATCACAGGGATTTTTTAATGTATTAACTTAATATGGTATTTTATTTCAGTGTATAACTGTATGCAAGTGTATGTTTTTATTACCTAGTGTGTATATATATAAAATGTGTAGTGGCTTTGTTTTGTATTATGCAAACATCTATGTAAGCCTCACATTTTCACAGCATGTAAAGAGTTTTTTTTTTTTTAACCTTAATTCAGGTGAAGGTACAAGTAAGAAGCTGGCGAAACATAGAGCTGCAGAGGCTGCCATAAACATTTTGAAAGCCAATGCAAGTATTTGGTGAGCTAAATTTCTTTGTATTCTGCAGCTCAAAAATATCATGGCTGAGGTAAGGTTAAAAGTTTGAACATGCTCACAAAAGCAACAAAGTAAACAGTTGTTAATATCTAGCTCTAAAATTCTATTTCGTTGTGAAGACCTGTCATCCACTAAAGACAACTTTATCCGTAAGAAATTAAATCCAGCTATTAATTGGCAGTTGAAGGCTCTATTAATTAGTAGATGAGGTGCAACACTAGAAAACCAGAGTGTTTCTGGCAAACATCTTACTGGATTAAGAGTTTCTTTCTACAATGAAGAAAACAAGGTGTGAGATAGAAAAAGATCAGCTAAAAGTATTCTTTTAGAAATTCGAATTTGAAAGGAGACAAAGAGATTTCCTTCTAAATGTGATGTTAATTCTTTTTTTCTTTTTAATACATTTATTTGATTTATTTATTTTTTGGCTGCGTTGGGTCTTCTGTGTCTGTGCACGGGCTTTCTCTAGCTGCCGAGGGCTTCTCATTGCAGTGGCTTCTCTTGTTGCGGAGCACAGGCTGCAGGCGCGCAAGCTTCAGTAGTTGTGGCTCGCGGGCTGTAGAGCGCAGGCTCAGTAGTTGTGGCGCACAAGCTTAGCTGCTCCACGGCATGTGGGATCTTCCTGGACCAGGGCTCGAACCTGTGTCCCCTGCATTGGCAGGCGGATTCTTAAACACTGTGCCACCAGGGAAGCCCCTGGGATGTTAATACTTGACAAATATTTCCAAAATAAATTTGTTATCACATTAGGTGCTTTTGGAAGGAGCACTGGTCCTGGAGCATCTCATGTATTGTAAACTGGTGTCCTTTGATTTCTAATGGGCACATCCAGGAGCACATTTTGCCTGTAAATTCTTCCCTTTACGCGCATTCAAGTATATTTGGAGTACAATCTGGTATATCTGCTCATAGCTGAGAGCAGAGGCCCATGGGAATTTAGGATGGGTTTTTTGTTTCCTAGTCATAGAAGAACTTCTGGCTTAGGGATATATTGATATTTAGATTCTCATGCAGTGTTCCTCCCATTTACTTAGTAATTCTAAACCTTTTAGGTAGTTTAGAACCAACCAGCAAAAGCCTTGGATCTCACAAAATGACTAGGGTCATACATTATAAATGATTTATGCTAGCTTTCTGGACATGCCAAGTGACATGGCGGGTTTTGGATTTTCCCCTTGCTGGTGATGGCCATGCCATTTCTGTGCAATCCAAAGGTCAACCCAAAGTGTTGCATATATTCATAGAAATTAGTATACAGAGTGTACTTTCTGCACATGGGCACTTCACTTTGTCAGCAAAAAAGGCTAACAAACCTTACTATGTATTTGTGCTTCTTGACAGATAAGATGGGAATTGCTAAGCTGTAAATCAGGCTGAAAGTGGCCTAATATGATAGAGACTTTCTCACTTCTCCATCACAATTACTTGGGTAGCTTCAGTGTACAGCATTGTAAGTGAATATTTGTATCTCGTCAGCTTATGTAAAGCTTGAAATTCTGGCAGGTAGAAAAGAAACTTGAGGGCTTCCCTGGTGGCGCAGTGGTTGAGAGTCTGCCTGCCGATGCAGGGGACACGGGTTCGTGCCCCGGTCCGGGAGGATCCTGCATGCTGTGGAGCGGCTGGGCCCGTGAGCCATGGCCGCTGAGCCTGTGCATCCGGAGCCTGTGCTCCGCAACGGGAGAGGCCACAACAGTGAGAGGCCCGTGTACCATAAAAAAAAAAAAAAAAAAAAAAAAAAAAAGAAAAGAAATTTGAGGAAATGGCAATAACAACCTCACTGGTCATGGAAGAAATGCCTCTAGCTGCTTAGGTGGCAGTAACCTTGAAATGCAGCTTGTTCCACATTAGGCATCCATCACCCAAGTAACTACTAAGTTCACACTACTTAGAAGAGGTTGTTCTCTTTTTCTCTAATCACAGTCCCCACATGCTCAAATCAGGTTCATGCTGGCCATCAATTTTATGCAGGATACATATAAATCTTAGGAAGATTATCCTAGCATAGAGCAGATAATAGATCAAACCAGGTCTTTCTTCCATAATTATCTGGATGAAAAAGCTACATTTATGATCTGTATGGTTTACATTGCCAGGCTAAACTTCCTGTTAGTCTTCCCTTTTTTTGTAGTTGTAACAATAGTGTGCTTTATTTAAATACATTTTTATTGAGCATCTATTATATATAAAGCACTGCAAGGCTTATGAGGGTAAGTAATACATAGGCCCTACCATTAAGGATTTTATAGTCTGAACAGGGGAGAGGTGTGATGAGGGATAGACAAATCACATGTATTTGTAAGAGTGTACAACTTATGGTAAAATAATTTGTTTAAGAAAGGGTCAAACCAAATGTTACAGTGGTTCAAAGAAGGGAGAAGTTATGTTCCACTGGGGTAAAAGAATAGGCTTCTGAGAGGAAGTGGCAATTGAGGTATACCTTGGATGATGGATAGATCAGATTCTTACAGAAGAGGTGGACGAGAAGGGTATTCCATGCAGAAGGAAAGGCAACAGCAAAGGCATGGAAAGCTAAATTGAAAATGCTTGTCCTTTACTTAATAATTTAGGGGAGATTATTTTGTTTTATAACACTTTATAAAAATGTTTAGCTTTGCAGTTCCAGATCCCTTAATGCCTGACCCTTCCAAGCAACCAAAGAACCAGCTTAATCCTATTGGTTCATTACAGGTAAGTGGCACAGTTTTTCCATACTTAACTTTTTGTCTACTGAAAAAAATGCCATAAATTTTGATAATATCATAAGGGCTGAGAGAAGGAATTAATATTTTAAAGATGGTATAACATTTTGTGTTCCAGGTTATGATCATTAGATGTTAAAGTGCTAACTTGAAATTATTTTCCTATTTATTTATGTTTTGGATTTTCTTCCATATACAGTATCTGCCTTTGGTTTGTGGAATTCTCATTTGAGATCAGCAGGACCTCAGTGCACATGGGTAGAGTGTTTTATATTTTAAGAATATTTCTTGCCACTCTTGTGACAAATCTCTACTTCTGTTGAGAGAGAAGACTTTATAAGAACCCAAACTGAGTAACCTAACTCAAGAAAAGGGAAGTCGTTTGCTTATTTGCTTATTCTACCGAAAAAATATATTCAGCTTTGAATTTCTGTGTGCAGAATATCCTCCTTGCAGACTATCCATGTGCTCTGTTGGACAACTCCCCTCCCTATTATCCAACCAGTCCTTTGGTCTCTTTCCTCCTCTGAGTTTTTCTGTAGTTTTCTTCCCCTTCTTTCCTCAACCTCATCCAGGTGTGTTTGTTTGATGTCTGCTTCTCATCTGCTCTCGATCGAATGTAGTTAGTTAGGCAGCCATGGGTATGGAAGGTTATAGTTAGGAGGGGAGAGGCTTTAGGAACTGATGGCTGTGAGACCTGTAGCTGTCCTCTCTGATGTTCCCAGAGGCTGAACGTAGCTTGTCTTTCTGTTTGAACTCTTTGATATCAACTCACTACAGCTTAACGGAAGAACACCATTCACTGCTTCACCACAGGAAAACTGCTTCCGTTTTGGTATTGTGGGCCTATAAGATATAAAATGCAGGAATATCTCTGGGAAATAGAGGGCCTTCTCTCATTTTTTTCATTGCAGAATATCATTATTCTTTGCAAACATATAAATAGATATGGGATCAAAATCATGAGAGAATATCATTTGTGTGATTGAGCCACTGCATAGTAAAAATTACTAATAAATCCTCATCTCGATTTTCTAGGAATTGGCTATTCATCATGGCTGGAGACTTCCTGAATATACCCTTTCCCAGGAGGGAGGACCTGCTCATAAGAGAGAATATACCACAATTTGCAGGCTAGAGTCATTCATGGAAACTGGTACTTATTCCTTTTTACCCTCATACAGTTGAAGACATTTGAAATATTTTGAGAAGATGAATGACCATAGAAATTTCTGTTGTGATTTCTTTTCAAATATTTCTATGGGGAAAAAAACTGACACTCCTGGTCTACTGTTTCTAACTTTCTGCAGTTGAATTTTTTTTTTAATTTTTTAAATTTATTATTTATTTTTGGTTGCGTTGGGTTTTCGTTGTTGCGCGCGGGCTTTTTCTAGTTGCGGCAAGCGGGGGCTACTCTTTGTTGCGGTGCGCAGGCTTCTCATTGTGGTGGCTTCTCGTTGCAGAGCACGGGTTCTAGGCACTCGGGCTTCAGTAGTTGTGGCTTGCGGGCTCTAGAGCACAGGCTCAGTAGTTGTGGCGCACAGGCTTAGTTGCTCCACGGCATGTGGGATTTTCCTGGACCAGGGATCAAACCCATGTCCCCTGCATTGGCAGGCAGATTCTTAACCACTGCACCACCAGGGAAGTCTTCTGCAGTTGAATTTAAGTATAAATGTTTGGCTTAAGAATACTTAACTTCTTAATTTGATATTTTTTAAAATTATGAGTTGGTAATGGATAAACAAATAAATAATTGACTCTTTAAACAGTCTTCATTGATATAATAGGGACTTAAAAATCATTTTGGAGAAAAAAGCAGTAGTAAATCTCTTGGAGTTTCAATAGCTATTCTAGAAGATAGGAGGACAAGAAGATTACATTTGAAAACAAGATGATTAATAAGAGGCTGATGGCAAAAAATTGCAGTGGGATAAAAATGAAGTAGAAATTAACCTTTTACATTACAACAACTTTACGTTGTAAAGGCCACAGACTATGAGAAAAAAGTCACTTAATAAAGTACTCCTGAGGATTCCTATTTTAACTTCTCTAGCATGTTTTTGTTAAGTGGCTTAAAATGGAATTTTACCTTGGTTAGATATTAGTCTTAAATAATAAGCAGCTGTTTGCCCTTGAGAGGTAGTGTGGGCCAGTGCAGAAAGCCCTAGGCCAGAAGCAGGAACCTCAGCTTCCTGTTCTTGATGCAGTCCTTGATTTGCAAGGTTAGGTAAATTGCTTAATCTCCCTGCCTAGATCTCAGTTTTTAAATCTGTAAACATGGAAGTAGATGATATTGATAGTGTCTTTCAACTCTAGCCTCTCCTATGCCCTTCTTATTCATGTTAAAGAAAGAAATTCCACATAGTTATCAGTGTATAGGAGATTATAAACAAGAAATAGACATTGAGAGATAGCAGTTGTAATTCTAATGTACCTTGGTAAATTTGAATATTTAGTCAGAATTAAACCAAATATGGTTCATTAAAGCTAGACATAGGGAGATACATCTGTTAAAGAAAAACAGAAAGTATAACTATTAAAGATAAACTGTTAAAGAAACGTCTTCAAAAATGTAACCATTAACAGTTGTATGAAGCACAACAAGTAAAGATGTCACGTCTGTAAGAGAATAGTATACGGGCTTCCCTGGTGGCGCAGTGGTTGGGAGTCTGCCTGCCGATGCAGGGGGGCGCGGGTTCCTGCCCCGGTCCAGGAGGATCCCGCATGCTGCGGAGCGGCTGGGCCCGTGGGCCATGGCCGCTGGGCCTGCGTGTCCGGAGCCTGTGCTCCGCAACAGGAGAGGCCACAACAGTGAGAGGCCCGCGTACCGGGAAAAAAAAAAAAAAGAATAGTATACAAAAACCATGAGATCGTTCTCTGACCAAACACAGTACATTAAACATTTGGTCATTCTCTATGGACACTAGCTTATTTTCTAAACCTACTATTTCTTTTTCTTTATTTAGGAAAGGGGGCATCAAAGAAACAAGCCAAGAGAAATGCTGCTGAGAAATTTCTTGCCAAATTCAGTAATATCTCTCCAGAGAACCACATTTCTTTGGTGAGTAATGATCAGAGGTCTACAATGTTAATGTGATTAAACATCTGTTGCTGTAGGAAACTTCTCTAGATTTCTTTTTGTATAGATACTTCAGAGTTGCAGTTTTAAACAAATCTCTTAACTGTTGAGTAATACACTACCCCAATTTTAGCTGCTTGCAGTATGTGAGCCAGGATCACAGGCGTGGCCAGGTAAGAGAGTTTGGGAGGCACAGTCAGATTCAGAATAATATGATGGTATCTAAAGATGGTAAGTCACTAGTGCCACTTTTGCCTTCAGATTGACAATTCACTCCCATCTCTTGGTTCATCCATTCATTTATCCACTCAGCAAACATTTAGGGAACTCATTATTTGCCAAGCTTGATGCCCTAAGGAGTTTGTAGCCAGCCTACTGAAAGAGAAAAGAACCTTACAGACTGGTCCTTCCAGAGGCGTCTTGGGAACGTAGGAGAAGGATCCAACTAAGACGGGGTTTTAGGAAGACTTCTTGGAGGAAGTAATAGCTGAGCTGAGACCTATAGGATGACAACAGGAAAAAAGAATTCCAGAGAGAAGAAAGACCATGTACAAAGACCCAGGAGTGAAACACTTTATGTGATCTAGGACTGCAGAGTAATTTGGGATGGCTGGAGCATATTCATAGATTTGGAGGGAGGGAGTCTCAAACAATGAGGCCAGAAAGGAAAAGAGGGATTGAATCTTGCAGGAACTACTATGTTAAGGAGATTGAACTTTATCCTGAGGGTAGTGCAAAGTCATTAAATAAATTTAATATGTAAAGGACAAGATCCAATTTATACATTAGAAGGGAAATCACTGGCTGCATTATGGTGAGTGAATGAATATTAGAGTCAAAGAGACCTGCTACAATGCTGTTTTAGAAAAGCAGATGAGAAATGATGGTGGCCTAGACTAAGGTAGTGGCAGTTGAAATGATCGATTTAAAAATTATTTAGAAAACTGAAGTGAATGGGGCATGGTAACTGATTGCATGTAGGGGGTAAGGAAAAAGAAAGAAATAAACATTTTTAGCTTGGCAACAGAGTAGATGGTGGTACCATTCAATAATATGGGGAACACAGAAGATGAGTAGGATTTGAGGGGGAGCAGATAATGAGCTAAACGTAGGATACATTGAATTTGAAATGTTTGTGGAGTAGCTAAGTGAAAATGTTGAGTAGGCAGCTGGTATTCAGATAGAGAACTTAAGAGATTGGGCTACACATAATATATTAACTGAGATTCTGATATTTGTATATAGGTATGTATGGTGGTCCATTATCTGAGAGTAGGATGTTAGGTAGGAAATGAAAAGTGAAGACTATAGGAGTGTCCTAAGCTTCTGATAAAAAAAAAAAAGGGCTCATTCTGTAGGGAAAAAAGACTATATCTGAGTAAGTAATATAGTTTTGGTTTTGCTTTTTTAATAGAAAAATATAAAACACTGCATTCACTTCTTTTAAAACTGGATTAGAGATGAAACCATAATCACAAAACACAGGTTTGTAGGTGAATTCTGTTAAATCATCAAGGAAGAGATAATCTTCCATGCTATTTAAACTCTTCCAGTTAATATATATAACATAGGGGAAGCTTCTAAATTTATTTTCCAAAACTAACATAACACTAATATCTGACAATAGCAAATCCCAGTGGCAAAAATTATGGATTAATCTCCCTTATGGTGAAACACCTTAATATTCAGTAGAACATTAAAAGAATAATATACCATAGACAAGTAGGGTTTATTTTAGGACTGTAAGAGTATTTCAGTGTTGGTAAATCTATTACTATAACTAATCACATTAATGGGTTAAAGGAGAGAAACATTATCCTCTCAATAGATGCCAAAAAAATTTTGACAGTCATTACTGATAAACTCTTTTAAAATATCCCTATTGTGATTTAAAATATATACCTCAGTGCTCGCTTCAGCAGCACAGAAACTAAAATTGGAACGATAAAGAGAAGATTAGCATGACCCCTGTGCAAGAATGACATGCAAATTCATGAATCGTCCCATATTTTTATAGCCAAGACGTGGAAGCAACCTAAGTGTCCATTGACAGATGAATGGATAAAGAAGACGTGGCACATATATACAATGGAATATTACTCAGCCATAAAAAGAAATGAAATTGAGTTATTTGTAGTGAGGTGGATGGACCTAGAGACTGTCATACAGAGTGAAGTAAGTCAGAAAGAGAAAAACAAATACCATATGCTAACACATATATATGGAATCTTAAAAAATCTAAATGTTTCTGATGAACCTAGGGGCAGGACAGGAATAAAGACTCAGACATAGAGAATGGACTTGAGTACACAGGGAGGGGGAAGGGTAAGCTGGGACAAAGTGAAAGAGTAGCACTGACATATATACACTACCAAATGTAAAATAGCTAGTGGGAAGCAGCTGCATAGCACGGGGAGATCAGCTCGGTGCTTTGTGACCACCTAGAGGGGCAGGATAGGGAGGGTGGGAGGGAGATGCAAGAGGGAGGGGATATGGGGATATATGTATACATATAGCTGCTTCACTTTGTTATACAGCAGAAACTAACACAACACTGTAAAGCAATTATACTCCAATAAAGATGTTAAAAATAAATAAATAAAATAAAATATATACCTCAGGAAAAAAATCAAAATCATGGGTACATGTTTACATGTCTTATCCATTCCCATTAATTTCAGAAATAAGGCAAGGATGCCCACAGACACCTTTTTTTTTTTTTCTTTTGGGTCACACCATGCAGCTCTTGGGATCTTAGTTCCCCAACCAGGGTTTGAACCCAGGCCCTCAGCAGTGAAAGTGCTGAGTCCTCACCACTTCCCAGGACTGCCTGGGAATTCCTGATACCCTTTTTTTTAAACATTGTTCTAGAAGTATCAACCAGCATAATCAGAAAACAAGAGGTTGGAAATAAGAGGAGATAGAAACGATCATTAATTATAAATAATATAATTGTATCCCTATAAAGCCCTAGAGAAAAACTACCAGATATAATAAGAGAATTCATCAAGGTAACTGATCATAAAATTAATATACAGAGTCAATAGCTTTCTCATATTATTTCTGTTACAAAGGTAACCACCAGGGCTTCCCTGGTGGCGCAGTGGTTGGGGGTCCGCCTGCTGATGCAGGGGACACGGGTTCGCGCCCCGGTCCGGGAAGATCCCACATGCTGAGCGGCTGAGCCCGTGAGCCATGGCTGCTGAGCCTGTGTGTCCGGAGCCTATGCTCCGCAACGGGAGAGGCCACGGCAGGGAGAGGCCCACATACCGCAAAAAAAAAAAAAAAAAAAAGAAATAACAAAGGTAACCACCAGAATAATTAAAAATAGAAAGGTGAAAATTATTGCTTCTGGAAAGAGGACTTGAAGGTAGGGAGGAGGATTGTTGCTTTTATAATTCTGTACTATTTAATTTTTTTGTTGTATGTGTGTATTACTTTTAATAATAAAATGTATGAAGCTTGATAACATTTATCATTTTATAGCAAAATAGAACTCTGTCCTGAAAAAGCATACTAGAAAAAATTAATAGCTTCCCTATTTATCAGTATTACAAAATGGAATATAGAAGATCCTATTCTCAATAGTAGAAAAGAGGATAATATGACAGGGAATAAACTTAGAAAGAAATGTGCAGGACTCATATGAGAAAAACTTTAAAACTCTAGTGAGGGATTTAACAGAAATTGAATAAATGTAAAGCTATCTATTTTTGATAGAAAGACTCAATACTGTAAATATATGAAAATGTAATATAGTCTTAGTCAAAATCTACCAGAATTCATTTTGGATCTTGATACAACTTTACTGAGTTTATCTGGAAAAATAAACTCAAGAATAGCCAAGAAAACTGAAAAGGAAGAGTACGGGAGGTGGGGTTATACCCTACCAGAAAATAAAACATACTATAAAACTATAGTAGTTAAAACAGCTTTTGTATCGCAATAGACAGAGGATAGGTATAGATGCCAATCCATATAGGAAGATAGTATATGACAACAGGGAGATTTCACATCAGTGGGTGAGAGGATGAATGGTATAGAAATAACTTACAGCCACATTGTCGGGGGAGGTGAGGGGTGGCGGAATACACATGCACACAGGTGTATGATATATTTAGGTTGCTGCCTTATTCCTTACATTAAAATAAATTTCAAATGGATCAAAGATTTAAACGTAAGAATTGGAACTGTATGAGAAAACATGGAAGAGCTTTCCTTTTAAAATTCTTAGCATGGAAAAGCCTTTTTAAGCGTAACTTAAAACATAGAAGCTGTAAAGTAAGATTCACAAATTTAACTACATAAAACCTACACTGCACAGCAAAATGTCTGTAAATAAAACTAATAAAAACAAAGTAAGAAGAAACTGTTTTGAACACATGAGTAGGAAGGGACTGTTTTCAATACCAAACATAAAGCTTACACATCAATAAAAAAGGCAACCCAGCAGAAGAAATACAAATGGTGGGGAAAAAAATGTTCAACTTTATTCATGCATGTTAAACAAGATACTGTTTTCACCTTTAGTTTGACAAAACCTACAAAGTTTGACAATACCTGGCATTGGCTAGGGTGTGAGAAAACAAACACCCTCCAAGACACTTGATGGAAGTATAAATTGGCTCATAAATCAGTTTGGAAGTATTAATATTTATCAAAATTAAAAGCATACATGTTCTTTGACTCAGCAGTTCTACTTCTAGAAATGATTCTGTCGAGAAAGTCATCCAAGTGCAAAAGAGTTTCATTGTAACACTGTTAGTGAAAGAAACCAGAAACAACCTAAAACCTACAGTTGGAGACTGGTAAGGTAACTGTAGTGCATGTATGTGCAGTGCAGTGATATGAGAAAACTTAACAGATGAGAAAACTTAACAGTATCAGGTGTAGAAGAGTAAGCTATCATTTTTGTTTAAAAAGATTATACATGTGTCTGCTTAAACGTGCATAGAATGCGTACGGAAGTATACTGAAGAGGTGTTTAATAGCAAGTATCTCTGGGGAGTGGAGCAGAAGTCTGGGGAAGGGGCAGCAAGGAAAAGAGACTGTTCTTCGTATGTATTTGTTCTTGTTACAGGTATCCTTTTACTATCTGGATGACCTATGACTTTTTAAAAACAGCATTTTTTAAAGTTCCAGTCAAGGAATGTAAAATTCTACTTAGTAAATTTTGCAAATTATGCAAAAATTACCCAATTCTTTATCATGGCCATCCCTATGATCTTTTGAAAATCCCTTAACCTCTGTCAAGCTCATTGATAAATAAGACCAAAGGACAGGTTGCCCTACTTACTTCAGAGAGTAGTTTTTTGTGGTTTTTCTAATGGCATATTATATGAAAGCAATTTAAAAACCATAAACTAACATGGAACTGCAAAGTATTCTAAGAACAGAAGTGAAAAAGTAAAGATAGAGGGGAAAATAAAGAAAAGAGGAAAAGGAGAAAAGAAAACAGGAAAAAACAAACTCAGTTGGGTTCTGGGATAAGTCTGATAAGAATTTTTTGACATGCCATTCATTTGAACGTCTTGTTCTCAAACTTGCACATTTCACCTTGTCTACAGTTTCTTTGTTTTCTGCTTTACAGCTGTCAGTTAGAGACTGGTATTTAATACAAGAAGCCATAAAGATATGAAAATTCCTTTATATTTTAATTTGTAAATTGCTCCATTAGGCAGACTCGATTACAGTTGACCCTTGAACAACACAGGTTTTAACTGCTCAGGTCCACTTATATGCAGATTTGTTTCCATAGTAAATACTGCAGTCCACGGTTGGTTGATTCTGTGGATGCAGAACTGTGGATACAGAGGGCCAACTATAAGTTATACATGGACTTTTGACTGTGAGGAGTGTCGGCTGCCTTAACCCCCATGTTGTTCAAGGGTCAGCTGTATTGCAGATTTGTTTATCGTGCTCTTAAATATGTTATACATCTTAACGTGACCATCAGAAATTTTGACTGAGACCTTTATACTATACAAAGGTATTTTTAAATACTTCCAGTATATTATTGCACATTCTTTTTTCTTTAACATTGTGGTGTTTGTTAAATGTGTGTGCTTGTTAGTGCTATCTAGTTTAAATCGGAAAGTTTAAACATGCTTTATAAAGTATTAAATGTGAGTGCTTAATTAATACTTATAATAGCGTTGGAACCCAGTCCAAGAGTCTTAACTTTCGTCTCTGTTTTTCAGACAAATGTGGTAGGACATTCTTTAGGTTGTACTTGGCATTCCTTGAGGAATTCTCCTGGTGAAAAGATCAACTTACTGAAAAGAAGCCTCCTCAGTATTCCAAATACAGATTACATCCAGCTGCTTAGTGAAATTGCAAAGGAACAAGGTTTTAATATAACATATTTGGATATAGGTATGATTTTTTTCTTTAGCTTATGCTAAAACCTGTTTATTTTTTTAAATGTTTGAGGAACAAAACCTCTATTATAATTTTTTTCATTGATTGGGGATTCTGACTATATATAATTACTAGAACAGTAACATATATCATTGGTATGTCCCATTCTTATAAACAATAAAAATAGAGGTAACATCTATACAGTTATAATAGTAAAAACAATAATAGCTAAGAGTTATAGAGTTACTATGTGCCAGATACTGTTCTAAGGACATAACATATTTCAACCCACAGAATCCTCAAACTGTGAAGTAGATTCTATTATTCTTATATATAAGTGAGGAAAGTAAGACAAAGAAAGGTTGAGAAACTTGCCTGAGATAACATAGCTGCTAGTCAGTGGTAGAGCCAGATTAGAAGAGTCCCTGCTGATATAATATCTATTAAACCAGCCCTGATGGGCAGCTTGACAAATAAAAAGGCACCCACATTTCTAGAACAAGTACCAAGTTTGTGGGGGTCAGGCCAGACGTCTCTCCACTTTATCACTGTGTACCACTTCTGGGAGATAAATGGGGACAATTTATAGTTTTATCTCACCTCAGCTATGAACTGCTATATTTTTTCTAGCTCATAATCACTCAGATAGACAAATGCAGACAGATTGGAAAGCAATCAGTGTGGATTTTCTTTTAATGCAGTTTATAACTGGCTAATTTGTTTGTATGTGTGTGTTCATGTGTGTTTTTGGTGTCTTGATTTAACATCAGTATAGTATGTGAAGAATTTGATACCCCTTATTCTAGCCTTAGTGACCTGGGGGGACCTAGCTTGTCAGAGCTACTAGCACTGAGAAAGTAGGGTGTTTCGGGACTGAAAGAACTTCTAATTTTCTCTGCTACTTTGGGATTGAATGATGGGTCAGGTACAGTGCCTCAATATACTGAGAATTATGCAGAACCTGGGGAATAATGCAGAAAGATGATCAGAAAACGTAGCTGATTGAGAAACCATTCATTCAAAAAATATTTCTTAAGTATCTACACATTGTTGGGTGTTTGAGACACAGATGAATAAGCCATGTCATGAATATGACTATGGAAGGTTTTGAATCTGGGAAAAGAAGGAAACTTGAGATGGTTTTTTAGATTACAAATTAATGATGACTTTGAAATGCTCCTTAGCAATTTTAAGAACTAAATAGTTCTTGTAAACATAGAACAGCAGTTTAAAAACCACAGTCAGAAAAAATAAAAATAAATAAAAAATAAAAACCACAGTCAGTTAATTTGACTAACTTCTATGCAATTACTTTCAAAAGAACCTCAGTGTTCTCCAAAGAAGATCTACAAATGGCCAAGAAGCACGTGAGAATGTGCTCACTATCATTAGTCATCAGGGACATGCAAATCAAAACAACAGTGAGGTACCAATTCACACCCAGTAGGATGGCTATGATGAATAAAATAGAAAATAACCAATTGTAGAAATTGTAGCCCTCATATGTTACATAGTGAACACGTAAAGTAGTTCAGCTGCTGTGGAAAATTTGAGGAGTTTTGTTGCTCCTCAAGTGAATTACCATATGACTTAGTAACTCTACTGCTAAGTATGTACCCAAAAGAATTGAAAGCTGGTATTCCAACAGATACCTGTACACACATGTTCATAGCAGTACTATTCACAATAGCTAAGAGGTAGAAACAGCCCAACGTCCATTGACAGATGAATGAATAAACCAACTGTGGTATATACATGCCATGAAATATTATTCAGCCACAAAAAAGAATGAAGTTCTGATATATGCTACAACATGGATAAACCTCAAAAATAATTATACTAAGTGAAAGACAGACAAAAAAAGTCACATATGATTCCATTTCCATGAACTATCCAGAATAGGTTAATCCATAGATTGGTAGTTGCCAGGGGCTGGGCGGTATGGGTGGGGATAGTGTTTTCCCTTGGGGTGATGAAATGGTGAGAATGTTCTGTAACTGGATAGACGTGGTGGTTGCACCACATTGTGAATGTACTAAATGCCACTGAATAGTTCACTTTAAAATGGTTAATTTTATGTTATGTGACATTTACCTCAATTTAAAAATGAACCTAGGGCTTCCCTGGTGGCGCAGTGGTTGAGAGTCCGCCTGCCGATGCAGGGGACACGAGTTCGTGCCCCGGTCCGGGAAGATCCCACATGCTGCAGACTGGCTGGGCCCGTGAGCCATGGCCGCTGAGCCTGCGCGTCCGGAGCCTGTGCTCCGCAACGGGAGAGGCCACAACAGTGAGAGGCCCGCGTACTGCAAAGAAAAAAAAAAAAAAGAACCTAGATGCTAGAACTAGAAAGCCTCTTCACACATTAAATAATCCCATTGTATCTGGATATTTTATACTATATTGATTCTAGCTGAAATAACATTTAATCATCACAATTTCAAACAACTCACCTGTTTCTACTCCTTTCCCTGTCTCAATAAACCATCTTTAGTAAGAGTGATTCATCAGATGTTAAGACCGTTTGTTTTCAGGGTTTCAGTGTTGTTTTAAAACATCCTAAACAAATATACAAAATGGAATTAAACTCTCTGCACAGACTTAATAACCAAAGAACATGACATCACAAGGGAGGTTTTGCCCTGAACCGTGTATTTCCTGGTTCAGTGTCTACTGAAAATAACTCTAGACTTCAGAGTGGAAAATACAGTCTCTCCAGTCCTCCAGCAAATTTTTTTTTCCCTTTTAAAAAAGTTGCTGTGGTTCAGTAATTTGCAAACACTGTTAAACTAACCACATTAAAATTGCCTTGGGATCTCTTTGAAAATGCAGGAATCTGGCCACTCCAACCCCTACCCCTGCGTTTCTGATAGAACAGGCTGGAGTGAGGCCCAGGCACCTGGATTTCTTTAAAGTTCCCCCAGGTGATTATGAAGCACAGCTGTGTTTGAGAACCGCTGTAGCTGGGCAGTTTGTACAAGAATGACAAAGATGATAAGTGGAGTAGTATACCATGGATGCTTAGGGAGGAAGACGGTAATAACAATTGTATTGTTTTTACAAAGGATCTGCTTTCTATGCACGTGGCATTAATCATCACGTCTGAATGTGTCATTGCAGAAGAACTGAGTGCCAATGGACAGTATCAATGTCTCGCTGAATTGTCCACCAGTCCCATCACAGTCTGTCATGGCTCGGGGATCTCCTGCGGCAGTGCGCAGAGTGATGCAGCTCACAATGCTCTGCAGTATTTAAAGATA